>NC_134354.1:234279051-235479051 GCF_048569485.1 Anomaloglossus baeobatrachus
TCACTTTATATCCCTCCTAATGGGGAAATGCAGCGAGGAAGTCCCTGAGCTTAGCTACACAGACCATGTTATCTTCTGTAGCTGTTAAAATCTGTTTCCACGGACCTGACTGTCACCCATGGCTCTGAGCCTGCTGTTATTAGCCCTTACAAGGGCTAATATAAACTTCTATCCCTATTCTGTATAGCGCTGTGTGTAGAGCGTACACAGCAGTATCGGAGACAGGAGCTACGCCAGCGGTGACTGACACCCAGACGCAGAAGGCAGATAATGGCGTCCGGACGGGCAGATACCCGTTTTTATAATGCAGGGACATGTGACATGGACATCCTATCACACATGCCGTTGCTTCTCTGGCTAAAAGTCCACTTAGCTGTGTGTGTGTGTCTGGGATTGGCTGACATGCTGGCCCGCCCCACTACACGCGCGCGCTTAGGGAAGGAAGACAAGGAAAAAAAAATATGGCGATCGCCATTATCCCAGCAGCAGTGATCTGAATGCGCTGTTGCCGCACACTATACGCTGAAATTTCATAATAGTGTGAGTCACAGAGTGACTTACACTATTACAGCGGAAAGCCAGCTAGTAATTAGCTTGACTTTTTGCTGCTAGAACCGTTCTCGAACGTAACTAGAACTATCGAGCTTTAGCAAAAAGCTTGAGTTCTAGTTCGATCTAGAACAGCCCCCAAAATCACTCGAACCGCGAACTGGAGAACCACGAACCGCGCTCAACTCTACTCCTGAGAAGACAGGAAAACCCCTTTGAAGAGAACTTGTCAGCACGCTTTGCTTTGTATTTCAAGTACATTGTTGTAATACTGATTTAATTGACACCTTTGGTGAAGAATCTTTGGTTCTTCTTTAATCACCATGTGAAGTTTTCTCGTAATTAGATTTAGATGCACAGGGGCTGAACACTGGTCTTCTTCTCCCTGTCTGTGATTCCCCAACCCCCCTACATGCCTCTGGTATTTGAATGACAGATCACTACTGAGATTTCAAATAAAGGAGGCAGATGATCCACAGACTGGAGGCAGGTGAAGACGCCAGGGAATCACAGACAGGGAGGAGAAGACTCAGTGTACAATCCGGCCCCTGTGCACCAAATCTAATTAGCAGAAAAAGTCAAATACTAATTAAAGAAGAGCAACAAAGTGGATTTCTTCACCAGAAGTATCAAGTTATTCAGTATTGCAGAAAAAAATATTTAAAAGAACTGAGAACCTCATTGGTTGATATCTTTTAATGGCTGACTCAAAAGCTTTCGACGCTACTCAGGTCACTTCATCAGGCTCAGTATAACACAAAATCATGCCTGATGAAAAGGTTACCATTAAAATGTATCAACCACTGTGGACTCTCGGTTCTTTTAATTCTTTTAAACATTTGTTTTCTATCTACTAGCTAACACGGTACAAAGATACAGATATATACAGTATATATCTGTTTCAGTATTGCAGAGTTATTACAGCCATGTCTTCACTTCACATCACAAAATCGTGATGACCGGTCCGCTTTAAAGAAGTTATCCATGACTTTTATTATTTTACTGTATAGGGCTAAGAACTAACAGGCTAACCACCTGCCTGTTCTGCACAGTGATAATCTCTAACAGATAAAGCAGCAATTCCACAGCTTTACCTCACCTCTTGTTAACAGAGCAGCTCTTCCTCTTCCAATCTGCTCTGTCGGTTGAGCGTCACTGCAGTTTTCATGCGGATTGACAGCTGGCTTCCTGCAGTTAGACAACGGGAGATATCTGTCAATCAGCATAACATCGGCAGAGACGCCCTGTCAACAGAGCAGAATGAAAAAGATATAGCTCTGTCAACTTGATGTCAGCAGAAGCCACTGAATCACCGGCAGGAACAGTCCATGACCTCTTTGAGCAAGCAGAGATCCAGGCTGGGCAGAACAGGCAGGTACTTAGCGATTACCTGCCTGTAACTCCTTATCTTTATGCACAATTCAAAAAAAATTCCCGGACAACTTCTTTAAGGCTTTGCTGAAATGGTTGTATTGTTGCTGCTCTTTGAAACTGTATTAAATTTCACTCCCTACTTGGGTCTAAGGTCCAACACCTACATTACCATGCTATTAGTTTGAGTCTTTAGAGCTAATGTTACACTGGCACCTAAACAATGTCACATTACAACCATCTGAATGAGACTTTATGGACACAAATCTTGTCTGATGGGGAGTCTTAAGGCGGCGTTACATGCTAAGATTTATCTGACGATATGTCGTCGGGGTCATGGATTCCATGACGCACATCCGGCATCGTTAGCGACGTTGTTGCGTGTGACACCTACGAGCGACTCCGAACGATCGCAAATAGGTTGAAAATCGTTGATCATTGACATGTCGTTCATTTTCAAAATATTGTTCATCGTTTGGAACGCAGCAGACATATGGTACGTTTGACACCCTGCCAATGACGAACAACATCCACACGACCGCCTTGGTCAAACAATATCTCGCTGAATGATTTTGCGTCGCTTGTGCCATCGTTACGTGTGACTGTTAATAAACGACCTATGAGCGATGTCGGCAAATCGTAACTACAATCTGGGCGTGTCACATCGCTAATGAGATCGTCAGATAAATCGTAGCGTGTAAAGCGGCCTTTAGGCTGCGCTCACATCAGTTGTATTTTGCCGCAAAACCGGATCTGTCATAAATGCGTTTCAGTTCCATTAATTTACAATGGAATTGCGGCAAAATGCGGTGATATGAGGTTGCGTGCGGCATACACAACTGCATGTCACAGCATCTTGCCGCGATTCCATTGTAAATGAAAGGAACTGAAACGCATTTATGGCAGATCCGGTTTTGAGGCAATATACAACTGATGTGAGCGCGGCCTTATCACAGTAAATAATACATCTATATGATGCTTTGAATTCAAGTAATTTAAGTTGACATTGCACTGGTGTTTGTGACTGATATATGGATCCTGAAATGTTAACACATCATGGCTGTTTAGAGATGGCCCTGTATTAGTTAATTTTGCTTCTGGGATTTGACCAGGGCAAGTTACTAACTAGTAGAATCTGTCAACTGGGAAATTCCCAGTTAACAGAATTTTGCACGTGAAATTCAGAATACATCATTTTTTCATTTCATCATGTTAAAGACTGCTATAAAAATTTCCATATAACATCTGTTAATTTCCAGAACATTTTAAGGTAGAATAGTTCTTGTGAACACAAAGTTAACTACAGCATGTCAAAACTCTTTGATACTTAAACCCTTCACGACCTAGGACATTATTATATATATATATATATATATATATATATATATATATATATATATATATATATATGTGTATATATATATATATATATATATATATATATATATATATATATATATATATATATATATATATATATATATATATATATATATATATATATATATATATATATATATATATATAAATGTAGGAGAATTAGGATCCAGCAAAAGGATGAAATTTCACCAAAATTTTAAAACTTCTTCTTTATTATTCCTTTGAGTCATATAAAAGTATGAGGAACTCCAATCAATTAATAGCACTCCAGCAAGGGACTACATGTTTCAGCACTATGTGCCTTCTTCACGATCCTACTGTTCCCCACTGCCATCAGCGGCCCCATGACTCAATCACGGGACGCCAATGGTTTGCCATTACAGTGTGGGGTCAGATAATGACCCCTGTCGCCATCATGGCTCACTTCATGTGAATGCTGGGAGAGTGCCAACACTTACAGGAACACAGCATCTCTGCTGATCAGATTAGTAAAATCAATAATTTTTTTTTTAAAGTTTAAAAAAAAATCAAAAAACCCCTAAACGTTCGAATCACCACCCTTAAGAATAAAACAATAAATAAGCCAAAAACACACATATTTGGTATCACCACATTCAGAAATGCCCGATCTATCAAAATATAAAAATCAATTAAACTGATCGATAAAGGGGTAGTGAGAAAAAAATTCCAAAAGACAATTTTGTATTTTTTTTTGGTTGCTGCAACACTACATTAAAATGCAATAGGAGGCGATCAAAACATTGCTTGTACGCAAAAAGGTACAATTAAAAAGTTCAGCTCATGACGCAAAAAATAAACAAACAGTCACTGAGCCCCAGGATCCTGAAAAATAAGAATGCGACGTGTCTCAGAAAATGGCGACAAAAAGCGCATTTGTTTTTTTTTTTTTTTTAAACAAACTTCAGAATCCTTTTTCACCACTTAGAAACAAGTAAAACTATACATGTTTGATATCTATGAACTAATACCGACCCAATGCCAGGTCAGTTTTACCAAACAGTGAACATGGTAAATAAAAAAAACAAAAATCAATCATTGCAATTGCACTTTCACCACACTTGGAATTTTTTCCCTGTTTTTTAGAACAATATGGGGCAGGATGAATGGTGTCATTCAAAAGTACGACTTGACCCGCAAAAAAAACAAGCCTTCATATGGCTATATTGATGGAACATTAAAAAAAAGGTATGGCTCTTGGAAGAAGGGGAGGAAAAAACGAAAATGAAAAATCGCCGGGAGGTGAAGGGGTTAATAATGTTATATGAAGGTTTTAACGCGCGTTTTGAACATGAGGGAAAAAGAATATTTTCAATCTCAAGTGCAGATGTTTGTTACTTGCGGATGTCTGTGTACCAACAGCTTCCGTGCTCTGTGGATTTGGAAGCAGGTAGAACACAAGCTGAATTCCTAATAGTGATAAGCACTTGTTATTCTCTTTTTCTCCCGCTGGTGCTTTGCCTATTTTACTCCAAGCCAGAGTACTTGGGAGTACATTATCCAGATCTCGGCTTTGGGTAGTCCTTAATACCCTTTAGCTGCAAACTAAATTTGAGATGGAACCTCAGGGAAAGTCATTTCCGTTCCAACATGTGACCTTCTATTATGCGGAAATTTGTACATTATTTTAATCAATCATCTTGGCAGCAAAACCTGAGACAGTAGAATACATTAGTCATATAACGTTATATGTGCTAGTAATTCAATGGAGAGAAAGGAACAACACGGAAGAGGAACAGTAATTGTACCTGTGTGGGCGAAATATAGAAGAGCGAAATAAGTGAGTGGGAGCACTGTAGCTTACAAGCGGCAGGATCACACATCAGGAGGCAGGCAGCGCAATCACATAGGAACAAGTGATTCATTTAGCCGTTCGGCAATGCTTCGCTTACTGCGTTTAAAATAATTGATCCAGAATGGAATCCAGAAGAAAGAAAGTGAAGAATTCTTTTGACTTAATTTGGTGCTTCTTTTCCATATGCATTTCATTTATAGCAGCAGGGCGTTTATATATCTATATATCTATCTCTCTCTCTCTCTATCTGTGTGTGTGTGTTGCGCGGTTTGTGTGTGTGTGGTGTGTTTTGGGGGGAGGTATGTTTTGTGCAATGTGTGTGTTGTGCGGTATGTTCGTATATTTGTGTGTGCCGCGGTGTTTGTGTGTTGGGTGTTGTGTGTGTGCAGCGTTGTCTGTGTGTGTTTGTGTAGGGCAGTTGTTTGTGGTTCCCAGTGTGTGTGTGTGGTGTGTTGTGCAGAGCGCGCGCGTGTGTGTGTGTGTGTTGGGGGGAGGTGTGCACTTCCAATCGTGCTCCATCCCCCATGCAGCGCACTCCCCATCGTGCTCCATCCTCCATGCAGCGCACTCCCCATCGTGCTCCATCCCCTATGCTGCGCAACCCCCATCGTGCTCCATCTCCCATGCTGTGCACTCCCAAACGTGCTCCATCCGCCATGCTGCGCACTCCCAAACGTGATCCATCCGCCATGCTGCGCACTCCCAAACGTGCTCCATCCGCCATGCTGCGCACTCCCAAACGTGCTCCATCCGCCATGCTGCGCACTCCCAAACGTGCTCCATCCGCCATACTCCGCACTCCCCATCGTGCTCCATCCCCCATGCAGCGCACTACCCATCATGCTCCATCCCCTATGCTGCGCACCCCCCATCGTGCTCCATCTCCCATGCTGCGCACTCCCAAACGTGCTCCATCCGCCAGGCTGCGCACTCCCAAACGTGCTCCATCCGCCATGCTGCGCACTCCCAAACGTGGTCCATCCGCCATGCTGCGCACTCCCAAACGTGCTCCATCCGCCATACTCCGCACTCCCCATCGTGCTGCATCCCCCATGCTGCGCACTCCCAAACGTGCTCCATCCGCCATGCTGCGCACTCCCAAACGTGCTCCATCCGCCATACTGCGCACTCCCAAACGTGGTCCATCCGCCATGCTGCACACTCCCAAACGTGGTCCATCCGCCATGCTGCGCACTCCCAAACGTGCTCCATCCGCCATGCTGCGCACTCCCAAACGTGCTCCATCCCCCATGCTGCGCACCCCCCATCGTGCTCCATCCCCCATGCTGCACCAGCATCAGCCTCTCTACCCGCAGCATCAGCCTCTCTGCCCGCAGCATCAGCCTCTCTCCTCCCAGCATCAGCCTCTCTACCCGCAGCATCAGCCTCTCTACCCGCAGCATCAGCCTCTCTACCCACAGCATCAGCCTCTCTACCCACAGCATCAGCCTCTCTGCCCGCAGCATCAGCCTCTCTGCCCGCAGCATCAGCCTCTCTGCCCGCAGCATCAGCCTCTCTCCTCCCAACATCAGCCTCTCTACCCGCAGCATCAGCCTCTCTCCTCCCAGCATCAGCCTCTCTGTCCCCAGCATCAGCCTCTCTGTCCCCAGCATCAGCCGCTCTCCTCCCAGCATCAGCCTCTCTGTCCCCAGCATCAGCCTCTCTCCTCCCAGCATCAGCCTTTTCTGTCCCCAGCATCAGCCTCTCTCCTCCCAGCATCAGCCTTTTCTGTCCCTAGCATCAGCCTCTCTCCTCCCAGCATCAGCCTCTCTCCTCCCAGCATCAGCCTCTCTCCTCCCAGCATCAGCCTCTCTCCTCCCAGCCTACCCCAGCCTCAGCCTCCCCCAGCATCAGCCTCTCTCCTCCCAGCATCAGCCTCTCTCCTCCCAGCATCAGCCTCTCTCCTCCCAGCCTCATCCTCCCCCAGCATCAGCCTCTCTCCTCCCAGCATCAGCCTCTCTTCCCAGCATCAGCCTCTCTCCTCCCAGCCTACCCCAGACTCAGCCTCCCCCAGCATCAGCCTCTCTCCTCCCAGCATCAGCCTCTCTCCTCCCAGCATCAGCCTCTCTCCTCCCAGCCTACCCCAGCCTCAGCCTCCCCCAGCATCAGCCTCTCTCCTCCCAGCATCAGCCTCTCTCCTCCCAGCATCAGCCTCTCTCCTCCCAGCCTACCCCAGCCTCAGCCTCCCCCAGCATCAGCCTCTCTTCTCTCAGCCTCCCCATCCCAGCCTTCCCCAGGATCAGCCTCTCTCCTCCCAGCCTCCTCCAGCACGCCGTGCTCCTCTGCCGACACTCACAGATCTGATCGCATACACTCACACACACCCGATCGCATACACTCACACACACCCGATCGCATGCACTCACACACACACACATTGACGATATTGCACATACGCGCTTATACTCACAACATCCAGAGATACCACATGCTTCTGGCCATGTGATCCTCCGGCAGGTCCTGGAAGCTCACAGCACAGTATCGCCGCCGAGAAGCAAGCGATATCCCAGGATGTTGTGAGTATGTGGATGCGATGTGATGTGTGTGTGAGGTGTGTGTGAGAGCAAGTGTGATCTGATGTGTGTGTGTATGTCTGTGTGTGTGTGTGCTGTTATGTGTGTGCGTGTATGTATGTTCCGCCGCTGCAGGACCTTGATGCGCTGGTAACTATGCTACCATGGTTACCAGCGTATCTCGTCCCCCGCTCGCACGGGAGCCCACACCAGCATACGCCGGCCAGCCCCAGCAATGCGAGGGTATGTGTCGGCTGGGTTGGCGGCGTACGCTGATGTGGGCTCCCAGGGGTACAGTACTCACCTGGTAGTCGTGGCTCCCTGACAGTGTCGGTTCGGGGAATGCGTGGGGGGGCGGGGCCAGAGCTAGCGTGCATTGCGTGAGGGGGGCGGGGCGTGGCCGAGTTGCCAATGCCTGCAGGGTGCCGGGGCGAGAGGCCAATCTGTGGGGGGGCGGAGCCTGGGCGAGCGGCCGGCCAATCCATGTGGGGGCGCAGCCTGGGCGAGCGGCCAATCCGTGCGGGGGGGCGGGGCCATGGCGATCCCAGCGGCCAATCAGCTTTGTGTCACCGTAAGGACACAATTTTGGAGCAAGACAGACAGACAGAATAAGGCATTTATATATATATATATAGATACAGTATAGAAAAACAAAAAGCCAGCACTAAATGTGCAATTCAGCATTAAAAATTCCAAACTGTACTTATAAAAATTTTTGAGATTTTTGGCAAAAAATTGCAATTTCTTGAGCTGCCTCGCCACGTCACGGCAAATCTCATTTGAGGCAGTCCTACACTAAAATATTTTTATAAAATGTGCCATACGGCCTAACATATGAATAGTAGAACTGCTCTTAGCAGCACTCACCTGGTCTATTTCAATCCCGTACCCATGACTGAGTCATGGCTGTGAGCGGGACAGGTCCAAGCAAATGCTGCATGAAGTAAATAGCCTGTGGACAAGGCCTGATGACAATGTGAACAGTCACCAACCGCCAAAATCTAGACAGATGGAATACATCCCAAATTGGGGTGCATAGCTTGGTGGAGGTCAGCCACCGACCAATTCAATGAAGAAAAACAAAAAGCCAGCACTAAATGTGCACTTCAGCACTAAAAATTCCAAACTGTACTTATTATAAAAAATTTTGAGATTTTTGGCAAAAAATTGCAATTTCTTGAGCTGCCTCGCCACGTCACGGCAAATCTCATTTTAGGCAGTCCTACACTAAAATATTTTTATAAAATGTGCAATACGGCCTCACATATGAATAGTAGAACTGCTCTTAGCAGCACTCACCTGGTCTATTTCAATCCCGTACCCATGACTGAGTCATGGCTGTGGGCGGGACAGGTCCAAGCAAATGCTGCATGAAGTAAATAGCCTGTGGACAAGGCCTGATGACAATGTGAACAGTCACCAACCGCCAAAATCTAGACAGATGGAATACATTCCAAATTGGGGTGCATAGCTTGGTGGGGGTGCATAGCCACCGACCAATTCAATGAAGAAAACATACAGTATATATAATATATTAGTGATTTTGCACTCACTGAAAATGAGATGGGGGTTACTCGCTTGGCCTGCTATGCGAGGCAACACACAGGAAGTACAATTCATCTAAAACTCCAGGAGGTGCATTTTCATCCCATAAATCTCACTCCGAGTACACAACACTGACGGTTTGTAAGTATGTTTGACAGGTGGTGCACCTACTCAGGATCGGATATCACTTCATTGCTGCAGTATCCGAGTAGAGGTATCTCAGCCCCACTAACAGACCACAGTCACATGAAGCGAACCCTCTCTTTCTTCAGAGGACCCCTTCCAGAGTCGTCATCAACTCTACACATGGTCCCGGTTAGGACACACAAATCCTCTCTTCCTCAGAGGACTCTTTCCAGATGCGTCACACAGCCTCCCCACACTGACTGCCTCTCACATACTGCCATGTGCCAAACAAGCAGTCTCATTAAGATACACATGAGACACACCCATGGGTGGAGGAATGTAGATAGCCAGACTCGCCCATCTCTCCAGCTATCCATAAACCTGGCCCTTTGAATGCCTTAACAAAACTTGTGGCACTGCAGGTACCACGTACCAGCATAGACATTGCAGGTTTACACCCCAGAGGAAAACCACCTCTGGGATACATAACGGTCATTTACAATGTATCCGGTCGCCATCTTACAGTACATACTGAACAAAAATAAACAACTTTTTTGTTATTGCTCCCTTTATTCATGAGCTGAAATCAAAGATCTAAGACTTTTCCTATGTGGACAAAAGGCCTTTTTCTCTCAAATATTGTTCACAAATTTGTCTAAATCTGTGTTAGTGACCTGAAGTCAGTACTGGAGCTCCCTGAGCTTGCATTATGCCTGCTGCCCACTATCCTCTGCCCCATCAAAAGCTGCTTTATCCTGGTTGCCCCCACAACTGCACTATCCTGACCCCCTCCTTCCAAAACCGTAAAGTTAACATAATAATGCCTCCACCCACTGCTGTCTTGTGAGAGGGTGTCCCCCATCTTCTTCATGGTGTTTGCTGTCAACGATCCAACTTCTATGTATACAGTGTGTACAAAAATGCACACATACAGTATATAAATATGTATAGTTTATATAGCTGCACTTGTGTAAATAAGTGAATGTGTATATGTGTGACATTTTTAGTGATAAAATTCAGGCATTAAGAGCCCAGTCAGACAGCCTTATACATGGACAAATATTGCTTCACGATCCTGTGACTGACCGATGGCTCTCCTGACCCGAGCGTGGCAGTGTGCATTTCTATGCAGCTCTATGCAGGAGAGCCGCCGGCCAGGCCATGCATTTCAGTCATCGTCAGTGTTACATGGCAGTCTGACTGTGCCGTAGGTAAAAGGTGAAGACGCCAGAAGGTGAGTATATGGCAGGGAACTTACATTTAATGCCCTAATCCACTGGAATGGTGCTTTAACCCACTTCCTCACAGAGCAATTTTTAGTTTTTATTTTTTTCATGCCTTTCTTCTAAGCCCTATAACTCTTATTTTTGGGTCAATATAGTCATACGAGCTTGTTTTTGTGGGACGAGTTGCACTTTTAAATGAAACCATTCATTCTGCCACATATTGTATTGGAAAATGGGAAAAAAATTGTAAGTGCTGTGAAATTTAAAAAAAAAAAAAAAAGTACAATTCCAAATTTTTTTTGTTATTTTATGTATTTACTATGCTCACTGTATGCCCGTACTGGCCTGGCAGTAAGTATGATTCCTCAGGTCAGTACAAATTTGCAGATACCAAACATGAATATAATTTTTTTTTATTTTTGCATTTAAGAAAAATTCTGAAATTTGTAAAAAAAAAAATAAAAAAAAAAATTGCACTTTTGGAGCCATTTTCTGACACCTATAACATTCTAATTTTTCAGGATGTGGGGCTCAGTGGTGGCTTATTTTTTACATCTTAAGCAGGTGTTTTTGATTATACCATTTTTGGGTAGATGTGATAATTTGATCGCCTCTTACTGCATTTTATTGCAATGTTGCGGAGACCAAAAAACAACTATTGTTTTTTTTTTTCATTATGCTGCTTTCCGATCAGATTAATTTATTTTATATTTTGATTGCGCATTTCTGAACTCGGCGATACCAAGTATATGTATTTTTTTGTTTTATTTTTAATGGGGCAAAAGGGGGCATTTGAACTTTTTTGTATATATTTTTTTAAAACCGTTTTTCCACTTTTTTTGTTTTTACTAGTCCCCATTTGAAGCTGCAATCATCTGATCACTTGTGCTGTAAAGAGCAATTAATCAATTCCGCTCTGTACAGCACAAATGCTGATCTACAGTGTATGTCAGTAAGTACGTCATGACAGACACATGGGTCATCAGATGACCCCAGATGTCATGACAACTGATCATGATCACATCATAGGGCTGCCGGTGGGAGCGGGGATTGACAGAGGTATTTAACTAGTTAACAGGAATGGGTAGATCTCTGATTCACCAGTGCCTATTAGAGGTACATGTCCGATGATAGGATCAGCCAACATGTGCGGGGTAAAATCAAAAGAAGGGACACGACCTTTGATGTACCAGTATGTCCAAGGTCAAAGAGGTTAAAACAAAATACTACATCCTGAAAGCCTAAAAATTAATAGGTATAGGTAGAATCACGTCAATGTTCATGTTTCTTTTGTTTTTGTATTGTTAAAAGGAACAGAAAAAGTAAACTCCTAAAAGAAACACATCTGTCACATGACAAAGACAAATGGTGATGGACAGAACCAATTGAATATAATTAGGTCTTTTTAGCTTTTGTTCTTCGATTGAATATGATGGAACTAAGACTACATGAGTGTGAATCTATCCTGACCATGAAACATTAGAGTGGGCCCCTCCAGTCAGGTCTACTGGTGCGGCCTAGGCACCCCAGTTAGCCACTGCTTAAGACCCCATTCAAATAGTCCTTAAGTGACATAATTTTGTGCGTAGTTTATGGCTGTAAGACTTCTGTTTACTTGAACTATGGGAGGTTTTGTTTTTTTGATGATAATGTGCCTGTGCTACCACTGTGTGTTTTAAGTCTTAAAATTACGGTTTATAAAGAGAAATGTCAAGGTTGAAAATCCCAAGCTTTGATAAAATGTCAGCACAACTTATATTTGTATGTGCTGTTTTGGTTGTAGAATATGTTTTTTGGCCATTACAAAGTTTAACTCTTGCCATTCTCCAGTTCTCTTTCAGAAGCTTGCGCTAACAGAACATCCTCTATACTTGCGGCTTTTAGCCGGACCAGAAACTGAAAAACTCAGCTTTGTACTAAAGGAAAATGAGACGGGAGAAGTTCAAGTGAGTATTTTCTATAAAAACACCTCCGTTTCATTTAAGTGACAGTAAGCTTAACGGGAATCATTAGTGATGAGCGAACCCGAACTGGAAAGTTCAGGGTTCATATCGGACACCTAGTGTCCAGTGCTCAACTCTTAACACAAGACTTCTCACAGAAGTCCATAGAACGGTTCGGGTTTGAATGCTAAATAAAGTTTGTTGAAGGCTGCATGCAGTTGAACATGGTGGAGAGTGTCCTAACAGAGCCTGGGGTAGAGTGCTAGCCTGGGGCAGAGTGCCCTAACAGAGCTTGGGGCAGAGTGCCCTAAGAGAGCCTGTTGCAGACTGCCCTAATAGAGCCTGCTGCAGAGTGCCCTAATGGAGCCTGCTGTGGAGTACTCCAACACAGCCTGGTGTAGAGTGCCCTAACAGAGCCTGGTGAAGAGTGCCCTAACAGTGGCTGCTGCAGAGTACTTCAACAAAGCTTGGTACAGAGTGCCCTAACAGAGGCTGCTGCAGAGTGCCCTAACAGAGGCTGCTGCAGAGTGCCCTAACAGAGGCTGCTGCAGAGTGCCCTAACAGAGGCTGCTGCAGTGCCCTACAGAGGCTGCTGCAGAGTGCCCTAACAGAGGCTGCTGCAGAGTGCCCTAACAGAGGCTGCTGCAGAGTGCCCTAACAGAGGCTGCTGCAGAGTGCCCTAACAGAGGCTGCTGCAGAGTGCCCTAACAGAGGCTGCTGCAGAGTGCCCTAACAGAGGCTGCTGCAGAGTGCCCTAATAGAGCCTGGTGCAGAGTGCCCTAATAGAGCCTGGTGCAGAGTGCCCTAATAGAGCCTGGTGCAGGGTGCCTGAATAGATCCTGCAGATTGCTCTAAGAGTGTAATAATTTTTGAAAACTTTGAAAATCCACATAAGCATGGCTGTATAATCATTTTTCAAACATTTACCCTGATATTAAAATGAGTTTTTTAGCAGTACAGCTAGAGCGCAGTTTACATTGAAAATCCATGTTTGAATGATACATTTTGAAAGTAAATTTGAAACTTTGCCGATAAGTGACCACATCAAGCACATCTATATGCAGTGCCTTGCGAAAGTATTCGGCCCCCTTGATTTTTTCAACCTTTTCCTACATTTCAGGCTTCAAACATAAAGATAAAAATTTTAATGTTATGGTGAAGAATCAACAAGTGGGACACAATTGTGAAGTTGAACGAACTGATGATGAAGTGACTGATGATGATAAATATAAGCCACCTGTGTAAAGAAGTCTCTGTATAAATGCACCTGCTCTGTGATAGTCTTAGGGTACTTTCACACATCCGGATTTTTGCTCTGCGGCACAATACGGCGTTCTGCAGAAAAACCGCAACCGGCTTTTGTAACGCCGATTGCGGTTTTTTTTGCATTGACTTACATTAGTGCCGCATTGTGCCGTAGGGGCTTGCGTTCGGTCCGGTTTTTGCCGCATGCGGCAGATTTAGCCGATGCGGCGGCCGGATCAAACGTACCCTGCAACGTTTTTTGCTCCGGCAAAAAACACCGCATCGCGCCGCATCCGGCCGCTGCGGCGCATTTTTCAATGCATCCCTATGGAGGCCGGATGCGGCGCGATGCGGAAAAAAACGCATCCGGTCGCCGCATGCGGTATTTTCCACTGCGCATGCTCAGTAGCATGCCGCAACCGGAAAAAACCGGACCGGCCGCATGTAAAAACTTATGCAAAGGATGCGGTGTTTTCACCGCATCCGTTGCATAGTTTTCACAGCCGGATTGAGCCGCAGGGCTCAAACCGGATGTGTGAAAGTAGCCTTAGGTTGCTTTCACACATCCGGTTTTTCCTGTGCAGCACAATACGGCGCTTTGCAGAAAAAAACGCAACCGTTTTTTTTTTGCCGCCAGTTGCGTTTTTTTTGCATAGACTTACATTAGTGCCGTATTGTGCCGCATAGGCTTGCATTCCTTCCGTTTTTTGCCGCATGCGGCAGATTTAGCCGATGCGGCGGCCAGATGGAACGTTGCCTGGCACGTTTTTTTGTCCGGCAAAAAAAAACGCATCGCGCCGCATCCGGCCGATGCGGCGCGATTTGCAATGCATGCCTTTAGACGTTGCATGCAGCGTCCTGTGGCAAACACCGCATCCGGCGGCCGCATGCGGTTTTTCCACTGCTTATGCTCAGTAGCCTGCCGCAAGCGGCAAAAACCGGACGGGCCGCATGTCAAAAACTTATGCAAAGGATGCGGTTTTGTCGCCGCATCTGTTGCATAGGTTTTAGAGCCGGATTGGCAGGCTCTGCTAAAACCGGAGGTGTGAAAGCAGCCTTAGTGTTCTGTTTAAAGCGCAGAGCGCATCATGAAGACCAAGTAACACAACAGGCAGGTCCGTGATACTGTTGTGGAGAAGTTTAAAGCCGGATTTGGTTACAAAAATATTTTCAAAACTTTAAACATCCCAAGGAGCACTGTGCAAGCGATCATATTGAAATGGAAGAAGTATCATACCACTGCAAATCTAACAAGACCCGGCCGGCCATCCAAACTTTCATCTCAGACAAGGAGAAAACTGATCAGAGATGAAGCCAAGAGGCCCATGATCACTCTGGATGAACTGCAGAGATCTACAGCGGAGGTGGGACAGTCTGTCCATAGGACAACAATCAGTCGTACACTGCACAAATCTGGCCTTTATGGAAGAGTGGCAAGAAGAAAGCCATAAAAGATATCCATAAAAAGTGTTGTTTAAAGTTTGCCACAAGCTACCTGGGAGACACACCAAAGATGTGGAAGAAGGTGCTCTGGTCAGAGGAAACCAAAATCGAGCTATTTGGGCACAATGCCAAATGATATGTTTGGCATAAAAGCAACACAGCTCATCACCCTGAACACATCACCACTGTCAAACATGGTGGTGGCAGCATCATGGTTTGGGCTTGCTTTTCTTCGGCAGGGACAGTGAAGATAGTTAAAATTGATGAGAAGATGGATGGAGCCAAATACAAGACCATTCTGAAAGAAAACCTGTTGGAGTCTGCAAAAGACTTGAGACTGGGATGGAGATTTGTCTTCCAACAAGACAATGATCCCAAAACATAAAGCAAAATCTACAATGGAATGGTTCACAAATAAACGTATCCAGGTGTTAGAATGGCCAAGTCAAAGTCCAGACCTGAATCCAATCAAGAATCTGTGGAAAGAGCTGAAACTGCTGTTCACAAACGCTCTACATCCAACCTCACTCAGCTCCAGCTGTTTGCAAAGGAAGAATGGGCAAGAATTTCAGTCTCTCGATGTACAAAACTGATAGAGACATACCCCAAGCGACTTGCAGCTGTAATGCCAGCAAAAGGTGGCGCTACAAAGTATTAACTTAAAGGGGCCGAATAATATTGCACGGCCCAATTTTCAGTTATTTGTTTTAAAAAGTTTAAAATAAGCAATACATTTCATACAACTTCACAATTGTGTCCCACTTGTTGTTGATTATTTCACCATAACATTAAAATTTTTCTCTTTATGTTTGAAGACTGAAATGTGGGAAAAGGTTGAAAAATTCAAGGGGGACAAATACTTTCGCAAGGCACTGTAAAATAATGCAAGGCCCTGATGATTCCATCCGTGATCCATATTGAAGAAATGTCTAGGTATCTCTCTAGGACAGCTAGTGAGCTTATAATTGAGCAATCTGGTGTGAGCCTTTCTTACGGATGGCCCACGTAGCAGTAACATCAATCCAGAAAAAATGAAAAAATTCCAGCTCCAAAAATTTGATAAACAAACTTTACTTTAAAGGTTAAAATACAAATCTAACTTAATGTGACAAGTTCAGAATGACCCCATTTGTTATATGTAGTAATCAATGATCTTAGGTGGCATGAGGCAGAGCTACACGTTTGGTGGACCGATAACCTCATTATAACAATATGTATTCAGGTTAAAGTTATTATCTACTACCTTATGCCGTGGGGAGTTTTTTAATCTAGTGTGTAACGCTCGCGGCTGATGTTAGAGGCAGTGAGCAGGATTAGTGGACTCACTGGACCACAGGGTGGACCCAGGCTTACTCCTTAATGGGAGGGGCTTAAGTAAGCACCCACAACAATGCGGACGCCAGGTACCACTCATCATAGAAGTGACCGGGACTGTGGCAGCTGAACTACGAGGACAGGTGACGGACTCAGGAATAGACAGTTACAGGCGAGGTGACTGAGGCAGGCTGAACACACAGGTATGGACAGGAATGGTGGGCACGGCAGGGTTGAACAAGTATGGGAAGGCAGGTACTGCAGACGAACATAGGGGTAGCAAGACAGGAGCTCAGGAGCTGACAGCTAGCTAGCAGACTGGAGACTGACTAAGGCATTGCACAGGCACCTCCCCTAATGGGAGGCTGCCTTAAATACACAGTGCCTCTCAGCCATAGGCTGAGAGGCATTTCCTGCAAATGGCACGCCGGCCCTTTAAGTGGAGGGCCGGTGCGCGTGCGTCTTAGGAGCATTCCCGGGAACTCTGTGCAGCATGTACAGGGCCCGAGAGGGGAAGGAGGCAGCAGCACACGTGGATGTCCGTGTGGTAGGAGGCGAGGACGCGACCTCGCCGGTTTGGTGAGTAAGTCGGCGTCTCTGAAGAGATGCCTGCACTACATAGTATTTGTAATCAATATTTATCAGAAGTTTAGTTTGATTTTTTTTCTCAATTTTAATGGGATTTTTATTAAAAATTATGATGTATTAAGACTCCAATTGGATTACACAGGGAATTAGGTTTAAGAGACCTATTTAATATCCTAAGTCGTTCTGGTGACAGATCCACTTTAACCGCTGCAAAAACCTGAAAATTCAAACTTGACTGCAATAAAATGTAATTAGTCACCACGATGATGCTTTTTCTTGAAGGTACTCCAGTAGGCTCTATTGATGAGTAGAGGTGGGCAAGCAAGATGCTCGGTGCTCGAAGTGAACACTACAATGCTTGGTCCTTGAGTTGAGCAGATCAGATGAGCTGAAAGAGTTCTACTTAACAAGTATAATGGAAGTTAATAATTGGCCAGTTCAGCTCTCCGCCTACACACAGCCAGCCATAAACAGAGCATTTTCGGGGGAGGGAGTTTTTTTTAAACTGCAAATAACTCTCACTGGGTGCATTGAAGCTAGCCTGTGCTTTGTGTTTGTTTTTTCATGGAAAAAACATCCGAGCACCTGTAATACTCAACCGTTCTCCGCAAGTACCTGAACACCCCGATGTTCGATCATGTATCGAGCAGTGGCAAGGACGCTCGGTGCTTGCCCATCATTATTGATGACCTGTCGAAGTTATAGACTATACAGTGGGGAAACACTTATTTAGTCAGCCCCCAATTGTGCAAGTTCTCCCAGTTAAAAAGATGAGAGTCATGTAATTGACATCATAGGTAGACCACAACTATGAGAGGCAAAATGACAAAACAAATCCAGAAAAATCACCTTTTCTGATTTGGCAAGATTTTTTTTTGAAAATTATGGTGGAAAATAAGTATTTGGTCAATAAGAAAAGTTCATCTTAATATTTTGTTATATATCCTTTGTTGGCAATGACAGAGGTTAAACGTTTTCAGTAAGTCTTCATAAGGTTGGCACATACTGTTGGTGGTTTGTTGGCCCATTCCTTCATGCAAATCTCCTCTAGAGCAGTGATGTTTTGGGCCTGTCGCTGGGCAGCACGGACTTTCAACTCCCTCTAAATGTTTTCAACGGGGTTGAGATCTGCACACTTGCTAGGCCACTCCAGGATCTTCATATGCTTCTTATGAAGCCACTCCTTCATTGCCCTGGTGGTGTGCTTGGGATCATTATCATGCTGAAAGAACCAGCCACGTTTCATCTTCAATGCCCTTCCTGATTGAAGGAGGTTTGCCCTCAAAATCTCACGATACATGGCACCATTCAATCTTTCATGTATACGGATCAGTCGTCCTGGTCCCTTTGGAGAGAAACAGCCCCAAGCATGATGTTGCCACCCCCATGCTTCACAGTAGGTATGGTGTTCTTTGGATGCAACTCAGCATTCTGTTTCCTCCAAACATGACGAGTTGTGTTTCTACCAAACAGTTCTACTTTGGTTTCATCAGACCATATGACATTCTTCCAGTACTCTTCTAGATAATCCAAATGCTTGCTAGCAAACTTCAGATGGGCTCAGACATGAACTGGCTTAAGCAGGGGAACACGTCTGACACTGCAGGATCTGAGTCCCTGGCGGCGTAGTGTGTTACTGATGGTAGCCTTTGTTACGGTGGTCCTAGCTCTATGCAGGTCATTCACTAGGTCTCCCCATGTGGTTCTGAGATTCTTGCTCACTGTTCTTGTGATCATTTTGACCCCACATGGTGAGATCTTCCGTGGAGCCCCAGATTGAGGGAGATTATCAGTGGTATTGTATGTCTTCCATTTTCTTATTATTGCTCCCACAGTTGATTTCATCACACCAAGCTGCTTGCCTATTGCAGATTCAGTCTTCCCAGCCTCTGTAGGGCTACAATTTTGTTTCTTGTGTCCTTCGACAGCTCTTTGGTCTTCACCATAGTGGAGTTTGAAATGTGACTTTTAGGTTTTGGACAGGTGTCTTTTATACTGATAACAAGTTCAAACAGGTGCCATTATTACAGGTAATGAGTGGAGGGCAGAAGAGCCTCTTAAAGAAGAAGTTACAGGTCTGTGAGAGCCAGAAATCTTGCATGTTTTTAGATGACTAAATACTTATTTTCCACCATAATTTGCAAAAAAAAAAAGTCTCGTCAAATCAGACAAGGTGATTTTCTGGATTTATTTTCGCATTTTGTCTCTCATAGTTGTATGTCAATTACAGGCCTCTCTCATCTTTTTAAGAGGGAGAACTTACACAATTGGTGGTTGACTAAATACTTTTTTCCCCAAAGTAACTATTCTGAATAAGTAAATCTAAGGTGCCAATTCACTAAGACTGGCAGTGCGCACGCTAGTCTTAATGAAGGGTCTCACTTGAGAGCGATGTGCCTAATTCCTTAGTAGGTGCTCTTTAATAAAGTGTGTGTTACCCAGCATGTGCCACTGCCTGAAATGTAGTCCAGTCGGGTAGGAGTATAGCTCATGAATCTGATGGACAGCGCAGCCACAACTCATCCATATTGGCGTAGCTGGCATGACCTAGCGTGTAAATGCCAAATGTTGCAATACTTTTGAGCAACTTGCGTTTTACACAAAAATATTGTACCTTATGAAGGTGTTCCATAAATACCTTGATGAATTGGCCCCTAGATGTATCATTACTGCCACAGATCAAGTACAGTCATTATTTGGTAGAAAATGATTTTGGGGTACATAGGTTAACCAAATGTAAATCTAACAAAAGGAAATGGAGAAAACAAAGACTTACAAACTATTCCGTTTACTATATGTTTCCACAGTGGGAAGCCTTCACAGTTCCAGAACTACAAAACTTCTTGCTGATTCTGGCCAAAGAAGAAAAGGACAAAGTCCAGCAAGTGCAGAAGAAATATGCCACCTTTCGCCAGCACTTGCAGGAAGCCCTCACAGATGCCACCATGAAACCTCTATAACTTCAAATCTCCCAACACAATAAGGATTTTTTTTTTCCTTTTTGATGGTAGCACATCCACAGATCATATGCAGAAAAGAAAAACATTTGCTGGTTTTGTTGATGCCTACCTCCAAGGCTTAACACATAGAAGAATAATAATTACAGGCTAATATGTTTCTAGTTGTGCCTTCAAAGGACACGTCAAGGCAGGAGTAATTTGCACTTTTTGACCCAAGTTTTATGAACCAAAAACAGACTCCAAAATCTCAGGGTCATAGCCTTTACAATGTATTTTATACTTACAAGAAAGTCAAGATTTCCCTGAGAAGAACCTTGCAACAAGGCATCAGGAGCTTGGCACGTCAGGTGAACAAGATGAAGAGCCATATTTACCTTTTGTGAATGGTCTGATGAAGCTTTTTAGCTGCAGGCCGTGTCTTCTTCTCCTATTAAATAATTGTACTATTTATTTATTTATTGCACAAGGTGAAGTTATTCATTAGAAAGTGAGTAGTAAACTCCGCTCTAAGCCATTCTGATTGCTGAGAAGGATGTCATCATTTAGGAAGCCCCTGTGTGGGGGAAACATTGGGGTGTATGCTTCAAAATAGGCTTAAAGGGAATCTGTCACCAGGTTTTTGCCAACTAATTATGAAGAATAATGTCAGAAGAGAGACCCTGATTACCACTGATGTCACTTAGAGAACCATTTACCGTATTTTTTCGTTTTATAAGACGCACCTCAAATTTAGAGAAAAAAACAAAGGCAAAAAAATATGGGGTCCGTCTTATGATCCGGTGTTTTACCGAGGGAGGGGAGCAGCAACAGTGTTGGAGCGTGGTCACAGGAGGCTGGGGCGGTGCTGGAGTTGGGCGATGCTGCGGGCGGTGCAGCAGGTGTCCCAGATGCTCACTGCAGGCACTGTGAGGCAGGAACATTCAGAAACTGTCAGTGGTGCGGGCTTCAAAGAAATGGCTCCTGGTGTCGGCGTGTGTGCAGATTCAGAGGCAGGGGTGATGGTGTAGTAGGGCAATGCTGCGAGCGGTGCGGCAGGTGTCCCAGATGCTCACTGCAGACGCTGTGAGGCAGGAACATTCCGAACCTGTTGGTGGTGCGGGCTTCAAAGAAATAGCGCCTGGAGTCGGCGTGTGCGCAGATTCGGCTCAATGACAATCCTAGATCTCATCTGCGCACGCGCCACCTCCAGCCACCATTTTCCTTAGGTCCGCTGCTGGGAAATCAACAAGCCGCGGAGGCGGTGAGTGCACAGACGAGATCTTGAGCCGAGAGTACCATCTGGGCATGCACCAACTCTGGGCACCATTATTTGAAGAACGCATTGCCAAGATTTTCAGGATCGTCCCTGCCTCACTGCTCGTACAGCACACCGCCTGCAGCATTGCCCCTGGCTCCTGTGACCATTATCCACCACCCCAGTAATCTACATTCGTCTTATAAGATGCACCCCTCATTTTCCTCCCAAATTTTCTTATAATCTGAAAAATGCAGTCCTCTAGTTTTGAGAACAGCAGGAGATTATTAGAGAACTGGTAAACCTACTGCCAGGTAGTCAACCATATTCATAAGTTCTGAATAACCCCACACCTGATTGGCAGCTATGTATGCTGTGCATAGGCAGAAAGCCATCAATTAGTGGTGTGGGTGGGGTTATACAAAGCTCAGCATTCAGAGAACTGGTAGATTTGCATGTGAAAGTGATTTTATCAAACAGTAGCAAGTAGCCCACTAAGTGACATATTGCTGGAATCAGCACCTTCATCATTCTGCTCTCAGATGAGTTCGCAAAAACCTGACAACATATATAAGATGCTTTAAACAAAATGCATGAGGTTCAAGAAAAGTTCAGGTATTTTAATCTAAATGTGAAACTCAATATAACTGGACGCTCTGTTTACAAACTGGGAATACGGTAACAATGTGCTGTCATTACAAGATATTAAGAGAAAAGACTTACAAGACTTACAGATTGCACATAGTTTTCATTCAGAAAATTGCAAACATTTTTTACATTTCTCTCATTTGTTCATTCCAAACCAGAGCACAAGAAAATATCACCGAATTCAGGTAAAACTAGTTGGAATTTGCCTTCCTTCAAGCTTTTCTACAAATAAGCAATAATAAAAAGGAAGATATATTTACAGAATTCACCACCTCTCATATTACCCCAAGAAAAAAATAATCCACTAATATTTTCTGTTGGTGTGGATAAAAGGATGGTTGTAGGATTTGCCAACCTACTTTAGTTTACTGCATGCAATCTTTGGCAAGAAATAATATATTTTCAATTAGGTTTCTTTAAATATTTTGAACCAATTAGCTTCTACAGCCATCGAGTTAGCACTGCACATTGCTAGTTGCAGGATGAGTCAACAGTGAACCCATCAGTGAGCTCATTTTATGGCAGGGTTTGTAACTCATCTTCACCTGAACTCTAAGCCGATTTATGACCACATAAAAGTTGAGTCGAAGGCGTCCATATCCTTTATGATGCAGTAAAGCAAAGCATTAGCAGAAGGTAATATCACAATATTTCTCACTTCATACTGTAAATTGACATTTGAAAGTAAAGAATAGAGAGGCTAAGGGGCACTTTGCACACTACGACATCGCAAGCCGATGCTGCGATGCCGAGCGCGATAGTCCCCGCCCTCGTCGCAGCTGCGATATCATGGTGATAGCTGCCGTAGCACTCACCTGCCCTGCGACGTCGCTCTGGCCGGCGAACCGCCTCCTTCCTAAGGGGGCGGGTCGTGCGGCATCATAGCGGCGTCACCCTGCAGGCGGCCAATAGAAGCGGAGGGGCGGAGATGAGCGGGACATAAACATCCCGCCCACCTCCTTCCTTCCACATTGCTGGGCGGGATGCAGGTTGGAGGTGTTCCTCGCTCCTGCGGCTTCACACACAGCGATTTGTGCTGCCGCAGGAACGAGGAACAACATCGTAACATCGGTCTTTCCCAATTCATGGAAATGACCGAGGCTACACCGATGATACGATTATGACGCTTTTGCGCTCGTTAATCGTATCAAAAATGCTTTACACACTACGATGTCGAGAGTGACGTCGGAAGTGCGTCACTTTCGATTTGACCCCACAGACATCGCACCTGCGATGTCGTAGTGTGCAAAGTACCCCTTAATTTAGTTCATAATATTATAACATGCTAAGAGTTGCTTAAATTGAAAGATATGAGTCAAGTTCCATTGAATATCCAGCAGTGTTGACAAAGAAAGAAAAATCCACTGCTGTGATATAGATGTTGAAGAGAGAACTTGGGATATGCTGTGTGGACAGCAAACATCAAGTAGTTGATTAATTTTCTTTTATTCAATCAGGTCTACGTGTTTCGGAGGACGCAGCCTCCTTCTTCAGGACAATTATTGATTTTCCTGTAAAATTGTCCTGAGGAAGGAGGCTGCGTCCTCCAAAACGCGTAGACCTGATTGAATAAAAGAAAATCAACTACTTGATGTTTGCTGTCAGCGCGGCATATCCCGGGTTCTCTCTTCTATATTTGTAATACATCACTCCGGGGCTGCAGCAGATGCCAATTCATGCTTATATAGGAGTTGTGACTGGCCCAACTTCTATAGGCGAGTACTCTTACCTGTTGTTTTGTCACATCTCACCAGATAAGACCCTATCTGCGCTTTTTATCCGCAGTATACTTCTGTGATATAGATGTTATAATGTGTTTAAAGGGGAAAAATATGAAATTGAGGTATATGTGTGTTCAATACAAAGGACTGGTACATGACCTATTCCTTCCAAACAACCTTGGGACATTCACTGCATATGACGGAAAGATGATTCCTACAGTTAAATAGGAAAAAGGTTTTTTTACAGTTAGAGCGGTCAGACTGTGGAATGCCCTACTGCAAAACTAGTAATGGCAGATACTAGAAAAGTATTTACAAAATGGCTGGATGATTTTATGATGACGCTTGTGTCCGGAGAGTGTGTGACTGCCAGGTGATGCGATGCGAGACTCGTACAAGTCATACGGTTCTCGTGAGCGCACCGCAAGGCTGGAGTCACACACTTGCGCGAATCTCACATCACATCACCCAGCAGCCGCACTCTCTCCTGACAGGAGAATGCATCTGCATGTAGGTCTATGCAACTGCATGCTCGTGTCCGAAGAGTGTGCGGCTGCTAGGTGATGCAATGCGAGACTCGTGCGAGTCATACGGTTCTCTTGAGCGCACCGTAAGGCTGGAGTCAGAGTCACACTTGCACGATTCTCGCATCACATCACCCGACACTCTCCAGACACAAGCGTGCAGCTGCATAGAAACAAATTTAGCCGCCCCCGTTCGTCAGAAGCGTGTGCGACCGTGCTGGGTGATGCGATGCGAGACTCATGCAAGTCGCTCGCAAGTGTGACTCTGGCTTAAGAGGAACCACATGCAGCTTTTTTTAAATTATTTAAATAAATAATTAAAAAAAAACGTGTGGTCCCGCCAATTTTCATACCCAGCCAAGATAAAGCTGAGAGCTGGGACTGTATTCTCAGACTGGGGAGGTCCAGCCTAAAAATATCAGCCTCAAGCTGGATCATTCCTTTCTGAGTACAGGCTCCATAGAATGCCTAATATTCCATGATAGCCATTGCTTCCAGGAGAAAATTCCTCTATGTGTACACGATTAGAGAATATCACAAGTTTATTTTCACAAATTAGTATGGAAGTCAGCAAAGAAAAACTCTATATGACTGTATGAAATCAAAGGCACAAAGTGGGGTTCAGTAGAGGCATCTTAGAACCCTATAACCAGTCTGTACAAAGCCGAGCTGTAACCTGGCCCTACACGAGCCATGGATAGTGAGAGCTCAGAAGACACAGCTAAGTGCTGACCACGGCGGTGGTCAACCACTGATGGTCCAAGCACAAACAGCAGAATTTTAATTTGTATGTGAAAGGAGAAAAGTTACTCTACAAGAACATGAAATCCCTGATTCACCATTTGCGACTTATTGAACACACTTTTTCTTGTGGCCTTCATTGATGCATTTTATGTCAAATTCTTTAGAATTGTGCATCTCGGCTCATGAATTTTCTATAATATCAAAAATTCTCTTTTGTTTTTTTTTTTTTAGATAAAAAGTCATAAAATCCCTTAAAGGGAACCTGTCAGGTCCAATATGCGACTAGGACCACGAGCAGTTCTGGGTGCATATTGCTAATCCCTGCCTAACAGTCCCTGTATACACTAGCATAGATAAAGAGGTCTTTAGGAAAAGTATTTCTAAAGATCATTTATCATGTGCTAATTAATGAGCATGGGGACTAGTCCCTTGGGCGTTACTTCCCTTGGCTAGTCGGCTCCATTAGCATGTTAGTGCACCCCTGTGGGTGTGCTAACATTCTAATGAATGCGCAGTGTCAGAGGAGTATCTCACTCAACTCTCTGCTGCCATCGTGTCCTGGATTTCGGCTCAATGCGCATGATCCCGGACTTTCAGTCATGCACACTACATGGATTTGAAGCCAGGACTCGTACACCTGGCAGTCACGTGTACTATGAAGCCGGATGTACGAGTCCTGGCTTCAATCCCACGTAGTGTGCATGACCGAAAGTCTGGGATCATTCGCATTGAGCCGAAATCCAGGACTCGGACATGATGGCAGCAGAGGTGAGAGCGACCATCTTCAGCTGCTGTGCATTCATTAATATATTAGCACACCCACAGGGACGTGCTTATATGCCAAGGGGGGGCAACTAGCCAAAGGGAAATAACTCCCTTCCGAATTGTCCCTGGCCTCATTAGCATATGATATAAGATCTTTAGAAATACTTCTTCTAAATATCTCTTTATCTATGCTAGTGTATATAGGGACGGTTAGGAAGGGATTAGCAATATACACCCAGAACTGCTTGTAGTCCTAGGCGCATATTGCACCTGCCAGGATCACTTTAAAAAGTGGAATCTGCTCCAAAGAGGGACTGGAGTGGGTTGCACCAAACCGCCCCCCCCCCCCTCATAAAAAATAGAAAAGAAAACCTCTCCCCACCACATCTGGTACAAGTCGCATTTCATCTAAATAAGCAAAGTAGTCAAAAAAGAAGATGGGGAGTCACAAGACAGGATAAGGTAGCTGTGTCTCCATTTCTGAAGTTGTATCGTGGAGCTTGGACGACATGATGCCAAGTCCAGAAAAAGATACTGAAGTACACTAAACTTATGTACATACATACCGTACTCAGTCATCAACTATCACTTCCCAATAAGACGGCTATTGGTTGTGTTCAGCAGCTCTAAAAAAGTGATGTTCTTGGGCACTGGACTACTACCACATTAGAGCATTGCACAAAATAGACTGGTGACCCACCATTTAATGGGAACAAGTGGTGGACTATCAAGTACATTCCTGCAAATTCAGCTGGAGGCCATGTTGTTCCGTAAAATATTTTTGGATCACCAGAGGTATTTTTTATGCATAAAAGATAATATAACTATAGTTAGACAGTGCTATTCATATTTTTTATATATATATATATATATATATATATATATATATATATATATATATATATATATATATATATATATATATATACAGTGTGTTCACCCATATACTGTCCATCGCAATTAACTTGAGAATGGTGGCAGCTGTAGGTATAGAAGTGGTGTCTAGGTATAGTAAAGTAGCCATGCGCTATGCAATGAAACCACCTATAGCACCACCTGGTGAAAAATAACAGTTAGCATTTTTATTTCGAAAACGGAACAAGATAGAGAAAAAAAAGGGAATTTTGTTTACTTACCGTAAATTCCTTTTCTTCTAGCTCCTATTGGGAGACCCAGACAATTGGGTGTATAGCTTCTGCCTCTGGAGGCCACACAAAGTATTACACTTTTAAAAAAGTGTAACCCCTCCCCTCTGCCTATACACCCTCCCGTGGACCACGGGCTCCTCAGTTTTGGTGCAAAAGCAGGAAGGAGAAAACTTATAAATTGGTCTAGGGTAAATTCCATCCGAAGGATGTTCGGAGAACTGAAGACCATGACCCAAAAGAACAAATCAACATCAACAACATGTGTACACAAAAGAACAACCAGCCCGAAGGGCACAGGGGTGGGTGCTGGGTCTCCCAATAGGAGCTAGAAGAAAAGGAATTTACGGTAAGTAAACAAAATTCCCTTTTTCTTTGTCGCTCCATTGGGAGACCCAGACAATTGGGATGTCCAAGAGCAGTCCCTGGGTGGGTAAAACAATACCTCAATAAAAAGAGCCGAAAACGGCCCCCTCTTACAGGTGGGCAACCGCCGCCTGGAGGACTCGCCTACCTAGACTGGCGTCTGCCGAAGCATAGGTATGCACTTGATAGTGCTTCGTGAAAGTGTATAGACTAGACCACGTAGCTGCCTGACACACCTGCTGAGCCATCGCCCGGTGCCGCAATGCCCAGGACGCACCTACGGCTCTGGTAGAATGGGCTTTCAACCCTGAAGGGAGCGGAAGCCCAGAAGTACGGTAAGCCTCGAGAATCTGTTCCTTGATCCACCGAGCCAAGGTTGACTTGGAGGCCTGAGAGCCCTTACGCTGGCCAGCGACAAGGACAAAGAGCGCGTCTGAACGGCGCAGGGGCGCCGTGCGAGACACGTAGAACCGGAGTGCTCTCACAAGATCCAAAGAGTGCAAATCCTTTTCACACTGGTGAATTGGATTAGGGCAAAAGGAAGGCAAGGAGATATCCTGATTTAGATGAAAAGGGGATACCACCTTAGGGAGAAATTCCGGGACAGGACGCAGAACCACCTTATCCTGGTGGAAAACCAGGAAGGGAGCTTTGCATGACAGCGCTGCAAGCTCAGACACTCTCCGAAGTGATGTGACTGCCACCAGGAAGGCCACCTTCTGAGAAAGACGGGAGAGACATCCCGCAGCGGCTCAAAAGGCGGCTTTTGAAGAGCCGTCAGGACCCTGTTAAGATCCCAAGGTTACTACGGACGTTTGTAAGGTGGGATCATGTGGCAAACCCCCTGCAGGAACGTGCGGACCTGAGGAAGCCTAGTTAGACGCTTTTGAAAAAACACGGAGAGCGCCGATACTTGGCCCTTGAGAGAGCCGAGGGACAAACCCTTGTCCATTACAGATTGTAGGAATGAAAGGAATGTTGGTAAGGCAAACGGCCATGGAGGAAAACCGTTATCAGAGCACCAGGATAAGAAGATTTGCCAAGACCTGTAATAGATCTTGGCAGACGTTGGCTTCCTGGCTTGTCTCATGGTGGCAATGACATCCTGAGATAACCCTGAAGACGCTAGGAGCCAGGAATCAATGGCCAAACAGTCAGGTTGAGGGCCACAGAATTCAGATGGAAAAACGGGCCTTGTGACAGCAAGTCTGGGCGGTCTGGAAGTGCCCACGGTTGACCCACCGTGAGATGCCACAGATCCGGGTACCACGACCGCCTCGGCCAGTCTGGGGCGACGAGAATGGTGCGACGGCAGTCGGACCGGATCTTGCGTAGTACCCTGGGCAGCATTGCCAGAGGAGGAAACACATATGGCAGTCGAAACTGCGACCAATCCTGGACCAAAGCGTCCGCTGCCAGAGCTCTGTGATCCTGAGACCGCGCCATGAAGGCCGGGACCTTGTTGTTGTGTCGTGACGCCATGAGATCGACGTCCGGCGTTCCCCAGCCGCGACAGATCTCTCGAAACACGTCTGGGTGAAGAGACCATTCCCCCACGTCCATGCCCTGACGACTGAGAAAATCTGCTTCCCAGTTTTCTACGCCCGGGATGTGAACTGTGGAGATGGAAGAGCCTGTGACTTCCACCCACTGCAGAATCCGCCGGACTTCCTGGAAGGCTTGACGACTGCGAGTGCCGCCTTGGTGGTTGATGTAGGCGACGGCAGTGGCGTTGTCCGACTGGATTCGGATCTGCCTGCCCTCCAGCCACCGATGGAAAGCCAATAGGGCTAGATATACTGCCCTTATCTCCAGGATATTGATCTGAAGGGACGATTCTATTGGAGTCCAGGTTCCTTGAGCCCTGTGGTGGAGAAAAACCGCTCCCCAACCTGACAGGCTCGCGTCCGTGGTGACCACGGCCCAGGTTAGGGGTAGGAAGGATTTTCCCCGAGACAGAGATGTGGGTAGGAGCCACCACTGAAGTGATGTTTTGGTTGCAAGGGAGAGAGAGATGTTCTTGTCGAGGGAAGCCGAACTCTTGTCCCATTTGCGAAGAATTTCCCATTGGAGTGGCCGTAGATGGAATTGCGCGAACGGCACTGCCTCCATAGCTGCCACCATCTTCCCCAGGAAGTGCATGAGGCGCCTTAAGGGGTGTGACTGACTCCGAAGAAGTGATTGCACCCCCGCCTGCAGAGAAAGCTGTTTGTCGCGCGGTAGCTTGACCAACGCTTGCTGGGTATGAAACTCCATCCCGAGGTAAGTCAGTGATTGGGTCGGCGTCAACTTGGATTTCGGGAAATTGATGATCCACCCGAACTGCTGGAGAGTCGCCAGAGTGACGGTAAGACTTCGTTGACATGCCACCAGAGAAGGGGCCCTAACTAGGAGATCGTCCAAGTAGGGGATCACCGAGTGGCCCTGAGAGTGCAGGACCGCCACGACGGATGCCATGACTTTGGTGAAAACCCGTGGGGCTGTCGCCAGGCCGAAGGGCAATGCGACGAACTGGAGGTGTTCGTCCCCGATGGCGAAACGCAGGAAACGTTGATGTTCGGGTACGATCGGCACATGGAGATCAGCATCCTTGATGTCGATCGATGCTAGGAAGTCTCCTTGTGACATCGAAGCGATGACCGAGCGGAGAGATTCCATCCGAAACCGTCTGGTTCTCACATGTCTGTTGAGCAGCTTGAGGTCCAGAACGGGACGGAATGACCCGTCCTTTTTTGGCACCACGAACAAGTTGGAGTAAAATACGCGACCACGTTCCTGAAGGGGAACGGGGATCACAACTCCTTCTATCTTTAGAGCGTCCACTGCCTGAAAAAGTGCGTCAGCCTGTGCGGGGGGTGGGGAGGTTCTGAAGAAACGAGCCGTAGGTCGAGAGCTGAACTCTATCCTGTAACCATGAGACAGAATGTCTCTCACCCATCGGTCTTGAACGTGTGGCCACCAGGCGTCGCCAAAGCGGGAGAGCCTGCCACCGACCGAGGATGTGGCTAGGTGAGGCCGAGAGTCATGAGGAGGCCGTCTTGGAGGCAGTGCCTCCTGCGGCCTTTTGGGGGCGTGACTTGGACCGCCACGCATAGGAGTTCCTCTGGCCTTTCTCCGGCCGGTTGGACGAAGAGGATTGGGGGGCTTGGCGGAGGGACGAAAGGAACGAAACCTCGATTGGATTTTTCTCTGCTGAGGTCTCTTAGGTATGGACTGGGGTAAGGAGGAGTCCTTTCCCGAGGATTCCTTAAAGGGAACCAAACATCAGGATTTTCGTGTATAAGCTGCAGCCAGAGCAGCACTGGCACTATCATGCACAGTGTGTACATACCATCAGGGGGCAGCTCGGGTGTTTAGTCAGTGAAATCCAACTTTATAAAGTTTGAAATTTCGTGCACTTTTTGATTGACGTGTGCACCTCTCTGTTAATGTCCGGGCGGGTTATGCAGTAGTTCCCCGCCCCCCCACCAGCCTGTTCCTCCCTCTCTCCTGATGTCCGGGCGGGTTATGCACGTGTTCCCCGCCCCCCCGTACTGCCTGTTCCTCCCTCCCTCCGGCTGTATGTAAATATCTAATCTTCAGAAACATGGCGCCGGAGTGGGCCTCTGCGCATAGCACTTATCTCCGGCGCCATGTATCTGAAGCCCGCATTACACAGCTTGGTGTCTGCAGACTGCAGAACAGCTGATCGGAGGACGCGATCAGCTGTAGCTATGATGACGTGCCGCCTCAGGACACCGGGCCAGGACAGGAGCTTGCCAGCGACATCGGGGGTCAGGTGAGGTAAGTTCACAATGGACTCACATGACCCCGTGACGGCAGTGCTGCGAGACCCGGTCACGGTAGTGATATCGGGCGGCACTGTCTTCACGGGGTCAGGTGAATGAAATTACTAGCACCTGTGATGTCATTGCCCCAGCAGGCACGCACACATTATACACACACATACACACACTATATATACACACACACACACACACACACTGCTGTGTGTGCGCCCCTGCGTTGACCTGGGCTCACCTTCTGAGTTCCAGGTCACTGCAGGAAAGCACTCACAGCTGTGTGTGTGTATAATTTGTGTATGCGCGTGTGTATGCGCGTGTGTATAATGTGTGTATGCGCGTGTGTATAATGTGTGTGCGCGTGTGTATAATGTGTGTGCGCGTGTGTATAATGTGTGCGTGCGTATAATGTGTGTGTGCGCGTGTGTATGTGTGCGTGCGCGTGTGTATAATGTGTGCGTGCGCGCATGCGCGTGTGTATAATGTGTGTGCGCGCGTGTATAATGTGTGTGCGCGCGCGTGTATGCGTGTATAATGTGTGTGCGCACGCGCGTGTGTGTATAGTGTGTGTGTGTGTGTGTGTGTATAGTGTGTGTGTGTAGTGTGTATAGTGTGTGTGTGTGTGTGTGTAGTGTGTGTGTGTGTAGTGTGTGTATAGTGTGTGTATAATAGGATAATAATGATGGAGGAGGAGGATTATGAGGAGGAGGAGAATGATGATGGAGAAGTAGGAGGAGGTGGAGTATTCATAGAGCTTACCTATCCCCGCTGCCTGCCGCGTCCTCGCCACCTATGCTGCTGCTACTTGCCGTTGTATAATGAATTTTTCATCGATATGTATGTTGGAAGGTGGCTTGTGCAACCAACGCACCAAAACCGCAGGAAAAACGCATGCGCTTTTCCTGCAGTTTTCGCGCGGTTTTTCCACAGGTTGGTTCCTGCGGTTTTTTTATGCTGAACTTCAATAAATAATATAGATAATAGATAGACAGATAATGGATAGAGGGAAAGATGGATAGATAGATAGATAGATGAGAAAGACCTATATAATGTCCCACCCCCTGCATATTCTAAGCTGGCACCCTTTAGTGACTTTCATGTGACACTAAAGGGTGCCTAGCCTTGTAATTAGCCAAAAAATAAATAAATATTTTAAAAAAACGACGTGGGGTCCCCCCTATTTTTTGTAGCCAGCTAGGGTAAAGCAGACGGCTGCAGCCTGCAGACCACAGCTGGCAGCTTTACCTTGGCTGGTAATCCAAAACAGAGGGCACCCCACGCTGTTATTTTACATTAAATAAATAATTTAAAACAAAAAATGTGGGGTCCCCCCCAAATTGGATCACCAGCCAAGGTAAAGCGGACAGCTGGGGTCTGATATTCTCAGACTAGGGAGGTCCACTGTTATTGGACACTCCCAGCCTAAAAATAGCAGGCTGCAGCCGCCCCAGAAGTGGCGCATCCATCAGACGTGCCAATACTGGCGCTTCGCCCCAACTCATCCCGTTGCCCTGGTGCGGTGGCAAACGAGGTAATATATGGGGTTGATAACAGCTGTGAATTGCCAGCTGACATCAAGTCCTGGTATTAGTAATGGGTGGGCATCTAGTAGACACCCCCATTACGAATTCCTTTATTTGAAAGTAATACTTTTTATTAGAACAAAAAAACCCCCGACGCCATCCCTCGTTGACCAATTTATTAACAAAATTATTAAAATGCTAAAGGTCCGCCGTAATCCATTTAGATGTCCCCCGACGTTCTCCAAAGTTGACCCTGAAAAGACATAAAAATAGAAATTAGAACACAATAGACGCCATATTTTCAAATTTAATTCCCTGTGACATCCATAATCCAGGTCCGGCGAAATCCAAATCTGGGGTTGATCTCATACTCCCTGGTACGTTCAATGCGGAACTAAAAGTCCCCCATTGATTGGGAGAGCAGCCCCTCACTTCCACCTGTGACGGCATTGCCCCAGCAGAGAGGCGCGCTCGCACACACACACACATACTATACGCGCGCACACACATTATGCACACACGCGCACACACACATTATACACACGCGCGCACACACACATTATACACACGCGCGCGCAGACACATTATACACACACGCGCACACACACATTATACACACGCGCACACACATTATACACACACACGCACACACATTATACACACACGCGCACACACATTATACAGACGCGCGCACACACACACACTATATACACACGCGCGCACACACATATACACACACATTATACACACATATATACACACACACTATACACACATACACACTATACACACACACACACACTATGCACACACACACACACACACACACACTATACACACACACACACTATACATACACACACACACACTATACACACACACACTATACACACACACACAAGTGCTTTCCTGCAGTGACCTGGAACTCAGAAGGTGAGCCCAGGTCAACGCAGGGGCGCACACACAGCAGTGTGTGTGTGTGTGTGTGTGTATATATATAGTGTGTGTATGTGTGTGTATAATGTGTGCGTGCCTGCTGGGGCAATGACATCACAGGTGCTAGTAATTTCATTCACCTGACCCCGTGAAGACAGTGCCGCCCGATATCACTACCGTGACCGGGTCTCGCAGCACTCCCGTCACGGGGTCATGTGAGTCCATTGTGAACTTACCTCACCTGACCCCCGATGTCGCTGGCAAGCTCCTGTCCTGGCCCGGTGTCCTGAGGCGGCACGTCATCATAGCTACAGCTGATCGCGTCCTCCGATCAGCTGTTCTGCAGTCTGCAGACACCAAGCTGTGTAATGCGGGCTTCAGAAACATGGCGCCGGAGATAAGCGCTATGCGCAGAGGCCCACTCCGGCGCCATGTTTCTGAAGATTAGATATTTACATACAGCCGGAGGGAGGAACAGGCAGCGCGGGGGGGGGCGGGGAACACGTGCATAACCCGCCCGGACATCAGAAGAGAGGGAGGAACAGGCTGGTGGGGGGGCGGGGAACTCCTGCATAACCCGCCCGGACATTAACAGAGAGGTGCACACGTCAATCAAAAAGTGCACGAAATTTCAAACTTTATAAAGTTGGATTTCACTGACTAAACACCCGAGCTGCCCCCTGATGGTATGTACACACTGTGCATGATAGTGCCAGTGCTGCACTGGCTTCAGCTTATACACGAAAATCCTGATGTTTGGTTCCCTTTAATAATCTCATCCAACCGTTCGCCAAATAAACGTTCGCCAGAAAAAGGCAAACCAGTTAAGAACCTTTTGAAAGCAGAGTCTGCTTTCCATTCGCGCAGCCACATGGCCCTGCGGACAGCCACGGAGTTAGTGGATGCCACGGCCGTACGGCTAGCGGAGTCCAGGACAGCATTCATGGCGTAGGACGAAAATGCTGATGCCTGAGAGGTCAAGGAAGAAACATGCGGAGCAGAATTCCGCGTGACAGCATTAATCTCAGCCAGACATGCCGAGATTGCTTGGAGAGCCCACACGGCCGCAAAGGCCGGGGCGAAAGATGCGCCCGTGGCCTCATAAATAGACTTCACCAAGAGCTCTGTCTGTCAGTGGCATCCTTCAGGGATGAGCCATCGGCAACAGACACAACGGACCTAGCAGCCAATCTAGAGACTGGAGGATCCACCTTGGGAGAGTGTGCCCAGCCCTTAACGACTTCAGGTGGAAAGGGATAACGCGTGTCAGAGTGCCGTTTAGCAAAACGCTTGTCCGGGACAGCTCTGGGCTTCTGGACAGCGTCCCTGAAGTTAGAGTGATCAAAAAACGTATTGCGCGTACGTTTGGGGAATCGAAATTGGTGTTTCTCCTGCGGAGAAGCCGACTCCTCTACAGGTGGAGGCGGGGGAGAGAGATCCAACACCTGGTTGATGGACGAGATAAGATCATTTACTAAGGCGTCCCCCTCAGGGGTATCAAGGTTGAGGGCGAAGTCAGGGTCAGAGCCCTGAGCTCCCACGTCCGCCTCGTCATCCTGAGAGTCCTCAAGCTGGGATCCAGAGCAGCGTGAGGAGGCCGGGGAAGAGTCCCAGCGAGGCCGCTTAGCCGGTCTGGGACTGCGATCCGGGCAGGAGTCCTCCGCCTGGGACCTTGGGGCTATCCTGGGAGCGCGCTGCGGCGCGGACCGAGAAGGCCCTGGAGGAGACAAACTAACAGGGGCCGGGGCCTGTGAAGAGCCCGGTCTGGACTGCAATGCCTCAAGGAGCTTAGATGACCATTTGTCCATAGACTGTGCAATGGATTGAGAAAGTGACAGAGAGTTTCTCAGCGAAAGAGGCCAATGACGGTGACTCTGTCCCTGCAGCCTGCTCAGGGGGAGCAGGGGGATCTACATGAGCCGAGGGGCCCACAAGTGCCCTAGGCTCCGGCTGAGCAAGAGTGGCAGGAGTCGAGCATTGATCACAGTGAGGGTAGGTGGATCCCGCAGGCAACATAGCCCCACAAGAGGTACAGGCCGCGAAAAAAACCTGTGCCTTAGTAGCTTTGCTCCTTGTGGACGACATGCTGTTGTCTCTTAGGAGAGTGACCAAAGAGGGTATATGGGAAAAGGGTATACAGCCTTTCCGAACAGATATATATATACCTATTATATATATATATATATATCCCGTCACCCTAGGGGGACCAGCACCGGGTGACCGGTGTGGCTTACCAACCGCTAACGAGCGGAGTGTGTCCTCCAGATTCCCTGTCGTGGATCCCCCGGAGCTGCAGAGCTTTGCCGCTGATTAGCATCCACCGGCAGAATGCCAAAAATGGCCGCCGGAGCTCTCAGGGGGGGAGTGGAGCCGAGGGCGGCGCTAGCAAAGAGCGGGAATCTGGAGTCCCCTAAGTGGTCAATGAGGGGGGGAGTGAGACATGCAAGACGCTCCAGCCCTCAAAGCCGACGTCATGTCGGTAATCCCGCCCTTACCCCTGACAGGCAGGCTCGGGGGCGGGATTTTTCGCGACTAGGCCGCGGCGAAGCCGGGGACTAAATTTAAGGCCGCGCCCGACAAGCAGGCACAGTCGGCGCGGAAGTCCGCCGAAAAGATAACGGACGGAACTACCGCGGCTTCCGGGGAGAAGGTGCGACCCTCCCTGTACAGTCCCCACATGGGGACACAGAGTACCTTCAAGTTGCAGGGCCCGGTCCCTGGGGGTGAAGAAGCTCCGGTCCGGCAGGTTCCTCCAGGGGCTGCGGATGGAGCACGGTCCCAGCACATGGATGACCGCTTAGGATCCCACTTCTCCCAGAGCCGCATAAGGGATGGTGAAGGAGACGGCATGTGGCTCCAGCCTCCGTACCCGCAATGGGTACCTCAATCTTAACAACACCGCCGACATAGTGGGGTGAGAAGGGAACATGCCGGGGACCCCATCGGGGTCCTCTTTTCTTCCATCCGACATAAGTAAGTATGAGAATGCATGAGGGGATGTGTGCCTCCTTCCACACAAAGCATAAAACTGAGGAGCCCGTGGTCCACGGGAGGGTGTATAGGCAGAGGGGAGGGGTTACACTTTTTTAAAAGTGTAATACTTTGTGTGGCCTCCAGAGGCAGAAGCTATACACCCAATTGTCTGGGTCTCCCAATGGAGCGACAAAGAAAAGTGAATTACAAAGTTGTAGGACATCATCAATTTAATACGAATTGACACCTTGCATAAAGAAATTCTTTGATTAGAACGTGTAAAACTCACAAGGTTGCGGACGTGAAGCGATACCTCATGGAGACCTTCCTACAAATCACTGGGTACGGTGGCTGCGTGGAGTGGCCGCCATGCTCACCTGACCTGACCCCATTGGACTTCTTTCTGTGAGGTCACATCAAACAGCAGGTGTATGCGACCCCTCCACCAACATTGCAGGACCTATGACGACGTACAGATGCTTGTGCAAACGTGTCACCTACCATATTGCACAACATGCAGCAAGATACAGTATGCTGTCCAGAATCCAGATGTCCATTGCAGCTGACGGTGGCCACTTTGAGCATCAAAGTTAAATGAGCGCTATATGCGGGACCAGCATTCAATGTTTTGGGGGGGGGGGGTCATGGGTTTCATATCATAGCATTTCTGTATGCAAGTGTCGATTTGTATTGAATTGATGCCCTACAACTTTGTAATTCACGTTTTTTCTCTATCTTGTCCAGTTTTCGAAATAAGAATGCTAACTCCATTGTTTTCCCCCAGGTGGCACTATGGGTGGTTTCATTGCGTAGCGCATGGCTACTTTACTATACCTAGACACCACTTCTATGCCTTTAGCTGCTGCTATTCTCCAGTTAATGGCAGTGGACAGGATATGGGTGGACACACTGTATACTTTTGGCCTTAGTTCATTACTATTTGTATGAAGTTATGGAAACTGCTTCTATTACTATATTCTTGCCATGTCCATTAGATTTAGTGCACCAGTTATTTGTATGAACATGTAACAATAATAATGCACTATACTATGTGGCACATAATATCGGAGCTATTCTTTCACTTTTGATGCTCACCGTTGATATGCTTCTTTTATTTCTGCGAGGAACAGGGGATTTGTACGGTGGTAGTCGAGCTACCAGCTGTACGCACTCATGACTGTCTCCTTTCCCCGACTGCTAACAATGCATTGCCTTATATTAATGCAAAACGAAGCAGCAGGAAAGCTGGGTTACAGTGGCTTTTTCAGAATGCACACAGCAGTAACCCAGCTTTTCTTGGAGGAGAGAAGGTGAGAAGTGCACTGCTGATCTGCCATGAGAAACAAGGCTTTGGAAACAAACTTGAGGAGGGTGAAGAGATGACGTTAGTAGAGCATACCTAATCTATGAAAAACCAGCAGGTCATAGAACATAACAAGTGAATGACTTTTAAAACAACAGTCCAGGCTTGCTAAAAGTTTAGCAGCTATCCTTACTGTATTGTGTGCTACAACTGTATGTGTAATAAAAGGTTCCGTTAAGGCAAATGTCAGCCAAAGCCTCTCATATTTACGGATTTGTCCAAAAGTCTAATGTGTATTGGTGCCTCCGACAGATGATGTCATGAGAGTCAAGCCTCTGCGACGCTCAATTTTAGACTGAGGACCCTTCTATTCTCTTTGACATAAGCCACCACCATAGAGGTCTTGCAGCGGCTGTCACATAGAGAACTCAGTACTTAGAAGAGAGAGCACTCTTGAAAAAGATAGCTGCCAATCCACTGTTCAGCCAACAACTAGGGGGACATTACCTTACTAGGAGCAAGACCATGCTTCTAAAGACAAACATGCATCTTCCTGTTTTCTGTCCTGCTTGTCTGTCTGTATCCCCATCCTGAATCACTCAGAGGTACGCATGCATGGTCTCCATTCCATTCTTTGTCTATGAGATTAGCTGAGCACTTCATCTCTAAAGCCCTGATCATGGGATCACTGTGATCCCAGAGGTCAGAGAGAGGAAAACATGTTTTTTTGTAATAACCCCTTAATATCAAGAATAGGCACAGAATTCTTGCCATCAACATGACAAACCACATGAGGTCTCAACTCCATGTAATCAATGGTCCATGAAAATCACTGAGCTTGGTCAGATCCAGCACATCGCAGCTTTCACATGATTGGAAGCCAGACTCATGTCAGCACAAGGAGGTTTACAAAGAGAGTGACATTTATATTTTATCCAAATGTATGCATTTTTTCTAAACCAATTGTGAGATTCTGTTTCTATATATCATGCACAATGGAAACCAAAACTGCATGTTGACTGCTCAGCAGTTAAGAGTGACAGCACAAAAATCCCAACAAGGTAGTGTGGGTACCAAAGAAAAAACCTGCCAGTATCTCAGCCTGTTAGAAATCTGCTATGGACGTCATACAGTTGCATCCTGCAGAAATAATCCAGTTTTTTACGGTCATCGGAGAATAAGAAGCCTCGGACTAAAATGTTCAATATGCTATATGGTGCTGATCTTCAGCAATGTGTTACCTAGATGTGGGCTTACGCTCCAGTGAATGTGACATTGCTGGTAGTGCCTTGCTTCATGCGGCAATGTCTGCTGGCACTCATCCGAGTCAGGTGCCAAGTGATCATGTCATTACTACTGTTTGAACATTGTGTTCTTTGCTGCTGCTGTTTTGGATTTTTTGGGGGGAGTTAGTCTTAAAATATATAAAGAGTATAGAGATTAACCATGTAATGAAATCTACATATAAGTGTATTAAAACTGTTTCAAGCAAACATTGCTGGCTGATTTGATATTATATGGGATCCACTGGAATGACATATGTGAGGCTGTTTTCACTCAGAAGAAAGTTACACTAGAGAGCAGAACAGGGAATTGTGTCTTCTGGGGAAAAAAACCCAAAACAAAATAAACATTTTTGGTACTCACCATAAAATCTTTCTTGTAACCTTCATTGGGGGACACAGAAAGCATGGGGTAATATGCTGCCCCCTGGAGTCTGACACTAAGAATACATCTTCGAAAATAAGCTGACTCCTCCCCACTAGGCTACATCTGGTCAGCCGACACCTAGTTATTCAATTAGTGCAGAAGAGGTGGGAGAAGCTTAAGCAAAACCTTCCCGTACAAAACAAAGGTGCTGTGTCCCCCAATGAATGCTATGAAAAAAAGCTTTTATGGTGAGTACCAAAAATCTTTATTTCTTCATTGGGGGACACAGAAACCATGCGTTGATATGCTGCCACCTGGAGGCTGATACTAAAAATACATCTTAGAAAAAAAGCTGACTCCTCCCCACTAGGCTACATCTGGGCACCCAACACATAGTTATTCAATTAGTGCAAAAGAAATGGGAGGAGCATAAGCAAAGCCTTCCCCCACCAAAACAAAGGGTGCTATGTCCCCCAATGAAATTATGGTGAGTACCAAAAATCTTTATTTCTTCCTTGGAGAGATAGGAACCATGGGATGTCCTAAAGCTGTCCATGACATGGGGAAACTAATATCAGTAATGCAGAAGGAAGAATAGCTATCCCTCAAGTTACTACCTAAGTAACTGCTGTTTATAGTACCCTTCTCCTAAGACTTGTATCCCTAGAAGCAAAGGTAAGAGCTTCAAAATGATGTGGCCAGAAGACTACATATGACTGAAGAACAGGTGCTTCTTTGCATGAGACCCATAAGGCTTCTACCCTGCGGGGGGAGACAGCCTTGCCCTAGCAGTGGAACACTAAGTTAGCCTGACCTTCTGCATTGGTAGGTCGAAACCAGAGAACAATGGTAGCCCTAGAGATGGTTTGAACTCTGCCAGAGCATAGGATCTAAAATACAAAGAGAGAAGGTTAGCTCCTACTCTAACCAAGGCTAAGACAGGTCTGAAACAAAAACCAATCTCTGCCTCCCAATAACACTGAGCTAAACTGAATACCTGGGTGTCGGATGCCCTGGTGTTACCTAGTGGGGAGGAGTCAGCTTTTTTCTAACATGTATTCTGTCAGCCTCCAAGTGGCAGCATAACAACCCATGGTTTCTGTGTTCCCCAATGAAGAATTAATTTTTTTATTCATGATGGGAAGATTCTCTCTCAATGACTAGTTGCATGACATTTGATATGTACTGATTTGTTGACAGGGATTTATTTCAGCAGCATCAGTATACAAATATATATTTCACATAGTAAATGGATAAAAGGGAAAATACTCGTAACAATTTTACTACCAATTGTTTATGTGCGTAAGAAAGTGTCCCAAAAATGGTGGCTTTCATTATATTCAACGATTTATTCTGAAATAAAAAATGGAGTCCAGGGTAATTCAGTCACAGTTTATGGGCATATTTTCCTATTACATTAATATATCTCCTTTTTTATGCAGAGTATCCCCCCAAGACATCCTTTGTGGAAAACTAAATGAGCCTATCATGACTTTGATACATTTAAAGGGTTATTCCCATCTTCAAGATCCTATCCCAATATGAAGTGGGTGTAATAATAATAATATTAGCAAATAACTCCAATTAGAAATATAGTATACTTCTCCTGATATAGCCATGTCTCTTACCTCATGTGCAGGGCATTGGAGCTTAGGTATCCATGGTTACTACCACAAGCAACTAACTAACTGTCACTATATGAGTGGATGTAATCATGGACACCTAAGCTGCAATGCCCTGCACATGAGGTAAGAGACATGGCTATATCAGAACTATACTACATTTCTAATTATTTAGAGGTATGTGCCTATATTATTACACCTACTACATATTGGGATAGGATCTTGGAGATGAGAATAACCTTTTAACTTGATAATGAGTTTAACTTGCGTGGGTTGAAGGTCTCTGCGGTATATTTGGTGTCATTTGTAGAGGGGTGGCCATTTTAGAGCACTTAGAAAAATGTCATTTTCTTATATAAGGATCCAAGAAAATGGAGAATAAAATTGGCCAAAAGTAAATTGCACAATAATATTAAGCAAACTGTAAAGCAGACATACTACTTATCTCTTACAACAGAGATCTTTCATTACCAAAATGATTTTGAGGAACACCTTCATGTTGTGGCAGTAAACCCCCTTCTCAAGCTCAGTAAAGAAGTAAACCAAATTCTGTCCAGAAGAAAAATATAAATCAGGTATGTATTTATATATATATATATATATATATATATATATATATATATATATATATATATATATATATATATATATATATATATATATATATATATATATATATATATATATATATGTATATATTATATAATCTGCAGGTAAATGTTATTTTATGTCCCGTGTTACATAAAAAGCTTTTCGGGTATTCTGCTTTACTTCTTTTTTGCACTAATTCTAAGTTCCGAATTCTAGAAAAGTTCATCTGCCCTATTAAGTGGAATAGGTTGTGCGCTGGATCCGAAGTGGCAGCATATACCTGAACATAGATAGTACTACATATAGTACCCAGTTAATCAAATAGAGTGTGAAATAATGCAGTGGTGTGATCCAGTGTACTTTACAGTCTTTTTTGGAGATGTCTTATAACCTCACAGGTTCAAGAGGGTTTTCAGCCTCTTCAAATAGTAAAATATTCCTAATGCTTCCTAAAACTAGTTGTGGGCTATGCTCACTTGTGGCTGTTTATGTACTGGGCACTCTATTAATATGACATTTTTGTCCTATGTAGCCCTCCTCAAAAGATTTATCAAGGACAAACATCTTGAGTTCATTTCTTCTTGCCAGATTTAGCGGACAACTCTAATCCATGGACATACTTCCGAGGAATCTTAAAATGTTCTAAAAAGGAAAGATAAGAAAAAGTAATTGTAAGTGAATAGTCAGCACAAGAAAGTCAAAATTTCAATAATAGCCATGTATTCTACAATTTTCTATTGGAAGTGACCTTACATACTAATCACCATACTATCTAGGTGTATTTCCAAACTTTGACAGCATCTATTAAAAGATGTCTATATGCCATACAATCAACCATGTGGAATTATGTTACTTAAAAAGAATTTGTCAGCTGGTTTTTGCTATATAATCTGAGAGTGGCATGATGTAGGGGCAGAGAGCCTGATTACAGCAATGTGTCACTTATTGGGCAGTGTGTTGCAGTTTCAATAAAATCAGTATTTTATGAGCAGAAGATTATCACTACATGACTAGGTGTCTCGTGCCTTTTAGTCAACTACGGTGTAACCACACCCCCACCACTGACTTGCAGCTTTCTGTCAATGTGCAGTATACACAGATAGCAGCCAAACAGTTATGTTGCTGGGGTTATACAGCATGTTGGGCACTGCTAGATCTGCAGCAGAGAAAACAGTGATTGTATCAAAATAATAGCACAGAACAATAAGTGATACATTGCTGGAATCAGAGTCTAATCCACTACATCATGCTGCTCTCAGATTACAAAGACAAAATGTGGTGATAAATTTCCTTTAAAGCGTAGTTACATTTCTGAAAAGGGTAGTAAGACACCAGTTAAATTATACCTTCCTGACCACAAATAGTGAGTCAAAGTTGATTTTCACAAAGATGGAATGTCTATGTAAATGAGGCTGCAAGTGCATCGAGGTTTGACCAATTTCCAACTAGTGCACTGATCCACATAGGGACATCCCTATTTGCTTGATTGACGTCAGTCTGGTGCTGCTGATAACAATGGTGTAGCATCGCTAAACAGCCGTAATAACAAAGAGTTGGTGCACATGCCCGGGATCGGCCCGCACTTTATGTACTTGCAGTCTCATTTACATAAAGATTCATAGATGACTTTCTCACGAATAGTCAGAATAATACCTGCCATTTGCAATGTTCGTTCAACAATAATGCTAGATGGTTTCATTAAGCAACAATAACTTTCCATTTTATGCATTAAATTCGGCTAGTTCATCCATTGTGTGGACACATTACTCACCCAGCAACACCTTCCCAATGTGTGATAACTGGTTCCCCTGAATCTGCACCTGGACCCGGTCTTTAGCTCCCGGAATTGGCGTGCAGGTGGCACTGGCCTGGACCCTTTGTTGTATCTGGCTGGCAAATGATGAGGGGTCCAAGCCGTATAACTCCAGATTCCTGATCATTGTGACCTGCATCAAACAGTTCAATATGATGTCTATATTAAAATGTGCTAAAATGAAGAGGAATGTACCGCTGGGAAAACACAGAAGAAGGGAATTTTGTTTACTTACCGTAAATTCCTTTTCTTCTAGCTCCTATTGGGAGACCCAGACAATTGGGTGTATAGCTTCTGCCTCTGGAGGCCACACAAAGTAATTACACTTTAAAAAGTGTAACCCCTCCCCTCTGCTATACACCCTCCCGTGCATCACGGGCCCCTCAGTTTTGGTGCCAAAGCAGGAAGGAGGAAACTTATAAATTGGTCTAAGGTAAACTCAATCCGAAGGATGTTCGGAGAACTGAACCATTAACCAAAAGAACAATTGAACATGAACAACATGTGTACACAAAAGAACAACAGCCCGAAGGGAACAGGGGCGGGTGCTGGGTCTCCCAATAGTAGCTAGAAGAAAAGGAATTTACGGTAAGTAAACAAAATTCCCTTCTTCTTTGTCGCTCCATTGGGAGACCCAGACAATTGGGATGTCCAAAAGCAATCCCTGGGTGGGTAACAGAATACCTCGATAAAAAGAGCCGGAAACCGGCCCCCTCTTACAGGTGGGCAATTGCCGCCTGAAGGACTCGCCTACCTAGGCTACCTAGGCTAGCCTCTGCCGAAGCATAGGCATGCACCTGATAGTGTTTTGTGAAGGTGTGCAGACTCGACCAGGTAGCCACCTGACACACCTGCTGAGCCGTAGCCTGGTGCCGCAAAGCCCAGGACGCGCCTACGGCCCTGGTAGAATGGGCTTTAAGCCCTGAAGGAATCTGAAGCCCCGATGAACGGTAGGCTTCAAGAATCGGTTCCTTGATCCACCTAGCCAAGGTTGACTTGGAAGCCTGAGACCCCTTACGCTGGCCAGCGACAAGGACAAAGAGCGCATCCGAACGGCGCAGGGGCGCCGTGCGAGAAATGTAGATTCTGAGTGCTCTCACGAGGTCTAACAAATGTAGAACCGGAGTGCTCTCACAAGATCCAAAGAGTGCAAATCCTTTTCACACTGGTGAATTGGATTAGGACAAAAGGAAGGCAAGGAGATATCCTGATTGAGATGAAAAGGGGATACCACCTTGGGGAGAAATTCCGGGACCGGACGCAGGACCACCTTATCCTGGTGAAGGACCAGGAAGGGGACTTTGCATGACAGCGCTGCTAGCTCAGACACTCTCCTAAGTGAAGTGACTGCCACTAGGAAGGCCACTTTCTGTGAAAGGCGAGATAGAGAGATCTCCCGCATCGGCTCGAAAGGTGGCTTCTGGAGAGCCGTCAGCACCTTGTTAAGATCCCAGGGTTCTAGCGGACGCTTGTAAGGTGGGACTATGTGGCAAACTCCCTGCAGGAACGTGCGGACCTGCGAGAGTCTGGCTAGACGCTTTTGAAAAAACACTGAAAGCGCCGACACTTGTCCCTTGAGAGAGGCAAGAGACAAACCCTTGTCCAATCCTGATTGAAGAAAGGAAAGAAAAGTGGGCAATGCAAACGGCCAGGGAGCAAAACCCCTATCCGAGCACCAGGCTAAGAAGATCTTCCAAGTCCTGTGGTAGATCTTGGCGGACGTTGATTTCCTGGCCTGTCTCATGGTGGCAATTACATCTTGAGATAACCCTGATGACGCTAGGAGCCAAGACTCAATGGCCACACAGTCAGGTTGAGGGCCGCAGAATTCAGATGGAAAAATGGCCCTTGAGACAGCAAGTCTGGTCGGTCTGGGAGTGCCCACGGTTGCCCCACCGTGAGGTGCCACAGATCCGGGTACCACGACCTCCTCGGCCAGTCTGGAGCGACGAGGATGGCGCGCCTGCAGTAAGACCTGATCTTGCGTAACACTCTGGGCAGTAGAGCCAGAGGGGGAAATACATAGGGTAGTCGAAACTGCGACCAGTCCTGAACTAACGCATCTGCCGCCAGCGCCCTGTGATCCTGAGACCGTGCCATGAATGCCGGGACTTTGTTGTTGTGCCGAGACGCCATTAGATCGACGTCCGGCGTTCCCCAGCGGCAACAGATCTCTTGAAACACGTCCGGGTGAAGAGACCATTCCCCTGCGTCCATGCCCTGGCGACTGAGAAAGTCTGCTTCCCAGTTTTCTACGCCCGGGATGTGAACTGCGGAGATGGTGGAGGCTGTGGCTTCCGCCCACAGCAGAATCCGCCGAACTTCTTGGAATGCTTGACGACTGCGTGTGCCGCCCTGGTGGTTGATGTATGCGACCGCCGTGGCGTTGTCTGATTGTATTCGGATCTGTCTGCCCTCCAGCCACCGCTGGAACGCCTGTAGGGCTAGATACACTGTCCTTATCTCCAGAACATTGATCTGCAGGGAGGACTCCGTCGGAGTCCAGGTTCCCTGAGCCCTGTGGTGGAGGAAGACCGCTCCCCACCCTGACAGGCTCGCGTCTGTCGTGACCACAGCCCAGGATGGGGGCAGGAAGGATTTTCCCTTCGACAAAGAAGTGGGAAGAAGCCACCACTGAAGGGAGGTTTTGGCTGCTCTTGACAGGGAAACGTTCCTGTCTAGGGACGTCGACCTCTTGTCCCATTTGCGGAGAATGTCCCACTGAAGTGGACGCAGATGAAACTGCGCAAAGGGAACTGCTTCCATTGCTGCCACCATCTTCCCTAGGAAGTGCATAAGGCGTCTCAAAGAGTGTGACTGACCCCGAAGAAGAGATTGGACCCCTGTCTGTAGTGAACGCTGTTTGTCCAGCGGAAGCTTCACTATCGCTGACAGAGTATGAAACTCCATCCCGAGGTAAGTCAGGGATTGGGTCGGTGTCAATTTTGACTTTGGGAAATTGATGATCCACCCGAACCTCTGGAGAGTCTCCAGGGCAATGGTCAGGGTGTGCTGGCAAGCCACCCAGGAGGGTGCCTTGACTAGGAGATCGTCTAAGTAAGGGATCACCGAGTGGCCCTGAGAGTGTAGGACCGCCACCACTGTTGCCATGATCTTGGTGAAGACCCGTGGGGCTGTCGCCAAGCCGAAAGGCAGTGCCACGAACTGAAGGTGTTCGTCCCCAATGGCGAAACGCAAGAAGCGTTGATGTTCGGGTGCGATCGGCACATGGAGATAAGCATCCTTGATGTCTATTGATGCTAGGAAGTCTCCTTGTGACATTGAGGCGATGACCGAGCGGAGAGATTCCATCCGAAATCTTCTGGTGCTGACATGCTTGTTGAGCAGTTTGAGGTCTAGAACGGGACGGAAAGATCTGTCCTTTTTTGGCACCACGAACAAGTTGGAGTAGAAGCCGTGACCATGTTCCTGAGGGGGAACGGGAATCACCACTCCTTCTGCCTTCAGAGCATTCACCGCCTGAAAAAGTGCAGCGGCTCGCTCTGGGGGCGGAGATGTTGTGAAGAAACGAGTTGGAGGACGAGAGCTGAACTCTATCCTGTAACCGTGAGACAGAATGTCTCTCACCCATCGGTCTTGGACATGTGGCCACCAGGCGTCGCAAAAGCGGGAGAACCTGCCACCGACCGAGGATGCGGTTTGGGGAGGCCGAGAGTCATGAAGAGGCCGCCTTGGTGGCGGTGCCTCCGGCGGTCTTTTTAGGCCGTGACTTAGACCGCCATGCAGAAGGGTTCCTCTGGCCCTTCTCCGACCTGTTTGACGTGGAGGAATGTGACTTGGCCGAAGGCCGAAAGGACTGAAACCTCGATTGAAACTTTCGCTGTTGAGGTTTGTTTTGTTTAGACTGGGGTAAGGACGAGTCCTTTCCCTTGGATTGTTTAATAACTTCGTCCAATTGCTCGCCAAACAAACGGTCGCCAGAAAATGGCAAACCGGTTAAGAATTTCTTGGAGGCAGAGTCTGCCTTCCATTCACGTAGCCACATGGCTCTGCAGACTGCCACCGAATTGGCGGATGCTACCGCTGAACGGCTCACCGAGTCCAGGACGGCGTTCATGGCGTAGGACGAAAAAGCCGACGCCTGAGAAGTCAGAGACACAACCTGCGGAGTAGCGGTGCGTGTGACCGCAGTAATCTCAGACAGACAAGCTGAGATAGCTTGGAGCGCCCACACTGCCGCGAATGCCGGAGCAAAAGATGCTCCTATGGCTTCATAGATGGATTTCATCATGAGCTCTATCTGCCTGTCAGTGGCATCCTTGAGCGATGAGCCATCTGCCACTGAAACCACAGATCTGGCCGCCAGCCTAGAGACTGGAGGATCCACATTTGGACACTGAGCCCAACCGTTCACTACTTCCGGGGGGGAAGGGATAACGTGTGTCATTAAGGCGCTTAGTAAAACGCTTGTCCGGGTATGCTCTGTGCTTCTGGACAGCATCCCTGAAATTAGAGTGATCGAAAAAGGCACTCCGTGTACGTTTGGGAAACCGAAACTGGTGTTTCTCCTGCTGTGAAGCCGCCTCCTCTACAGTTGGAGTTGGAGGAGAAATTTCTAGCACCTGGTTGATGGACGCTATAAGGTCATTTACTATGGCGTCCCCTTCAGGTGTATCTAGATTGAGAGCACCGTCAGGGTCTGAGCCCTGAGCTGCGCCTTCCTCTTCATCCTCTAGAGAGTCCTCATGCTGAGACCCTGAGCAGCGTGATGAAGTGGAGGAAGGTCCCCAGCGAGCCCGCTTCACCGGTCTGGGACTGCGGTCCGAGTCGGAGTCCTCACCGTGGGACCTATGTGTCACCTCAGGAGCAGATTGCTGCGCCAACTGATGGGGACCTGGGGACGAAGAACGCACAGTGCCCTGCATCTGTGTTGTTGGTCTGGACTGCAAGGCTTCTAGTATCTTAGCAGACCATTTGTCCATAGACTGAGCCATGGACTGTGAAAGCGACTCAGACAGTTTGTCAGCCAAAACTGCAAACTCTGTCCCTGTCACCTGGACAGTGGGAACCGGTGTCTCTACCTGAGCCGGGGGTCCCACCAGTGCCTGAGGCTCCGGCTGAGTAAGTGTCACAGGGGCCGAGCATTGCACACAATGAGGGTAGGTGGAACCTGCAGGTAGCATAGCCGCACATGAGGTACAGGTTGCAAAATAAGCCTGTGCCTTGGTACCCTTGCTCTTTGCGGACGACAGGTTGTTGTCCTCCAAGAGATAAGTAAGGGATCACCGTGATCACTGAGGGATATATATAGCCTCAAGTTAACAGTACAGCCGAACCAGCAAATGTATACACAAAAGATATATATATATATACAGTTCGGCACTCTGGGGGGTCCAGCACCGGCAGACCGGTGTGGCTTACCAACCGCTCTGTGTGGCCACCAGATTCCCTTCCCCGGGTCTCCCTCAGCTGCAGCCAGAAGTTCTCCACCGCAGAATGTGCTGAAAAAATGGCTGACGGCGTTCTCAGAGGAGGAGGGAGGCGTGGGCGTAGTCACAAAAGTACGGGAATCTGGTGCCCCAGCGTGAGTAGTGAGGGGGGCGGAGGACAGCTCAGTGTACTCCAGCCCTCACTGTCGGCGTCATACCGACCGTCCCGCCCTTTTCCCTGACTGCAGGCCTGGGGGCGGGAGAATACTATACTAGGCCGCAAAAGCCGGGGACTAAAGTTAAAACCGCGGCCAGCCGGCAGTGCACGGTCGGCGCGGTAGTCCCGGACCCATACCCACGCCGCAGTCGCTGCAGCGTCTGGGCCCAAGGTGCTTTATGCGCCGTCCCAACGGGGACACAGAGTACCTGTGGATGCAGGGCCATGTCCCTGACGATACTCCGTCTCCTGTCCGGCAGATTCCCCCAGGGGCTGCGGAGGGAGACCGGTCCCAGTGTCTGGATGACCGGATAGGATCCCACTTCCCCAGAGCCCCTAAGGGATGGGGAAGGAAAGCGGCATGTGGCTCCAGCCTGTGTACCCGCAATGGGTACCTCAACCTTAACAACACCGCCGACCTGAGTGGGGTGAGAAGGGAGCATGCCGGGGGCCCCATAGGGGCCCTCTTTTCTTCCATCCGATAAAGTCAGCAGCTGCTGCTGACTAAAACGTGGAGCTTGCGTGAATGTGTGCCTCCTTCAACACAAAGCAAAAAACTGAGGGGCCCGTGATGCACGGGAGGGTGTATAGCAGAGGGGAGGGGTTACACTTTTTAAAGTGTAATTACTTTGTGTGGCCTCCAGAGGCAGAAGCTATACACCCAATTGTCTGGGTCTCCCAATGGAGCGACAAAGAAATCCTGTTCTGTATCACATATCTAAATATCAATGGATCGCATCTAAGGGGTTGTTGTGCTCCATAACGCTGGCCAAAAGTTAGCTTAGTGTGTGTCTTATTGTTTCTTGTGTCCCCCATTCTTCCATTGTTCTCGGTCTTCGTTTTTTCGATAGCATGGGTTAGGAAGGGTGTAGAAGGGAGCACGTGTGGCAAGTGACCCCACTCAGCTTTCCCTGGCAGTGGTCTAACAGGTAGGGACAAATGGGACATAGTGGCCACATTCTTTCCATATGTGGAATCTTCACTAAGATAAGGTGCTAATTTATGTAGACTGGAATAACTCTTCAATAAGCAGTGTGCAGATAAACAAAATTTATAGAACTTCATTTATTGTAGGGTTTACTCAAAATTACCTTTTTGTTTGAAGCTCTCTGTGCCACGCTGACGTCAATGGGTTCAATGTTCCCTTTCCGAATAACTGGAGAGCACCCAGGGAAGGTCACTTGATGTGAATGCTGCATTCTTTCTAAACACCTAGAGGAAATCTTAAGATAGAGCTTAAGGAGTTTTACCAAGTCTCCATAGTTATCTTCTACCGATAAGAAAGAGGGCTGGAGCCCTCATTAATCCAAAGAATGGGGCTCTGAGAAGACCCACCTGAATGAAGCAAAAGTCGAACATGTGAGCCTCTGCTCCACTCATTCACCTACTGTAGGAATATATGGTACTGCAAATGAGGTGAGAGGGCGACATCCTGAGACTTCAGAGAAATAAAAAGGATGGGGCTGGATGGGGAGAGGAAGAGGTCTGAAAAGCAACGTGCGGGGTCTGTAAGTGATGATATCCTACAAAAGGTCCCAGGAAATGCTGTGACAAGGGGGACTGACTTCTTGTGTGCACAGGCAAGTGTGTACTGCACTGTCAGACCAATACCACCTGACACACGTCTATAATGGATGGTTCAACATACATGGATGCAACGGAGCAGTGAAGGAATGATCACACACCCACCTTAAGATATTGCATATTGTAATCAAAAGGATGTTTCAGGCTATTCTGATTTTTTTAAAATGTCTTTATATCCAATCAGCATTAAAGAGAACTTGTCAACAGGTTTGGGGCCTATAAGCGGCCACCACCAGTGGGCTCTTATATACAGCATTCTAACATGCTGTATATAAGAGCCCAGACGGCTGTGTAGAACGTAAAAATCACATTATAATACTTACCTAAACGGTCGCTGTGGTGGAGTTTGGTCATATGGGCGTCTTCGTCCTTCGGTGTCGGCGCCGCCTCTTTCGGCCATCTTTGTCGTCCTTCTTCTGAAGCCGGGGTGCATGACGTATCCTACGTCCTCCACACTCGCTGGCATTGAGGTCCTACACACAGGCATACTTTGATCTGCCCTGAGCAGGGCAGACTAAAGTATTGTAGTGCGTCTGCGCGGGACCGGCGAGTGTGTATGAGGTAGACGCATGATGCACACAGGCCTCAGAAGGAGGACAAAGATGGCTGAAAGAGGAGGCGCCAGCACCGGAGAATGGAGACACCCATATGGCCCAACTCCACCGCCGCGACTGTTTAGGTGAGTATTATAAAGTGATTTTTATGTTTTACACAGCGGCCTTGGCTCTTATATACAGCATGTTAGAATACTGTATATAAGAGAGCACTGGTGGTGGCCGCATCTTATAGGCCCCAAATCTGCTGACAGGTTCTCTTTAAAAATTGGAAGGTTACAGGGGTTTTTTCTGGAATTATTTATGATGAACAATATCATGGCAAAACTGAACGTTATGTGCAACATTACTACTTCTACATGTGAACTTGGCCCAACTGTCCTAGAGTATTTTTGAAGATGAGCAAAGTGTTTTACAACTATATTTGAAATTAGTATGTCACACTCCAGTGCTTAAATCCTGTGGGCATGGATATAAGTAAGTATGGGAAAGTCACCATCTCTGGTGCATGTAGAAAGGCTGTGTAGCACATAAAATATAATGATGCTTCAGAAAGAGACAATAATTAAAGGGTTTATCTGGTCTTGTGGTGAAAATCTGCAGTAACTATGTGACTGCAAATATCTGAATCCTTACAGTGTATACACCGCACACTGTCAGGATTTTCCGGTGTCACCAGTGAGAGCGAGAGGTCAAAAGACCACAAGTAAGTAATTTGCCTACTTTCATCCACATTTCGGATAGACTTGCACAGCCTTTCTCGATTAGCTTGAATTTAGCAAGGCCAAACATGTCTAGTCGGCACAAGACCGCATGTATGAAAATCACATATTTTCTTTCTGTCCGCTCTCATCAGCAACTCCTGACAGCATGCTGTGTGCGCACTGTAAGGAGTCAAAAAAGTCTGCAGTCACACAGAGTAACCCCATGCTTTCACCACAAGACCGAACTACCCCTTTAACTATCATATTACATTAGTATTAAATTATTCTTCAATTATCATTGTACATTTAAAGAAAATATAGGGGTATGCAGACCTTCCCAATCCACAATTCATAAACACAGGTACAATAATACAATTACTAAAGGCAATAAATAAAGCTTGACAGAAAATAGGAATATTATCAGGTTAATCGATATGACCAAACTTTACCTTGTGACCAGATCATCCCATTTGAGATGAGTGATGTCATTCTGCTCACACTTATCCAGCAAGCAGTCACATATCACAGGGTTAACGGTTACAAAGCTGCAGGGGCAGAGGAGAGGCTGATCACAACTACGACATGGAAAATTAAATCTTCTAAAAATAGACTTTTCTTATATTTTATAAAATACAACATTTAATAACATGTTGGGCTTGAGCTTAAAAAAAAGGATATAGAAAGAATGGATTAAAATGTCCAAAACTAGAAAGACATGGAAGGTGATAACTAAGATGCCGTAGATGTGATATCTAATATGTAGAAATAAATATGTGTATAGTACATATTATGAAAAGGTTGGGGCAGGATTTTTTTATTCCCAGAACTGTGTGGCTATATATCCCTAGAAGAAAGGATTCATTAGTTAAGAGTGGTCAAGTTTTGACATACCCCATCTCAAAAGGTATCATATTATATGCAATGCCATCGGTAAAAAAAGAGCAAGACCTTTATCATCACTAATGGTAATCAGTTACAGTTTACGCAGGAAAAGGAGGCTCAATTTATATCTTTTTCAGGGGTCTGTTAGAAATTCAGTTCTACTATGAAGCTACAAGTGATTTAATTCCAGAATTAATCAGTGAAGAATAATTTGTGGTTTTCCTTGTCAAATCCAAACATCCAGAAGGCCTGGTGGAGAGCGTTATCATTGACTAGCGCCCCCTGTGGTGGTGACACTGGTGCACTAGGTAATCATATATATTGTGTATGTTTCATGCCTCCAGGGCAGTTGCACCGCCCGTCACTCGCCGCTCCGGTCCCCGAGCGCCCTGTTCTCGGCTGCTGTGCCTGTGGCTGCTGTGCTGCTGTGGCTCTTTCTCGGAGCCTTCATTGGGGGACACAGGAAACCATGGGGTGTATGCTGCTGGGACTAGGAGGCTGACACTATGCAAATAAAAAAAGTTGTCTCCTCCCCCGCAGTATACACCCACCGACCGGAGCTGAGGAGATCAGTTTGTGTAAAAGCAGTATGAGGAGAAGCTTGAAATCCAGAACATTCCGGATCCACTGAAGTCTTAGAAAAGGGCGGGTGCTGTGTCCCCCAATGAAGGCTCCGAGATTTTACGGTGAGTACCCAAAATCTACTTTTCTCTATCGCTTCATTGGGGGACACAGGAAACCATGGGACGTGCTAAAGCAGTCCCCTAGGGTGGGAAGAAAAAGACTCGAAAACAGGGTTAGCAGACGACGAGATTCTGTGACCAGAACCTGGCCCTAGACACCGTAAGGAATACTTACCCGGCAGGAGCCGAAGTATAGGGGGAAGAGTAAAGAGTACTAGGGAGTACTAAGATCTAGTATAAACCGCATGTGCGGGGATTAGAATGATCAGGGAAAAAGATGCATCCTCTGAAATCTGCACCTAAGAATCTAAGGCGACTGACAGCAATAGGTCAGGACAAGAGAGAAAAAAAAAGCCCGACTTGACCCTGGTGCTACGTTTCAGAATGGAAGAAAGAGGGAAGAGCTAAGGCACCTAGAAGAGGTAGGTGCCAGGTAAGCGGAGGCCCACTGAGCTTTGGCCCTTTACTGCCGTAGAATGACTAAAAGGGAACACCAACTGCCTGAAAGTGTGCAGGGGAGTTGGGCTGAGAGAAGAGACGAGCTACTCGAGGAGAGAGTAAGGGAACTCTGCCATAGGGGGACTTGACCTGTTGATTCTACAGAACCGAGGAAAGTGATCTGACCCTAGCGGACGGAACAGCCTGCAGGCGGGAAAAAAAAATAAAGGAGATAATTCCCGTGTAAAGAAGTCCAGAAAAAACTTGCGAAGTCCGGAGAAAAAAAGAGAAGGTTAAGGAGCCGAGGGAAATCCAATAACCAACTTCCACTATCACATGACAGACAGGAGAAGAGAGTCCGGGCATCTACAATGGCGTGACTGGGAAAACTCGAACTCCGGATTCGGGTACTAGATGGTCACTGAAGTGAAATACTGGAAGGAGAACCCCCTATGGGGGAATGCTCTTGTGACTGAAAATAGGCACAAGACATGGGATGTACGACCTGGAATGGGAGAAGGAAAAAACCCTTCCAAGGGGGACACAAGGAAAGGCTCGGACTATGTCACTGGCCTAAGCGTTAGCCGACCAGAGGAGCGACGCCTATCCTGGGAAGGTGGCAAGGAAAACGGAAGAGTGACGTGAAAACGCGTTATCACGTCGCAACCAGAAGTGACAACGAAGGGGAAGAAATGACCAAGAATATGTGAGGTTAAATGGTCTGGCAGAGACTCTGCTTGAGAAGTGCATGAATCCACGAGCGTCTGAGCCCGAGCGGTGGAGAGCAATCATGGAATCTTGTATGGCAGAGAATTCGAAGAGATCTAGCATATCTCCACGAGCCATCTAGAATGGCTACAAGAGAGGGAAAGGGAGGCAGACCCCTCTTGGCCTGAAACTGAAGCAGGTCCTGTCTAGGTGTTAGCGAAGACTGGCAGATCAGATGGGGACCACTCGCTGTAGCGTTGAGTGTTCAGGTGGAAACTCCCAGTGGCCTGAGCATTCAGGGCTCTCTGAAGAATTCTGTTGCGGAAAATGGCCAGAAGACGATGCTTAAAACCTACAGCTGGTCCGGAAATGTGAGCCCAATGACTGGGCCGTCAGGATACTAGAAGTCCGTTGGTGAAACTGGTCCTCCGTGGAATCGATACTTGCTAAATGATCCTGTGTCTGGTTCTTAACTTCATCTGTTATCTGTGAAGGGACTGAGAAAATCTGATCTCTATCTGGAAGAGAGAGAATGTAAGTAACGACCTATGGATTTAAACATATGCAGTACCTGGCCGGAACCCTAGTAAAGGGCGCTGCTAAGGCTGGTCTAGGCCAAACAATAGGCGGATACTAGAAGTACTATGAACCACCCGAGGAGGGTGGCAGGAAGTAAAGCAGACGACATACCGGTTAGCAGACAGAGCCGTACCTTGCTTACCTCATCTGAGAAACAAAATGACTGCTGCCTCAAGAAACGACGCAGACAACGTACGGTCAGAGAAAAAAGCCTTACCTCGTGGCTACGGTAGATGAATGGTGCGAGGTAGGAGGAGGTCCCGGGTCACTGGGAAGCGACTAAATGAGAGCTGCTGCTGTGCTGCGTCATGGGGTCCGTGGTTGCTGCAGAGGAGAATCACCCGACCCTCCAGTCAGATCGTCGCGTGTTACCTTACCTCGAGATCACGTTATACGTATGGTGTGAGGTAGGAGATGGCTGCAGATCGCTGAGAAGTGAGTAAATAACTGCTGCAGAAAAAAGAAGACAATGCACTAGTCGGAGGACCATGGCTTACCTCCTGTTTACCCGAATAAGTGGTTTGAAGTAGGAGAAAGCCTCGGGTCACTGGGAAGCAACTTAATGACAGTTGCTGCCGTACCGCGTTAGGGGTCCATGGAGACCACAGTCCTCGCCTCAGTCGAAGATGAAGGAGATACATGACTCACTGGGTCGTGAGCAGAGCAACACATACCTGTTACGGTATCCAGTTTCTGGTCTGGAGAAACGCTAGCCCATTGGATAGCGGGCAGGATCATCGATCTTGAATACTGGCACTGAATGTGACAGCTGCTGGCGTGCCGCATCATGGGGCAGTGTTGGATGGAGCTCTCGCCTCAGTCAAAGATGAGCGGAAAAGCTGGACAAGGCACTCAAGCCTGTTGCTGTATTCGGCTTCTGGTTCTGATAAGTGCTGGCCCATAGATAGTGGGCAGGCTCATCAAATCCCTCTCACGCTGTAGTAGACAGGTGCATACAGAAACACTGGCACACAAGATAGAGGGTACGTTCTGGAAACACTAGCACACCGGATGGTGGGTAGGTGCATAGAGAAACACTGGATAGTGGATACTGGCACCCTGGAAGATGGACCGACATATAGAGACACTGGCACACAAGCAAGTGGACAGGTCTATGGAACTGTCAATCTGGATGGTGGACAGGTTGATAGAAAAACTTTTAGCACACTGAAACGGACAGGTGCAAGAAGAAACCTGACACCCTAAACAGTGGGAAGGTTCACACAACGCTGTTACAGTGGTGTAGACAGGTGCGCCTAGAAACACTGTTACACTGAGTAGTGTAAGGGCTTGTGAAAACCCTGGTACACCAGAGTAAACAAATGCACGTAGAAACACTGGCCCACGGAATAGCGGGCAGGATCCCCAACGGCACCTGGGTATTGGAGCACACAGACATGACGCAGACACTGGCACACTGGATAGTGGACAGGTACAGGGAAACGCTGGCACACAGGAGTAGGTCAGTGCGTAGAGAAACGATGGCCCACTGGATAGAGGACAAGTACGAGGAAACACTAGCACACCGATGAAAACTAGTACATAAAGAAACACTGGCACACTGGTGTAGGCCAGCGCGTAGGGAAACACTGGCATGCCTGTGTAGACCAGTGCGTAGAAGAAACACTGGCACACCGGATAGCGAACAGGTACATAGAGACACTTGCACACTGGTGAAGACTAGTGCATAGAGAAAAGACAGGCATACTGGATAGTGGACAAGTGCATAAAGACACTGACACACAGGTGGAGATCACGGGCACACTGGTGTAGACCAGGGCAAAGAGAAACACTGGCACACTGGGTAGTGGACAGGTACATGAAGACACTGACACACTGGATAGAGGGCAGGTACCTGGAGACACTGGCTTACTGGTGTAGTAGACCAGTGAGTAGAAAAAAACACTGGTACACTGGGTAGAGGACGGGTACTTGGAGACACTGGCACAGTGGATAGTGGACAGGTTGACATAAAAAGTGGACAGGTCAAAAGAACATTGACCCTGTGGAAGATAGGTACATAAGGAACACTGACACGCTACGATAGGTAGGGACATGAGGAACATTAACACACTAGATAGCGACCCTACGGTAGATAGGGAAATGAGGAACACTGACACACTAGATAGTGGGTACAGCAGAATAGGCAGGAAAACGAAACACACTGACCGTGGAAGTGGACAGGACCCCAGAACACTGGAGTACTCCTGGAGATGGGCAGGTCAGGGACAGCACATTGGAGACGGGTGACTTGCCGGAGGACCGGTGGTCCCTAGCAGAGTGCGTGTGGAAGAGTGTTATCCCGTACTTGTAGAAGTGGAGGGAATCTGGGCATGCTGTAGTATGAGGTTGCTAATACTCCCTGAAGCAATTCTAGACATATAATATGTGTCAGAGGGGAGACAGCTCACTGTAAGTGAACGGGAACTCAGGGATCAGGAATAGATGCCTATGGCAGTAAATAGTGCTTCCAACAAATAAGAGGAAAAAAAGGGTTTGGAGGCATGCTTAAGGCCGTTTTTTTGTTTTTGTTTTTTTATTTATTACACTCTCTCTCTCTCATCAGTCTTGCAGAGACTGGGGGCAGTAAGGGAGGCCAGGAGAGATCAGTGGTGCCCGGGCAGCCCGGAGCGGTTACTGTGGGGGAAGCCTAGCTGCAGGTAGCGCAGGGAAGCTGTCGGCCTGCGAGGGTGCGCTGGGCCCTGAATCGCACTGGCTGCCTGCGGGGAACGCTGAAGCTGCGGCGGCGTTACTTACCACGCCGAGAGGCTTGGTCTGTGGGGCTGGAAGGGCGGGCAGAATGACATCCCCCGGAGGTCTCGGCACCGGGGAGTGACATCAGGTGCCAGGAAAGAGGGGGGCGGCGCCTGCACGAGGAAGCAGGAGAGCCGGATTGTGAGCTCGCGCGACAGGGGAGGCGAGCCAAAGTTTGAAAAGCCTGCGTGGACAGAAGAATTTCTGGCTGGGGGCGTGGCCTGGAAGGCGCGCAAACGCTTAGCGGTGAGAGGCCAGGACGCTGAAGGGGGTGTGGCGCAACTGAGGAAGAAGGCCGCAATGGAGCCGGGGGCTAAATTTTTTAAGGTAGGCCGCCGGAGGGGACGCCTATTAGCGAACGCAACGGCAGGGGATGAGCGCAGGGGGGGGGGGGCGATCGGGGGAGCGCAGGGAGGCCACACTACAGGGGGAGCAAACTACAGAGGGGCCTGCGGTAGATGGCTATAAGGGAAATATCAGGATCCCCTGACCCAGGTGGTGAAGGGGCTGTGGTGAATATATAAAGACGGGATCCCTCCCCCCATGGCCCGGAACGGGGGAGAAGGAGGGGGAGTGCAGAGTACTTATCTTGAAGGTCCCGCATTGTCCTGAGGTGACCCTGGAATCATCCTGAAGGCGAGCGAAGACATCTCGACGGTCGTCCCGGGCATAGTCAAAGGGAGACCGGAGGGGTACCTCTCCATCCCAGGTACGGTCTTAGTCTTCCTACCCCACAATCGGGCTCGGGAGCGAGAGAGTTTGGGGAGGGGGGCAGGACCCTCCGCCTTTATCAACGAAGTCGCACTTTGCCTCAACGCGGATGCACCTCGAACACTCTTCTGTGTTGGAGGGGCTGGGTTCACTGCCAGACAGACACGGAGGACAACAGTAGTGGCGGACGGACCCCACTTCTGTGCGACCGGTCTCTAGGTGGGAGAGCAGGGTGAGCGATAACACCCTGTCGCCCGACGAGCTGTGTCTGAAAAACAAAGGGAAAACATTAATAAAACACAACAATACAAACCTGAGGGGCTGAGAGCAGCCCCTGCGTGTCCAACCTCCTCGGACACTAAGCAAAAACTGATCTCCTCAGCTCCGGTCGGTGGGTGTATACTGTGGGGGAGGAGCCAACTTTTTTATTTGCATAGTGTCAGCCTCCTAGTCCCAGCAGCATACACCCCATGGTTTCCTGTGTCCCCCAATGAAGCGATAGAGAAATAAAATGTGTAAAAAACGAAGGGAATTTTGTTACTTACCGTAAATTCCTTTTCTTCTAGCTCTTATTGGGAGACCCAGACGATTGGGTGTATAGCACTGCCTCCGGAGGCCACACAAAGCAATTACACTTAAAAGTGTAAGGCCCCTCCCCTTCTGGCTATACACCCCCAGTGGGATCACTGGCTCACCAGTTTTAGTGCAAAAGCAAGAAGGAGGAAAGCCAATAACTGGTTTAAACAAATTCACTCCGAGTAACATCGGAGAACTGAAAACCGTTCAACATGAACAACATGTGTACCCGCAAACAAACCAAAAATCCCGAAGGACAACAGGGCGGGTGCTGGGTCTCCCAATAAGAGCTAGAAGAAAAGGAATTTACGGTAAGTAACAAAATTCCCTTCTTCTTCGGCGCTCTATTGGGAGACCCAGACGATTGGGACGTCCAAAAGCTGTCCCTGGGTGGGTAAAGAAATACCTCATGTTAGAGCTGCAAGACAGCCCTCCCCTACGGGGAGGCAACTGCCGCCTGCAGGACTCTTCTACCTAGGCTGGCGTCCGCCGAAGCATAGGTATGCACCTGATAATGTTTGGTGAAAGTGTGCAGACTCGACCAGGTAGCTGCCTGGCACACCTGTTGAGCCGTAGCCTGGTGTCGTAATGCCCAGGATGCACCCACGGCTCTGGTAGAATGGGCCTTCAGCCCTGATGGAACCGGAAGCCCAGCAGAACGGTAGGCTTCAAGAATTGGTTCCTTGATCCATCGAGCCAGGGTGGCCTTAGAAGCCTGCGACCCTTTGCGCTTACCAGCGACAAGGACAAAGAGTGCATCCGAACGGCGCAAGGGCGCCGTGCGGGAAATGTAGATTCTGAGTGCTCTCACCAGATCTAACAAATGTAAATCCTTCTCATACCGATGAACTGCATGAGGACAAAACGAAGGCAAAGAGATATCCTGATTAAGATGAAAAGAGGATACCACCTTCGGGAGAAACTCCTGAATGGGGCGCAGCACTACCTTGTCCTGGTGGAAGACCAGGAAGGGAGTCTTGGATGACAGCGCTGCCAGCTCAGACACTCTCCGAAGAGATGTGATCGCTACCAGAAAAGCCACGTTCTGGGATAGTCTAGAAAGTGAAACCTCCCTCAGAGGCTCGAAGGGCGGCTTCTGGAGGGCATAGTACCCTGTTCAGATCCCATGGATCTAACGGCCGCTTGCACGGGGGAACGATATGGCAAACCCCCTGTAGGAACGTGCGCACCATAGGAAGGCGTGCCAAACGCCTCTTGAAAAAAGACGAATAGCGCCGATACCTGACCTTTAAGGGAGCCGAGCGCCAAACCTTTTTCTAACCCAGATAGCAGGAAAGAAAGAAAGGTAGGCAATGCAAATGGCCAGGGAGACACTCCCTGAGCAGAGCACCAGGATAAGAATATCCTCCACGTTCTGTGGTTCTTAGCGGACGTGGGCTTCCTAGCCTGTCTCATGGTGGCAACGACCCCGTGGAATAATCCTGAAGACGCTAGGATCCAGGACTCAATGGCCACACAGTCAGATTCAGGGCCGCGGAATTCCGATGGAAAAAACGGCCCTTGGGACAGCAAGTCTGGTCGGTCTGGTAGTGCCCACGGTTGGCCGACCGTGAGCTGCCACAGATCCGGATACCACGCCCTCCTCGGCCAGTCTGGGGCGACGAGTATGACGCGGCTGCAATCGGATCTGATCTTGCGTAGCACTCTAGGCAAGGGTGCCAGAGGTGGAAACACATAAGGGAGCCGGAACTGCGACCAATCTTGCGCTAGGGCGTTTGCCGCCAGCGCTCTTTGATCGCGAGACCGTGCCATGAAGGTTGGGACCTTGTTGTTGTGCCGGGGCGCCATTAGGTCGACGTCCGGCCTTCCCCAGCGGCGACAGATTTCCTGAAACACGTCCGGGTGAAGGGACCATTCCCCTGCGTCCATGCCCTGGCGACTGAGGAAGTCTGCTTCCCAGTTTTCTACGCCGGGGATGTGAACTGCGGATATGGTGGAGGCCGTGGCATCCACCCACATCAGAATCCGCCGGACTTCCTGGAAGGCTTGCCGACTGCGTGTCCCCCCTTGGTGATTGATGTATGCCACCGCTGTGGACTTGTCCGATTGAATTCGGATCTGCTTTCTTTCCAGCCACTGCTGGAAGGCTAGTAGGGCAAGATACACTGCTCTGATTACCAGAACATTGATCTGAAGGGTGGACTCCTGCTGAGTCCACGGACCCTGAGCCCTGTGGTGGAGAAAAACGCTCCCCACCCTGACAGACTCGCGTCTGTCGTGACCACCGCCCAAGACGGTGGTAGGAAGGATCTTCCCTGTGATAATGAGGTGGGAAGAAGCCACCATTGCAGAGAGTCCTTGCCGTCTGTGAAAGGGATACTTTCCTGTACAGGGATGTTGACTTCCCGTCTCATTGGCGGAGAATGTCCCATTGAAGTGAACGCAGATGAAACTGCGCAAACGGAACCGCCTCCATTGCCGCCACTATCTTCCCGAGGAAGTGCATGAGGCGTCTTAAGAAGTGCGACTGACCTTTAAGGAGAGTCTGCACCCCAGTCTGTAGTGACCGCTGCTTGTCCAGCGGAAGCTTCACTACCGCTGAGAGGGTATGAAACTCCATGCCAAGATACGTTAGTGATTGGGTCGTGACAGGTTTGACTTTGAGAAGTTGATGATCCACCCGAATGTCTGGAGAGTCTCCAGCGCAACATTCAGGCTGAGTTGGCATGCCTGTTGAGAGGGTGCCTTGACAAGTATATCGTCCAAGTAAGGGATCACAGAGTGTCCCTGTGAGTGCAAGACTGCTACCACTGCCGTCATGACCTTGGCGAACCCCCGTGGGGCTGTCGCCAGCCCGAATGGCAGAGCTACGAACTGAAGCTGGTCGTTTCCTATCACGAAATGTAGAAAAACATTGGTGCTCTGTAGCAATCGGCACGTGGAGATAAGCATCTTAGATGTCTATTGATGCTAGGAAATTTCCTTGAGACATTGAGGCAATGACGGAGCGGAGGGTATCATCCGGAACCGCCTGGCCTCCACGTGCTTGTTGAGCAGTTTTAGGTCCAGAACGGAACGGAAAGAGCCATCCTTGTTTGGCACCACAACCAGATTGGAGGAAAACCGTGTCTTGTTCCTGAAGAGGAACCGGGATTACCACTCCTTCTGCCTGCAGAAGAGCACCTGCTCGGTGGGGATGTGGGGACGTTCTGAAGAATCGAGTCGGAGGACGAGAACAGAACTCTGTCCTGTGCACGTGGGCACACTGTCCCTCACCCACCGGTCTGTGACCTGTGGCAGCTAAATGTCGCCAAAGGCGAGCGAGTCTGCCATCAACCGCGGATGCGGAAAGATGAGAGAGCTGAGAGTCATGAGGAGACCGCCTTGGTAGCGGTTCCTCCGGCTGCCTTCCTTGGGCGTGATTGAGCCCGGTCGGCAGCTGAGCCACTCTGAGGCTTTTCAGCCCTTTTGGACGAGGACAATTGGGACCTGCCCGAGCCTGGGAAGGACCGAAACCTCGGCTGTCCTTCCAGGACAGTATTAATAGGGTAAGTCGCAATACAGACATTGCGAGGTTACGGACGCCCCTGCGGCACAGATGTACTTGTGCTCAAGACCAGCTGCACAAGAACAGCTGAAAAGCTTAGGGTGCCCATACGGCTGTGAATGCCGGAGCAACCGACACGCCGATAGCCTCACAGACAGATTTCAACCAGAGTCCATCTGTCTGTCAATGGCATCTGTAAGTGAAGTCCCATCTCCACTGCAACTGTGGCTCTAGCCGCAAGCCTGGACATTGGAGAATCCACCTTTGGACCCTGGGTCCAACGCCTGACCACGTCAGGGGGAAAGTGATAACGTGTATCCTTAATACGTTTGGAGAAAACGCTTATCTGGTAAGCGTGGTGTTTCTGGACTGCTTCTCTGAAGTCAGCGTGGCCAGAACACTACTCAATATACGTTTGAGTTTGAAATGGGACTTCTCCTGCTGTGAAGCTGACTCCTCCGCTGGGGGAGCTGAGGGAGAAAAGATCCAACATTCCATTGATGGACGCTATAGGATCATTCCTTATGGCGTCACCATCCGGTGTATCCGGAGTGAGAGCGGTGTCAGGATCAAAGTCCTGATGAGCTACGTCTACCTCATCATACAGAGAGCCTCCTGGGACCCCCCCGGAGCACCGATTTTTAATCCAAGTGAGGGTGGCCAGGGAGCAATGATCCAGATTGCCCATGGCCTGTCCGGACTGCAAGTCTCTATCCCATTGCAACTCCGTCCCTGTCCTTGGACAGGGTTGAGAGGTGGTTCGTTTGGCCACGTCAAGTAGAGACCCCGGCTGACCAAGTGCTACAGGGGAGCATTGCACCCAATGGGGAGCAGTGCCGTGGAACAGTATCACATGCAGCAAAAACAGCATCGAAAGCCTGTGTTGCTTATATGCTGCTGCCGACTTATAGAGCCAAGAATGGCGACCGTACAGTGCAATGTATATCATACAAGCATAAAGTACAAATGAACACTGCAGCACATGCAATACAAGCAGCATAGAAAGCCTGCTTTTCTGCTGCTGTAGACTAGCCATCTAGGGGAATAGAGCCCAGAATAGCGACCATACAGTGCAATGTATAGCATACAAGCATAAGTACAAATGAACACTGCAACCCCTGCAATACAAGCAGCATAGAAAAAAACCTGTGCCTCAGCACCCTTGCTTTTCTGCTGCTGTAGTCTAGCCATTCTATGGTGAATATAGCCAAGACTAGTGACCGTACAGTGCAGTGTACAGCATACAAGCATAAATACACATGAACACTTCAGTACGTGCAATACAAGCAGCATAGAAAGCCTGTGCCGTAGCACCCATGCTTTCCTGCTGCTGATGTGTCGCCATCTAAGAGGGCATATAGCCCGAAATAGCGACCTATGCAGTGTACTTAAATACAAATAGACAAAACTGCGGTATTTAGTGTCAGCACCCCAGGTGCCGCTTACCGCCCGCCTATAAGCGGGTGTGAGGTCGCCCCATTCCTGTTGGTTGCCCAGAGTCCGTTCTCCCAGCTCGGGCTGCAGGAATGGCTGCCGGCTTCCTTCCCCAGCTCGTGTGAGTAGGGGCGGGCCGTGGGCGTGCCCCGAGTCAGAGCGGGAAACCTGGCGTCCCACAGTGTCTAGTGAGAGGGCTGGAGCATGTAAATAAGGCTCCAGCCCTCGGCGCTGCTGAGTGTACAGCGTCTCTCCCCTACCCTGATTGACAGGGTGGGGGCGGGAACGAAGCTGAGTTAGGCCGCAAAAGCCGGGGACTGGATTTATGAGCGCCGCCGCCGTAAAAGCGCGGTCGGCGCTAAGTCCCCGGCGCACTACAAGTCCCAGCCGCGCCGCCGCTCACGGAGCGTCCGGCGCGGTAGTTCCCAATAAATAAAGTCACTCAGCTAGGCTGCAGTGACTGTAACCCTTTACTGTCCCCGGCGCACTAGCACACCCAGCAAGTCTGGAGTGTGCTGTGCCTGTGTGTACGGGGACACAGAGTACCTGAATGGTGCAGGGCCATGTCCCTGAACGGCACTCCCGCTCCACATCCAGCAGGTTCAATGGGTCTGTGGATGGAGCCCGGCCTCAGGGCTTTGGGGCCGGTAAGATCCCACTTCCTCAGAGCCCCTCAGGGGGATGGGGAAGGAAAACAGCATGTGGGCTCCAGCCGCCGTACCAGCAATAGGTACCTCAACCTTACAAACCACCAGTGGGGTGAGAAGGGAGCATGCTGGGGGCCCCATATGGGCCCTCTTTTCTTCCATCCGATATAGTCAGCAGCTACTGCTGACTAAACAGTGGAGCTATGCGTGGATGTCTGACCTCCTTCGCACAAAGCCGAAAACTGGTGAGCCAGTGATCCCACTGGGGGTGTATAGCCAGAAGGGGAGGGGCCTTACACTTTTAAGTGTAATTGCTTTGTGTGGCCTCCGGAGGCAGTGCTATACACCCAATCGTCTGGGTCTCCCAATAGAGCGCCGAAGAAAAATACATTTAGCAAAAGTAGAAACTGAGAGACTCGTTGCTAAGGAAAGCAAAACAAATCCCAAACTATTCTTTATTTAAACAGTAAAATGATTAAAATTGATGGTGTTGGCCCTTTAAAGAACAATGAGGGTAAAATTATAGAGAGCGATGTGGGAAAAGCAAATGTTGTAAATACTTTTTTCTCAACTGTGTTCGCACAAGAAAAGCATATGCCAGGGGAAGTGCAGAGTTATCAGGTAAATGCCCCATTAAGTATGGCCAGCCTAACCCAGGAAGAAGTGCAGAGCCGACTTAGTAGCATTAAAATTGACAAATCACCAGGCCCTGATGGCATTCACCCTCGGGTATTAAGGGAGTTAAGTAATGTGATAGACAGGCCTCTATTCCTTATATTTAAGGGCTCTATAGAAACTGGGTCTGTTCCACTGGATTGGCAGCAAATGTGGTACCAATATTCAAAAAGGAATCTAAAAGGGAACCTGGAAACTATAGGCCGGTAAGCTTAACATCTGTTGTGGGTAAAATGTTTGAACGGTTTTTAAGGGATGCTATTATGGAATGTCTCAATGTTAATAAATGTTTAACTCCATATCAGCATGGATTTATGCAGGACCGCTCCTGTCAAACTAACCTGATCAGCTTCTATGAGGATGTAAGCTCTCACATGGACCGAGGAGAATCATTGGATGTCATTTATCTCGACTTCGGTAAAGCATTTGACACTGTCCCAGATAAAAGACTGCTAAGTAAAATGAGAAAGCTTGGGCTAGGGGAAAATGTGTGTAAATGGGTAGGTAGCTGGCTTAGTGATAGAAAACAAAGAGTGCATTTTGCATTCTCAGATTGGGCCAGGGTTACTAGTGGGGTACCACAGGGGTCTGTATTGGGCCCCCTACTTTTTAATATATTTATTAATGATCTGGTGGATGGCTTACAGAGTAAAATATCAGTATTTGCAGACGATACAAAACTATGTAAGGTAGCTAACACAAAGGAGGACAGTTTGCAACTACAGATGGATTTGAGTAAATTGGATAATTGGGCTGAAAAATGGCAAATGAGGTTTATCACTGATAAGTGTAAGGTTATGCACATGGGAAGGAGAAACAGATGCTACCATTACTTATTAAATGGGAAACTGCTGGGGAAATCAGACATTGGAAAAGACTTAGGCATCTTAATCAATAAGAAGCTAAATTGGAGTGCCCAGTGTCAGGCAGCTGCCACCAAAGTAAATAGGGCGATGGGATGCATTAGAAGAGGTCTGGGGGCACAAGATGAAAACATCATTCTCCCTCTGTACAAATCACTCGTCAGATCACACTTGGAGTATTGTGTGCAATTTTGGGTGCCGGTGCTCAAGAAAGACATTACTGAACTTGAGGCGGGCAACTAAAATAATAAATGGAGTGGGTGCATTACAATACCCAGAAAGGTTATCAAAATTAGGTCTATTTACTCTAGAAAAGAGAAGACTTAGGGGAGACCTAATAAATATGTACAAGTATATCAGAGGGCCATACAGAGATCTCTCTCATTATCTGTTTGTAGCAAGGACTATGACAAGAACAAGGGGACATTCTCTTAGTTTGGAGGAAAGAAAATTTCTACATCAGCATAGAAGAGGGTTCTTCACGGTAAGAGCAGTGAGGCTCTGGAACTCTCTTCCTGAGGAAGTGGTGATGGCCAACTCACTGAATGAGTTTAAGAGAGGAATGGGAATGGATGCTTTTCTTGATAGCAAAAGTATAGAAGGTTATAAATAGCATAATATTACAGGTAAATAGTTGACCCAGTTTAGGATTCGGGAAATAATTTTTTCCCTATGAAGTAAACTGGCTTCTACTCTGTGGGGTTTTGCCTTCCACAGGTTCAACACTGGAGAACATAGGCACTAAAATAGGCTGAACTAGATGGGCATAAGGTCTTCCTTCAGCCTTAGAAACTATGTTACTATGTTATTATTGATTCAATCTTCAGAAACCATTGAACTCTCATAAGCAATGTGGGACGTTCTGAAAGCTCCAACTTGAATATTTCCCATTTTTTTTTTACTAAACATCTGATATCGAGACAGCCTCTTACAAAGCTTCCAAGTTATGCACAGAAGAAACTACAGGCATTTTTACCAGATGCTCACTTTTTGTTTTCTGGGTGGACAAGTTCATTGGCCTTGACATAAGAGATGACCACATTTCTGACATCACTGGGCGTTAGGACATCACCTTTTCTACAAAACAGCAAAAAGAAAGAATCATATGTGGCCATTACAAGTGAGTGTCACAATCAACTGTGTCTCTCCACTCTACCTCCATACAGTAATATTTACTCAGCAAAGAAGGGAATTTTGTTTACTTACCGTAAATTCCTTTTCTTCTAGCTCCTATTGGGAGACCCAGACAATTGGGTGTATAGCTTCTGCCTCCGGAGGCCACACAAAGTATTACACTTTAAAAAGTGTAACCCCTCCCCTCTGCCTATACACCCTCCCGTGCATCACGGGCTCCTCAGTTTTGGTGCAAAAGCAGGAAGGAGGAAACTTATAAATTGGTCTAAGGTAAATTCAATCCGAATGATGTTCGGAGAACTGAAACCATGAACCAAAAGAACAATTCAACATGAACAACATGTGTACACAAAAGAACAACAGCCCGAAGGGAACAGGGGCGGGTGCTGGGTCTCCCAATAGGAGCTAGAAGAAAAGGAATTTACGGTAAGTAAACAAAATTCCCTTCTTCTTTGTCGCTCCATTGGGAGACCCAGACAATTGGGACGTCCAAAAGCAGTCCCTGGGTGGGTAAAAGAATACCTCGATAAAAAGAGCCGAAAAACGGCCCCCTCTTACAGGTGGGCGACCGCCGCCTGAAGGACTCGCCTACCTAGGCTGGCATCTGCCGAAGCATAGGCATGCACCTGATAGTGTTTCGTGAAAGTGTGCAGACTCGACCAGGTAGCCGCCTGACACACCTGCTGAGCCGTAGCCTGGTGCCGCAATGCCCAGGATGCACCCACGGCTCTGGTAGAATGGGCCTTCAGCCCTGAAGGAATCAGAAGCCCAGAAGAACGGTAGGCTTCAAGAATCGGTTCCTTGATCCACCGAGCCAAGGTTGACTTGGAAGCCTGCGACCCCTTACGCTGGCCAGCGACAAGGACAAAGAGCGCATCCGAACGGCGCAGGGGCGCCGTGCGAGAAATGTAGAGCCGGAGTGCTCTCACGAGATCTAACAAGTGCAAATCCTTTTCACATTGGTGAACTGGATGAGGGCAAAAGGAAGGTAAGGAGATATCCTGATTGAGATGAAAAGGGGATACCACCTTAGGGAGAAATTCCGGGACCGGACGCAGAACCACCTTATCCTGGTGAAACACCAGGAAGGGGGCGTTGCATGACAGCGCTGCTAGCTCAGACACTCTCCGAAGTGATGTGACTGCCACTAGGAAGGCCACCTTCTGCGAAAGGCGTGATAGAGAGACATCCCGCATCGGCTCGAAAGGTGGTTTCTGAAGAGCCGTTAGCACCCTGTTAAGATCCCAGGGTTCCAGCGGACGCTTGTAAGGTGGGACTATGTGGCAAACTCCCTGCAGGAACGTGCGGACCTGCGGAAGCCTGGCTAGACGCTTTTGAAAAAAAACGGAAAGCGCCGATACTTGTCCCTTGAGAGAGCCGAGAGACAAACCCTTGTCCATTCCGGATTGAAGGAAAGAAAGGAAAGTGGGTAAGGCAAACGGCCAGGGGGTAAAACCCCGATCAGAGCACCAGGATAAGAAGATCCTCCAAGCCCTGTGATAGATCTTGGCGGACGTTGGTTTCCTGGCTTGTCTCATAGTGGCAATGACATCTTGAGATAACCCTGAGGACGCTAGGAGCCAGGACTCAATGGCCACACAGTCAGGTTGAGGGCCGCAGAATTCAGACGGAAAAATGGCCCTTGAGACAGCAAGTCTGGTCGGTCTGGGAGTGCCCACGGTTGACCCACCGTGAGGTGCCACAGATCCAGGTACCACGACCTCCTTGGCCAGTCTGGAGCGACGAGGATGGCGCGGCGGCAGTCGGACCTGATCTTGCGCAACACTCTGGGCAGCAGTGCCAGAGGAGGAAATACATAAGGAAGTCGAAACTGCGACCAATCCTGAACTAATGCGTCCGCCGCCAGAGCTCTGTGATCTTGAGACCGTGCCATGAATGCCGGGACTTTGTTGTTGTGCCGAGACGCCATGAGGTCGACGTCCGGCGTTCCCCAGCGGCAACAGATCTCTTGAAACACGTCCGGGTGAAGAGACCATTCCCCTGCGTCCATGCCCTGGCGACTGAGAAAGTCTGCTTCCCAGTTTTCTACGCCCGGGATGTGAACTGCGGAGATGGTGGAGGCTGTGGCTTCCGCCCACAGCAGAATCTGCCGAACTTCTTGGAAGGCCTGACGACTGCGTGTGCCTCCCTGGTGGTTGATGTACGCAACCGCCGTGGCGTTGTCCGACTGTATGCGGATCTGTCTGCCCTCCAGCCACCGATGGAACGCCTTTAGGGCTAGATACACTGCCCTTATCTCCAGAACATTGATCTGAAGGGAGGACTCTGTCGGAGTCCAGGTTCCCTGAGCCCTGTGGTGGAGGAAGACCGCTCCCCACCCTGACAGACTCGCGTCCGTCGTGACCACAGCCCAGGATGGGGGCAGGAATGATTTTCCCTTCGACAAGGAAGTGGGAAGAAGCCACCACTGAAGAGAGGTTTTGGCTGCCAGTGAAAGAGAGACGTTCCTGTCTAGGGACGTCGACCTCCTGTCCCATTTGCGGAGAATGTCCCATTGAAGTGGACGCAGATGAAACTGCGCAAAGGGAACTGCCTCCATTGCTGCCACCATCTTCCCTAGGAAGTGCATGAGGCGCCTCAAGGGGTGTGACTGGGTCCGAAGGAGAGAGTGCACCCCTGTCTGCAGCAAACGCTGTTTGTCCAGCGGAAGCTTCACTATCGCTGAGAGAGTATGAAACTCCATCCCGAGGTAAGTCAGTGATTGGGTCGGTGTCAATTTTGACTTTGGGAAATTGATGATCCACCCGAACCTCTGGAGAGTCTCCAGAGCAATGGTCAGGCTGTGTTGACATGCCACCCGGGAGGGTGCCTTGACTAGGAGATCGTCTAAGTAAGGGATCACCGAGTGGCCCTGAGAGTGTAGGACCGCCACCACGGATGCCATGACCTTGGTGAAGACCCGTGGGGCTGTCGCCAGGCCGAAAGGCAGTGCCACAAACTGAAGGTGTTCGTCCCCGATGGCGAAACGCAAGAAGCGTTGATGCTCTGGTGCAATCGGCACATGGAGATAAGCATCCCTGATGTCGATTGAGGCTAGGAAGTCTCCTTGGGACATCGAGGCGATGACAGAACGGAGAGATTCCATCCGGAACCGTCTGGTTCTCCGATGTCTGTTGAGCAGTTTGAGGTCCAGAACGGGGCGGAATGATCCGTCCTTTTTTGGCACCACGAACAAGTTGGAGTAAAAACCGCGACCACGTTCTTGAATGGGAACGGGAATCACAACTCCTTCTGCCTTCAGAGTGTTCACCGCCTGAAAAAGTGCATCTGCTCGCTCGGGGGGCGGAGATGTTCTGAAGAAACGAGTCGGAGGACGAGAGCTGAGCTCTATCCTGTAACCGTGTGACAGAATGTCTCTCACCCATCGGTCTTGGACATGTGGCCACCAGGCGTCGCAAAAGCGGGAGAGCTTGCCACCGACCGAGGATGCGGTTTGGGGAGGCCGAAAGTCATGAGGAGGCCGCCTTGGAGGCGGTTCCTCCGGCGGTCTTTGGAGGACGTGACTTAGACCGCCATGCAGAAGAGTTCCTCTGGCCCTTCTCTGACCTGTTGGACGTGGAGGATTGGGACCTGGCTGAGGGCCGAAAGGACCGAAACCTCGATTGAATTTTTCGTTGCTGAGGTTTGTTTGGTTTGGACTGGGGTAAGGACGAGTCCTTTCCCTTGGATTGTTTAATAATTTCATCCAATTGCTCGCCAAACAAACGGTCGCCAGAAAATGGCAAACCGGTTAAGAACTTCTTGGAAGCAGAGTCTGCCTTCCATTCGCGTAGCCACATGGCCCTGCGGACTGCCACCGAATTGGCGGACGCTACCGCTGTACAGCTCGCTGAGTCCAGGACGGCGTTCATGGCGTAGGACGAAAAGGCCGATGCCTGAGAAGTCAAAGACACAACTTGCGGAGCAGAGGTACGTGTGACTGCACTAATCTCAGACAGACAAGCTGAGATAGCTTGGAGTGCCCACACGGCTGCAAAGGCCGGAGCAAAAGACGCGCCTATGGCTTCATAGATGGATTTCATCAGGAGCTCTATCTGCCTGTCAGTGGCATCCTTGAGCGATGAACCATCTGCCACTGATACTACGGATCTAGCCGCCAGTCTAGAGACTGGAGGATCCACCTTGGGACACTGAGCCCAACCCTTAACTACGTCAGGGGGGAAGGGGTAACGTGTGTCATTAAGGCGCTTAGTAAAGCGCTTGTCCGGAAATGCTCTGTGCTTCTGGACAGCATCTCTGAAGTTAGAGTGATCGAAAAACGCACTCCGTGTACGTTTGGGAAACCTAAACTGGTGTTTCTCCTGCTGTGAAGCCGACTCCTCTATAGGTGGAGTTGGGGGAGAAAGATCTAGCACCTGGTTGATGGACGCTATAAGGTCATTTACTATGGCGTCCCCTTCAGGTGTATCAAGATTGAGAGCAACGTCAGGATCAGAGCCCTGAGCTGCGACCTCCGCCTCATCCTCCAGAGAGTCCTCATGCTGAGACCCCGAACAGCGTGATGAAGCCGGGGAAGGTTCCCAGCGAGCCCGCTTAGCCGGTCTGGGACTGCGGTCCGTGTCGGAGTCCTCCCCGTGGGACCTAGGTGTCACCCCAGGAGCACTCTGCTGCACCGACCGAGAGGGGCCTGGGGGCGATGAACTCCCAGTGCCCGGGGCCTGTGTGACCGATCTGGACTGCAAGGCTTCTAGTATCTTAGCAGACCATCTGTCCATAGACTGAGCCATGGATTGTGAAAGCGACTCAGAGAGTTTCTCAGCCAAAACTGCAAACTCTGTCCCTGCCACCTGGACAGTGGAAGCCGGCGGTTCTACCTGAGCCGAGGGTCCCACCAGTGCCCGAGGCTCCGGCTGAGTGAGTGCCACAGGGGCCAAGCATTGCACACAGTGAGGGTAGGTGGAACCTGCAGGTAACATAGCCGCACAAGAGGTACAGGTTGCAAAATAAGCCTGTGCCTTGGTACCCTTGCTCTTTGCGGACGACATGTTGTTGTCCTCCAAGAGATAAGTAAGGGATCACCGTGATCACTGAGGGATATATATAGCCTCAAGTTAACAGTACAGCCGAACCAGCAAATGTATACACAAAAGATATATATATATACAGTTCGGCACTCTGGGGGGTCCAGCACCGGCAGACCGGTGTGGCTTACCAACCGCTCTGTGTGGCCACCAGATTCCCTGCCCCGAGTAAGTGTCACAGGGGCCGAGCACTGCACACAATGAGGGTAGGTGGAACCTGCAGGTAGCATAGCCGCACATGAGGTACAGGTTGCAAAATAAGCCTGTGCCTTGGTACCCTTGCTCTTTGCGGACGACATGCTGTAGTCTCCTCTGAGAGTGATCACTGAGGGTATATAGCCAAAAGCAAAACAATGCGGCCGAACAGAGAAAATGTATACAAATATATATATATATATATATATATATATATATATATATATATATATACACACTTCGGCACCCAAGGGGGGCCAGCAGCGGGTAACCGGTGTGGCTTACCGACCGCCCAAAGCGGTTGTGTGTCCACCAGATTCCCTGCCTGGGCCTCCCAGAGCTGTAGAGCTCGTTCTGAAATCCTCCACCGGCAGAAGTGATTGTAAATATGGCTGCCAGAGTTCTCAGGGGAGGAGGGAGCCGTGGGCGTGACTAATAAAGTGCGGGAATCTGGTGCCCCACAGTGCTCAGTGAGGGGGGAGGAGAACACCTAAGTATGCTCCAGCCCTCACTGCCGACGTCCAGTCGACCGTCCCGCCCTTACCCCTGACTGGCAGGCCCGGGGGCGGGAGTTACTAGGCCGCAGAAGCCGGGGACTAAATTTAATAACGCGGCCGGCAAACAGGCGCGGTCGGCGCGGTAGTCCCGGTCGTCACAAAAAAACATGCACCGTCCCCAAGGGGACACAGAGTACCTTATAGATGCAGGGCCTGTCCCTGATGATACTCAGTCTCCTGTCCGTCAGATTCCCCCAGGGGCTGCGGAGGGAGCCCGGTCCCAGTGAATGGTGACCGGTTAGGATCCCACTTCTCCCAGAGCCTCTAAGGGATGGGGAAGGAAAAACGGCATGTGGCTCCAGCCTTTGTACCCGCAATGGGTACCTCAACCTTAACAGCACCGCCGACTTAGTGGGGTGAGAAGGGAGCATGCCGGGGGCCCTGTTAGGGCCCTCTTTTCTTCCATCCGATACAATCAGCAGCTGCTGCTGACTAAAATGGGAGCTTGAGTGAATGTGTGCCTCCTTCAACACAAAGCATAAAACTGAGGAGCCCGTGATGCACGGGAGGGTGTATAGGCAGAGGGGTTACAGTTTTTAAAGTGTAATACTTTGTGTGGCCTCCGGAGGCAGAAGCTATACACCCAATTGTCTGGGTCTCCCAATGGAGCGACAAAGAAACTTTATGTTCAAGGCATTGGTTTTACTTTTTTGACATGTCCCTCTCGGCCAACTAAGACTTATTTTCCCATTTTGGCTAATTGTTGGAGGTGCAAAGTGAGATCCTACCCTCGTTAACCAGAAGGTGGGGAAATTTCTGTATTATCAGTATTTATCAAGCATTTGTGTGTCTCAAGTGGTTAAAAAAAGAAAGGAAAATCATGCTACAGTCTCTCCAAATAGCACATTGAGGACAACCTGCCAACTCAGAGGACATTGAGACACAAAAATATAAAGCAAAAGAAAAGAAAACAACCCAAAGTCGCAATGTGGCTGCAGCACAAGTCACAGCAAAAGCTCTACTGACTGATGGCCCCCACTAATCACCTATTGACGGAAAACCCTTATTATGGATATTGCTGGAAATCCCCTTAAAGAGAATCTGTTACCAGGTTTTTGACACCTAATCTGAGAGCAGCATAATGTAGAGACTGAGATCCTGATTCCAGTGCCTAGTCACTTACTGGGCTGTTTGCTGTACTTTTGATAAAATCACAGTTTCATCAACAGGAGATTATCACTAGAGGAATAGTAAACCTGCTGCTATTTTGCATATTCATGAACTCTGTATAGCTCCGCCCCACCACTGACTGGCAGCAGAGTGGGCGGGGTTATACAGACCAGCATTCTGAAAACTGGTAGATCTCCAGTAAACAGGGATTTCCTCTAAACTGCAGCAAACAGCAGAGTAAATGATATATCACTGGAATCAGAGGCTCTGTCTATGAATCATGATGATCGCAGATGGGGTAGAGGAATCCTAGTTACAGATTCCATTTAATTACAACCAAATCCTTCCATTAAACTATCACTACTGGACAGAAAGAAAAACATTTTGTTCCCAACATCATTACCCCAAATGTAAATGGCTATAATGCCATCTACACCCCTCCTGTGCCCATATTCACAAATAACTACAGCTTTAAAAATATATGAGGGGCTGCTGATAAGTCTTTAGATTTACCCAGAAAGAAATGAGATAGGATAATGAAACTTTACATTTATTCCACATACTCTCCACTGATGACATCACACTTCTTACATTGGTATTCCAAGTTCTGTAAGCCTAGCAAAAAGAAGGATTTTGGTTGTGCCTCAAACCAGGCATCCGTAGTAGCCATGGCATCAGAAATGGTGTGAAATTTGGTATCCTTGAGGTGTTTCTTCAGGTTTGAAAACAGGTGATAGTCGGAGGGAGCTAGATCTGGTGAATAAGGTGGGTGGTCAACTAGCTGGAAGCCCAGCTCTGCCAGTTTTGCAGTGGTTGCTTCTGCAGTGGTTGCTTCTGCAGTGTGAGTGGAGGCATCGTCTTGCAGGAATAAGATTCCTTTGGACAGCTTGCCGCACCTTTTGGCCTTCAGAGCTGCCTTCAATTGGTCCAAAAGTTCAATGTAATACCTTGCATTGATGGTGGAACCTATTTGAAGGTAGTGCACTAGTAGCACGCCCTCCTTATCTCTGAACACAGACACCATCACCTTAGTTGCCGATTTTTGCAGCCTGAACTTCTTTGGATGAGAACCACTGTGCCGCCACTCTTTTGACTGCTCCTTGTTTTCAGGGTCATACAAATAAATCCAGGTCTCATTCATAGTGACCAGTCGATTGAAGACATTTTTATCAGTCTAGAAACACTGACAAACAGACCATGAAGTTTTCACTCGCATACTTCTCTGATCTGTTGTCAAACATTTGGGGAACAACTTTGCAGATAGCGTCCTCATGTCCAAATGTTCATGGATAATGACACAAACACGTTTACGGGAAATCTCCATGATGTCTGCTATTGCTTTAGCTGAAATTCGTCGATTCTCCAGTATGAGGTTGTGCACAGCATCGACGATCTCCGGAACAACAACCACTCTTGGTTGACCAGGACGTTCCTCATCATTGAAGCTGAAGTGGCCCGTTTTAAATTTGGCAACTCAGTTCTCAACTGTGGAATATGAAGGGCATTGATCCTCCAATGTCTATGACATATCACCATGAATATCCTTCGCGGACTTTCCTTGCAGAAGCAAGAATTTTATCACTCCGCTGCTCTCAGTTGCTGTGACTATCACATTAGACTCCGCCATTTTGTTTTCCTGCTGTGTAGAAAACTGTTGCCATAAGCAACAATCAAAAAATTTTGAAAACATATATTAGACACATAAGGCTTTCATGTGATGTAACATTCATTACCATAGAAACAAAAAAGATCACAAAGCCAAATACTTATCAGCAGCCCCTCGTATTTCATCTCCTTTTAGAAATGAGATGATTAACTTATTTTAACAATCCTGGCGATGTGCGACCTAAGAACTGTATTGTTCAGTAGATCCTGTCCCTTACTTGTGGCCCGACTCCTGGAATAAAGGCAACATCTTGGCAGAAATGCCATACAGGGAGATGATCTCAGGAGGCTGATACGAGTGCTCTACTCCGCCACTCATGTCTTCTGCTGAAGAGGGAGGCTCTGAAACTGGGGCCACGAAAAATCTAATGCTGACAAGAAAAATGAGAAAAATTAGGATTTTTTTGCAACAACAAAGTAGTAAAATACACTATATGTACACAAGTATTGGGCCCTAAACATTACACTCACAGAAGCTCTTATGACATCCAATCCTAAATTAATAGGCAGTAATATGGAGTCAGTTGCCAATTTACAGCTATAACTTCCTCTCTGCCGGGAAGGTTTTCTACAAGAGTTTCTACAAGTGTATCTGTGGAAATTATTTCCCACTCATCCAGAAGAGCATTCATAGGGTCAAACACTGATGTTACAGGGCTGACTCACTATCTCCATTTTAGCTCATTCCTAAGGTGTTCGAGGAGGTTGAGGGCTGTGGGGTCAGTAACAGAAACCTCCGACTCCTCAATATCCCCGACTCCCGACTACAACCTGCTTAGAACAAGCTTCACTACTTATGTACATAAAGTGGAGCACAGATTCATCTCAACTAAAAGCCTGGATCCTTAGACCAGGAATAGAACATTTATATGATATTTCATAATTTTTGCAATTTCTTATGAAACAAATATTCCGCACATACTGTATTGAAGCGCTGTACCCAATTTATTACATATTTTAAGAGTCTAAGTTGGTCCAATTTAAACCAAATCCACCAAAATGGACACAGACTACACAACACTGGTTGAGGGTAAGACTTTTTGAGGGCCAGCCAAATTATTCCATACCAAACTCACCTAATCATGTATCTATGGACCTTGCTGCGTGCACTAGGGCACAGTCATGTGGATCATAAAATGGCCTTCCCCAAACTGCTCAAAGCTACAGGCTTGCAATGATCCAAAATATCTTGGTATGCAGAAACATTAAAGGGGATGTCCACTACTTTTACACTGATGGCCTACCCTTAGGATAAGTGATCAATGTCTGATCAGCTTTGGTCTGGCACCCCTGCGGATCCTGCGCCTCAAAGCATTCAACTACAGTAAAGCAATGACAGCAGCAACGGCTCCGTGCACCGGACGCGATCATGTACGGGTCTATGAGCGGTCTGCAAGAAGCAGGTAAGAGGACATCCCAGGAACAGAGTTGTGTGTATGTGAACAACGGCATAATAGGGGACAAGAAGGGAACCGGAATTAGGACATTACTAAATGATGGGCACATTACTACAGGGCACAAGGATAGGACACATTATTATAGGATGGGGCACAAAGATGGGAACATAACTACAGCATGGACACATTACTACAGGATGGGGCACAAGAATGGACATATTACTATAGGATGGGCACAATACTACAGGATGGGGCACAAGAATAGACATATTACTACAGAATCAGCACAATACTAGAGGATGGGGCACAATAATAGACATATTACTACAGGATGGGCACAATACTACAGGATGGGGCACAAGAATGGGCACATTACTACAAGATACGGCACAAGGATGGGGCAACATTACTACAGGAGACAAGTATGGGGCATATTACATTTTATTGGTATCTATTTTTAGTTTTGGAATTTACCAGTAGCTGCTTCATTTCCCACCCTAGGCTTATACTCGAGTCAATAAGTTTTCTCAGTTTTTTGTGGTAAATTAGGGCCCTCAACTTATACCCCAGTATATATGGTAATTAACATTATTGGGTTATTCTAAGAAGAGGCAATTAATATTACAGTCTTGGAGTACCCTTTTAACTGCTAATTTCATACTTAGAAGAGCACTATTCAGACGGGTGAGCTGACAGCACGTTTATAATACATTTTCCATTGTGATCAATGATATACACATTGCACATGTTGGTTCTTAAATGAATGATGGTGGGATTAAATGATATGTCAGTATTCCTCTCTGAACCCTCTATTTTACTTATGTAGCCATACCACCACTGTATGGGGTACCTCTACCCCTTTTTGTTATGTATATTTTTTGTTGATATGTAATTGGTGGCACTAATAAAGACTTACGGTATAATAAAGATTCTTAAACCATTAACTCCAAATTCCTTTGTTTTTCTCCCCTCTAATGTCATACTTACTCTGGATGCTTCCAGTCTATCAGCACGATACTCTCCACTCCTTTACTGAGCTCCTTTACCTGCAGGATCTTACGTTGCTGCATAACCTGTAAGAATTTGGACAGCTGGAAGAAGGACGTTGAATAGATTAATAAGACATGGGGCAAAATTACAACATAATACATCAAATTCTGCAGGTCTTCATGAAAACGGGACAGGATTTCTAATATAATAATGTACAGATTAATTTACAATATTTTTCCTAAAATCAGATACCCACCAATAAAAGTCTTACACTAATTTTTAGAGGTCATGTAATTTAATATTTCTTCAGACTGCCTGTTTTCAAATGAAGCGATCCTGTCTGTTTCAATAAATACTTGTATACCCCCATGAAATAATTCTGGAGCGTCTTTTCTTAGATCTCTTTAGTGTGCGATTCCTCTGTTACCCCTCATGATAATGTGCAATTACCCAGAAATTTTCAAAAACGTAAATTAGGTGTGCCTATATTCGCTATTAGAGAACAGTGTGACTTGTGATTTCCTATAAATGAGTCTGAAAGTGTCTGGAGACTGTGACTTATATTTTCTGTGTGTTTTATATACTGTAATTTTCGGATTATAAGACGCACTTTTCCTCCCAAAAATTTGGGAGGAAAATGAGGGGTGCGTCTTAAAATCCAAATATAGCCTACCGGTGGGGCTGTCTGTGCGGGCGACCGGGTGCCTGTGGCTGTGTGCGTGTGGCAAGGTGCCTTAAGGAGACCGGGTTGCCTGTGGCTGCGTGCCGGCTGCCTGTCAGTGCCGGCTGCCTCTCTGTCCCGGCGGCCAGCTGCTTCTCTGTGCGGGTGGGCGGGCAACCTGCTTGCTGCCACCATGTGCGTACGGCTGTGCGGACTGCAGTGGCTGTGCGGTGGGTGTCCCAGTGTGTCCACGGTCCCGGTTTCAAATGATGGCGCCAGGTGTCTGCGCGTGCGCAGATGGAGCTCTTGGATGAGAGCTCCATCTGTGCATGCGCCGCTCTGGGCGCCATCACTTGAACCGGGACCACGGACACACCGCACTGGCCTGCTCCACCACTGAGCCGTCGCCGCCACTGCCACCATTGAGCCGTTGCCGCTGCTGCCACCACTGAGCTGTCGCCGCCGCTGGCACCACTGACCTGTCACCGCTGCCACCACTGAGCAGTCACCGCCGCTGCCACCACTGAGCCGTCACCACAGCTGTCACTACTGACCCGCCGCTGCGACCACTGGCCACCGCTACCAGCACAACCTCTGCCTCCAGTGACCCTGCTTCACCACCACTGCTGCCCCCCCTATGGTAAGACAACACCGGAGTATAAGTATATATTTTTTTTTCCCTTTTTTTGATCTCTAAATTTGGGGTGCGTCTTATAATCCGGTGCGTCTTATATAACGAAAAATACGGTATATTTTATATATTATATTTACACATCCATTAGCTAAATTACTGACAAAAAGATGAAATGTATTTTAATAATTGACGTTTTGCCAACTTATGTCAAAACTTTCTGATAAACAGAGCAAGACTGTATTCTGGATAGCATACCTTTTTGTAACTGGACTTCTTTATGTCCACTTGCTGTCCTTCAGGGCTACAAAGTAAATCAATTAACAAAAGTAATGAAAAAAGGCCATGATAATAAAAAGGTACCATAGTTTTCTGGCCCATGCCCAGGCCATTGGCTCTTAGTTCACTAATGCTATAGGAAGGTAAGGCCAGATTTGGCCAACCTTAACGGGATAATCATGATTCAAAGTGTAAATTCACTTTAATAATTGTCGGTATAGTCTGCTCTTAAACCAAGTTACTCTTATATCAAAGCGAATTTTCCCATAGGAAATTATTGAAACGCAGCCAATTTGTTCCACAAACAAAAAATATTTACTGCATTTATACAAACTTATTACAGTAATATAAAATAATGTACTGTATTAATATACAATTATTACAGTATACTAATACAAAATACTGTGCAGTACAGTAAAAGCATATAAAACAAATTAAACTGTATGCTAGCTTACAATAGAATTGTTGGTGTGCAAGAGGTACTATAAAGAGGAAAAATGATGTATAAATATGACAATCTTTATTCTAGTAGAATACACAAAAAAACACCCCCCAAATCTATTCTTCCCAAAATAAGGGCAGAACTAAGCCAAATGGAATACTGCCCAGGCAATTAGATTACAATGTGCTGTACTGGTAGCAGAAAGAAGTACAATACTGTATCCACAAAAAAGAGAATTTTGTTACTTACCGTAAATTCTTTTTCTTATAGTTCCGTCATGGGAGACCCAGACCATGGGTGTATAGCTACTGCCTCCGGAGGACACACAAAGTTACTACACTCAAACGTGTAGCTCCTCCCTCCTAGCATATACACCCCCTGCTAGCCAGTCCTAGCCAGTTTAGTGCAAAAGCTGAAGGAGGACATCCACCCACAAGAAGAGACAGAGTAAAATCCGGAAGAACCGGAACGTCTGTCTACAACAATAACAGCCGGTGAAGACACACGGAACAAGAAACCTGCCAACAGGCAATAGGGAGGGTGCTGGGTCTCCCATGACGGAACTATAAGAAAAAGAATTTACGGTAAGTAACAAAATTCTCTTTTTCTTCATCGTTCCTATGGGAGACCCAGACCATGGGACGTCCTAAAGCAGTCCATGGGTGGGAATAAACAGACAACTGAGAAGCAGGCAAACCCAACTTCACAAATGGGCGACAGACGCCTGAAAGATGCGTCTGCCCAAGCCCGCGTCTGCCAAAGCAAGAGCATGCCTTGGATAGAGCTTCGAAAAAGTATGCAGACTAATTCGAGCTGCAGTCTGACAGACCTACTGAGCCGTAGCCTGGCGACTGAAAGCCCAAAAGGCACCGACAGGTCTGATCAAATGTGCTCTGATCCCCGGCGGGGAAGGCACTTGAGTACACTGGCAGGCCTCGGAAATGGCCGACCTAAGCCAACGAACCAGGGTCGGCTTAGATGCCGAGAGACCGCTACGTTGACTAACAGTCAGTACCAGAGAGAGGTGCACCGCCTAATAACGGCGGTGCGAGACACATAGATCCGGGGCGCCCGCACCAGATCCAGCATATGCAACGCTTCCTCAAAGCGATGAACAGGAGCCGGACAAAAGGAAGGCAGGAAAATTGCCCCGGATTAGGTGGAAGCAGTAACCACCTTAAGGAAAAAAGTCCGGAGTCAAACGGAGACCACCTTGTCTTGATGCAAAAGACCAAAAAGGGGGTGACTCAGAGAGAGTGCAGCCAGAACTCCCTGGCGGGAAATTCTAGCCACCAGAAAGACTACTTTCTGTGAAAGATGAAACAAGGAAACCTGCCTAAGAGGCGCAAAGGGGGGTTTCCGGGAACCGGGAGGACCGGATTAAGGTCCCAGGGCTCCATAGGCCGCCGGAAAGGCGGAATGATGTGAGATGCGCCCTTAAAGGAGCGCACCGGAGCCAGCCGGACGATACGCCGCTGGCACATACTGACAGAGCCGAGACCTGTCCCTTAATGAGGGATAGTCCTAGCTGTAGACCGGACTGTGGAAGGGACAGGAGGGTCGGCAAGGCTAAAAAGGTCCAAGGACACTTTGGGGCTCGAGTCATAGCGGAGATGACTTCAGGAAGGATACCAGAAGTCGCCAAGATCCAGGACTCAATAGCTACGCCGTCAATCTGAGAATCCAGAATTCTGACGGAAAAAACGGACCTTTTGAGAAAAGGTCTGGACGGTCCGGAAGATGCCATGGCAACCCAACGGACAGAAGGAGCAGGTCAGGGTATCAAGCCTGCCTGGGTCAGTCTGGAGTAAGAGAATGACCCGACGGCCCCCTTTACTGATCTTGCGCAGGACTCTGGGCAAGAGGTAGAGACGAAGCTGGGATCAAACATGAACCAGTGTGTCTACCGCAAAACCTGAGGATTGTGGACCACGGTTGGACAGCTGAAATAGTCTGCCTCGCAGTTTTGACATCTAGGATGTGGGCTGCGGATACGGTGGACTAGGAGTCCCTTGTCCACTGAAGAATGTTGAGGCGCTAAGATTGCCAGGCGGCTGAGTGTCCCGCCCTGGAAGTTGATGTAGGAAAACGCTGTCACGTTGTCCGACTGGACTCGAATGTGCCTAGCCGCCAACAGATGGTGAAGGCTTAGAGAGCTAGAAATACAGCTCTGATTTCCAGCCCATTGATGGAGATATACTGCTCCCAAGGCGGAAAGACCAGCACCCTGGTGAGGGTCACCCGGGACGGGGCCAGGAAGTCCCTGAGACAGAGTGGCCGAAACCACCACTGAAAACGAGCCCCTGGTCAGTGGCAAAGCCACCACCCCGTGGAAGGAGGGAGTTCGCGTGTGCAGCGGAAAACATCCAGTCTCAGAGGACGCAGGAGAAATTGGGCAAGGAATCACTTCCATTGACGCCACCGTCTGACCAGCACCTGTATTTGGTGTCTGATAGAACGACGTCGACCGCCAGCGGAGGGACTACTGATCGACTAAGAGCAGCTTTACAAGAGCCGACAGAGTCTCGAATTGCGTCCCTGAGAACCTCTGGTTCGAAGTCAGAGTGGACTTGAACAGAATGACAAGCCACCCGAATAGGTTAGAGTGGCGAGAGTAAGCGAAGTACTCTGCTAAGAGTCTGCACTGGATGAAGCCCCGAGAAGAAGGCCGTCCAGGGCAAACGATCACTGCCAATCCCTAGGGGTGCAGGACCCTAATCACAGCAGCCCCAATGAGAATACTCGAGGGGCCGTGGCTAACCCCAAGGGAAGAACCACGAATTGGACCACTCCGATGGCAAAACGTAGTCAACGCTGGTGTGAAACTGCGATTGACCCCTGCAGAAAGGCATCTCTGATGCCGATGGCTGCTAGGGAATCTCCTTGGGTTCTTGATTGATCCGGTGAAAAAAACACACGGAACAAGACCGAGACTCCATGTGAACACGCCACACCTGACCATGCTTGAAAAGCTAAAGATCCAGGTCGGAAGGCACCGCCCTCTTCGGGTACTAGAAATAGATTTAAACAAAAATCTCAGAACCGTTCCCAGTCAGGAACCGGTACAATTCCTCCATTGGCCTGCAAGAAATGCCACAGCCTGTGAGAAGGCGGCGGCCTTGGAGCCGGGAGGGGGTGACAGAAAAAATCTGTTTGGCGGGTGGACAGAATTCCATCCTGTAGCCATGGGAGATATATCCCGCCCCCACTGAACGGAGACGTGTTAGAACCATACGTCGCCAAGTGGAGGGAGCCTGCCACCGACCAGGAGGAGGTTGGCGTGGCTAGATAGCTCGGAGGAAGCTGACTAAGTGGCAGCATCTCCTGCGGTCTTCTGAAGACGCAGCTTCAAGCCAATTGGTTCTATGAACCTAGGCCGAGCTAGAGGACGATCAGATGGAGGAACGGAAACCACCGAAACCTCAACTGATTCCTGCCCTGGACAGGATCCCTGGTTTAGGTTTGTGGCAAGGAAGAACTCTCCTCGCCAAGAGCTTCCTAAATTTCATCCAGTTGGTTCCGAAGAAACTGGTCCCACCAAAGGGGAGCCCAGCAAGGAACCTCTATAGAGGCATCTGCCTTCCATTTCCGAAGCCACAGGAGCCTGCGGATAGTGAGGAAGTAGCCAAGACCACCGCCGTGCGGTGTCCAGCATGGCAGACCTGGCAGAGGATGAGAAGACTGAAGTTTGGAAGTTCAGGCAACCGTCTTGGGCATAGCGTCCTTGTGAGGGAAAGCATCTCCTCAGAGGAGCCATCAGCCACTGACGTAACGGTCCGGGCTGAGCCACCTGAGGTGAATGAGCCCACCTTTTGACCACCATTGGTGGACAGGGGAAACACAGTCCTCAGAATCACGCTTCATGGGAAGCGACTGTCAGAGCGGACCCTGGGCTGGTCACAGGGCCTGAAAACTGGAGTGGTTAAGGAACACACATAGTGTTCCCCTAGATAAGGTAACTCCGGCGGATTGAGGTCCAGTACAATAATTAATGTACCGTGGGATCCTTATAGAGGTGCCGTCAGCCACTGATACAACTATCCGGGCTGAAAGTCTAGACACCGGAGTGGCCACCCCTGGCGAATGAGTACACTCCTTGACCACCTCTGATGGGAGGGGGAGACAGGCAGCAGAACCCCGCTGTGGGATCTGCAGGACAGGCTGTGGGCTCGGACGCAGCGGGCTGAAAACTGGAGTGGTTAAGGAACACGCTCCTCGTCCTGTTAAAGGTATACTGATGCCTTTTTGCCAGCGGGGAATACTCCCCTGATACAGGCGGATGGAGGTCCAGTACAAGTATAATGGACGCAATCCAATCATTCGCATCCGCGTCACCTACGGACGGATCAAAGTACCTAAAGTAGCGTCCGAGCCCCTGGTAGAGACATCCTCCTCGCCCAGTGAGTCAGCTCGTAATCGGAGCTGCGAGACGGGGAGTACAGGGGACCCTACGTCTCCCTGTGAGGAGGACGGGGTCTGTGAGCTTTGCTGAGCGAGCAGAAAACGCCCTGAGAAGGGGGCTGCATGCTCAGCAGATGCCGGGACAGCCGACCCCTGGAAAAAAGATTCCCCCAGGGGTCAGCCACCGAAACCGGAGGAGCTGGAGGGACCATAAATGAGCCTCCAAGCTGAGGGGCCACAGTGGTTATGAGCTCGGTAGAGCCGTACGAGACCACCAAGCCTGCAGCCTCGCTCCGTGAGACATGCTGCAGAGGTGGGGGGCTCTGTCTAGAATGTTTAGAATACCCAAGACAGGGGTTCAGCCCGGGGAGACTCCAGGCTGAGGTACCACCACATAAGAACCATTACAGTGTGGGTCTGTGCTAGTTCAGACAATATGCCTACATGCAGAACATGTAGTGTACAGCCTTGGAGCTTTGCTCCTAGTGTGAGACATGCTGCTGAGGAGGAGGTTCTATAATAAAGAATTAACTCCTTCAGAATGCCCTGCTAGTGTATAAAAGTGCACAACCAGAGGTTGTGACTTATCAGGCCGCTATTATGAGTGCCCCCCGGGTTCCAAGCCTGGACCCCCAGCCAGATATCCACTCCCTCTGCACTGCAGAGCAGCCAGCGCCGACCAGCGTACTAAGAACGCTGAGAAAATGGCGCCCGAGTGAGGGGGGGGGGGGGGGCGGGGGTTAATCAAAAAAGGATGCATGTGTGTGTGTGATCCTCCTGACACAAAGCATGAAACTGGCTAGGACTGGCTAGCAGGGGGTGTATATGCTAGGAGGGAGGAGCTACACGTTTGAGTGTAGTAACTTTGTGTGTCCTCCGGAGGCAGTAGCTATACACCCATGGTCTGGGTCTCCCATAGGAACGATGAAGAAAGCAAATTGATAGACATGCTATATAGTATATACTGTACAATGGTATACTGTGTACAGTATACAGTAAATATGTACAGAAAGTTACCTCCAGAGTGGGTCAGAACGTGGTGAAAGGACAGAACCAGACGTGTGCATGGTGAGTATCTGCTCTTATTACAAATCATTGCTCTAAAACCAAGTTACACATTTGTAAAAAGCTTTGCTTGTCTTGCAAAACGCTCTCAAACCAAGTTACTCTTAATCCAAGATTCCACTGTACTTTATTAAATGATATTGGTCTGTTTACAACTAAATGTTTAGCTTATGGAAGAAAAAGAAGGGAATTTTGTTTACTTACCATAAATTCCTTTTCTTCTAGCTCCTATTGGGAGACCCAGACAATTGGGTGTATAGCTTCTGCCTCCGGAGGCCACACAAAGTATTACACTTTAAAAAGTGTAACCCCTCCCCTCTGACTATACACCCTCCCGTGGATCACGGGCTCCTCAGTTTTGGTGCAAAAGCAGGAAGGAGAAAACCTATAAATTGGTCTAGGGTAAATGCAATCCGAAGGATGTTCGGAGAACTGAAGACCATGAACCAAAAGAACAATTCAACATGAACAACATGTGTACACAAAAGAACAACCAGCCCGAAGGGAACAGGGGCGGGTGCTGGGTCTCCCAATAGGAGCTAGAAGAAAAGGAATTTACGGTAAGTAAACAAAATTCCCTTCTTCTTTGTCGCTCCATTGGGAGACCCAGACAATTGGGACGTCCAAGAGCAGTCCCTGGGTGGGTAAAAGAATACCTCAATAAAAAGAGCCGAAAAAACGGCCCCCTCTTACAGGTGGGCAACCGCCGCCTGAAGGACTCGCCTACCTAGACTGGCGTCTGCCGAAGCATAGGTATGCACTTGATAGTGTTTCGTGAAAGTGTGCAGACTAGACCACGTAGCTGCCTGACACACCTGCTGAGCCGTAGCCCGGTGCCGCAATGCCCAGGATGCACCCACGGCTCTGGTAGAATGGGCTTTCAGCCCTGAAGGAAGCGGAGGCCCTGAAGAACGGTAGGCTTCGAGAATCGGTTCCTTGATCCACCGAGCCAAGGTTGACTTGGAAGCCTGCGAGCCCTTACGCTGGCCAGCGACAAGGACAAAGAGCGCATCTGAACGACGCAGGGGCGCCGTGCGAGACACGTAGAGCCGGAGTGCTCTCACAAGATCCAAAGAGTGCAAATCCTTTTCACACTGGTGAATTGGATTAGGGCAAAATGAAGGCAAGGAGATATCCTGATTGAGATGAAAAGGGGATACCACCTTAGGGAGAAATTCCAGGACCGGACGCAGAACCACCTTATCCTGGTGAAACACCAGGAAGGGGGCTTTGCATGACAGCGCTGCAAGCTCAGACACTCTCCGAAGTGATGTGACTGCCACTAGGAAGGCCACCTTCTGCGAAAGACGTGATAGAGAGACATCCCGCAGCGGCTCGAAAGGTGGTTTCTGAAGAGCCGTTAGCACCCTGTTAAGATCCCAGGGTTCCAGCGGACGCTTGTAAGGTGGGACTATGTGGCAAACTCCCTGCAGGAACGTGCGGACCTGCGGAAGCCTGGCTAGGCGCTTTTGAAAAAACACGGAGAGCGCCGATACTTGGCCCTTGAGAGAGCCAAGTGACAAACCCTTGTCCATTCCGGATTGAAGGAATGAAAGAAAAGTGGGTAAGGCAAACGGCCATGGAGTAAAACCGTTATTAGCGCACCAGGATAGGAAGATTTGCCAAGACCTATAATAGATCTTGGCGGACGTAGGCTTACTGGCCTGTCTCATGGTGGCAATGACATCCTGAGATAACCCTGAAGACGCTAGGAGCCAGGACTCAATGGCCACACAGTCAGGTTGAGGGCCAGAGAATTCAGATGGAAAAACGGGCCTTGTGACAGCAAGTCTGGGCGGTCTGGAAGCGCCCACGGTTGACCCACCGTGAGATGCCACAGATCCGGGTACCACGACCGCCTCGGCCAGTCTGGAGCGACGAGAATGGCGCGACGGCAGTCGGACCTGATCTTGCGTAACACTCTGGGCAGCATCGCCAGAGGAGGAAACACATAAACCAGTCGAAACTGCGACCAATCCTGAACTAACGCGTCCGCCGCCAGAGCTCTGTGATCCTGAGACCGTGCCATGAATGCCGGGACTTTGTTGTTGTGCCGTGACGCCATGAGATCGACGTCCGGCATTCCCCAGCGGCGACAGATCTCTCGAAACACGTCTGGGTGCAGAGACCATTCCCCCGCGTCCATGCCCTGACGACTGAGAAAATCTGCTTCCCAGTTTTCTACGCCCGGGATGTGAACTGCGGAGATGGTGGAAGCTGTGGCTTCCACCCACTGCAGAATCCGTTCTGCGCGAACGGGACTGCCTCTATAGCTGCCACCATCTTCCCCAGGAAGTGCATGAGGCGCCTTAAGGGGTGTGACTGACTCCGAAGAAGGGATTGCACCCCTGCCTGCAGAGAAAGCTGTTTGTCGCTCGGAAGCTTGACTAACGCTTGCTAGGTATGAAACTCCATCCCAAGGTACGTCAGTGATTGGGTCGGTGTCAACTTGGATTTCGGGAAGTTGATGATCCACCCGAACCGCTGGAGAGTCGCCAGAGCGACAGATAGACTTTGTTGACACGCCACCCGAGACGGGGCCCTGACTAGGAGATCGTCCAAGTAGGGAATCACCGAGTGGCCCTGAGAATGCAGGACCGCCACAACGGATGCCATGACTTTGGTGAAAACCCGTGGTGCTGTCGCCAAGCCGAAAGGCAATGCCACGAACTGGAGGTGTTCGTCCCCGATGGCGAAACGCAGGAAACGTTGATGCTCGGGTGCGATCGGTACATGGAGATAAGCATCCTTGATGTCGATCGATGCTAGGAAGTCTCCTTGTGACATCGAGGCGATGACCGAGCGGAGAGATTCCATCCGGAACCGTCTGGTTCTCACATGTCTGTTGAGTAGCTTGAGGTCCAGAACGGGACGGAATGACCCGTCCTTTTTTGGCACCACAAACAAGTTGGAGTAAAATCCGCGACCACGTTCCTGAAGGGGAACGGGGATCACAACTCCTTACATCTTTAGAGCGGCTACTGCCTGAAAAAGTGCGTCGGCCTGAGCGGGGGGCGGAGAGGTTCTGAAGAAACGAGCCGCAGGACGAGAGCTGAACTCTATCCTGTAACCATGAGACAGAATGTCTCTCACCCATCGGTCTTGAACATGTGGCCACCAGGCGTCGCCAAAGCGGGAGAGCCTGCCACCGACCGAGGATGCGGTCAGGGGAGGCCGAGAGTCATGAGGAAGCCGTCTTGGAGGCAGTGCCTCCTGCGGCCTTTTGTGGGCGAGACTTGGATCGCCACGCATAGGAGTTCCTCTGGCCTTTCTCCGGCCTGTTGGACGAAGAGGATTGGGACTTGGCGGAGGGACGAAAGGACCGAAATCTCGATTGAACCTTTCTCTGTTGAGGTCTCTTAGGTTTGGCCTGGGGTAAGGAGGAATCCTTTCCTTTGGATTCCTTAATAATCTCATCCAATCGTTCGCCAAACAAACGGTCGCCAGAAAACGGAAAACCGGTTAAGAACCTCTTGGAAGCCGAATCTGCCTTCCATTCGCGCAGCCACATGGCCCTGCGGACTGCCACAGAGTTAGCGGATGCTACAGCTGTACGGCTAGCAGAGTCCAGGACGGCGTTCATGGCGTAGGATGAAAAGGCTGACGCCTGAGAGGTCAAAGACGCAACTTGCGGAGCAGAATTACGTGTGACAGCATTAATCTCAGTCAGACAAGCCGAGATAGCTTGGAGTGCCCACACGGCTGCAAAGGCTGGGGCAAAAGACGCGCCCGTGGCCTCATAGATGGACTTCACCAGGAGCTCTATCTGTCTGTCAGTGGCATCATTTAGCGATGAGTCATCTGCAACCGACACCACGGATCTAGCCGCCAATCTTGAGACTGGAGGATCCACCTTGGGACAGTGAGCCCAACCCTTAACGACTTCAGATGGGAAGGGGTAACGCGTGTCAGTGAGTCGCTTAGTAAAGCGCTTGTCCGGGACCGCTCTGGGCTTCTGGACAGCGTCCCTGAAGTTAGAGTGATCAAAAAACGTATTGCGTGTACGTTTGGGGAACCGAAACTGGTGTTTCTCCTGCTGAGACGCCGACTCCTCTACAGGAGGAGGCGGGGGAGAGAGATCTAACACCTGGTTGATGGACGAGATAAGATCATTTACTAAGGCGTCCCCCTCAGGTGTATCAAGGTTAAGGGCGACGTCAGGGTCAGAGCCCTGAGCTGCGACGTCCGCCTCGTCCTCCAGAGAGTCCTCAAGCTGGGATCCCGAGCAGCGAGAGGAAGTCGAGGAAGAGTCCCAGCGAGGCCGCTTAGCCGGTCTAGGACTACGGTCCGGGCAGGAGTCTTCCGCCTGAGATCGAGGGGCCAACCTATGAGCGCGCTGTGGCGCGGACCGAGAGGGGCCTGGAGGCGACGAGCCAACAGGGGCCGGGGCCTGTGAAAGGTCCGGTCTGTACTGCAAAGCCTCTAGCAGCTTAGAAGACCATTTGTCCATAGACTGAGCCATGGATTGTGAAAGTGACTCAGAGTTTCTCAGCAAAAGAGGCGAACTCTGTCCCTGCAGCGGAGCAGGGGGGTCTACATGAGCCGAGGGGCCCACCAGTGTCCGAGGCTCCGGCTGAGCAAGCGAAACAGGGGTCGAGCATTGCTCACAGTGAGGGTAGGTGGAACCCGCAGGTAACATAGCCCCACAAGAGGTAAAGGCCGCAAAAAAACCCTGTGCCTTAGCAGCTTTGCTCCTTGTGGACGACATGCTGTTGTCTCCTAGGAGAGTGATCACTGAGGGTATATGGGAAAGGGGTATACAGCCCGACCGAACAGATATATATATATATATATATATATATATATATATATATATATATATATATATACGTATCTAATCCGGCACCCTAGGGGGACCAGCACCGGGTGACCGGTGTGGCTTACCGACCGCTAACGAAACGAGCGGAGTGTGTCCTCCAGATTCCCTGCCTTGGATCCCCCGGAGCTGCAGAGCTGTTCACTGAGAATCCTCCACCGGCAGAATGCCAAAAAATGGCTGCCGGAGCTCTCAGGGGAGGAGTGGAGCCGTGGGCGGCGCCAGCAAAGTGCGGGAATCTGGGGTCCCCACAGTGATCAGTGAGGGGGGAGGAAACATGCAGGATGCTCCAGCCCTCACATCCGACGTCAGGTCGGTAATCCCGCCCTTACCCCTGACAGGCAGGCCCGGGGGCGGGATTTTTGCGACTAGGCCGCGATGAAGCCGGGGACTAAATTTGAGACCGCGCCCGACAAGCAGGCACGGTCGGCACGGAAGTCCACCGGCTTCCTGAATTCAGCAGCCGCCGCGGCTTCCGGGAAGAAGGTGCGCTCCCTGCACAGTCCCCTATGGGGACACAGAGTACCTTTGAGTTGCAGGGCCCGGTCCCTGAGGTTGAAGAGGCTCCGGTCCGGCAGGTTCCCACAGGGGCTGCGGATGGAGCACGGTCCCAGTAAATGGATGACCGCTTAGGATCCCACTTCTCCCAGAGCCGCTTAAGGGATGGTGAAGGAGACGGCATGTGGCTCCAGCCTCTGTACCCGCAATGGGTACTTCAACCTTAACAACACCGCCGACGTAGTGGGGTGAGAAGGGAACATGCCGGGGGCCCCCGTGGGGGCCCTCTTTTCTTCCAACCTAACTAAGTTGAGAATGCATGAGTGGATGTGTGCCTCCTTCCACACAAAGCATAAAACTGAGGAGCCCGTGATCCACGGGAGGGTGTATAGTCAGAGGGGAGGGGTTACACTTTTTAAAGTGTAATACTTTGTGTGGCCTCCGGAGGCAGAAGCTATACACCCAATTCTCTGGGTCTCCCAATGGAGTGACAAAGAAATATTTAAGTTATGTGTCCACGATCAGGACTCACTGCGTCCTGGACGCAGCGGATCCTGACCGGTGGGGCCGCGTATCTCCTCTGCAGGAGAACGCAGGAGACCACAGCTGACTGTGCCCACGATCAGGGTCACTGCGCTGTTGTCTCTCACTTGTGTTCTCGCTACGGAGGACGCAGGTAATTCTGCAGCAAGTAACTAACATGCTGCCTTCTGGAAAGACGCACCGCAGGTCAGTGTTTGCTGGAGAAAAAAGAAGCATAGTGGGCATGGGATTTCTAGAAATCCCATCCACTAAGCTTGTACTGTACAACGCAGTGTTTTGCTGAAGCATGCCACGTCCAAAACGCTGCAAACACTGATCGTGGGAACGCACTCTAAAAATAAATTCTTGTATTCTGCAGAGGCGTCTGAATCAGACCATCCTATGTGACATCAGTGGGGTTAAGAAAAGAGCAGCTGCTGAGAAAAGTAGAGAGAGGTACTAGTTCTGTTTCTAGTATTTGATCTCTCCACAGGGCAGGGATTCCCAGCAAGACCCCGATAATGGTGAATATATACATAATTATGTATTAGGTTTTAAAAGTTTTCCTGTGATTCTACACCTATTCTTTGAACCCTTATATGTGTGATTGATGAGGGACCCCGATCGATCAGCAAAACAAGGGAACAGTGGTGTTAACTAGAGCACCACGGCCTCTTTTATTTAGTTCATAGTGTCTGGTACCGTGAGCGAGACAGAGCGGCAGTACCAGACACAGCAGTGTGTACTGCAATAAATGGTCTGCAACCTAAACATTGGGAAGGATTTCTTACCAATAACATTACTGAAAGTACAACACAACTCACCAACAGGAGAAAAGATGATTTCGCAGGAAGGTGCTTGTAAGCAGGGGGAGGTCTGATTTCTTCACTTTGTGCCTCAAAGCATGGAAGAAACACTGGTTTAATAAGCTGTCCATGGCTTCTATAGTGAGATAAAGGAAGAAAATTCTTATGTGAAGCATTAATGCAAACCAACACAAAGGATAAATATAGTATTTTTTAAATCTTGTTTCTGGCAACCTAATACATAGCTGGGACTAGGGTCTAGATATTCACAATTAGTAAATGTAAAATATGTATCACTAACTTAAAGGAGAAAGCTAGGGGATTTTAAAAGATGAAAGCTGAAGTTGGGATCTCCACTGTCCTACTATTTTGACAGTGATGTGAGACTTCCTGACTCTGCGCTGGGAGTTACCACAAAGTAAGGGGGAGATTGCATATGAACATTAAACATCTATATCTTACTTCATGCTGCATGTAATGATATCTGCAGCAATGTAAAAAGGATTCATGTGTATTATTGAACAGCTAAAAGAAATAGGTACAAATTAAAAATCTGCCACAGCTTTTACTTGGTGTTTATCTTGTGGACACTTCATATAGTGAGACACTCCAATTAACCTTTTAGAAGCAGATTTTCCTTACTAATAGATTAATCAATTATAATCAGCCCATTTCCTTTTCTGTAATGGTAAACCTGCTCCTAAACATGAGATAGTCATAGTATCTCTCCCAACTTCAGAATACACTCAGGTCAGCCAAGCACTCCAGGATTTTCAACGGATAGAGATGAGAAAGCTGTTGCCTTAGGCCAAGTTCACACTTCTGTTGTTTTACATCAGTCACAATCCGTCGCCTTTAGGAATTACGGTATCTTGCAAAATATTTTGCAGGAATCCATTTTTTTCCTCGTAGGCTTCTATTAGCGACGGAGTGTGACTGGTGGCCCTGCGTTTCATCCGCCGCGTGATGGATCAGTCATTTACTGACTGACCAGCAGGCGGGAGCAACGCTGAATGTAACGTTTTTTGTGTGCGGCGGATCGTTTTTTTACTGTGAGCATGCGCACAGTAAAAAACCATGATCGACTGTAAATTCAGTTCCAGAGGTCGGAACGATCAGCTGATTGGCTGGCAGCCGGAAATTATGAACAATCAGCCGATCACCGGCTATTGTGAACGATCAGCTGATCAGCCGGCTATTGTGAATGATCAGCCGATCAGCCGGCTATTGTGAATGATCAGACGATCGCCCGGCTATTGTGAACGATCAGCTGATCGCCCGGCTAATTGTGAACGATCAGCTGATCGCCCGGCTATTGTGAACGATCAGCTGATCGCCCGGCTATTGTGAACAATCAGCTGTTCGCCCGGCTATTGTGAACGATCAGCTGATCGTTCACAATAGTCGGCCGCCGGTAAAACAGTAAAAAAAAACTAAACACAACGGATCTTTTTTTGCAGCATCAGTCACATCAGTTGTGCCACTATCTGCAACGCATCCGTTGCATCAGTGTGAACTTAGCCTTATACCTTAAGTCGGGTGGCCCTATACATAAAAGATATCCAGCCTATTCTGCCAAAATTAGTAGGTTAGGCAGACTTTCACCTAATGTAAGGGGAAGCCTTAAAGAGGACTTGGTACCAGTGGCCATTTTCCGCTTAATTTGTGTATTTCTTTACTACTCTGAATATTGTCTTTAATCTGCCCTAAGACACCCTAAGGTCACGTCTCGTGAGGATCATATAAGCAACACCCCTTTGGTAAAGCCCATAAAATAATCACATTGGGTGCACTAAAAAAAAAAAAAAAAAAAAAAAAAACACCAAGCTCATATCTCTGGAAACTGCTGTAAAAAAACAAACAAAAACAATGGAATGATCATGGAAAAAGTGGGTATAATAAAATGTGGAACAAAATGGTCACTTTTGACCTGGTGACAGGATCGCTTTTACAGATTATGCCAGTGAGCATTTGCTTATGTCTACGTGGACCGGGTAAATAGTTACCTTGTGGGGATACGTGACAACCTTCACTTGAGTCCTGCGTTTCCTCTGGGTCTTCCTCTTCACCAATGTCTTCACCTTCCTGCAGTGTATCAGCTGCTACTTCAACCAGGCACAACGTTTCCAGTTGTGTTTCGGGTACATGGGTTTCAGGCACCGAGTTTTGGGGGATGAATGGTTCCTCCTGTTCTGCTACAGGTGCGGGCTCTGTCTCCACAGGAGCAATGACTGGAGGACCCGACTTGTCACCATAGGCCCTGCCATAAACACATTGCTTATATGTAATACCCAGCTTGGCTCAGTCACAAAATGTTCTTGTACTTGTTACTCCATTCTTGGGATTACAGCACACAGTAGGTGTGCTGACAATTATTACTTTACACATGAAACCTATGTACTAACATTATGTACATGTGATCCATCCTAAGCCTACAGCACAGCGGTACTCTAGTAATAGTGGTCACTTTCTTACCATAGTTGATCTTTGTACGTGTGTAAAATATTAAAGCCTTTCCCCTTCATTCCAGAAGCCAACATCTCTCTTGTGGACATAGTGGACACACCAATTGCTACAGGAGCCCTGCACAAAAAATAACAAATAAAAATGTGTGGAGCCTGCTGCCCAAAGATACTGCATTGTGGTGCGGAAACACAAAACAGCTACGAGGGAAAAGCAGAACTGCCCATCAAGGGCTGCTCTGTACAAGCAGCAAATGTTACTGGCAATGTACTCATATTTCAGCCATAACCGTCATTTTAGGTTTTATTCCATAAATCAATAGTGCATATGAATATAAGCTATTTTGTAATATTTCTTATCAGACAAATCTGCTTCTTTCTCTGCCAGAATTGATCGGTCATTATCAACATTCCCAATTCTGAGGTAAAATCTGTATTCAGTGAAGACTTTCCCTTTACTGAGATAGGAGATGGCAGTTGAAGAATGCGAGAGATTAGTGCTTGGACATAGGTGTGTTACACACAGGTCTGGAACACTGTGGGACAGATATTTTTATGCCCATTCACACTTAGACTATATTATACTATTACGTGAAATATAAGGAAGAAACCTCCGAAATGTACATCGGGGTTACGGGCAGTGTACATTTACATTGAGGTAATGTGCTTGATTTTTTTCCTGCCTAATTAATTTCATTTAGTCCATTGAGTTTTTGCCATAAGCACCTGGTGGGTTACAGCAATCATACTCTGATGCCATCTGGCGTACTAATCAATTCCCTCACACTACTAGTTATTTAGATTGTTTATCAACGTGTTACACTGCTGCACTATGGAATCTATTTTTTCTATTCCTTGGTAGTCTGCTGACAGTGCATCACAACTAGCAGTTATAATATAGCAGTGAATGCAGCCTGTGAATTAATTGACCTTACAATATTATTACTATTTGCACTTTATTTATTATATAGTACTGTGGTCACTACTTATTATAAATTTATTATATAATATAATATATATTTTAATATATTTAGTACTCATTTTTTGATACCAGGGTGTATTTGATATTAATATTCTGCAAACCTGCACTTTATATGTATTAATTATCAATTTTGATTAGTGATTTTTTTACTACCATTGAATATATTATATAATGATCCAATGTGCCAGAATAGTTGTATTTATTGAATATTTAATTGTCATATATATATATATATATATATATATATTATATATATATATTATATATATACATACACACACACATATATAGGCAAATACTCTAATATTATATATTACATGTGTTTCTTTTTTGTGGAATTGTTAATTTGATAAATTATACTATTTAATCTGATGGCCTCTTATTTATGACATCATTTTCATATAACTATATTTTTATGGAGCGATGATAGATGTATGGATATATTATTAATTTATTTATGCATTCCATACATTTTTCCTATAATTTATTATATTACCATATATTCACACTTTATATTTCATTGTATTTATCATCTGTCATATCTAAATTGCCACAGTATTATATTTTTATATATATATACCACTTGATTAATATATTTACACTAGGTATACATGTATATATGTGATTTGATATGAGACAAAACTATTTTTTATAAGCAGTAAATAATAATAATATTTGTATATATCACACACCGCCCTATTTTTCTACGTGTTTATGTGATTTCATTCCCTATCCTGGTTTTAATATTTTTAAATTAATTCAATAAACTATTTCTATATTTGACCTTTTGTCTGTTTTTCTTAGTGAATATTTAAATTGTACTATTATGGAGAATACCTGTTTCCCACTAATATGACGGCACACAGACTGCCCCGTTGAACCTCTGGAAGGCCTGTAGGTGGCACCACAACGCCAGGCAGCATCAGATCTGGAATAGACACAAACATCAGCACATGGATACGGTGGGAAACTTTCTCCTAGTAATGACATCCTTTGTAGGTTGTAGGGCAGGGCAGCCACTTCACGATTAGCTATTATTCTTACTTTCCACGTTTCGCAACAAACAATGTGTCATCATGTTTGTATCATAGGCGTTCAGTTATGTTATATCTGCCCTTTTTTCTATTTGTTTAATAAGCACGCAGCTCAAAACACCAAAACAATCCTTTAGCTAATGTTTCAGTACAGGAAAAACTATATCCACAAGGAAAGGAGTATGAAGACATTACAGCACAGGATCATATCTGATTCTTTTTGTGAGGTAAAACATTTCCCCTGCCTATTTTTTAAAAAAATGTTTTACCTCAAAGAAAGAATCCGCTATGATCCTGTACTGTAATGTCTGTATACTTTTTATTTCTCCACGGCCCAGGAGATGTAGTGTATGATCAGATCTTGTCCCTGTAAGGACAGAAACATTCAGTATATAAGATTATCTCCGCATAGGAACATATTTTCTAAACACATCCAATTGTAGAACTTATTATTATTTCAAGATCTACTGATTAAATCAACTTTGTTTGTGGGGAAACTCCTCTAAAACACTATTCCACAAGACCCCAAAATATAGCAGAAAAATAATGACTATCAGAGGTCGTCAATCAGCAGATATCATGCGTGTAAGACAACTGATGGATTTATATTTACATTCTTGATGTATTTTAGGAGGGCACAGTCTTTAAGAAGGTACTTCAACCTGATCTAGTGTTACAGTTAGTGAAATGGTTAATAAAAACAAAATGTGCTTAGGGGATAACAAGGACGACCCAGAAATAGCAAGTAGCAGGTGTCTTGCCTGCTGTATACCACCATACAGTCTAGATTACCAGTTGCTATCGAAAAGTCCCACATTTCAGCAAAGACAATTTGGAAGAAAACAATGCAGGAACCAATATAGCTGTTAAAGTTCTGTAATGGAGATGAAGGTAATACGGATCAACCAGTGGGAATAAATGACTGCTGATCGTTAAATATTTACTAATCAGCGGTGGCTTATTAGCCTGTTTACACAGCCGACCGCGATAAATGATGCACACTGAGCGATCTGCCATATATCGTTCCGTGCACAAACACTGCCATTGTTCTCAGCAGCACAGGATGATGCGGTGCCAAGAATGATGCACAGTGCATGGCTGCATTTGGCTTGGTCTACAGGTGGTCAACAGCCTGTTTACACTGCAAAATTATCTAGGAACAAGACGTCCTAAGAACGCTCATATAAAGTGATGGGCGATCCCCCAATGTTCATGTTCGGGAGCTTCGTCCGAACCTTTTGTAAAGATAGAGTTCGGGTTCTCAGATAACGCGAATTTGCGTTCGAACACCGAACTTGGACTTTACATTTATGGGATGGGGCGGGGGGGCTGTAAAATAAAGAATATAGTTAATAATAAACATTGTCATTATACTTACAGGTCCCGCAATGCGTCCTGCAGACTCTGTCTCCTGTCCGCTTCTGCTTGCGGGTCCGATCACTGCTGTGCCCCCGGGTAACCACCATTGACTACAGGACCTTCCAAGCTCCTGTAAGTCAAAAGTAGCAGAGCTGAAGATGCTCGCCTGCCTTTGGACTACGTTGGAGGGTTTTCTTTGAGTAATAAAGATTAAGTCCTAAATATCTTTTGTTTTATTTTTAATAAAATATTTTTTCTCTGTGTTGTTGTGTTATTTTACTGTTAAAATAAAAGACAATCACAAACGCTTTCACAGACGCCCATTTTGCGCGACAGCGTCTGTGATTGGCTGTTGGGTCCCTCACACATATAGTAGTGTAAAAAATAAATAATTAAAAAAAAATTACGTAGTGCTCCGCAGTATTTTTTATTCTCAGCGCACATAAAGCCGATGGCTACGGGCTGCCACCCCATCTGCCTGGCTTTACCTTGGCTGGCAATCAAAATACAGGAAGACCATTATTTTTTTTTAATTATTTAAAAAATAATTTAAAAAAAAAAAATGCGGGAGTTCCCACCGTATTTGATCGCCAGTCAGGTAAAGCCAGGCAGCTGGAGGCTGGGATTCTTAGCGTTGTAAGGCCCAAGCAATCAGGGCCCCCCATGCTAAAAAACGCAGCCTCCCCTAGAAATGGCGCATTGTTTCTTAGCGCCATTTCCAGGTGCTTTACCTGGCTCGTCCAGCGGCCCTGATGGCAGTGGCACTCTGGGTAATAGTGGGGTTCATACCAGCTTTGTATTTTCAGCCGGGTACTAAGCCCAAAATTCATAGTGTCACGCCAAATTAGACATGGCCACTATGAATTTCTAGTAAACAACAAAAAAAAAACACAAACCCCCCCCAAAAAACACAACACATAGAAAAATGTTTTTTTATTAGAAATAAAACAAAAAAACATTTAGAGACTGCATCTTCATTATAAAAATTCCTTAGTCCGACGTAGTCCAACGGTAGAGAAATGTCAGCTCTGCTTCATCACTCTGTACAGACAAGCGTCTATACAGAGCAAGAAGCAGGCTGACACTGAGTGTATGATTCCACTTGCGTATGACTCATGTGAGTCTCGCATTGCATCACCCCGCATGGACTGACACTCTCCTGACAGGAGCGCCTCAGCTGCATGGAAATACATGCAGTCGATCCGCTCCTGTCGGGAGAGTGTGCGCAGTGCAGGGAAAGACTCGAACAGTGACAGTTAAAGTTCAATTGAGTCCATGAGCCATAGGTGAACCCTGACATCATCGCGAACACGGCCGAAAACAGCCGAAGACTGCCGAGTGACTAATAGTGCAATGAATACCCCCGGAAGTTAACAGGGCCTTCATAGCCATGTGACCAGTCTGTAAGCCAATGTCTGTACAACATTCACACCAGACTGGTCACATGGCTATGACGTCAAGGCAGGTCCTTTAGTCAGTGGTGGTTACCCGGGGGCACAGCAATGATCGGAAGCAGAAGCGGCCGGGAGACAGTCTGCAGGACGTGTCGCGGGGCTTGTAAGTATAATCATAATTTTTTAATAATGTGCTTGTTTTTACAGCCCGTGGACCCGAACTGTAACACGAGCTTCCCAGGAAAGCTTGTGATCAGGATCGTGCTCGCTCATCACTAGTCATTACGAGTACAGAGCACCCGAGCTTGGTAGTGCTCGCTCATCACTAGTCATTCTGCAGTGAGCCGGAGCATACGTACTGGAGACTCCCTGTTTGGGCCACTGGCTTTACATGCCTTTGCACATGCACCGATCCCTGTGCAGTGATATTTTTCCTGTCAGAACAACAGACACCACAACAGAGCCCAGCACAGAGGTGTTGTGATCTGAGCCAATGGCATATGACTGCCCCTTTTGAAGATCATGTTATCATGTCTAATTGTGCAACTAAGAGTCTGATGTTAAACAGGAGCTGTCAAAAGAGGCCAGGTTTTGCTAGTTTAGATTTTTATTTTTTTTAAATCCACCATATCCAGAGACATGGACCTTCATATTTAGTGCTAATGCAAATAACAAACAAACAAAAATATTTGTAGGAGCAATAGGAATAAAATGAGAGCAAACACTGCCTGTATTTTGTTTGGTAATTAGGTGCCTTTTATAGATCTTAATTGGGAACAAACGATCGTCCTCCCATTAATAGACTGTCTAAATTGATCTTTATGCACCATGGTTTTGTAACAAATTGTCCAACAAGCTCATATAGGTTGGATGGTCAGGTTTCCATGTACTATTGGCCATATATTGCATTAAAACACATTTAGCAAAAAGCTGGGTATTTGCCCTCTCCCTGGAAACAGAATAAAGCAAACAGATGACATTAGTACTATCCATCTTTACAGGAAGTTTTGGATTTAAACATTTACCATCACACGGGGTTAAAAAAAAAAAAAAGAAAAAAAAATACTCCATAAAACTCCATAAGTTTTTTTTTAATATAACTACAATAATCCAGAATATTACCTGCTCCGCCAGACATTTTTTCAAGAACCGGTGGCCAAGTGGTAAAAGCTGGAAGAAGATCTGGAAAACTCCATAGGGAATAAACTGCAGAAGTAAATAGAAAGAGTGAATATTTACAATGTATGCTGGTGTAAGCTACAGGGCATTATGCTCATCTGTGATTCTACCAATAGGTCAAAGCTTCCCCTATTAAAGGGAATCTGTCACCAGGTTTTTGCCCCCTAACCTGAGAGCAGCATAACATAGAGACAGAGACCCTGATTCCAGCCATGTGTCACTTACTGGGCTGCTTGCTGTAGTTTAGATAAAAATTGTAATTTTTGATGCCAGCGGTTTTGACATTAATTGTTTGTAGAGTGACTGGAACGTTTATACCGGCATGAAAATAACTATGTAATTTACACTCCATAGTTAGTTCAACAATAAAACCCCAACACTTCAACTCAGCATTAAAATCATTATTTTCGGCAGCACATCATCCTGTGTAAACGACAATGTTTGGTGCCACGAGCATATCCCCACTGCCTGCAATGCAATGATTATATAGACTTATTTGGCAAATAATCTGGACTGGATATTCCTAAATCTGATGAATATGCACTCTGTTATTTGCATGTGCCTTCACTTTGCTCAACATTGAAACGCAACACCAAGAAGGAAAAGTGGTGAAATTGTGGAACTCATGGGATGGGTAGCCATGTTAGTGATATGCAAATGTTGAAAAAATGGAAACAAAATTTTCTAAATCTCTTGATTTATTCAGTATCGAGTATGAGCTCCATGCGTAGAAGTACACAAACTTGCACACCTTGGCTGTCATCAGTGAGGTTATTGATGGTCGGGGGAAAGTTCTGCCTTGCTGAATGTCCTTAGGCCAACAAATCAACATTTGCAATTGCCAAACCAATGAAGGCCCAGATCTGCTTGATGGGAGACAAGTCTGGAGATGCTGCAGGCAATGGTAGCACGCTTAGGCCATTCAAGCTGCAAAGGGTATGGCTTGTGGCATTTTAGAGAAATGGCCATACCACTGGTTTCACGACCATTCAATGTAATGCCGAGCTCTTACTGTACATGGGATGAAGCCTAATGAAGTCCAGGTACTGTACATTATGACACCTTGCACTACAAGAAAGAGTTTGCATGACAGACTATGAGGCAGACATTCAACTACAGGTTTACATTAACCTCACACCACCGCTCTCAAAAGACCATCATGGTTAAGACCAAGACGGCAATGGAGGACTGTCATCTTCAGTGATAAGTTTGATTTTATCTTGGAACCAATGATAGCCAGAGTTTGCTCTGGAGTCTACACAGACAATGCCAAGAAGAGGCCTTCACGAGGGAATGTACATATTGTGGGGTGGCATATTGTACGGTAGCTGGACCCCTCTAATCTTCCTTCCAGTTTCTGTAATATTTGCTACCTGTTACTTCTGCTATTATGTGACACTTGTTGGCTTAATCATGAAACCATGGCCTGCAGAATCTCTAGATTTATGCTTATAGAGCACATCTGAGACGTCATTTGTCGGCACTTGTAAAGGGAGCTGCCAGAGGTGGATCTTGATGATTTTGCGTGTCAAAGTGCATTCAGAGTGGTAGAACATTTTGATACTATGAGAGGTTTTGAAAAAAATGTTCTGTTTTTCATAATTTCCATATTATTATTTCCATTGATCCTGTGATTTCTATAACGCCACGCCTTCTTCACGTTAAAGAGCATTCCAAATAGATATGAATGTCTCTGTGCTTTTTACATGTGAATATCTAATCCCAGCAGTAGAGAAAGCGACACACGAGGGAGGTCAGTAAATAATTAAGTACTGTAATTTCACATATTGCAATTTTTTCATATACTAGTGGTCAGCATGACTAAACTAGGCCATTAAAACAGGCCATCAGGCTTTCACATACCCAATCAGCGGTCATTTAAAGGCTGTGGTTGGCTCCTCTAAATGAATCTTTACTTTTTTTCTGGTCCTGGAAAATTCTAGTTGAGTTTGTGCTGAATTATATTTTCCAGCTTTGCTATAGCTCCTGTAGATATGGCATAGAATACAGCCGCACATGATCACTCCAGGCTGCAGTTGCCAGGGGTGATCATGCGGGCCGGCTGTTTATCCCTCGCCCATCATCCCGCCCACCTGTCAGTGCAGGCTTCAGCGCTGAGAGATGATGGGCGGGATGATGGGCGTGCATATTAAATGAGCAGGTCCACGAGGTCACGGCAGGCTGCTACAACCTGCTCGTGCCCCCGATGACCCGCTCCACTGCAGCACCCTCATTCCCCGCAGCCCTATATTCAGACCATAAGACGCACCCCCCACTTTCCCCCAACATTTGGGGGGAAAAAAAGTGTGTCTTATAGTCCGAAAAATACGGTACTTACTTACTGCATGGTATTTGCTCATTGGTTTTTACCCTAGGTTTTCTCTGTTTATGTCAGTATGAATACGCACCTACACATTAAAGTTATACTGACCGGTATGCCGACTCCTTTTTCCGGTTTTGTTGAATCATAATTGTAGTAAAGATCAAGATGGCACTCGAAGGGTTCGTAGTGCGTGTCTTAGGGATGGCACTCCATGAACATACAGGATGAAGAAGACCGACGCTCAGTCTTGTAAATTAATTATAGCAGACCATTTAAAACATAATATCATCATATGTGACGCATTTTGCCTCTATTCGAGCCAAAAGGTGTCACATTGTTTAATTCTCTATAATTTAGAAGAGTGAGCGCCGGTCTTCTTCACACGTGGTGAATTATTGGAATGTTATTTATTGGTCATTATTAGATCTCTTGGTAATACAATTTTCTATATGTATTACTGAACAAGACAAGCTTGCTTTGGTAGACTATAAAACGCATTATGATCACTTGGATTCATGACTCTGCTGTATTCTTGGAAAGTATTAGAGGGACATAAATCACAAGCTGTCTGGAGAGCTCTGCCCTAAATGTTCCCTATCCATATAAAATAATGCCTTATTAAAGAGGCAGGGAGGGTGTGGCTGTGCTTTATTAACGTGACATGCATGCACGACAGTATAGTAATCATCAACACACCTTTATTTCCCAACTCTTACTTCATTAACACGAGTGACACCACTTCCAAAATGCTACAATAACACAGCAGATCGAAGAATATATTCCTTTACAGGTAAAATATAAGGACTGACAGCAAATGAATGAAACCTAACATTATAAAGTAAGACTGCAAGGACCTCATACAGTTTAATGTCGGCCTACTCAGCCAACCATGTGTATTGTGGCCTCGTGACTCCTCTGACATGACCCATGCTTTGGCTTTAGCAGAGGTGCCTGGCAGAGACTTGCAGCTTATTGTACTCTCCGCACTGAAAGCACAAGCTTTCTGAATTGCAGAATTGAGCAACTAAGTGTCATCCATGTCAGACTAGCTGAATGAGCAATATGGCTACCTTTAGACTCCAACAGGGCATTACACTCAGCTTTACCAAATGAATGACAGAACTGAAGAAATATGCATAGGCACACTGGTCATTATGACGTATGAGATGAGAGAACTAAGCTTAAATGAAATCTGTCAGCAAGTTTTTGCTCTGTAATCTGAAGACAGCATACAGCTAGGGTTCGCACAGAGAATTCAGGGATGTCTGTCTTGTCAAGGTCCAATGTGTTGTTTATTTGTTATGTTTGTTTAAGCAGCAGGATTTCTCATTGCTCAGACTACAATATCACAATCCGGCACACCCCCTCCTCTGCGTCACACCTCACTGTCAATGTACAATCTCTATGGAGAGCCTGGTGTGGGTGGGAACAGCTCTCAGCTCTTCTACATGGCTTATTCAAAAATTCTGAATGTGGCAGAATGGCTGCACCCAGTAATCTAAGTGATACATGGTTGGATTCATGATCTCTTAACTTACATTATGCTGCTCTCAGATGATTCAGCAAAAAACCTGCTGATAGATTCCCTTTAACCAGCAGAAAAGCTCTGTATACAGCTAAGGCTAGGTAGACATTGTGTTTGTACCCACAGTTAGGTGCACACACTCAAAAGGTATGTGTTCATCAGTGGCCACAGTCAGGATGAATACCGAGGAATCCGATGACTATAAGGACCCCAAACAATGTATAATGCATGGTATACATTTCTTTGCAGTGGTCCTCTGTATAGACAGCACAGACTGTTGTGCTTTCCTACAGAGAAATACAGGCGGTATGCAGACATATCTGCCAGGCACAGGCTCAAACAAAACACTTTTAGCCTCCAACTGGAGTATGGTCGCCTACGGCAATGTACAGTAAACGTCGAAAAAAGCGCTAATCGTATACTGTAGAGGTTAAGTGCACAGACACAGTACATACTTAGCCTAAAAGGCAGATATATTGGTCAGTGGAGGGAGACCTCAACTATTCGAATATAAATTAAAGAACAGAAAAATGCAGGTCCAGCAGAAGAAACAGGTTTTTGATAATTATAAGAGACAATTACCTTTTGCTGCTGATTCAGGACCCAACATTAAGGGGGCACTGCTAGTCCTAATATTAACCAATAGGCCAGGTCGCATATCAAATGTGCAGGTTGGGGGTTACTTAGGTAATAGTGATCAGAACATAATATGTTTTCATGCTTTAATAAGATGTATGGTAGAGGGGCTACAAGGGCACTAAATATCAAAAAGGTGAATTTCCCAAATTTTTAATGCATACAAGATGAACTTACTGCCATAAACGTGGACAATCTGAGAAATAAAAGTACACAAAGCAAATGGGACACTTTTCTAAGCATCCTGAGTAGGACCTGTGCACAATATACAGGGTGGTCTAAAAGTAGGTGGACAGTATGTGTAATAGGGTTATTAAACATGGTGTAAAGACAAACGGACTCAGTTGCCCTTAGCAATCAATCAGATTCCACCTTTCATTTCCCAAAGAGTCTGTGAAAAATGAAAAGTGGAATCTAATTGGTTGCTAAGGGCAGCTGCGTCAGTTTCACTTTACACCATGTTTGATAACCCTATTACACATACTGTCCACCTACTTTTGGACCACCCTATATACCCTATGGGAATAAACAAGATAGGAATAGGAAAAAACCTCTATGGCTAAACAGAGCTATAAGGGGCGTAATACATGACAAAAAGAAAGCATTTAAGGCATTTAAGCAAGAGAATAGAGAGGAAGAATTATATATATATATATATATATATATATATATATATATATATATATTATATATAAAAATATATATATGTATAATTAAATAAATTCTGTAAAAGACAAATAAAGGCAGAAAAGACCGAGACAGGGAGACTCATTGCCAGAGAAAGTAAAAATAATCCAAAATCATTCTTCAGCTACATAAACAGTAAGACACTCAAAAATTATAGTGTTGGACCCTCAAAGACAATGTCTGTGAAATTACAGAAGACGATAAGGGAAAGGCCAATTAAAAGCCTTTTTTCAACATTATTTACACAAAGAAAATCCCATGACATATGATATGACATGATCAGGGAGACTATACGTTTCCTATTAAATGTCACCTGCTTACCTCAGCAGGAAGTATGGCTGCCTCAAAATCCCTATAGTAGACAAATTCCCAGGCCCGGATGGCATACACCTCCGAGAACTGCAGGAATTAAGTACCATAATAGACAGACCATCATTTCTAAAAGTCCAGGATTCCATAATAACAGGGTTTGTACCACAGGACTGGTGCTTAGCAAATGTGGTGCCAATAGTCAAAAAAGGTGCAAAATTTAAGCCTGGAAATTTCATTTACTAAGCTCAATGTTATACAATTCTGTGAATCACCTAAAGGTGAAAAGTGCTCTCTACATCCCTAGATAAATTCCTCAAGAGGTGTAGTTTCTAAAATGAGGTCATTTGTGGGGGTTTATGTAAATTTTTCACATCAAAGCCTCTTCAAATATCTTCTAGCCAAATTAGCACTCAAAAATTCAAAATGACCTTCCTTTCCTTCCAAGCCCTGCCATGTACACAAACAGTAGTGTATGACCATATAGGGGGTATCAGTGTACTTAGGAGAAATTGCAAAATTTATTTTTTCATTTTTACGGCTCAACATTTTAAAATTCTGTGAAGCAGCTGTGGGTTCCAGGTGCTCACCACACATCTAGATAAATTACTCTAGGTGTGTAGTTTCCAAAATTGCGTCACTTGTGGGGGGTTTGTTTTGGCACATCAGGGGCTCTGCAAACGTGACATGGCATCCTCTTATCTATTGCGCTCCAAAAGTCAAATAGCTCTCCTTCCTTTCTGAGCCCTGCCATGCACCCAAACAGTAGTTTTCCAGCACATATGGTGTATCCCTGTACACAGGGGAAATTGCACAATAAATTGTATGGGGCATTTTCTCTTATTACCTTTGTGAAAATGCTAAATATAGGCTAAAGCAATATTTGTGTGTGTGAAAAAGTACAATTTTCATTTTTTTCTTCCACATTGCTTCAATTCCTGTGAAGCCCTGAACAGTTAATAATCTTCTTGGATTTGATTTTGAGCCCTTTGAGGGTCTCTTTTGGGTATTTTCTGTCACCTAGGGCTGTCAAAGTTTCATGTGATGTGGTCCCTAAAGAAAAAAATGGTTTTGTAAATTTTGTTGGAAAAATGAGACATTGCAGATAATCTTTTAACCCTTCTAATTGCATGATGTAATGCGATACAATGTGTTTAATCTTGTTTTTGTTATAACTGTTCTATTTACAAAATTTGAAAACCTAATAAAAACTATTGAATAATAATTTCCTAAAAAAAAATAAAAAAAAAAATGTTTCAAAAACTGCATTGATGTTAAGTAGACATGTTGAAAATATCATTTAGCAACTATTTTGTGTGACATAACTCTTTGGTTTAAGGGAATAAAAAGGTAAAAATTTTCAACATCTACCCCAAAATATTGATATTTTCACAAACGCACGCAAAAAATATCGTCCTAAATTTACCACTAACATAAATGTACAATGTGTCACGAAAAAAACAGTCTAAAGGGGGCTTTACACGCTACGATATCGTTAATGTTTTATCGTCGGTGTCACGTTGTTAGTGACGCACATCCGGCGTCATTAACGATATTGCAGCGTGCGATACTTACCAGCGACCTTAAGCGACCTCAAAAATGGTGAAAATCGTTCACCATGGAGAGGTCGTTCCAAAACCAAAAATCGGTAATGGTTGATTATCGATGTGGTTCGTCACTCCTGTGGCAGCACACATCGCTGTGTGTGACACCGCAGGAGCAAGGAACGTCCCCTTCCTGCCGCCGGCCGCAATGCGGAAAGCAGGAGGTGGGTGGGATGTTACGTCCCGCTCATCTCCGCCCCTCCGCTTTGATTGGCCGGCCGCTTAGTGAAGTCGCGGTGACATCGCTGTGATGCCGAACGTCCCTCCCCCTTGAGGGAGGGATTGTTCGGCAGTCACAGCGACGACGCCGACCAGGTAAGTGCGTGTGACGCTGCCGTAGCGATAATGTTCGCTACGGCAGCGAACACACGATATCGCACACACGACGGGGGCGGGTGCTTACACGCTCGATATCGCTAGCAATTGCTAGCGATGTTGTAGCGTGTAAAGCCCGCTTAAGGCTATGTTCACACTAGAAAAATTATTTTTCTTAAGACATTTCTTGAGAGTGAAGGATTAGCGCACCTACGTTAAAAAATGCACCAATAACGCATGTACGTTTTGGTGCGTTTTTTTTTTCAGGTTGGTCCCTGTGTTTTTTAATGCTTTTACAGCAATAAATAATCTACATAATAGATAGATAATCGATAGATACAGTGCGGGCCAAAAGTATTGGCACCCCTGCAATTCTGTCAGATAATACTCAGTTTCTTCTTGAAAATTATTGCAGTCACAAATTCTTTGGTATTATTATCTTCATTTAATTTGTCTTCAATGAAAAAAAAATAAAATTTGTCATAAAGCGAAATTGGATATAATTCCACACCAAACATATAAAAGGGGGTGGACAAAAGTATTGGCACTGTTTGAAAAATCATGTGATGCTTCTCTAATTTGTGTAATTAACAGCACCTGTAACTTACCTGTGGCACCTAACAGGTGTTGGCAATAACTAAATCACACTTGCAGCCAGATGACATGGATTAAAGTTGACTCAACCTCTGTCCTGTGACCTTGTGTGTACCACATTGAGCACGGAGAAAAGAAAGAAGACTAAAGAACTGTCTGAGGACTTGAGAATCCAAATTGTGAGGAAGCATGATCAATCTCAAGGCTACAAGTCCATCTCCAAAGACCTGAAAGTTCCTGTGTCTACGTCATCAAGAAGATTAAAGCCCATGGCACTGTGGCTAACCTCCCTAGATGTGGAAGGAAAAGAAAAATTGACGGGATTTCAACGCAAGATTGTGCAGATGGTGGATAAAGAACCTCGACTAACATCCAAACAAGTTCAAGCTGCCCTGCAGTCCGAGGGTACAACAGTGTCAACCCGTACTATCCGCCGGCGTCTGAATGAAAAGGGACTGTATGGTAGGATACCCAGGAAGACCCCACTTCTTACCCCGAGACCTAAAAAAGCCAGGCTGGAGTTTGCCAAAACTTACCTGAGAGCCTAAAACGTTTTGGAAGAATGTTCTCTGGTCAGATGAGACAAAAGTAGAGCTTTTTGGGAAAAGCCATCAACAGTTTACAGGAAAAAAAAAAAAGGCATTCAAAGAAAAGAACACGGTTCCTACAGTCAATCATGACGGAGGTTCCCTGATGTTTTGGGGTTGCTTTGCTGCCTGGCACTGGACTGCTTGACCGTGTGCATAGCATTAGGAAGTCTCAAGACTACCAACAAATTTTGCAGCATAATGTAGGGCCCAGTGTGAGAAAGCTGGGTCTCCCTCAGAGGTCATGGGTCTTCCAGCAGGACAATGAATCAAAACACACTTCAAAAAGCACTAGAAAATGGTTTGAGAGAAAGCACTGGAGACTACTAAAGTGGCCAGCAATGAGTCCAGACTCATGAATCCCATAGAACACCTGTGGAGAGATCTCAAAATGGCAGTTTGGAGAAGGCACCCCTCAAATCTCAGGGACCTGGAGCAGTTTGAAAAAGAAGAATGGTCTAAAATTACAGCAGAGCATGTAAGAAACTCATTGATGATTACCGGAAGCGGTTGTTCGCAGTTATTTTGGCTAAAGGTTGTGCAACCAAGTATTAGGCTAAGGGTGCCAATACTTTTGTCTGGCCCATTTTTGGAGTTTTGTGTGAAATGATCAATGATTTGATTTTTGTTTCATTCTCTTTTGTGTTTTTTCATTGCAAGCAAAATAAATGAAGATAATAATACCAAAGAATTTGTGATTGCAATCATTTTCAAGAAGAAACAGAGTATTGTCTGACAGAATTGCAGGATGGCCAATACTTTTGGCCAGCACTGTAGATAGATAGATAGATAGATAGATAGATAGATAGATAGATGAGAAAGACATATATAATGTCCCACCTCCCTGCATATTCTAAGCTGGCACCCTTTAGTGACTTTCATGTGGCACTAAAGGGTGCTTAGCCTTATATTTAGCCAAAAAAATAAATAATAAAAAAAAAAAACGACATGGGGGTCCCCCCTATCTTTTGTAGCCAGCTAGGGTAAAGCAGACGGCTGCAGCCTTTAAACCACAGCTGGCAGCTTCACCTTGGCTGGTAATCCAAAACAGAGGGCACCCCACGCTGTTATTTTACATTAAATAAATAATTTAAAACAAAAAACGTGGGGTTCCCCCAAAATTGGATTACCAGCCAATGTAAAGCGGAGAGCTGTGGTCTGGTATTCTCAGACTAGGGAGGTCCACTGTTATTGGACACTACCCAGCCTAAAAATAGCAAGCCACAGCCGCACCAGAATTGGCGCAACCATTGGATGTGCCAATCCTGGCGCTTTGCCCCAACTCATCCCATTGCCCTGGTGCGGTGGCAAACGGGGTAATATATGGGGTTAATGCCAGATGTGTAATGTCACCTGGCATCAAGCGTTGGAGTTAGTGATGTAACGCGTCTATTAGATACCACACATCACCACCCAGTCAGTAATAAAAAAAAAGAGAGAATTTTGTTTACTTACCGTAAATTCTTTTTCTTATAGTTCCGTATTGGGAGACCCAGACCATGGGTGTTTAGCTTCTGCCTCCGGAGGACACACAAAGTACTACACTTAAAAGTGTAGCTCCTCCCTCTGAGCTTATACACCCCCTGGAGAACCAGATCTAGCCAGTTTAGTGCAAAAGCTGAAGGAGAATAGCCACCCACAAGTAAAACAGAGCAAGAACCGGAACAACCGGAGACTCTGTCCACGACAACAGCCGGTGATAACACACGGAACAAGGACATTTCCAACAGGCAACAGGGAGGGAGCTGGGTCTCCCAATACGGAACTATAAGAAAAAGAATTTACGGTAAGTAAACAAAATTCTCTTTTTCTTTATCGTTCCTTTGGGAGACCCAGACCATGGGACGTCTCAAAGCTGTCCCTGGGTGGGAAATAAACAGAAAACTAAGAAGTAGGCAGAACCTAACTTCAAAAATGGGCGACAGCCGCCTGAAGGATGCGTCTGCCCAAGCTCGCATCTGCCGAAGCATGAGCATGCACTTGGTAGTGCTTTGAAAAGGTATGCAGGCTAGTCCAAGTGGCAGCCTGACAGACTTGTTGAGCCGTAGCCTGGTGCCTGAAAGCCCAAGAGGCACCGACAGCTCTGGTCGAGTGTGCCTTGATCCCCGGCGGGGGAGGCACCTGAGAACACTGGTAGGCGTCCGAAATGGTCGATCTAATCCAACAGGCTAAGGTCGGCTTAGAAGCAGAGAGGCCCTTGCGCCGACCTGTGGTTAGCACAAAAAGAGAAGTGCACCGCCTAAGAGCAGCGGTGCGAGACAGATAGATCCGGAGAGCATGCACCAGATCCAGAGTATGCAGCGCTTTTTCAAAGCGATGAACAGGGGCCGGACAGAAGGAAGGTAAAGTAATGTCCTGGTTAAGGTGGAAGGGAGAGACCACCTTAGGAAGAAAGTCCGGAGTCGGACGGAGAACCACCTCGTCTTGATGGAAAACCAAAAAAGGTGACTCCGAAGAGAGCGCAGCCAAATCGGCGACTCTCCTGAGGGAAGTTATGGCCACCAGAAAGGCCACTTTCTGTGAAAGACGAAACAAAGAAACCTCCCTAAGAGGCTCAAAGGGGGGTTTCTGCAAAACCGTGAGAACCAAATTAAGGTCCCAGGGATCCAAGGGGCGCCGGTAAGGCGGAATGATGTGAGACGCGCCCTGCATGAAGGTGCGGACCTGAGCCAGCCGGGCGAGATGCCGCTGGAACAGCACTGACAGAGCTGAGACTTGTCCCTTGAGAGAGTTGAGGGACAGTCCTAGCTGCAGACCGGACTGTAGAAAGGACAGAAGGGTCGGCAAGGAGAATGGCCAAGGAGGATGGCCGGAAGAGCGACACCAGGACAGGAAAGTTTTCCAAGTCCTGTGATAGATCTTGGCGGAGGAAGACTTACGGGCCCGAGTCATAGTGGAGATGACTTCCGGAGGAATACCAGAAGCCGTCAAGATCCAGGACTCAAGAGCCACGCCGTCAATTTGAGAGCTGCAGAATTCAGGCGGAAAAACGGACCTTGTGAAAGAAGGTGTGGACGGTCCGGGAGATGCCACGGCACCTCTACGGACAGATGGAGCAGGTCTGGGTACCAAGCTCGCCTGGGCCAGTCCGGAGCAATGAGGATGACTCGACGGCCCTCCATTCTGATCTTGCGCAGGACTCTGGGCAAGAGAGCTAGAGGGGGAAACATGTAGGACAGACGAAACTGGGACCAGTCTTGAACCAGAGCGTCCGCGGCGAATGCCTGAGGATCGTGGGAGCGAGCCACGTAAACAGGAACTTTGTTGTTGTGACGGGATGCCATTAGGTCCACGTCCGGAGTGCCCCATTTGCGGCAGATTGACTGAAACACTGCCGGGTGCAGGGACCACTCGCCACTGTCCACGGTTTGACGGCTGAGATAATCTGCCTCCCAGTTTTCCACGCCTGGGATGTGGACTGCGGATATGGTGGACTTGGAGTCCTCCGCCCATTGAAGGATGCGTTGTACCTCCAACATTGCCAGGCGGCTGCGTGTCCCGCCTTGGTGAATGATGTAGGCAACCGGTCACGTTGTCTGACTGGACTCGGATGTGCCTGCCCGCCAACAGGTGGTGAAAAGCTAGAAGATCCAGAAGCACGGCTCTGGTTTCCAGCACATTGATCGAAAGTGCTGACTCGGACGGAGTCCAAGTGCCCTGCGCTCTGTGGTGGAGACGTACCGCTCCCCAGCCGGATAGACTGGCATCTGTGGTGAGGATCACCCAGGACGGGGCCAGGAAGGAGCGCCCCTGGGACAGAGAGAGGGGCCGAAGCCACCACTGAAGAGAGCTCCTGGTCTGTGGCGACAGAGCCACTAACCTGTGTAAGGAGGAAGGCCGCTTGTCCCAACAGCGGAGAATGTCCAGCTGCAGGGGACGCAGATGGAACTGGGCGAAGGGAACAGCCTCCATTGACGCCACCATTTGACCCAGCATCTGCATCAGGCGCCTGAGGGAATAACAGCGGGGCCTCAGCAGAGAGCGCACCGCCAGTTGGAGGTACTGCTGTTTGACTAAGGGCAACTTCACAAGTGCCGGCAAAGTCTCGAACTGCATCCCTAGGTACGTGAGACTCTGGGTCGGAGTCAGAGAGGATTTGGGAAGATTGACAAGCCACCCGAATTGGGCTAGAGTGGCGAGAGTGAGCGAGACACTCCGCTGACAGTCCGCGCTGGATGAAGCCTTGACTAGAAGGTCGTCCAGGTAAGGAATCACTGCTAACCCCTGTAGGTGCAGGACCGCAATCACTGCTGCCATGACCTTGGTGAATACCCGAGGGGCCGTGGCCAACCCGAAGGGGAGAGCCACGAATTGGAAATGATCTTCTCCAATTGCAAAACGTAGTCAACGGTGGTGTGAAACTGCAATTGGCACATGCAGATAGGCATCTCTGATGTCGATGGATGCCAGGAAATCCCCTTGGGTCATTGAAGCAATGACTGATCGCAGAGACTCCATGCGAAAGTGCCGCACCTGAACATGCTTGTTGAGAAGCTTGAGATCCAGGATGGGCCAGAAGGAACCGTCCTTTTTGGGGACTAGGAAGAGATTTGAGTAGAAACCTCTGAACCGTTCCCGGGCGGGAACCGGTACAATTACTCCGTTGGCCTGCAAGGATGCCACGGCCTGCGAGAAGGCGGCGGCCTTGGAGCAGGGGGGAGTTGAGAGAAAAAATCTGTTTGGGGGGCTGGAAGAGAATTCTATCCTGTAGCCGTGGGAGATGATATCCCTCACCCACTGATCGGAGACGTGTTGAAACCACGCGTCGCCAAAGTGAGAGAGCCTGCCACCGACTAAGGACGTTGCTGGCGCGGACAGATAGTCACGAGGAGGCTGCCTTAGCGGCAGCACCTCCTGCGGTCTTCTGTGGACGCGCTTTTGGGCGCCAGTTGGATTTCTGGTCCTTGGCTGAGTTAGTGGACGAGGCCGAGGGTTTAGAGGACGACCAGTTGGAGGAACGAAAGGAACGAAACCTCGACTGATTCCTACCCTGGACAGGCTTCCTGGTTTTGGTTTGTGGCATGGAAGTACTCTTCCCGCCAGTAGCTTCCTTAATAATTTCATCCAGCTGTTCACCGAACAGCCGGGACCCAGCAAAAGGGAGCCCAGCAAGGTACTTCTTTGAAGAAGCATCTGCCTTCCACTCTCGAAGCCACAAGATCCTGCGGATAGCGAGGGAATTAGCCGAAGCCACCGCAGTGCGGTGAGAAGCCTCCAGCATAGCAGCCATGGCATAGGATGAAAAAGCTGAAGCTTGGGAAGTTAAGGCAACCATTTCGGGCATAGATTCCCTGGCGAGGGAATGCATCCCCTCTAGAGAAGCAGAGATGGCTTTGAGAGCCCACACTGCTGCAAAAGTCGGGGAGAACGAGGCCCCCGCCGCTTCATATACGGATTTGGCCAGAAGGTCAATCTGGCGGTCAGTGGAATCCTTAAGGGAGGTGCCATCAGCCACCGACACAACGGTCCGGCCTGAGAGTCTAGACACCGGGGGGCTCTACCTTTGGGGAATGAGCCCACTCCTTGACCACCTCAGGTGGAAAGGGAAAGCGATCATCAGAACCATGCTTTGGGAAGCGTTTGTCAGGACAGGCCCTGGGCTTGTATTATTATTAAGGAATAACGTTTGGAACTCCATTCTATGTCTGAACTGGGTGCAAAAAACCTAAAAAACATCACTATGGGGAGATAAGGTATGCACACCAGTGACTATGGAAGGGGAATACATGGAATAGCAGAAACTGCTGTGTGAATACTGACATGAAAAATTCAATAGCTATTTGTAAGAATGAAATGTGAAAAATGGAACCTGCATTACTGCCATGAATATATGAATAAAGAGAAATTTAGCTACTGAATTGATCAATGCAGAAGAGCCCCAACACTACGCCAAAGTATTTCTCTACGTTGGGGTCCCTAGCTTGTGTGTGTCCTCTCATGCAGTTAAAAAACTTACCGTGTATGGGACGCTGAGACCCAGGCTATATATGCGTATAATGTGGATTGGCAATAGGTGTGTATGGGGAGGGTTCACAAACGAAAAACTACTAACATTAAGGAATAACGTTTGGAACTCCATTCTATGTCTGAACTGGGTGCAAAAAACCTAAAAAACATCACTATGGGGAGATAAGGTATGCACACCAGTGACTATGGAAGGGGAATACATGGAATAGCAGAAACTGCTGTGTGAATACTGACATGAAAAATTCAATAGCTATTTGTAAGAATGAAATGTGAAAAATGGAACCTGCATTACTGCCATGAATATATGAATAAAGAGAAATTTAGCTACTGAATTGATCAATGCAGAAGAGCCCCAACACTACGCCAAAGTATTTCTCTACGTTGGGGTCCCTAGCTTGTGTGTGTCCTCTCATGCAGTTAAAAAACTTACCGTGTATGGGACGCTGAGACCCAGGCTATATATGCGTATAATGTGGATTGGCAATAGGTGTGTATGGGGAGGGTTCACAAACGAAAAACTACTAACATTAAGGAATAACGTTTGGAACTCCATTCTATGTCTGAACTGGGTGCAAAAAACCTAAAAAACATCACTATGGGGAGATAAGGTATGCACACCAGTGACTATGGAAGGGGAATACATGGAATAGCAGAAACTGCTGTGTGAATACTGACATGAAAAATTCAATAGCTATTTGTAAGAATGAAATGTGAAAAATGGAACCTGCATTACTGCCATGAATATATGAATAAAGAGAAATTTAGCTACTGAATTGATCAATGCAGAAGAGCCCCAACACTACGCCAAAGTATTTCTCTACGTTGGGGTCCCTAGCTTGTGTGTGTCCTCTCATGCAGTTAAAAAACTTACCGTGTATGGGACGCTGAGACCCAGGCTATATATGCGTATAATGTGGATTGGCAATAGGTGTGTATGGGGAGGGTTCACAAACGAAAAACTACTAACAATAAGGAATAACGTTTGGAACTCCATTCTATGTCTGAACTGGGTGCAAAAAACCTAAAAAACATCACTATGGGGAGATAAGGTATGCACACCAGTGACTATGGAAGGAATACAACGTAGAGAAATACTTTGGCGTAGTGTTGGGGCTCTTCTGCATTGATCAATTCAGTAGCTAAATTTCTCTTTATTCATATATTCATGGCAGTAATGCAGGTTCCATTTTTCACATTTCATTCTTACAAATAGCTATTGAATTTTTCATGTCAGTATTCACACAGCAGTTTCTGCTATTCCATGTATTCCCCTTCCATAGTCACTGGTGTGCATACCTTATCTCCCCATAGTGATGTTTTTTAGGTTTTTTGCACCCAGTTCAGACATAGAATGGAGTTCCAAACGTTATTCCTTAATGTTAGTAGTTTTTCGTTTGTGAACCCTCCCCATACACACCTATTGCCAATCCACATTATACGCATATATAGCCTGGGTCTCAGCGTCCCATACACGGTAAGTTTTTTAACTGCATGAGAGGACACACACAAGCTAGGGACCCCAACGTAGAGAAATACTTTGGCGTAGTGTTGGGGCTCTTCTGCATTGATCAATTCAGTAGCTAAATTTCTCTTTATTCATATATTCATGGCAGTAATGCAGGTTCCATTTTTCACATTTCATTCTTACAAATAGCTATTGAATTTTTCATGTCAGTATTCACACAGCAGTTTCTGCTATTCCATGTATTCCCCTTCCATAGTCACTGGTGTGCATACCTTATCTCCCCATAGTGATGTTTTTAGGTTTTTTGCACCCAGTTCAGACATAGAATGGAGTTCCAAACGTTATTCCTTAATGTTAGTAGTTTTTCGTTTGTGAACCCTCCCCATACACACCTATTGCCAATCCACATTATACGCATATATAGCCTGGGTCTCAGCGTCCCATACACGGTAAGTTTTTTAACTGCATGAGAGGACACACACAAGCTAGGGACCCCAACGTAGAGAAATACTTTGGCGTAGTGTTGGGGCTCTTCTGCATTGATCAATTCAGTAGCTAAATTTCTCTTTATTCATATATTCATGGCAGTAATGCAGGTTCCATTTTTCACATTTCATTCTTACAAATAGCTATTGAATTTTTCATGTCAGTATTCACACAGCAGTTTCTGCTATTCCATGTATTCCCCTTCCATAGTCACTGGTGTGCATACCTTATCTCCCCATAGTGATGTTTTTTAGGTTTTTTGCACCCAGTTCAGACATAGAATGGAGTTCCAAACGTTATTCCTTAATGTTAGTAGTTTTTCGTTTGTGAACCCTCCCCATACACACCTATTGCCAATCCACATTATACGCATATATAGCCTGGGTCTCAGCGTCCCATACACGGTAAGTTTTTTAACTGCATGAGAGGACACACACAAGCTAGGGACCCCAACGTAGAGAAATACTTTGGCGTAGTGTTGGGGCTCTTCTGCATTGATCAATTCAGTAGCTAAATTTCTCTTTATTCATATATTCATGGCAGTAATGCAGGTTCCATTTTTCACATTTCATTCTTACAAATAGCTATTGAATTTTTCATGTCAGTATTCACACAGCAGTTTCTGCTATTCCATGTATTCCCCTTCCATAGTCACTGGTGTGCATACCTTATCTCCCCATAGTGATGTTTTTTAGGTTTTTTGCACCCAGTTCAGACATAGAATGGAGTTCCAAACGTTATTCCTTAATGTTAGTAGTTTTTCGTTTGTGAACCCTCCCCATACACACCTATTGCCAATCCACATTATACGCATATATAGCCTGGGTCTCAGCGTCCCATACACGGTAAGTTTTTTAACTGCATGAGAGGACACACACAAGCTAGGGACCCCAACGTAGAGAAATACTTTGGCGTAGTGTTGGGGCTCTTCTGCATTGATCAATTCAGTAGCTAAATTTCTCTTTATTCATATATTCATGGCAGTAATGCAGATTCCATTTTTCACATTTCATTCTTACAAATAGCTATTGAATTTTTCATGTCAGTATTCACACAGCAGTTTCTGCTATTCCATGTATTCCCCTTCCATAGTCACTGGTGTGCATACCTTATCTCCCCATAGTGATGTTTTTTAGGTTTTTTGCACCCAGTTCAGACATAGAATGGAGTTCCAAACGTTATTCCTTAATGTTAGTAGTTTTTCGTTTGTGAACCCTCCCCATACACACCTATTGCCAATCCACATTATACGCATATATAGCCTGGGTCTCAGCGTCCCATACACGGTAAGTTTTTTAACTGCATGAGAGGACACACACAAGCTAGGGACCCCAACGTAGAGAAATACTTTGGCGTAGTGTTGGGGCTCTTCTGCATTGATCAATTCAGTAGCTAAATTTCTCTTTATTCATATATTCATGGCAGTAATGCAGGTTCCATTTTTCACATTTCATTCTTACAAATAGCTATTGAATTTTTCATGTCAGTATTCACACAGCAGTTTCTGCTATTCCATGTATTCCCCTTCCATAGTCACTGGTGTGCATACCTTATCTCCCCATAGGCCCTGGGCTTGGTCACAGCGGCCTGAAAACTGGAGTGGTTAAAGAACACACTCTTTACTCTCTTAGGCGAGGTAAACTGGTGCTTTTCTGCCAGAGAGGGTTGCTCCTCTGATACTGGCGGATTGAAATCCAGTACAGAATTAATGGAAGCAATCAAATCACTAACATCTGAGTCACTTTTGGACAGATCAATGGGGTACATGGAGTTAACCTCCGAGCCCCCCGTAAAGGCATCCTCCTCATCCTGCGAGTCAGCTCCTGAATCAGAGCCGCGGGACGAGGAAGGAGAGGGAACCCTGCGTCTCTTCTCAGGAGGACGGGGTCTGGGACCAGATGATGAATCCTCTGTGAGCTCCGGTCCTGAGAGACCCCTAGCAGCAGAGGCACCCTGTGAAGGGGGCTGATGCATGTTCAGCAAAGTCCTGGACAGAAGTCCCATGGAGTCAGCAAAAGACTGGGAGATAGACCTAGAAAAGGATTCTACCCAAGCCGGGGGTTCAGCCACAGGAGCAGGAGCAGCCTGAGAGACCACTGGGGGTGAGACTCCAGGCTGAGGCACCGCCAGGTTAGAGCAGGCATCACAATGTGGGAAGATGCTCGGTTCAGGCAGCAGGAGCTTACATGCAGTGCATACTGAATAAAGCTTTGGAGCCTTGCTCCTCGTGTGAGACATGCTGCTGGAGTGGGGGCTCTGCCAGAGAATGAACACCAGAGAGTATATACAGAGGTCCACAACCGGAGACCGGTTGTGGCTTACCAGACCGCTGGAGCGGTGTTGTGTGCCCTCCAGATCCCGAAGCCCGGACCCCCAAGCACAGCACCTCAGCAGAGATGCTGCAGACCAGCGCTGCAATGACTGATCGCAGAGAGAACGCTGAGAAAATGGCCGCCGGAGCGAAGAGAGGGGGCGGGACTTGCTTGAGGAGCGGGATCTGGAGGGCCATAGAGACCTACAGGGGAGGGGACACACACTGCAGTGGGTAGTGTCCCTCCCCTGTACAGAACGGCCGCCGGGCGGAGCCGAGCCTGTCCCTCTGTATGAGTGACATGCGAGGGCAGTGAAACAGAAAGTAGGCCTCCGGCGAAGCCGGGGCCTAAATTTGAGCGGCGCGGCCGACGCGCAGGCACCATCGGCGCGGTTCTCAGGCGACAGCTAGAGAACCCGCCGGAAATGTCAGAAAACACAATAAGCACACTCTCCCACAACAATAAAGTACAGGGACCCCGAAAACTAAACGTCTCAGGTACTTAGCTTGCTGAGACGCAGGGCCAAGTCCCTGGGGATGAGTGCTCCGTCCAGCAGGGTCCTGAAGGGCTGCGGGTGGAGACCGGTCTCCTGCCAAGCATGGAGACCGTGCTGGCTCCCACTTCAAGGCAGAGCCCAGGAGGGATGGTGAAGGAGCACGGCATGTAAGGCTCCAGCCTAGGAATCAACCTTACAACACCGCCGAAACAGTGGGGTGAGAAGGGACATGCCGAGGGTCCAGACGTGGACCCCACTCTTCAATCTCGTTCCAAAAGGAATAATCATATGAGAGTGCATGTGTGGATGTATGCCTCCTGAACACAAAGCGATAAACTGGCTAGATCTGGTTCTCCAGGGGGTGTATAAGCTCAGAGGGAGGAGCTACACTTTTAAGTGTAGTACTTTGTGTGTCCTCCGGAGGCAGAAGCTAAACACCCATGGTCTGGGTCTCCCAAAGGAACGATAAAGAAATAGACAACAAAAAAGTTTTATTTGAAGAAACACTCCCCAAAACATTCCCTCTTTCACCAATTTATTTAAAAGAACAATCAAATCCGAGTCCAGCGTAATCCAAAAAGGGGGTCCCACGACGATCCATACCATAGTCACTTTCCCAGTCAATGAAGAACAGAATGTTCCCCATTGGCTGGGAGAGTAGTGCAGTGACCTGAGCTAACATCACTAGGTCAGCCCAGGTCACTGCAGAGGATGACGAGCGCTGCTGTCAGGAGTTTAGATGAGATCATTACCTGCTGTGACGATCTCCTACACTCCTGACGTCAGCGCTGTCACTGACTTCTATGCCCGCCGCGTTCTTAGCAGTATCGCGACAGCCTGTGACGTCACCGCTAGTGACAGTCTCGGGCCGCCCACAAGACGGGCATAGAAGTCAGTGACAGCGCTGACGTCAGGAGAGCAGGAGATCATCACAGCAGGTAATGATCTCATCTAACCTCCTGACAGCAGCGCTTGTCATCCCCGCGGCTGCTCGCACTGCTGTGTGAGAAGCTGCTGATACTGCTGTGTGAGCAGCCGCGGGGCTGGAGCGGGACACAGACTGCACGGGCACCCGATGGAGGTCACACGGAAGTGCTTCCGTGCGGCTTTTGGGGATTTTGCGGGCCCATTGACTTGTATTGAGGCACAGTCCGTTATCATGGAACAGAATAGGACATGTTCCATAATAACGGAGCGGACATACGACCTCCGATGCGTTTTTTGTAGGATCAGATGCACACGGAAGTGCTTCTATGTGCCATCTGATCCTACACAAAAGACATTGAAAAGATACTCCTGATGATTACATTACAGTCAATGGAGTGAATAACGCAGTTAGCTGCAGAAAAGAAGTGACATGCTCATTCTTTTTCTTAAGAAAATCTACCGAAAGAATTTTCTTAAGAAAAAAACGCAGTGTGCGCACAGCTAATTTTTTTTCCCATAGGTTTTGCTGGGGAATGTCTGCAGAAAGGTTACAAGAATTTCTCAAGAAATTTCTGCAGCAAAAACACACCAAAAACGCGGGTAAAAAACGCAGTGTATGAACATAGCCTAAGTATCTTCGGGATCCGTTGAAGCTCCAGAGTTATAACCTCATAAAGGGACACTGGTCAGAAATGAAAAAACTGGCCTGGTCATGAAGGTGAAAACAGACATTCATCTCTAGTCATAGAAATCTCTAGGTTTTACAACATATAGATTGCCAAGTTCAGCAGGAAATGCTGACATCCATCTATCTGCCCATCCGCAGTTTGAGCACAGCTCACCGCCACATAAGCATGACGGAGCGCAGTATTAGCATATCACAGCCAGGGGGCATTGTGTAATCAGGTGTCACTAATGTAGGTCATGCACATTGGCCTTTTTCACAACTTTCTCACGGACACTAGGGTATCTTACTTTGACGGCATTGTCCTACAGTTACAACATATCACCTATCTGACCACTATGTGTAAGGGTCAGTTACCACGGGCCGAGCTGGGGTGCTAATCGACCACCAATCACCTGCTTGTTTGATGATCAGGATTCGTTTACGATCCTGTCACGCGGACTAACCTCTCTTGTGATGTGTACTGAACAATCTATAACAGCAGCGCTCATTTTTTTTCTTTTTAGCACAGGAAGATGCGCTGCCGAGAAAAGATGATCGTTTATGCAGCACAAAATATCCTTTCACTCAACGAGCGTTTTGCTTATTCATTGGGTGATCTGCAGCCTGTTACACTTCGAAGGAAGGCTTGGTACATATCAAGCCTGTGAAAGGTTGCAATAACACTGCGCCATTATCAGTAACAACTCGATACTCATGTAGTGTAAAGTTGCTGCCAATCACACGCTGAATGAACACAGCAATTGTTCATTATGTGACATTGTGTTTTGTTTTGCATCATTCTTGGCAGCACATCATTCTGTTTAAACAGGGCCTGTGCTGCCGAGAACACAATGGTAGCCTATGCACACAGAATGCTCTACACCGTGTGCGGAATTATTAGGCAAGTTGAATTTTAGAAGATTTTTTTTATTATTGATCAACAACTATGTTCTCAATCATCCCAAAAGACTGATAAATATCAAAGCTTAATATTTTTGGAAGTTGGAGTGGGTTTTTTTTTTAGATTTGGCTATCTTAGGAGGATATTTGTTTATGCAGGTAACTATTACTGTGCAGAATTATTCGGCAACTTAATAAAAACCAAATATATTCCCATCTCACTTGTATATTTTCACCAGGTAAACCAATATAACCGCACAAAATTTAGAAATAAACATTTCTGACATGCAAAAACAAAACCCCAAAAAATTAGTGACCAATATAGCCACCTTTCTTTATGATGACACTCAACAGCCTACCATACATAGATTCTGTCAGTTGCTTGATGTGTTTACGATCAACATTGCGTGCAACAGCCACCACAGCCTCACAGACACTGTTCTGAGGTGTACTGTTTTCCCTCCCTGTAGATCTCACATTTTATGAGGGACCACAGGTTGTCTATGGGGTTCAGATCAGGTGAACAAAGGGGCCATGTCATTATTTTTTCATCTTTTAGACCTTTACTGGCCAGCCACGCTGTGGAGTAGTTGGATGCATGTGATGGAGCATTGTCCTGCATTAAAATCATGGGGGTTTTTTTAACGATACCGACTTCTTCCTGTACCACTGCTTGAAGGTGTCTTCCAGAAACTGGCAGTAGGTCTGGGAGTTGAGCTTCACTCCATCCTCAACCCGAAAGGTCCCACAAGTTCATCTTTGATGATACCAGCCCATACCAGTACCCACCTCCACTTTGCTGGCGTCTGAGCCGGAGTGGAGCTCTCTGCCCTTTACTGATCCACCTCTGGCCCATCCATCTGGCCTATCAAGAGTCACTCCCATTTCATCAGTCCATAAAACCTTTGAAACATCAGTCTTAAGATATTTCTTGGCCCAGTCTTGACGTTTTATTTTATGTTTCTTGTTCAAAGGTGGTCGTTTTTCAGCCTTCCTTACCTTGGCCATGTCCCTGAGTATGGCACACCTTGTGCTTTTTGATACTCCAGTAATGTTGTAGCTCTGAAATATGACCAAACTGGTGGCAAATGGCATCTTGGAAGCTTCACGCTTGATTTTCCTCAATTCATGGGCAGTTATTTTGCGCTTTTTTGCCCAACACACTTCTTGCGACCCTGTTGGCTATTTGCCATGAAACTCTTGATTGAAGCGTGATCACGCTTCAAACGTTTGGCAATTTCAAGACTGCTGCATCCCTCTGCAAGACATCTCACAATTGTGGACTTTTCAGAGCCCGTCAAATCTCTTTTCGAACCCATTTTGCCAAAGGAAAGGAAGTTGCCTAATAATTAAGCACACCTTATATAGGGTGTTGATGTCATTACACCACACCCCTCCTCATTACAGAGATGCACATCACCTGATTTACTTAATTGGTAGTTGGCTCTCAAGCCTATACAGCTTGGAGTAGGACAACATGTATAAAAAGTGTCATGTGATCAAAATACTCATTTGCTTAATAAGTCTGCACACAGTGTATTACCAATCTTAAATGAGGTCTCCTGCCTGAACATGCTATAAACGACCACCAATCAATAAATAGCTGACCAGTGGTGGTTCAATGCCGCAAATTGGGTGGTGTAAGCCCACCCTATCGGTTAGCCTAGACTACACGTAATAGGTTTTAGACAAGCAGTTTGATTTAAAATATTGATGCCTTTTTTCCCAACATGAGTGAGCAAGACAGAGGCCAATCAATTTCACAGATCTGTCCAAATCAACTACATGGCCCCGGGTGAAGTTTGTTATTAGGGTCAGACAAAGCTGAGAGTACTTACAATATCTTGCTACAGACAAATACACCCTCCCCCTGTCACCCTCTTGTCTACCCACTCCATTCCTCCATTACCATTGGGGATATTTGTACTTACACCACTTTTAAACCATTTGGTATATTGGTTTGTTCTTTATTTTTGCATATATATTTTAATGCACACCTAATAAATTAGAAAGATTTTTTAATATAGGGATTTCTTTTGAGTGTTAATACAGTTTTGAATTCCTACGTATAGTCAAATAAGTAAACTGTAAATTTCAGGTTATTGGAACAATGGCTACAGGGAAAAAATAAAGTTTTATTCTCCCTGCCGAGGAACGCTCTCACCTGTTTAGTGGACACTGGTCTGGGCCACTTTTGGATGGCCTCTATTTTATTTACTTGAGGTTTGATCACCCCACGGCCAATCACGTACCCCAAATAGCGGGCTTCCTCCTGACCGATTGCACATTTCTTTGGGTTTGCGGTCAACCCTACCGCCCGCAGGGAGTTAACGACGGCCTGGACCTGGGACAAGTGGGTCTGCCAATCGGAACTGAAGATGATGATGTCGTCTAGATAGGCGGATGCGTACTTCTGATGGGGTTCCAACACTATGTCCATCAGTCTTTGGAAAGTAGCCGGGGCTCCATGTAAATCAAAAGGCAAGACAACATAGTGATAGAGCCCCTCTGGTGTAATAAAGGCCGTTTTTTCCTTGGCTGACTCTGTCAGCGGCACCTGCCAATAGCCTTTGGTAAGGTCAAGCGTCGTGAAATATTGAGCCTTTCCCAACCGTTCAATAAGTTCGTCCACCCGGGGCATAGGGTAAAGGTCGAACTTGGAAACCTCATTCAATCTCCGGAAGTCATTGCAGAAACGTAGCGACCCGTCGGGTTTTGGAATCAGCACAATGGGACTAGCCCAGTCACTCTTTGATTCCTCGATCACCCCTAGGGTAAGCATCTGTTTCACCTCTGCTGCAATGGCTTGTCTCCGGGCCTCGGGCACCCGGTACGGTTTCATACGCACCTTTACCCGAGGCTCGGTGACAATGTCATGTTGGATAACCGAAGTACGGCCGGGTATCTCGGAAAACACATCCGAGTTCTGCTGTACCAACTTCCGAACCTCCCGACGCTGCAGTTTAGTGAGGGTGTCGTCTAAGTGTACACTCCCTTCTGTTCCCAGGATGGGTGGCACTACAGGTTCCCCCCAGGGCCCCACCGGTGTTACTCCCGTCACCATACAGTCCCGGTCTTTCCAGGCTTTAAGCAAGTTAACATGATACAGTTGTTCCGGCTTCCTCCTCCCCGGCTGGATATATTCGGTAGTTCACCTCCCCCACCTTTTCCCGAACCTCATACGGCCCCTGCCATTTGGCCAACAGTTTACTCTCGGCCGTGGGCACCAAAACCAAGACCCAATCCCCTACATCAAAAGATCTGATGGTGGCTCGTGTGTTATAAGTGCGCCTTTGTGCCCCTTGTGCCCTTGTTAAATGTTCTTTTACAATAGGCAAAACCGCTGCGATGCGGTCTTGCATTAGAGCCATATGTTCAATCACACTTTTATATGGGGTGGGCTCCTGTTCCCATGTTTCCTTGGCTACGTCCAGCAAGCCCCTAGGGTGTCTGCCATAAAGCAACTCGAATGGCGAAAAACCTGTGGATGCCTGCGGCACCTCTGGGAGCACAAACATAAGATAGGACAACAGCATGTCCCAGTCCCTCCCGTCCTTGGCAACCACTTTTTTAAGCATGGACTTAAGGGTTTTGTTGCACCGCTCGACCAGCCCATCGGTTTGCGGATGGTACACCGATGTACGCAGGTGCTTTATTTTCAACAGTTTACATAATTCTTTTGTCACCTTGGACATAAACGGGGTCCCCTGGTCAGTAAGGATCTCCTTTGGTAACCCAAGACGACAAAATATGGCAAATAACTCCCGAGCAATAAGCTTCGCGGAGGTATGGCGCAGCGGAATGGCCTCTGGATAGCGTGTGGCGTAATCCACAACCACCAATATGTGTTGGTGACCGCGTGCGGACTTTACCAGGGGCCCTACCAGATCCATTGCGATCCGTTCAAAAGGTTCCTCTATAATTGGAAGAGGCACCAATGGACTCCGGAAACTCGCAATGGGCGAGGTCAGTTGGCAGTCCGGGCAGGATTCACAGAATTTACGTACATCTGCGTACACTCCTGGCCAAAAGAACCTCCGTAAAATACGCTCTTGTGTCTTGGTAGCCCCTAAGTGTCCCCCCAGGGGGTGTGTGTGAGCCATGTTAAGCACTGCCTGACGATGGGTTTGTGGCACGACCAGTTGTTCTACTATCTCTTCCCTGCTTTTGTCTATTCGGTAGAGTAAATCATTATAAACCGCCATGCGGGGAAAGACAACTTCTGCCCCTGGTTGTTGGGCCACCCCATTCACCTCTTTTACATTCTCCCACGCCTGGGAGAGAGTAGGATCCCTTAGCTGGGCCGTCCCGAAGTCCTCCCGGGATGTTTCCAGCTCCGGGATCGCTACAGTCTCTTCACTTTCCCCTGCCAACACCTCTAGTGGACCGCTGTCAGGGTCTCCCCCTGTCCCAAGGTCGGCGATCCCTACAGCAGGTATCACCGACTCGGGATTATCGGCGCCGCACCCAGATTCATTTTTGCCTGGGAAAAGGTATTATTTCTATCCCACAGGTACCAAAACAACGGAAAATCCCTTCCCATTACTACCCCATATGGTAGGGTTTTCACCACTCCTACCACATGCGTCACGTCCCCGCACGAAGTGGAGAGGCATACCTCTGCTGTTGGATATTTGCGGAGTTCACCATGTATACACACAATCCCAACCTCCCTCTCCGTGGACTCCGACCCCGAGATCAGCGACCCATGAACGAGGGTCACTATACTGCCTGAGTCCAAAAGGGCCTCTGCCCGATGTCCATTTACATACACATGACAGAGAGGAGGTTCAAGAATAGGGCGTGCAGCATACACCGTATTAGCATACATAGACATTCGGCGGGCGTACCCACAATCCATGGACTCCGTAATCAACGGGCAATAAGCGGCGATATGGCCGGGCCCTTGACATCTCCAGCACTTCATAGCGGTGGCCCCACCAGTTTTTGTTACTATTCCTGGGGGAACTAGTCTTTTGCCGCTCTCAGTGTGGGTTGCCCCCTCAATATGGGCTTTGCTTTTGTTGTTCACCAGTGCCGTACGTGTCTCTCGGCCAGGGTCCTGTGGCCGCCGGGCTTGACGCACTGGGGTAGAGTCTCGTATAAAGTCCTGTGTGGCGGTATATCGCTCAACTAAACTCACCACCTGGTCCAGGTTACCCGGGTCTCCTTGCCCCACCCAACGTTGAATAGCGACTGGCAAAGTCCGCACCAACCGGTCGACCACCACCCTTTCCACCATCTGGGCTGGAGATAACACCTCCGGCTGTAACCACTTTTTAACCAGTTGTAGTAAGTCATATGCCTGAGACCTAGCTGGACAGGTCTCCACATAGGCCCATGAAAACACTCGCTGAGCCCTCACGTAGGTATTGACCCCCAGACGTGCAAGGATCTCACCTTTCAATTTCTTGTAGTCCAGGGCATCCTCCAGGCTGAGGTCGAAGTAGGCTTTCTAAGCGTCCCCTATCAGGAACGGAGCCACCACTTCCGCCCACTGGTCTGCCGGCAGTTTTTCCTGCTCCGCTGTGCGCTCAAAAACCGTAAGAAAAACCTCCACGTCATCCTCCAGGCTTAGTTTCCTCAGGGCAGAGCGAACCCTGTCCCGGGGCACCCGTCGGTCGGAGTCAGTTGCTGCCGGTGTCTCACGCAGAGCCGCAATCTGCTGCCGTAGCAATGCATTCGCCTCTTGTTGTTGTCGCTGGGTCTCCTGATGCTGTTGCCGGGATTCCTGATGCTGCCGCTGGGATTCCTGGTGCTGCTGCTGGAACAGACCCAATTGCTCCTGTTGCTTTTGCTGAATTGTTACCAACTGCCGCAGAAGCTCCTCCATGTTATTAGCCGGTTTATACTGTAGCGTAGCCGGCCTAATTATGGACATGCAGAGCCGTCACAGACTTCAGCTGGTGCAGCGGTGGGGTATGCCTCAATGCTCTATGCCCGCATTCTCCACCATAATGTAGCGGGGTGGGGGTCCCCCAGGACGACAATGAGGCAGTGACCCAAAACAGTCTGATCCAAACAGTTTTATTGTCCTTGCGGTACAGGAAAAGTCATCCGGAACACAGCCGGGTTACTCACAGTCCATACGGTTCCCCGTCACACAGGCACGGCTTGCCGTAGGAGACGGTCTTACTATATTCCGTTTTGCTATTCCCGGGGGTCCACAGACCTGTGTTATAGTTCCACACAGGCCTGAACTCTCTTCAGTTTCCTGCTCTGCAGCTTACACAACATGCTCTGCCCCACCCAGGCCTTTACAAAGAGCTTTTAAATGAGAACTGTGGACATGAGCCACCTGCATAACCCGGCCTGGAGGTTACTGGACTGACCCCTATGTAGGGCTCTAATATGTTTCTGTGCGCATTCTGGGGGATACGTACCGTCCGTCACATATCAATGGCCCCGCTATCTCACAATATAATATATATATATATATATATATATATATATATATATATATATATATATATATATATATATATATATATATATATATATATATATATATATATATATATATATATATATATATATATATATATATATATATATATATATATATATATATATATATATATATATATATATATATATATACACACGAGTCCATATAGGTCCATCTAAGCACTGGGGATTGATTACAGCTAAACACTCAAACTGGTGCTCTAGTCCAGGTTTCTATGACAGATGGATATAGCTGACTGCAACATTTGACTATCTTCATTCTGTGAATTGCTGATAAGTACCATCTTTTTAATTTAATCTTTACAGGGGTTGTCCAGGCTTATCACGAACGTTTGCAGTGACTTTGTGTGACTGCAGACTTGTAAATTATCACATTGCCCACACCAAATGCTGTGAGGGGTCTCCAAATTTGTATAAATCAGGTAGGCTATATGCACACGCTGTGTTTTTTTGATGCTGCGTTTTTGGCCGCTAAGAACGCACAAAAACGCACCCGCGGCAAAAAAAGCGGCAAAAAACGCATGCGTTTTTACCACGATTTGGTGCGTTTTTGATCTCTTCGTTTTTCGCAGGAAAGAATTGACATGTCCATTTTTTTTTTTTTTAAGCTCAAAAACGCAGCTTAAAAAAAAAAGTTGTGTGCGGACAGCAAAAATGAAAACTCAGACTTTGCTGGGGAAGCAGAGTCATACAGTTTTGAGGCCAAAAACGCACCCGAAAAACGCGCAAAAACGCCGCGAAAAACGCACTGTGTGAACTTACCCTTAAAGGGATTGTTGAGGCTTATCAACAAAGTATGCAGGCACTCAATGTGACTGCAGACATGCAGATCCCTGCATCACATGCAGCAAGCACTGTGAGGATTCTCCAGTGCCAAGACTAAGCGGTAACCTCAAATATGCGGTATATACTCCCGTGCACATTCAGACTAGACGTGAAGTGAATTGAGGGAAGCTAAACATGTCTAGTCTAAAGGTGGCTTTACACACTGCAACATCGCAAACGACATCGCTGTAACGTCACCGGTTTTGTGACGTTATAGCGACCTCCCCAGCGACATTGCAGTGTGTGAAACACATCAGCGACCTGGCCCCTGCTGTGAAGTTGTGATCGCTACAAATCGTTCAGGACCATTCTTTGGTCCTTTGTTTCCCGCTGTGCAGCAAAGTCTCAGTGTGTAAAGGGGACTTTACAGCGACTTCGTTAGCGACTTCCCTTTCAAAAAGCTGCTTTACAACGTCCCCAATGACTAGCTAGGTCGTTCTGCAGGTCCGGATCGCTGTTGCGTCGTTGGCCAGGTTTGCCTGTTTGACAGCTCACCAGAGACTTTGTAGCGATCCCGGCCAGGTTGGGATCGCTGGTGGGATCGCTAGAAAGTTTCAGTGTGTAAAGGGGCCTTAAATGTGACTGGGAGTATTCATATTGTACACTTGCAGTGAGCACTTAGTCTTGCTGCTGGGACTGGAGAATCCTCACAGAGTTCGCTGCTCGTGATGCAGGGATCTGCATGTCTGCAGTCACATTGAGTGACTGCATACTTTTGTGATATGCCTGGATAACCCTTTTAACTGATTTATACAAAAATATTAAGAACTAAAGTTCTGTCTATAAATGTCACACGTGTATCAGAAGAGAAAACAGCTAGTTATGGAGAACAACTGAGCTTTATTTTGTTTATATTCCCTGGTTACTAGGGATTTACTGTCTGACAACCGGTAAAAGGACTGGTTATTTTGTAAGATATCACTTGCAAACAGACTGATTGGCCTTACCTATGGGTTTGTGGGTTTGACTCTAAGCTGGATAGTCAGTGCTGTCAGTACATATGGAGACAGACAGCTGTCATCCATCACCATTCCCTACACCAGGCAAAAGCAGTAATCACAATTTCCGGAAACTAATAATTAATAATTGGGATGGTCACTTGATTGTAGGCAAAATCTGCATCCAGCCTCAGACATGTGCCTCCTGCTCTGGGAGTGACAGAACCAGAAATTAACATCTGTCATCTCCTGTGCAAGAAAAGAAAAATGTTCCTGAAGTGATCCTGGAAGAAACAGTCAGGTCTTTAGAACAAAATGAAGTAAGGTCTTCTTGCCAGACAATTTTTATGATACTAGTCAACCTGTCACATCAATGTTTGGGGTATAGTACCCTTCATAAAGACATAGATGTGGCTATCAAGCCGCTAACTAATGTACAACCTAAAAAACTACCCTCAAGGAAGAGCAAGTCAATGGCTGAGCCTTGTGTAGGATAGGCTAATTGTTCTTGAATCTTGCAGGGCCTTTATATTTTGGAGGGTGGAGGAGGCTCGACATAAAGTGCATCCTGATCTTGGGTATTGAAGAATTACGCAGTGTCATGACTCGCCTTTTTGTTAATTGCATGTCATTTCAATTTGCAATGACCCAGGAAAAACCAAAGTAGGTTGATAAATTCCCCCCACCACTGTGCTACATTCTTACATATAACAATAATAATCACGAGGCCACACGACTGCAGCTCTCTGTGAAAGTTAATATAACAATGTGCATTCAGTATCTGCGTCTTACCCGTTGGATACAGATTCCTCTCCAGTTCAAACATGATGGGGTTCTTGTTGTGGACGTAGATGGTCAGTGCATCTCCTTTGTGAGCGTACACCTTAACAGTAGTCAGTTCCTCTTTGGTTGGCAGAAGTTCAGAAAGCTGTTCTGTGCTCAGAGCAGGGAATGATGAGCCGACGTCGGCTCGCAGCTTTCTCCTGTGTAATACATGACATTAAAGCACAACCTTTACATATACGTATTGTTGAAAAGAAGGGAATTTTGTTTACTTACCGTAAATTCCTTTTCTTCTAGCTCTAATTGGGAGACCCAGACAATTGGGTGTATAGCTACTGCCTCCGGAGGCCACACAAAGTATTACACTTAAAAGTGTAAGGCCCCTCCCCTTCTGCCTATACACCCCCCGTGGGATCACGGGCTCCTCAGTTTTAGTGCAAAAGCAAGAAGGAGGAAAGCCAATAAACTGGTTTAAGCAAATTCAATCCGAAGGAATATCGGAGAACTGAAACCATTCAACATGAACAACATGTGTATACAAAAAAACAGGGGCGGGTGCTGGGTCTCCCAATTAGAGCTAGAAGAAAAGGAATTTACGGTAAGTAAACAAAATTCCCTTCTTCTTTGTCGCTCTATTGGGAGACCCAGACAATTGGGATGTCCAAAAGCAATCCCTGGGTGGGTAAAATAAAACCTCGTAATAGAGCCGTAAAACGGCCCCTTTCTACAGGTGGGCAACCGCCGCCTGAAGGACTCGTCTGCCTATGCTGGCATCCGCCGAAGCATAGGTATGCACCTGACAGTGTTTCGTGAAAGTGTGGAGGCTGGACCAGGTAGCCGCCTGACACACCAGCTGAGCCGTAGCCTGGTGCCTCAAGCCCAGGACGCATCCACCGCTCTGGTAGAATGGACCTTCAGCCCTGAGGGAACCGTAAGCCCAGCAGAACGATAAGCTAGAGAATTGGTTCCTTGAACCACCGAGCCAGTCTTGATTTGGAAGCCTGCAACCCTTTACGCTGGCTAGCGACAAGGACAAGAGTGCTTCCGAGCGGCGCAGGGACGCCGTACGATCGATGAAGAGTCTGAGTGCTCTCACCAGATCTAATCAAGTGCAAATCCTTTTCACATTGGTGAACTGGATGAAGACAAACAGAGGGTACGGATACCCTGATTGAGATGAAAGGGGGGATTCCACCTTAGGGAGAAATTCCGGAACCGGACGCAGAACCCCTTGACCTGGTGAGACACCGGGAAGGGGACTTTGCACGACAATGCTGCCCCGACAGACACTCTCCGAAGTGAAGTGACTGCCCCTAGGAAAACCACTTTCTGCGAAAGGCGTGAGAGAGAAAAATCCCTCATAGGCTCGAATGGTGGTTTCTGCAGAACCATCAGCACCCTGTTCAAATCACAGGGTTCTAACAGTCGTTTGTAAGGAAGGACTAAGCGGCAAACCCCCTGCAGGAACGTGCGTACCTGAGGAAGTCTTGCTAGGCGCTTCTGAAAAAAATACAGAGAGCGCTGAGATTTGTCCCTTAAGGGAACCGAGCGACAAACCGTTTTCCAAACCGAATTGCAGGAAAAAAAGAAAGTAGGCAAGGCAATTGGCCAGGGAGAAACTCCCTGAGCAGAGGACCAAGATAAGAATAACTTCCACGTTCTGTGGTAGATCTTGGCAGATGTGTGTTTTCTGGCCTGTCTCATAGTGGTAATGACCCCTTGAGATAACCCTGCAGATGCTAGGATCCAGGACTCAATGGCCACTCCATCAGGTTGAGGGTCGCAGAATTCAGATGGAAAAAAAAAAAAAACGACCCTTGAGACAGCAAGTCTGGTCGGTCTGATAGTTCCCCCGGTTGGCCTACCGTGAGATGCCACAGATCCGGGTACCACGACCTCGTTGGCCATTTTGGAGCGACGAAAATGGCGCGGCGGCAGTCGGACCTGATCTTGCGTAACACTCTGGGCAACAGTGCCAGAGGTGGGAACGCATAAGGAAGTTGAAACTGCGACCAATCCTGAACGAAGGCGTCTGCCGCCAGAGCTCTGTGATCGTGAGACCGCGCCATGAATGCCGGGACCTTGTTGCTGTGCTGAGACGCCATTAGGTCGACGTCCGGCATCCCCTAGCGGCAACAGATCTCCTGAAACACGTCCGGGTGAAGGGACCATTCCCCTGCATCCATGCCCTGGCGACTGAGAAAGTCTGCTTCCCAGTTTTCTACGCTCGGGATGTGAACTGCGGATATGGTGGGTGCTGTGGCTTCCACCCACAGCAGAATCCGCCGGACTTCCTGGAAGGCTTGCCGACTGCGTGTCCCACCTTGGTGGTTGATGTAAGCCACCGCTGTGGAGTTGTCCGACTGAATTCGGATCTACCTGCCTTCCAGCCAGTGCTGGAACGCTTTTAGGGCAAGATACACTGCCCTGATCTCCAGAACATTGATCTGAAGTGAGGACTCTTGCTGAGTCCACGTACCCTGAGCCCTGTGGTGGAGAAAGACCGCTCCCCACCCTGACAGACTCGCGTCCGTCGTGACCACCGCCCAGGATGGGGGTAGGCAAGATTTCCCTTTCGATAATGAGGTGGGAAGAAGCCACCACCGAAGGGAAGCTTTGGTTGCTTGAGAGAGGGAGACGTTCCTGTCTAGGGACGTCGGCATCCTGTTCCACTTGCGTAGGATGTCCCATTGAAGAGGACGCAGGTGAAACTGCGCGAAAGGGACTGCTACCATTGCTGCCACCATCTTCCCCAGGAAGTGCATGAGGCGCCTCAAGGGGTGTGACCGACCTTGAAGGAGTGATTGTACCCCTGTCTGTAGTGAACGCTGTTTGTCCAGCGGAAGCTTCACTATCGCTGGAAGAGTAAGAAACTCCATGCCAAGATATGTCAGCGATTGGACCGGTGTCAGATTTGACTTTGGAAAATTGATGATCCACCTGAAACTCTGTAGAATCTCCAGAGTAACGTTGAGGCTGTGTTGGCATGCCTCTTGAGAGGGTGCCTTGACCAGCAGATCGTCTAAGTAGGGTATCACTGAGTGACCCTGAGAGTGGAGGACCGCAACTACTGTAGCCATGACCTTGGTGAAAACCCGTGGGGCTGTCGCCAGGCCGAACGGCAGTGCCGCGAACTGAAGGTGTTCGTCTCCTATGGCGAAGCGCAAGAAGCGCTGATGCTCTGGAGCAATTGGTACGTGGAGATAAGCATCCTGATATCGATCGATGCTAGGAAATCTCCTTGGGACATTGAGGCGATGACGGAGCGGAGGGATTCCATCCGGAACCGCCTGGTCCTTACGTGTTTGTTGAGCAGTTTTAGGTCCAAAACAGGACGGAAGGACCCGTCCTTCTTTGGAACCACAAACAGGTTGGAGTAGAAACCGTGACCCTGTTGCTGAAGAGGAACCGGGACCACCACTCCTTCTGCCTTCAGAATGCCCACCGCCTGCAGCAGAGCCTTGGCTCGCTCGGGAGGCGGAGATGTTCTGAAGAATCGAGTCGGAGGACGAGAGCTGAACTCTATCCTGTAACCGTGAGACAAAATGTCTCTCACCCAACGGTCTTTTACTTGTGGCAGCCAGGTGTCGCAAAAGCGGGAGAGCCTGCCACCGACCGAGGATGCGGTGTGAGGAGGCCGTAAGTCATGAGGAAGCCGCCTTGGTAGCGGCGCCTCCGGCGGTCTTTTTAGGGCGTGATTTAGACCGCCACGCGTCGGAGTTCCTCTGATCCTTCTGAGGCCTTTTGGACGAGGAGAATTGGACCTGCCTGCGCCCCGCAAGGACCGAAACCTCGACTGTCCCCTCCTCTGTTGGGGTATGATCGGTTTAGCCTGAGGAAAGAATGTATCCTTTCCCTTGGATTGTTTGATGATTTCATCCAGTCGCTCACCAAACAAGCGGTCGCCAGAGAATGGCAAACTGGTTAGGCACTTTTTGGAAGCAGAATCTGCCTTCCATTCCCGCAACCACAAGGCTCTGCGTATTACCACTGAATTGTCGGACGCAACCGCCTTCCGGCTCGCCGAGTCCAGGACAGCATTAATGGCGTATGACGCAAACGCTGACGTTTGAGATGTTAAAGACGCAGCATGCGACGCAGACATACGTGTGACTGCCTCAATTTGCGCTTGAGCCGCTGAGACCGCTTGGAGCGCCCAGACGGCTGCGAAAGCTGGAGCAAAGACACGGCAATAGCTTCATAGATGGATTTCAACCAGAGCTCCATCTGTCTGTCAGTGGCATCTTTGAGTGAAGCCATATCTTCCACTGCAACTAAGGATTTAGCCGCTGGAGATAGGAGGTCCACATTGGAACACTGAACCCAGCCCTTGACAACGTCAAAAGGGAAGAGATAACGTGTATCCTTAAGGCGTTTGGAAAAAACGATATCTGGACAAGCCTGGTGGTTCTGGACTGCCTCCCTGAAGTCAGAGTGATCCAGAAAACGTACTCAATGTACGCTTGGGGAACCTGAAACGGAACTTCTCCTGCTGAGAAGCTGACTCCTCAGGCGTAGGAGCTGAGGGAGAAATAACCAACATATGATTGATGGACGCCGTAAGATCGTTCACTACGGTGTCACAATCAGGTGTATCCAGGTAGAGAACGTTCTCAGGATCAGAATCCTGATCAGATACCTCCGCCTTATCATAGAGAGAGTCCCCATGCTGAGACCCTGAATGATGCGGTGACGTCGAGGGATGCTCCCAGCGAGGTCGCTTAGGGGGTCTGGGACTGCGGTCCGAGTCAGACCCCTCACCCTGGGATCCCTGAGACACTCCAGGAGCACCTTGTTGTACCAACTGGGGGGGGGGACCAGGGGCAATGAATCAACAGTGCCCATGGTCTGAGGGACCGGTCTGGACTGCAAGGCTTCTAGTATCTTAGCCATAGTCTCAGAAAGTCTGAAGTAAATACTGCAAACTCCGTCCCCATCACCTGGACCATTAGCAGAGACTCCGGCTGAGTAAGTTCCACAAGGGCCGTGCATTGCATACAATTGGGGTCCGTGGAACCTGCCGGCAGTATAGCCGTACATGCTGTACAGGCTGCATAGAAAACCTGTGCTTCTGCACCCTTGTTTTTCACAGACGATATGCTGTTATCTCCCCCGAACAATCAAGGAGGGTATATAGCCAAAATACAAAAGTGCGACCGAACAGTGCAATGTATAGCGTACAAGCATATATCTATATGTGCATTTCGGCACTAGTGGGGTCAGCACCACAGGTGCTGCTTACCGCCCGCTCACAGCGGTTGTGTGACCACCAGAATCCCTGCCAGGGTCTTCCCAAACTTGTCTCTTTTCTCAGTCACAGAAAAAACTGACATGAATGGCTGCCGGCGTCCTGTGTAGAGGAGGAGGCCGTGGGCGTGCCCCAGAAAGTGCGGGAATCCGGTTTCACACTGTGTACAGTGAGAGGGGTGGAGTATGCAAAGCATGCTCCAGCTCTCAGCGCTGCCGTGCTGTGCAGCGTCACGCCCTTACCCTGACTGGCAGGCCAGTGGGCGGTAACGAAGTGAGAGTAGGCCGCAAAAGCCGGGGACTAGAGTGATAAGCGCGGCCCGGCATATAAGCCCTGGTCGGCGCGGAAGTCCCCGGCGCACCACAAGTCCCAGCCGCGCCTGAGATAAAAATGGCAGCGGCGGTTAACGCGGCAGTCCCCCAATACTCTAACACACCCAGCACGCTGTACTGTGCGATGGCACCAGTGCGGGCAGCGCCGCCATCCCTGGCGCACTAACACACCCAGCAGTGCTGCCGTGTGTCTGTGCGCGGTCCCCTTTATGGGGACACAGAGTACCTCAACGTAGCAGGGCCATGTCCCTGAAGATACTCAGCTCCATGTCCAGCAGATTCCCAGGGGCTGTGGATGGAGCACGGCCTCAGTGCCTGGAGACCGATAAGATCCCACTTCACCCAGAGCCCTAAGGGGATGGGGAAGGAAAGCAGCATGTGGGCTCCAGCCTCCGTACCCGCAATGGGTACCTCAACCTTAACAAACACCGCCGACAAAAGTGGGGTGAGAAGGGAGCATGCTGGGGGCCCTAGTATGGGCCCTCTTTTCTTCCATCCGACATAGTCAGCAGCTGCTGCTGACTAAACAGTGGAGCTATGCGTGGATGTCTGACCTCCTTCGCACAAAGCATGAAAACTGAGGAGCCCGTGATCCCACGGGGGGTGTATAGGCAGAAGGGGAGGGGCCTTACACTTTTAAGTGTAATACTTTGTGTGGCCTCCGGAGGCAGTAGCTATACACCCAATTGTCTGGGTCTCCCAATAGAGCGACAAAGAAAACATACGTGTCCAAATTGCTTTACTACTTTTACATTTTGTATGTAGGAGGACACAAATGAACACGAAAGGGATTGTCCAATGAAACATAATCACTGTTATGTCCGACTGCCGGGACCCACACCAATCAGAGAAAGGGGGATCTTTATTCTTTATGGGGCATATTTATCAGTCACTTGACCCCCACTCCATTCATTTTGCATAGTACTGCTGGAAAAAGAAGCGCAGTGCTCGTCAACCTCATAGGGAATGAGTGGAACGCCTAGGTAGGCGCACTGCTACTCCATTCTAATAGGGATAATAGACCCCTATTCTGCCAATCAATGTGGGTCCCAGAGGTCGGCCCACGCCAACACATTAGTTATGACCTATGCTGGGAATAGTAATCCACAGAAGAAGAAAAAGTGGCTCCACTCCAAGGTCCGTGAAAGGGATTTGTTAATACAAAAAGGTGTGCATAATAAAGGCAGAGCTGGGTGCAAGCTCCCCCAGAATGGACTACGACCGTTTCGCGCTAAACATGCGCTTCTATGGATCATAGAATGGCGCATGGTTAGCGCGAAACGGCCGTAGTCCGTTTTGGGGGAGCTTATACCCACCTCTACCTTTATTATGCACACCTTTTTGTATCAACAAATCCTTTTCACGGACCTTGGAGTGGAGCCACTTTTTCTTCTTCTATGGATGACTTGCTGAACATCTGCCTCCTTTGAAGTGTGCCCCTCTGAGCATGTTTAATTTTTGGTTCTGGGGCAGCTTTCCTCTGGCCACCCAACCATGAAAGGTAAACCCTGGTAGTACAGGATCAATTCTTTGTTTTACTGAACCTATACTGGGAATAGGTGTTAGCTTGTTTTAAAGGGACAGAATGACTGTTCAAACCAAGTACAGGCGCTTGTGCATCATGGCGTGGCCAACCATTCAAATGCAGCTGACTACTTGCTGGTTTCCATCTATCTCCTCTCTTTTCTTGATCTCTGAAGCCAGAGCTGTCAAAGAAGATGAGAGGTGGACATATGGGGAAAACAAGCAGGTGGGAAGGTGGATTTAAATGATTGGTTCATGATGCACCGAGCCCCTTCACTTGGTTTGAACAGTCATTCTGTGCTGACAGAGCCCCTTTAACTGGACAAGCCTTTTAAATTTGGCCACAGAAATAACCACAAACTAGTAATTAATACAGTTAGGTCCAGAAATATTTCGACAGTGACACAAGTTTTGTTATTTTAGCTGTTTACAAAAACATGTTCAGAAATACAATTATATATATATAATATGGGCTGAAAGTGCACACTCCCAGCTGCAATATGAGAGTTTTCACATCCAAATCGGAGAAAGGGTTTAGGAATCATAGCTCTGTAATGCATAGCCTCCTCTTTTTCAAGGGACCAAGAGTAATTGGACAAGGGACTCTAAGGGCTGCAATTAACTCTGAAGGCATCTCCCTCGTTAACCTGTAATCAATGAAGTAGTTAAAAGGTCTGGGGTTGATTACAGGTGTGTGGTTTTGCATTTGGAAGCTGTTGCTGTGACCAGACAACATGCGGTCTAAGGAACTCTCAATTGAGGTGAAGCAGAACATCCTGAGGCTGAAAAAAAAAGAAAAAATCCATCAGAGAGATAGCAGACATGCTTGGAGTAGCAAAATCAACAGTCGGGTACATTCTGAGAAAAAAGGAATTGACTGGTGAGCTTGGGAACTCAAAAAGGCCTGGGCGTTCACGGATGACAACAGTGGTGGATGATTGCCGCATACTTTCTTTGGTGAAGAAGAACCCGTTCACAACATCAACTGAAGTCCAGAACACTCTCAGTGAAGTAGGTGTATCTGTCTCTAAGTCAACAGTAAAGAGAAGACTCCATGAAAGTAAATACAAAGGGTTCACATCTAGATGCAAACCATTCATCGATTCCAAAAATAGACAGGCCAGAGTTAAATTTACTGAAAAACACCTCATGAAGCCAGCTCAGTTCTGGAAAAGTATTCTATGGACAGATGAGACCAAGATCAACCTGTACCAGAATGATGGGAAGAAAAAAGTTTGGAGAAGAAAGGGAACAGCACATGATCCAAGGCACACCACATCCTCTGTAAAACATGGTGTAGGCAACGTGATGGCATGGGCATGCATGGCTTTCAATGGCACTGGGTCACTTGTGTTTATTGATGACATAACAGCAGACAAGAGTAGCCGGATGAATTCTGAAGTGTACCGGGATATACTTTCAGCCCAGATTCAGCCAAATGCCGCAAAGTTGATCGGACGGCGCTTCATAGTACAGATGGACAATGACTCCAAGCATACAGCCAAAGCTACCCAGGAGTTCATGAGTGCAAAAAAGTGGAACATTCTGCAATGGCCAAGTCAATCACCAGATCTTAACCCAATTGAGCATGCATTTCACTTGCTCAAATCCAGACTTAAGACGGAAAGACCCACAAACAAGCAAGACCTGAAGGCTGTGGCTGTAAAGGCCTGGCAAAGCATTAAGAAGGAGGAAACCCAGCGTTTGGTGATGTCCATGGGTTCCAGACTTAAGGCAGTTATTGCCTCCAAAGGATTCGCAACAAAATATTGAAAATAAAAAATGTTTTTTTTGGGTTTGGTTTATTTGTCCAATTACTTTTGACCTCCTAAAATGTGGAGTGTTTGTAAAGAAATGTGTACAATTCCTACAATTTCTATCAGATATTTTTGTTCAAACCTTCAAATTAAACGTTACAATCTGCACTTGAATTCTGTTGTAGAGGTTTCATTTCAAATCCAATGTGGTGGCATGCAGAGCCCAACTCGCGAAAATTGTGTCACTGTCCAAATATTTCTGGACCTAACTGTATATTGCCATGTCCTGCAACTCTCAGCATTATGGCTAAAAAAATAGCAACTCTTCCTTCAGCATGGAAGAGATTACAGAACTCCAACATTCAGTAATTCTAGAGATGTTGACTGCATTTTAAGGAGCCAAGAAAATTGACATCTCAAAGGAAGACTATGTTCGCACGTTGCGTATTTTCATGCTTTTACACAGCATTTTAAACTTCAGCGTAAACGCATGTATTCTGCGTCCCCAGTCAAGTCAATGAGAATGTTGCAAATTCCATGCGCACGTTGCGTTTTAAAACGCAGCGTTTTGGATGCCGATTTTTTTACAAAATCGCTGCTTTCTAAAAAGCAACATGTCACTTCTTTTGTGCGGTTTGGATGCTTTTCCCTCTCTATGGCAGAACAAGCATCCAGAACACACGAATTCTGCATCCATTCTGCATTCAAAATACTTCTAAAACAAACCTTTTTGGCTGCGTTTTGAAACGCACATGCAGTGACAAAACGCTGCGGAATATTTGTCACGGCAGAACGCAACGTGCGCACATACCCTAAAGTGATTTTTACAATGTTGTAAAAGAATATAGTTTCACTTTATGATCAGTGGGGTTCAACCTCTAGGTCTAGTTCTCAAAATGTAGAGGACATGACTGTGGGACAGGAAGATGTCACGACACTTTACATTTGATAAAGGCAACTCATTATGCTTTTTGCATTCATTTCCTAATGATTGTCAAGGTCTCTGCTGGAAGTAGTGTATTCTCAGCCAAGAGCTTCCTCCACTTTCATGCGTTGGTGAAGTGTATGAAGGGGGCTGTTTGATTGGTTTATATCAATTGCTAAACCAGACCCCCTCATGGTGAGCAGTTAGCCCGCCACCTTCACACATGTCAACGACACATAAGGTAAAGGAGAAGCTCTCAGCTGAGTCAAAATTAATGAGAAAGTGGTGTTTGCAGTTACTACCATCCCAGTATGGTCCATGTTCCTAGAGATGTGAAACAGGTCTTACTTGCCCCCCCTGCGTGACTGCTCGGGATCGGTTACAGTTCTTCAGTGGTGATGCCAAAACTGCAGCATGTGAGCACTGGGCTCAGTATTTATACCTGGTCCACCTCAATGAGCCTAGTCAGTGGCTGCAGGACCCTTCTGTAATTGTGATTTCACAGCTGCTCCCCTGCCACAAAGACAGGGAAGCGCATGGCTGTATACTAAAGCTTGGAAAAACCCTTAAATGTGCATTAGGGGGATAATATACACATCAACTGTATGTCTGGTATGTTACCCCATAGATTACATATACACACTACTCACAAAAAGTTAGAGATATTTGGCTTTTGGGTGAAATTTATATAAAACGTAAAAAGTTCACTCAACGGTGATATTTTATCATGAAAGTAGGGCATTTAAGTAGCAGCAGCAATGGGGATTTCCTCATCCCAAACAGATTATTGAAACAAAAGCCATCAAAAGTGGTGGGTATACCCCCCAATAAATGTCAATGTCTCAATAACTTGTCATGTGGCGTTAAGCATCAATTACAGCTTGACAACTACATTTTATGTTATTTATAAATAAAGTTACTGTCTGCTGTGGCATGGCATCCCACAATTTTTGAAAGGCAGCCCTCAGGTCATTGACATTCTGGGGTACAGACTTAGGCTGGTTTCACACATCCGGCTTTTCTCCACTTTATCGGATCCGGCGTGTTCCCGTACAGTGTATACATTACAATCGCCGCGCTGCAACTTCTTGGTCACATGCTCCAATCACTTGACAGCATGTGACCGGAGCTTGTTGTGCGGCCATTGTACTGTATACACTGTACGGGAGCGCGCCGGATCCGACAAAGTGGAGAAAAGCCGGATGTGTGAAACCGGCCTTACACACCTCTATATGGTGATTCAGCTGATCCCATAAGTTTACTATGGGATTCAGGTGTGGAGAAAGTGCAGGCCTCTCCATTTGAGGTACTCAGTCTTCAGCAGCTGTGCCTTAATGATCAGACCTCAATGAGTTAGAGCATTGTCATCCCTGTAGATGAAATTAGGCCTTTGTTGTTCATGCAGGGGCACAATGATTGAATTAAGGATGTTATTCAAGTAGTAGGATCTTGTCACTGCACCCTTCATAATGTAGTTCTGTATTGACTAAACACATTGGCCCACACTGTAACACCACCACTACCTAAGGCTTCTCTGGTAACAACAGTGGCTACTGCATAGCGGGCTCCGTGATGTTTCCAACATCACTGGCGGCCATCATTTGTACTCAGCACGAATTGACTTTCATCAGTGAACAGCACTGAGGCCCTATGGTCCCTCATCCAGCAAGACGAGGACGCCTGTGCCCGGTGGTGTGGTCAGGTATCCTTGCAGGATGTCTAGCATGCAGACTCATGCAAACCGGTTTTGAATGTTCTGACGTGACACTTGGATGCCTCTCACTCTTAAACGTGCCTGCAGTTGTGTGGCATTCATCATCCGCTTCTGAAAGGCATTGTTCACAATGAAGCTGTTGTCAGTGTGAAATCTAGCCAAAGGACATCTTTTATGTGTTTCTGTGACTCTTCCTGTATCTGTGTTGCATCCTGATGATGACACTCTGTGACATACTAAGCTCAGTGGACACTTCCATCTGAGAACATCCTACTCGAAGCCTGACAATGGTGAGGTACTGCTCAATTGTTAGGTGTCATCTTGCTCTCATGATGTCACAATGTGAACACTCTGCTGAGGCGGACTGTGTAAATAGCAATTAGAATTGAACTCTGAAATGTATTTAGCAATTCATAGATTTCTGTTGTGAATTTTGCCATTAAGCTTCTTGTTAGAGGACAGTACGTTGTGTAAAAAGTAATGAAGCATTGAACAGTTGGACAAAGGTTTAGAGACAGTCACATTAAGTTTACCTGAAAAGGTTGGAGTGCATCTTGGGATCCCCCTGACATTTCCCCCTTCAGCCAAATAGCCCTAGGTTTTTGTGAGTGATAGATATATGTATATATACACACACGTAAAATGAGGTGTTTACACTTCAGGGTCGCTGGGGACTGCCTGCCATCATCTGTCCTTACTGGTGTCCTGGGGAGAGCATTATATGCCAGCTTATTAAGGGGAACCAAAGCCCGTAACCTGATTTCTATGGGCACATCACCCAAACTGGACAGCCCCTTATATATGTAGCGGAGATGAAATCCCTTTCCCTGTCCCACATGCCCCTGCCAGTGACCCACAACTGTAGATCCTCTAGCACAGTGTGCACTTGTATTATTGTCTGGACGACGCTGCATTACTGAGGGCAGTGCCATCCACCATTACCAGCGGGCATGGCTGTATTAGCGGGTATATGGCGCACGTCACCTGTCTGAGCCTTTCATGGCCGTGTTGGACTTCACCTTGAAGGGCTTGGCAAACATGACTGAAGTCTATGAAGACAGCGACAACAAACAGGAGCGACAAGGAGCGGAGAAGCCGGTGCCTGCACATAGCATGAATCACTCCCTGGGCGCCGCCATGTTGGGTCCGTCCCCTAATGCTGTCCCCCAGAAAACAAGATCCACTCGGAACGTCCTAGAGACCAGGAGGACACTGTGCACATTATTCTATATTCCGCACACTGTAAGGAGGATGCACAGGTATCACTATGGATAGAGGACACCACACACACACACACACACACACACTGTTAGGCCCCCTTCACACGTCCGTGATACACGTGCGTGTTTGGTCCGTTTCCGTATATACCGGAGACACGGCCAAACGTGCACCAATGTTAATCTATGATTGTGGTCACACGTGCGTTATTTCATTATGTCCGTGTGTGCGTGTCCGTGATCCGTATGTGTTTGCGTTTGGCACGGATGCATGTCCGTTATCTGCACGGAGCACGCACACGTGGACACAATGAAAGTCTATGGATATGTGCACACACGTTAGTAAACACGTATGCATATACCTATAGTCCGTGTCCGTTTGGTGTTTTTATTTCTAGTGATGTCGGCTATTCTTTCTATTTCTGTGTATGTCCGTCAATCTCCCTGAGTCCGTCGGTCAGTCTCTCTGTCGGTCTCTCTGTCTGTCTGTCTGTCCCTCTCTCACAGTCTGTCGGTCAGTTTCCCCCCCTCTCTCATACTTACCGTTCCCCGATCTCCGGCGCAGCGCTGCACGGCATTCACACTGCTGCGGCGGCTTTTACTATTTTGAAAAAGCCGGCCACCCATTAAACAATCTCCTATTCCCTGCTTTCCCCGCCCACCGGCGCCTATGATTGGTTACAGTGAGACACGCCCCCACGCTGAGTGACAGGTGTCACACTGTGTCACACTGCACCCAATCACAGCAGCCGGTGGGCGTGTCTATACTGTGCAGTAAAATAAATAAATAAATAATTAAAAAAAAACGGCGTGCGGTTCCCCCCAATTTTAATGCCAGCCAGATAAAGCCATACGGCTGAAGGCTGGTATTCTCAGGATGGGGAGCTCCACGTTATGGGGAGCCCCCCACCCTAACAATATCAGTCAGCAGCCGCCCAGAATTGCCGCATACATTATATGCTACAGTTCTGGGGCTGTACCCGGCTCTTCCCGATTTGCCCTGGTGCTTTGGCAAATCGGGGTAATAAGGAGTTATTGGCAGCCCATAGCTGCCAATAAGTCCTAGATTAATCATGTCAGGCGTCTATGAGACACCCTCCATGATTAATCTGTAAGTTACAGTAAATAAACACACACACACCAGAAAAAATCCTTTATTAGAAATAAAAACACACACACATTCCCTGGTTCACCACTTTAATCATCCCCGAAAAAGCCCTCCATGTCCGGCGTCATCCAGGATGCTCCAGCGTCGCATCCAGCGCTGCTGCATGGAGGTGACAGGAGCTGCAGAAGACACCGCCGCTCCGGTCACCTCCACGCAGCTAATGAAGACAGCCGTGCGATCAGCTGAGCTGTCACAGAGGTTACCCGCTGTCACTGGATCCAGTGACAGCGGGTAACCTCTGTGACAGCTCAGCTGATCGCACGGCTGTCTTCATTAGCTGCGTGGAGGTGACCGGAGCGGCGGTGTCTTCTGCAGCTCCTGTCACCTCCATGCAGCAGCGCTGGATGCAACGCTGGAGCATCCTGGATGACGCTGGACATGGAGGGCTTTTTCGGGGATGATTAAAGTGGTGAACCAGGGAATGTGTGTGTGTTTTTATTTCTAATAAAGGATTTTTTCTGGTGTGTGTGTGTTTATTTACTGTAACTTACAGATTAATCATGGAGGGTGTCTCATAGACGCCTGACATGATTAATCTAGGACTTATTGGCAGCTATGGGCTGCCAATAACTCCTTATTACCCCGATTTGCCAAAGCACCAGGGCAAATCAGGAAGAGCCGGGTACAGCCCCAGAACTGTCGCATATAATGTATGCGGCAATTCTGGGCGGCTGCTGACTGATATTGTTAGGATGGGGGGCTCCCCATAACGTGGAGCTCCCCATCCTGAGAATACCAGCCTTCAGCCGTATGGCTTTATCTGGCTGGCATTAAAATTGGGGGGAACCGCACGCCGTTTTTTTTTAATTATTTATTTATTTATTTTACTGCACAGTATAGACACGCCCACCGGCTGCTGTGATTGGGTGCAGTGTGACACCTGTCACTCAGCGTGGGGGCGTGTCTCACTGTAACCAATCATAGGCGCCGGTGGGCGGGGAAAGCAGGGAATAGGAGATTGTTTAATGGGCGGCCGGCTTTTTCAAAATAGTAAAAGCCGCCGCAGCAGTGTGAATGCCGTGCAGCGCTGCGCCGGAGATCAAGGAACGGTGAGTATGAGAGAGGGGGGGACACTTCAGTCACTCGGGGGATTAGCGGTCACCGGTGAATCCTTCACAGGTGACCGCTAATCAGTACTCGACACAGACAGAGCCGCGGTATGAGGATGAAGTCGGGTGAAGTTCACCCGAGTTCATTCTCATCGCGCAACTCTGTCTGCTGTCAGCCGACATTTATAAACGACATTGTGCATCACACACACGGACATTACACACGGACATTACACGTACACATACACGTTAATTCCACACGCACACACGGACGTTCTGCACACAAACACGGCTAGCATACGCAATTCACACAGGTGCCACACGGACCATAAAAACGGACACAAAAACGGGACACGGACCCGAAAAACGGCCCGTAACACACGTGCGTGTTTTTCACGGACGTGTGAAGGGGGCCTAAGGAGGATGCACAGGTATCACTATGGATAGAGGACACCACACACACGCACACGCACACACACATACACACACACACACACACACACACACACTGTAAGTAAGGAGGATGCACAGGTATCACTATGGATAGAGGACACCCCCCACCCACACACACACTGTAAGGAGGATGCACAGGTATCACTATGGATAGAGGACACCCCCCACCCACACACACACTGTAAGGAGGATGCACAGGTATCACTATGGATAGAAGACAGCCCCCCACACACTGTAAGGAGGATGCACAGGTATCACTATGGATAGAAGACAGACCCCCACACACTGTAAGGAGGATGCACAGGTATCACTATGGATAGAGGACAGCCCACAACACTGTAAGGAGGATCACAGGTATCACTATGGATAGAGGACAGCGCACAACATTGTAAGGAGAATGCACAGGTATCACTATGGATAGAAGACTTCCTCCCCACACACTGTAAGGAGAATGCACAGGTTTCACTATGGATAGAGGACACCCCCCACACACACACACACTGTAAGGAGGATGCATAGGTATCACTATGGATAGAGGACACCCCCCACCCACACACACACTGTAGGGAGGATGCACAGGTATCACTATGGATAGAAGACAGCCCCCCCCCACACACTGTAAGGAGGATGCACAGGAATCACTATGGATAGAGGACAGCCCACAACACTGTAAGGAAGATCACAGGTATCACTATGGATAGAGGACAGCACACAACATTGTAAGGAGAATGCACAGGTATCACTATTGATAGAGGACAACCGCCCACACGCTGTAAGGAGAATGCACAGGTTTCACTATGGATAGAGGACACCCCCCCCCCCACACACACACACACACTGTAAGGAGGATGCACAGGTATCACTATGGATAGAAGACAGCTCCCCCACACACTGTAAGGAGGATGCACGGGTATCACTATGGATAGAGGACAGCCCCCCACACACTGTAAGGAGGATGCACAGGTATCACTATGGATAGAGGACAGCCCCCCACACACTGTAAGGAGGATCACAGGTATCACTATGGATAGAAGACAGCCCCCCACACACTGTAAGGAGGATGCACAGGTATCACTATGGATAGAAGACAGCTCCCCCACACACTGTAAGGAGGATGCACGGGTATCACTATGGATAGAGGACAGCCCCCCACACACTGTAAGGAGGATGCACAGGTATCACTATGGATAGAGGACAGCCCCCCACACACTGTAAGGAGGATCACAGGTATCACTATGGATAGAAGACAGCCCCCACACACACTGTAAGGAGGATGCACAGGTATCACTATGGATAGAGGACAGCCCCCCACACACTGTAAGGAGGATCACAGGTATCACTATGGATAGAAGACAGCCCCCCACACACTGTAAGGAGTATGCACAGGTATCACTATGGATAGAGGACATCCCCCCCACACACTGTAAGGAGGATGCACAGGTATCACTATGGATAGAGGACAACCGCCCACACACTGTAAGGAGGATGCACAGGTTTCACTATGGATAGTCAACAGCCCCCCACACACACTGTAAGGAGGATGCACAGGTATCACTATGGATAGAGGACAGCCCACAACACTGTAAGGAGGATCACAGGTATCACTATGGATAGAGGACAGCGCACAACACTGTAAGGAGAATGCACAGGTATCACTATGGATAGAAGACTTCCCCCCCCCACACACTGTAAGGAGGATGCACAGGTATCACTATGGATAGAAGACAGTTCCCCCCACACACTGTAAGGAGGATGCACGGGTATCACTATGGATAGAGGACAGACCCCCACACACTGTAAGGAGGATGCACAGGTTTCACTATGGATAGAGGACACCCCCCCACACACACACTGTAAGGAGGATGCACAGGTATCACTATGGATAGAGGACACCCCCCACCCACAAACACACTGTAGGGAGGATGCACAGGTATCACTATGGATAGAAGACAGCCCCCCCCACACACTGTAAGGAGGATGCACAGGTATCACTATGGATAGAGGACAGCCCACAACACTGTAAGGAAGATCACAGGTATCACTATGGATAGAGGACAGCACACAACATTGTAAGGAGAATGCACAGGTATCACTATTGATAGAGGACAACCGCCCACACGCTGTAAGGAGAATGCACAGGTTTCACTATGGATAGAGGACCCCCCCCACACACACACACTGTAAGGAGGATGCACAGGTATCACTATGGATAGAGGACACCCCCCACCCACACACACACTGTAGGGAGGATGCACAGGTATCACTATGGATAGAAGACAGCCCCCCCCCCACACTGTAAGGAGGATGCACAGGTATCACTATGGATAGAGGACAGCCCACAACACTGTAAGGAAGATCACAGATATCACTATGGATAGAGGACAGCACACAACATTGTAAGGAGAATGCACAGGTATCCCTATTGATAGAGGACAACCGCCCACACGCTGTAAGGAGAATGCACAGGTTTCACTATGGATAGAGGACACCCCCCCCCCCCCCACACACACTGTAAGGAGGATGCACAGGTATCACTATGGATAGAAGACAGCTCCCCCACACACTGTAAGGAGGATGCACGGGTATCACTATGGATAGAGGACAGCCCCCCACACACTGTAAGGAGGATGCACAGGTATCACTATGGATAGAGGACAGCCCCCCACACACTGTAAGGAGGATCACAGGTATCACTATGGATAGAAGACAGCCCCCCACACACTGTAAGGAGGATGCACAGGTATCACTATGGATAGAGGACAGCCCCCCCACACACTGTAAGGAGGATGCACAGGTATCACTATGGATAGAGGACAGCCCCCCACACACTGTAAGGAGGATGCACAGGTATCACTATGGATAGAGGACAACCGCCCACACACTGTAAGGAGGATGCACAGGTTTCACTATGGATAGTCAACAGCCCCCCACACACACTGTAAGGAGGATGCACAGGTATCACTATGGATAGAGGACAGCCCACAACACTGTAAGGAGGATCACAGGTATCACTATGGATAGAAGACTTCCCCCCCACACACTGTAAGGAGGATGCACAGGTATCACTATGGATAGAAGACAGTTCCCCCCACACACTGTAAGGAGGATGCACAGGTATCACTATGGATAGAGGACAGACCCCCACACACTGTAAGGAGGATGCACAGGTATCACTATGGATAGAGGACAGCCACCCACACACTGTAAGGAGGATGCACAGGTTTCACTATGGATAGAAGACAGCCCCCCCACATACTGTAAGGAGGATGCACAGGTATCACTATGGATAGAGAACAGCCACCTATACAGCACCTGGGTGGAAGCCAGACATTGCAAGGGCTGTCACATCAGGACATATTAAATTTGCATCTCTGTAACGTTGAGCTGATTGTGGACTGTGCTGTTGCTGGACCCCTCTCATGGGTCACATCAGGGGTCGCAGGGCCTAGTAAGTGGCCAGGATACTGAAGTTTGTTTTTTTATTCATCAATTTTTTTTTCCTGTTTTCTTTTTTTTTTTTAGGGTTTAACAACAAAAATTACAATAATAAAATACAATTCTGCGAGATGCCCTGATGTGAATTTCACTTAAAAACAGCTTCAATAATTATAAAACTGGCATGAAAATGGCATCAAAGTGGGCACCGGAGGGCGTTACTGAGAGAGTTAAATGATTTTAGGCCACTGATCTCACAATGCAGAGACACAGATAAGGGTGCGGCACATGTAATTCAGGTCACTCCAGCCTGGCCCAAACGGGTTCTGGGCATCAGAACCGACATCAAAGTGGGAAGACAGTCAATTTTAGCGATTGAATAAGTAACTGGTGTTTTTAAGGGGTTAAATGATTTTGGGCCACTGATGTGACACCATCATTACGTAGATAGTGATACCCTGCATCAAATTCAGGTCATACCAGCCGTTCTGGCTTTGAGAACTGCCATCATAGTGTGCAGACAGTCGGTTATGACAATTTGAATAAGTAACTGTTGTTTCTATATTTACAAAATATGTGATCCAGATGAAACCCCTGAGGAAACCATTCACTAATGAGGCAGCAGAAATACTGTGTACTCTGTGTGGCTTCTGTTCGGTAGTGTTTCCATTTAAGATATGCACAAAAGAGGTGGCTGACCCCACTTTTATGCACATCTACAAAGACGGGACTGGCCAGATCATAGGCCAGAGAGAGTCCAAGGTGACGCTATCTGCCTCATGAATCACATATATTAGAGATTAACACAGAAGCCTCAGTGTAAGCGCTCAGTGTAGAGCGCAGGATAAATGTGAGCAGAGCCTGACTATGCTCTTTGGGAGGTAGAATTAACAAATGTTAATATTTTATTTTTTACGCCATTTACTGTGCTGTAAAAGTGATTAAACAGCTTTATTCTTCAGGTTGGTGCAATTGCTGCAGATTTATTTATTTTTTTTACATTTTATCACACACTAAAAAAACATTTTTTTTGTACAAAAAAAAAGTTTTTGTATCACCATATTTTGAGAGCTATAATTTTTTTTTTATTTCTGCAGACAGATTCATGTGAGGGCTTGTTTTTTGCAGGATGAGTTGATATTTCCATTGGTACCATTTTTGGGCACATAATATGTTTTGATCACTTTCTATTCCAAGCATGAACAAAGACCAGCAAGGCAGAAATATTTTTTTTTTAGTTTTTTTTCATGCAGTTCACCGTGAAAGTGATAGACCTCTTTATTCTTCTGGTCAGTACGATTACAGTGATATCACATTTATATCATTTTTTTACGTTTTGCGACTTTTACACAATGAAAACAATTTGAGGCTATGCAAACAAAACTTTTTTTTTATCAATTTTGAAAAACTTCATTTTTGCAAGATCCATTTTTTTAACATGGGAGTCTATGGAAAACAGATCCGCTAACTGGTTGCTATTAGTGATAAGCAAGCATGCTTGGCCTTGCTTGATATTCTATCGAGTATCACGTGGTTGCTCGATATACTCAATTTTGTGGCCCCCATATTTTCTCTAATCTTTCCAGAAGCCCGCAACAGAGGCCGGGTAGAGAGAGAAAGATCCTTTACAAATGAAAAATAAATGGATGCCTAAATAGTAATCAGTTATTAGATCCGTTTTCCATAGACTCCCATGTTTAAAAAAAAAAAAATAGTTCTTGCAAAAATCAATTTTTTCCAAACAGACAGTTGAGTCTGCACAACTTGTTTGCCTATGGATCGCTGCTGGATCCATTCTAACAGATGATCACTGATTATGGGAACTTAGCCTTATTTTTTTACTGCTGGGAGCTGGGCAGTGGCTTGTTTTTTGTGGGACAAGATGATGTTTTCAGCTATACCATTTTTATGTACCTTTGTTAATTTGCTCGAGTTTTATTCCACTTTAATTTAGGACTAGCTGTACTACCCGGTTTCGCCCGGATTAATAACTGTTGTTAACAAAATAGAATGTATTAACAAAAATGTATTCTGCACACAAAAAACACAGAACAAATAGATAGAAATGTAATTATTAAAAGGCAAAATCTAAGCTAATAGAAGCATTTCACAACATATATTTCAACACCACAGATATTCCACACAGATTTAACTAAATTGGCCAAGTAATGTGCTCCGTATGTCTCTTTCTAGGTCTGTCTCTTTCCCCGTCTGTCTCTTTCCAGGTCTGTCTCTTTCCCCGTCTGTCTCTTTCCCCGTCTGTCTCTTTCCCCGTCTGCCTGTCTCTGTCTGTCTCTTTTTTTGTCTTTCTCTATCTCTCTGTTTCTTTCCCCATCTGTCTCTTTCTAGGTCTATCTCTTTGCCTATCTATCTCTTTCTAGGTCTGTCTCTTTCCCAGGTCTGTCTCTTTCCCCGTCTGTCTCCCCGTCTCTTTGTCTGTGTCTTTTCCTGTCTGTCTCTTTCCCTGTCTGCTTGTCTCTGTCTCTTTCCTTGTTTGTCTCTATTTCTCTGTCTCTTTCCCCGTCTGTCTCTATCAAGGTCTGTGTCTTTCCTCATCTATCTTTGTCTGTCTCTCTGGCTGTCTCCTCCTTCCCTGTCTGCCTGTCTTTGTCCCTGTCTGCATGTCTGTCTGTCTCTTTCCCCATCTGTCTCTTTCCCCATCTGTCTCTTTCTCCATCTGTCTCTTTCCAGGTCTGTCTCTTTCCAGGCCTGTCTTTTTCCAGGTCTGTCTCTTTCCCCGTCTGTCTCTGTCTCTTTCACCGTTTGTCTCTGTCTGTCTCTTTCCCTGTCTGTCTCTCTGTCTGTCTCTTTGTCTGTCTCTGTCTGTCTCTCTCTGTCTCTGTCTGTCTCTCTGTCTGTCTCTCTCTATCTGTCTCACCACCGACATCTTATTACCTCACATATAAGCTTCTTATACTATGAATGTCTTTTGTTCCTATAGCAACCAATCACAGCTCCTATTAATAACCTGTAGTTCCAGGCTCCATTTACTTTAATGGAGGCATGTTTTTTGGAGAGTAACTGTAAAGCGCGGGCTTAAATTTTCCTGATAATCCACAAGGAAGAAGAATGAAAGCGCACCAAAGCTGATATTTTTCATCCGGTAATTCTTTATTCCATAATCGAGGTTAAAAGGTGTAAGCTGTCAGCGGGTAGAGGAGACCTGGATGCGGCCCCTCACTGCGGATGACGGCCGTTTCGCCTGTAATTAGGCTTCTACGGGTCCACATGTGGGGTAAGATCAGCTCTCCTTAAATAGGACAGCACATCCAGGTGACCTCCTCGCACATAAAATATGCAAGTGAAGTGTATAATACAGATAAAAGGTACATTTTATCAATACATTACGTACCATCAATTAAAAACAAAGTTGCAAGTCAACCAGAATAGGACTTATAAGTAAATAAAGATTGCAATGCTGCTCATACAAATGAATTCATACATAACAAATGTGCATGATCGATATTATCAATACATTTTTTTATATCTTATTCATGTATCAATTTCTTGTATATTTTCTTCACTGTTATTGGTCTCATTAATTTTTAGACAAACTCATTTTTTAATAATAATCATGTTACTGCAGCAAAAACCTCTCTGTTACAAGAAAACTGATAAATCATTCCTAATGCCCCTTGTGCTCCATACTTTATAATTCATTTTGCTTCCATCTGCAAAAGTAGTTTGTGATGGTCCCCTCCTTGTGGGGGGAGTGAGACTCTTTCCAACCCAGCAAAACTGAGGATATCGGGACAACCGCCATGCGATTCTCGTACATGCTCTATCAATCTGGGAGAGCCCTTGCCTGTCATTATTGAGTTATAATGCTCCCTAAACCGAATATATAGGCATCTGATGGTTTTTCCTATATAAAATCTCCCACAGGGACAAGTTACTATGTAGACTACAAATTTTGTCTTACATGATATAAAATGTTTGATTTGATGTACATGAGAGACAATTTTTATGGACTTGCCGGTCATATGTAGATTTCAAAATCTACATTGGCCACATCTAAAGTTGCCAATTGGAGATTGTCTATCCAACCATGTGTTTTTATTAGTCAGTCTATTCTTGACCAGCAAGTCCCTTAATTTATGGCATCTCCTGTAGGAAATCAACGGTTTTGAAATGGTCATATTTTTCAAATCTAGATCCCTCTTCAGGATGTGCCAATTACTGTTTAGGGTTTTTCTTATGATATCAAACATGGGTCCGAATTTGAAACTAAAGGCAAATCTGTCATTAGTACTGTTCTTTTGCTTTTCTTTCTTTTACTCCTCAAAAAGTCTGTCGAACAGAAACAAGACTCCTCAGGTACAGTTTTTGTATACACTGCATCAATAATAGTGTCGGGATAACCCCGTTCCTGAAATCTATGTTTTAATTCCCCTGCCTGTTCTGCAAAGACCACATCGGTACTGTTAGTTTTTTTTACCCTCAAAAACTGTGAATAAGGTAAAACGGTTTTTGTGTGATAGGGGTGGGCGCTTTCGTAATGTAGGACAGAATTTGAAGCTGTCGGTTTTCTATATACTTTTGTTATTATTACTCCATCAATTACTGCAACCTCAACGTCCAAAAAATTAATGTAATTGCCTCCAAAGGTAGAGGTGAACGACATGTTCAAGGTGTTAGTGGTATTCAGGTAGGAGACAAAGTTGGAAAAATCCTCCTCTGTTAAATTTTCCTGTCAAAGCATAGTGTCTACGACGTTCCCTGGGTCACATGAGGTGTCTGTGCAAAATTTCGTAATTGTAAATGCGACAGTGCGGATACACTTTTCGTTTCACTTTTTACCCATTATGTAGATAGGGGTAAAATTGATTGGTAATTGGAACGCGCGGGGTTAAAATTTCGCCTCACAACATAGCCTATGACGCTCTCGGGGTCCAGATGTGTGAGTGTGCAAAATTTTGTGGCTGTAGCTGCGACGGTGCAGATGCTGATCCCGGACATACATACAAACACACACACACACACACACACACACACACAGCTTTATATATTAGATGTATGATGAAAAAGCATCAGTTCTTGCCACACTTTTACGGTGTTCACTGTAGGGGTTAAATAGTGTGATAGTTGTATAAATCGCTTCGTTCTAGATATGACAATACTAAATATATGTACTTTATTTTATATAAATAGTTTATAGTTTATTTTTTACATGAATATACGTATTTATTAGTGTGATTTTTTTTATTCTTTATTTTGTGGGGAGAGGGGGTTTAAATAATTTTTGCAATTTTGTTTCTTAATATTTTTAACTTTTTATTTATTACCTTTCCGGGATTTTTTCTTCTGATCACTGGCCTTATGCATTAAAATAAACATGTATTGCAAAACATGATACCTGTCAGATTACACTGCCTATGACTGGGTCTAACAGGCCACCATATCTGACACACCAGGGGATCATTGTTTCCCTCCGGGTGCCATGACAACTGTCGGCTCCCCATGATTTTGTCATAGGGGTGCCGATGGGGGTACGAGCGGGAGCCCCCTCCTACCAATAACCTTCTGAATGCCACAATTGCTATCGATCGATGCATCTAGAGGGTTAACCAGCCAGGAGCGATGTGTGCACCAGCCATGGCTGCTACTGCTAGAGCTCGGCTGTCAGCGAAGCTGAGCTCAGGCGGTCATTGCGCAGGGAAGTGCTGATATTTTAGCATTTCTCCCACGATCATGCTGTGATCAGTCAGTCAGATGGGTCTCTGCATCTCTGGCCGTGCTGGTCAGCGGTCAGTAACCACTGCCGGCACAGAGTGTGTTTTCGTACACTGGCAGTTTAAATCAATGATGTAGAGTGCCTTGTGAAAGTATTCACACCCTCTTGGCAATTTTTTGTGTTTTGCTACCTCACAACCTGGAATTTCACATTTTTTTTTATGGCTTGCATCAGTTCATGTAAAGAACATTGTGAACATTTGGTTTTAATTTTATTGTGAAACAACCAAAATAGGAAAAAAATCACTGAAAACTTCAGTGTGCATAAGGGCCCTTTCACACTTGCGTTGTGCGGCATCCATCACAATGCATTGTGTAACGCATGTGACGGATGCCTTGCAAAAAGTGTGATAATAAAGGCAACGGATTCCAGTGAAATAACACGTTGCGTTAAGTTTTCTTTAGCCGAGAGAGAGCCTTTATCATCACCGCACACGCAAGCACTACCGCACTCATCACCGCACACACGCGCGCACTACTGCACTCATCATCACCGCACACACACCGGCACTACCTCACCCATCATCACCGCACACACACAGGCACTACGGCACTCATCATCACCGCACACACAGGCATTACCTCAGTGACGTCCCCGCTGACAGCGCGATTCACTTCAGTTGTTGCGTGGAGCCGACAGCACCGGTGTTCTACTGCCGCTCCTGTAAGATTCATGTAGCAGACCTGGATGCGTTGCGGGACCTCGTGGATTACGTCGGACCTGGAGGGGTATTTGGGGATTTTAATAAAGTGGTGAAAAAGGGTGTTTTTCTTGTCTTTTATTCCAAATAAAGTATTTTTTCGGGTGTATGTGTTTATTTACTTTCACTTCCAGGTTAATCATAATGTGTCTCATAGACGCCTGCCATGATTAACCTAGGACTTAGTGGCAGCTATGGGCTGCTGCCATTAACTCCTTATTACCTTGATTGTCACCGCGCCAGGGCAATTCGGGATGAGCCGGGTAGAGTCCCGTGACTTCGCATCTAATGGATGTGGCAATTCCGGGCGGCTTCTGGCTGATATTTTTAGGCTGGGGGGGCTCCCCATAAATTGGAGCTCCCCACCCTGAGAATACCAGCCTTCAGCCAAGTGGCTTTACCTTGGCTGTTATCAAAATTGGGGGGGACCGCACGCCTTTTTTATAAATTATTTATTTATTGTACTGCACGATATAGACCCGCCCACCGGCGGCTGTGATTGGTTACAGTGAGACAGCTGTCACTCAGCGTGGGGGCAGGTCTGACTGCAACCAATCATAGGCGCCGGTGGGCGGGGGAAGCAGGGAATACAAAATTGAATAATGAGCGGCCGGCATTTTCAAAAGAGGAAAGCCACCGGAGCTTTGTGACAACTGTGCAGCATCGCGCTCGTGATCGGTGAGTATGAGAGAGGGGGGAGAGAGACCAGGAGTGATTTTAAATTATTTACATTATGCTGGACATGCTGAGCATGTGCAGTAGAACGTGATGGAATCCGTCAGCGGATTCCGCCGCTGAGCGCATAGCGGAGGAATCCGCCACCATAGACATTTATTAGACACCTTGGTGGATTCCAAAGGAATCCGTCAAGGTGCGTTATTTTAATGACCCAAAAAACGCTACATGTAGTGTTCCCTCCGCCCGACGCTGCGTCAAAATACCAACGCAGCGTCGTCCAGTGGAAGAAACGCAGACACTTGCGTTACAGTGCGTCGTCAATACAAGTCTATGGAGAATAGCACAGTGCGTTAACGGACTGCGCTATTCTCCATAGCGGCAGATTGCGCTGAACGCAAGTGTGAAAGCGCCCTAACTATTCACCCCCTTAACTTTGTAGAGCTTCCTTTTGTGGCAATAACAATGGATGATGGAATGAATAATGCTCTGTGAGATGTTCAGATCTTGGGCTATATTTTTTATAACCTAACCTGCTTTACTATTCTCCACAAATTATCACTAACCTGCCTGGTGTGTTCCTTGTCTTTCATGATGCTGGTTAATCCCTAATTGTGATGGGTGGAGCAGCAGATACCTGGGATTCGTGGGTCTAACTGGGTTTAAAAAAAACAAAAACCTCGGTTCCGGGCTGGTATTGATCCCAGATATCTGCCCGGACGCTGGTTCCCATATAAGTCTATGGGGACCAGAATTTGGCTCTTTAAAATGGTGGTAGAAGGGATAGGGGAAGTAGAGCAAGCGCGTTATACTTACAGTACCAGTCTCCTGCGCAGTGGTAATACTACTTCCAGGGCTGCTCATTATCCCTCATGCATATTCATTATTTCCCCTGCCCACCAGCAGTCTTGGCGTCTCTGATTGGTTGCAGTCAGACAGCGCTCCCACCCTGTGTGACAATGTCTGCCTGCAGCCAATCACAGATGCATGCGTACCTATAGTATAAAAATAAATAAATTAAAAAATTGGCATATGGTCCCCCCATATTATAATACCCAGAGCAGATAAAGCATACGGCTACAGGCTGCAGCTCCCAGCCATGTGTTTATCTTGGCTGTGTATCAAAATAAAAGGGACCCCATGCGGCGTTTAAAAAAAAAATATTTAAATACATAATTTAAAACACCAGTGTGTGGTTCCCTCCCCACCCAATTTTGATACCGAGCTATAATAAAGCCGACAACTGAGAGCTGGTAATTTCAAGCTGGAGAGACGCAGGGTTATTGGCACCCCCAGTCTAAAAAGAGTAGCCTGCAACTGCCCAGGATTGTCACATCCATTAGATGGAACAATCCCGGATCTTTACCCAGCTCATCCCGATTGCCCTGGTGCGGTGGCAGTCGGAGTAATAAGGGGCTAATGACAGCTCACAGCTACCACTAAGCCCTAGATTACTAATAGGAAGGATCTATGAGATCCCCATCATTGCTAATCTGTAAGTGAAAAGAAATAAAATGCAAAACAGAAAAAATACTTTATTTTAAATAACATACAAAAAGTCACCCTTTCTCCCCTTTATTAGCCCCCAAAAGACCCAGTTCCGACATAATCCACACAAGGTCCCAAGACGATTAAAGCTCTGCCACATACTGAAGTGATAGCGCAGCACTACAGAACATGTCGTCACGCTGTGGGCTTCAGGAAAAGAGTGACTGAGCCACAGCGATCAGTAGTGACATCACTTAGTTTAGCTGTTGTCACAGCTGTGACAACTATGACCGCAAGTAATCTGACCTCAGGTGACCTTATTCAACTCAGTGACTGAGTTCACAGACCTGCATCTCCTGGCAGAAAACCGTGGTTTTCTATCAGAAGATGCAAAATTGGTGCTGAAATGTCTGCATCAGATTTCTGGTGAGGTCGCTGAGTTTAATGAAGTCAACTGAGGTCAGTTTACCTGCAGTTACAGGTGGAGTACCGTGCGAACCTCCAGGTGTGACCGCAAATCAATTGAGTGATATCACCGGTCATCACTGCGGCTAAGTAAGTCTTTGCTTGCCGCCCACAGCGTGCAGACATGTTCTGTGCCACTTTAGTATGTAGCAGAACTGGAATTGTCGTGGAACCTCTTGTGGATTGTGTCGGAACTGGGTGTTTTGGGGGTTCATAAAGGGGAGAAAGAGGGTTTTTTATTTTATGTAAAATGATTTTTTCAGTGTTTTTGTTTATTTCTTTTCACTTACAGATTAGTAATAGGGGAGGGGTCTTCTAGATGCATCCGATTACTAATTTACAGCTTAGTGGCAGCTGTAAGCTGTCATTAACTCCTTATTACCCTGATTGCCACCACACCAGGGCAATCGGGATCAGTTGGGTAAAATTCCAGGATTCTCGTATCTGTCCTTTAAAAAAAAAAAGGAGAAAAAAAAGGAAAACCAGGAGCGTTATACTTACAGTCTTTTTTTTAATTACCTGAGTTGCTGGATCCGGATAGGTACATGGAGTTCCCTGACAACCTTGCATTGGTATATCACATACAATCCCAATAAAATACATTTAAGTTTGTGGATGTAACATGATAAAATGTGGAAAAGGTCACGAGTTATGAATACTTTTGCAAAGCACTGCAGGAATTCTAAGGAAAAAGTAGAAAGGTAGATCTGACAAAAGTTAGATTAATGACTAGGTGACATGATAGAGATGCCTAAAAATACAATTGAAACCAGAAGTTTCCATCGACTATCTAAAAAGACACATCTGCATGTTTTCTCACTATCTGACATCAAATCAGAATAAATCTTTCCTGTTTTAGATGAATTAGGAACCAAAATTATTTATACAGTGTGTCCACCCATATCCTGCCCACCGCCATTAACTTGAGAACGGCAACAGCTATAGGCATAGAAGTGGTGTCTAGGTTTAGTAAAGTAGCCATGCGCTATGCAATGAAACCACCTATAGCGCCACCTGGTGGAAAACAAAGGAGTTAGCATTTTTATTTCGAAAATGGAACAAGATAGAGAAAAAAAGTGAATTACAAAGTTGTAGGGCATCATCAATTCAATATGAATCGACCACCTTGCATACAGAAATGCTATGATATGAAACCTATGACCCCCCCAAAACATTGAATGCTGGTCACGCATATGGTTCGCATTTAACTTTGATGCTCAAAGTGGCCACCATGATCTGCAATGCACATCTGGACTCTGGACAGCATACTGTATCTTGCTGCATGTTGTGCAATATGGTAGGTGACACGTTTGGAGAAGAATCTGTGATACGTCGTCGTAGGTCCTGCAATGTTGGTGGAGGGGTCGAATATACCTGCTGTTTGATGCGACCTCACAGAAAGAAATCCAATGGGGTCAGGTCAGGTGAGCATGGAGGCCACTCCACAAAGCCACCATACCCAATGACTTTTAGGAAGGTCTCCATGAGGTATCGCTTCACGTCCGCAGCCTTGTGAGTTTTACACATTCTTATCATAGTATTTCTGTATGCAAGGTGTCGATTCATATTGAATTGATGATGCCCTACAACTTTGTAATTCACGTTTTTTCTTTATCTCGTTCTGTTTTCAAAATAAAAATGCTAACTCTGTTGTTTTCCACCAGGTGGCGCTATAGGTGGTTTCATTGCGTAGCGCATGGCTACTTTACTATACCTAGACACCACTTCTATGCCTTTAGCTGCCACCGTTGTCAAATTAATTGCGATGGACAGGATATGGGTGGACACACTGTATATGCCAAATGCCAGAATAATGAGCGAGAGAATGTTTTAAGGATTTTTTTTTACTTTCTGCAAAGTCAAAAGTTTACATCCATTTCATTAGTATTTGGTACCATTGCTCTTAAACTGTATGACTTGGATCAAACATTTTGGATATCCTTCCACAAGCGTCTCACAATAGTTGGTAGGAATTTGGTCCCATTCCTCCTGACAGATCTGGTGTAACTGAGTCATATTTATAGGTCGCCTTGCTCGCACCTGAATTTTCAGCTTTGTCCATAAATTTTCAATAGGATTGAGATCAGGGGTTTGTAATGGCCACTCCAAAACATTGATTTTGTTATCCTTAAGCCACTTTGCAACTAGTTTGGCACTATGCTTTGGTCATTGTCCATCTGGTAGACCCATTTTGGCTCAACCTTTAAGTTCCTGGCTGATGTCTTGAGCTGTTACTTCAGTATTGCTGCATAATCTTTTCATGATGCCATCTATTTTGTGAAGTGCACCAGTCCCTCCTGCAGCAAAACAACCCCACAACATGATGCTGCCACCCCTCCCCCCGCCCCCCCCGTGTTTCATGCTTGATATGGTGTTCTCAGGCTTCAAAGCTTCTTCCTTTTTCCTCAAAAGATAACGATGGTCATTATGGCAGAACAGTTCAAATTTAATTTTATCAGTCCACGGGATATGTCTCTAAAAATTAAGGTCTTTGTTTCTGTGTATATTTGAAAACATTAATCTGGCTTTTTTATGTTTTTGTTTGGGTTTTTTTTGGAGTAAGGCAATGTGTGCACGTTGCTTTATTATGAGCTTATTTTCTGCACTTAAAAAAAGCATGTTTTGGCAGAAAATACGCAGCAGAAAAAAATGCACATTTTTATTGCATTTGAGCGTTTTTTCATGCTTTTTTTTTTTTAGTCATGGCGATCACAGGGGTTCCTGCACTGTACCCTGTGATTGCCGCTGGGTCACCGAGCAGTGCCCACGCCGCTCCCGGCAGTTTATTCCCCTGTGATTGATCTGAGTGATGTGATCAATGTGGTGGCAGCATTCAGGAGGCAGGGAGAGGAATCGCTTACCTCTTCCTGGGGATTTGGCCCAAATAATGCGATGACTGGGACCTGATCATTGCCATGACAACCTTGGGTTGTCACCTTGATGATCCCAGGTTACTGAGCTACAGAGAGCCTCACACACCATGCCAAATGCATGGTGTGTGAGGCTGTCAGTGCTGCGAGCAGCAGTGCTGACAGATATAATCCACTGTAGTGATAAAGCTCTGCAGTGGGTTATAAATGCAGCAAAAAAAGCAGAAATAATTCACATGCTGCTTCTATTTTTCTGCAACAAAATCTGCAAGAAAAAATAAGCAATATGTGCACAGCAAGTCAAGATTCTCATTGACTTTGCTGGCATGCATTTTTCCATGCAGTTTTGATTAAAATCTGCCAGGAAAAAAAGAAGTAAAAAAGCAATGTCTGCACATAGCCTTATGACTTCTTCCTTTCAGCCCATGTTGATGCAGTACTTGTTTCACTGTAGATAATGACACAATCTAACCAGCTTCCACCAGCATCTTCAGAATGTATTTTGCTTTTGTTTTTGGGTTGATATGCACCATGTCTGACCAAAGCACGTTCATCTTTGGTACACAGAAGCCATCTCCTTCCTGAGCGGTATGATGGCTGGACATTCCCATCCTGTTTGTAATTGCGTATAATTGTTTATACAAATGAAAGAGACACCTTCTGATATCTGGAAATTGTATCCAAGGATGAACCAAACGTGCAAATCCACAATTCTCTTTCTGAGATCTTGGTTGATTTCTTTTGACTTTCCCATGATGCTACACAAAAAAGCAGTGTGTTTCAGGTGTACATTAAAATACATCCACAAGTGTGTCTTTAATTAACTCAGATGTTGCCAATAAAGCAATCAGAAGCTTCAAAAGATATGCCATCATCATATGGGCTGTCCCATATTGTTTAAGGCATATTACTCTTGTTTGTGTAAACTTCTGACTTTGCAGAAAGTAATTAAAATGCTTTAAAACATTCTCTCTCTCATTCTGGCATTTGGCAAATATAAATAATTTTGGTTCCTAATCGACCTAAAACGGGAAAAATGTATTCTGATTTCATGTCAAATAGTGAGGAAAACGTGTATGTAAACCTCTGGTTTCAACTGTGTGTGTTTTTAGGGAACAATCCCAAACTGAGTAAACTGGGACGTAACCAAATTATCTTGGGTAGTGCACTCCAAAGAGCTGGTGCAACACAAGATAAGTCTTGGAGACAGGGGTGGGAGGTTTGGATAGCTTAAAGTGTTAAACTGAGATTATTAGCAGAAATGAGAGCTTGGGGGTGGTGGGCGATAGAAATTAAGTAGGGCAGTGCATCACTTTTGGAGAGCTTTGTGCGTAAGATTGATGTTGTATTCTGAAGTAAATGGGCAATCAGTGCAAAGACTACACAGACACCCACTTCTCAATTACTATATTCCACCATGTAAAATAAAAACAAAACTTACATGTAGTTTTCACTTCTACTGGATGTCAGCGTTATCTAAAAAGTGAGTGTGATTAGGTGCAGGACTCGTGTGACATAATGTCACACAACCCCTTGGATACGCAGTACTGACATTGCTGGAATAGAGCTGACACTGCACGTAAGTACAGGCTATTATTGTTTTACATGGCAAAAATGAGAAGATGCAGAAGGGGTTGTCCGAATAATGGAGCATATTGAGGAGGAGCTGGTGATCCACAGAGTCAAATGCTACAGAGGAGAGATCCAGGAGGATCAGCAGAGAGTAGTGACCATTAGATTTACAAGTACCTGTTAATAGATCGCTAAAGACTTTATTGAAGGCAGTTTCTGTAGAGTGGAGTGGAAACCAGATTGTAAAGGGTCAAGAGAATTATCTGAGAGATGGTGGATTAGACAAAGATGGGCCAAGTGTACCAGAAGTTTATTTCTCCTTTTCATTACAAGGAATGTGATTCACTGATTACCGTATGCGATTTCAAGATTTTTTTTAAAAGATTCACATGAATAGTCATATGAAAGATGCATCAAAACAATTAAAAGTCACATTAGCTTATTCAGTTTTTAACCAATAAAATAATCAATGGAGGTCACTGGGGTAGAAAAACATTAATCCAAGAGCAGTTTGTTTTTTTCTTTCTAAAAATATGTATGTAAGCTACCGAAAACCAGTGAATCCACAAAAAAACATCAGGGAACCCACAAAAACAACAAGTGAAGTTGTGCGGGAGATAGAGGAACACGACACATAAGAGATTAATTATGATTGTGTAGTACAAGTCAACACTGAAGTAATTATGCGCTCACTGTCAAAAATAGCAGAGTCTTGGCTGCCAACAGTTATCGCCTCCTCGCCCACGAGAAAATGACTAGTTGGTGATTACAGCTGCCTCTTGGCATTGAGAGAAAAATAGGAGGTCATGAGATAAATGAGTAAATATTCCACCTAATCCAGTCAGATATAAAAAGTCAAGGTATGTCCACACGGGATGAAGACCCATCGGATTCTGTCCCGAGAATTACTGAATGTTTCTTCTCATTATATAATGTAGTAAGTGAAGATAAAGAAAAGTGGATGTCTTAAAAAATCAATTTCTTATTAAGGATGATATAGAAATACAATATCAGCTTCTTCTCATTCACCTAAGGTGCGTATCACTACCCTGGATTGGCCGTGATGTAATCAGCTTGTAATTTAAAGTGTAACCGTCGTACAAATGTTTATTTCATAAATCAATAGTACACATGGAAATAAGCAACTTTGTAATATATCTTATCAGACAATTTTACTTCTTTTTCTGTCAAAATTGATCAGTCATTATCAAAATTCTCAATTCTGAGGTAAAATCTGTAGGCCCTATCTGTCCCTTTTAATGTGGGTTCACATGGCAAACTCGCATCTTTCCCTGCACATGTTGGCTGATCTGTTCAGCCGACGTGCAGCCAACAGGCGAGTGTGGATCAGAGATGTTAACACTAGAAGTCCCAGAAATTTCGAGGTCCTCCATGAAGTCCCGAAAGAGGGTCAAATGACAAATACAATAAACTGAATAGAACTAACTAGAAACTAAATTGCTAAACTCAATGGAAAACAGCAACAACCTCCTGTGGTGCGACAGTAATGGCCTTAATTACAGAACAAAAGACGGTGATTATAGGATGTTAGCTAAAATCCTTCAGGTCATTCGACCCGTCTCTGGGTTCCAAAGGTAGAAATGTTAAATAACCCCTCTCTGGGACTTCTAGTGTTAAATCCCTCTGACACTGGTATTTCATGCTCATCAGTGGGGAGCGCGTCATTCCATGCTCCCATTGGCAGCCCCGTGATGTGATTACGGGTCACCGATGGGTTATCATGACAGTCGGGGGTAAGCTGATGACTTCTAGGTCTGTCATGAAGTACTTTCTGGGAACGCTGACTAAGCGCCGGCGTTCATGGGAAGACAGCATGTGTGGTGTAGAGAGCAGCGCTGAAGCATCCGGATGAATGAACGCAGGTTCAAGTCCATCTAGAGGACTAGTAAAAACAATAAAAAGTGGGGGGAAATAAGTTCATGATAATAGTGGACCCCGGCATCTCATGGCCATTTATTTCAGCAGCACAAACCAGCACAAACCATTGGGTTGTGGCTGCTGCCATGATCCCCAGGACAGCTGACTCTGTGGGTTCTTTCGGTGGAATATTCCCTTAGGGGTACTTTGCACACTACGACATCGCAGGTGCGATGTCGGTGGGGTCAAATCGAAAGTGACGCACATCCGGCGTCGCTGTCGATATCGGAGTGTGTAAATCGTTTTTGATACGATTAACAAGCGCAAAAGCGTCGAAATCGTATCATCGGTGTAGCGTCGGTCATTTCCATAATTTTGGAAGGACCGATGTTACGATGTTGTTCCTCGTTCCTGCAGCAGCACACATCGCTGTGTGTGAAGCCGCAGGAGCGAGGAACATCTACCTGCGTCCTGCAGCTCACGCCGGCTATGCCGAAGGCAGGAGGTGGGGGGGATGTTTACGTCCCGCTCATCTCCGCCCCTCCGCTTCTATTGGCCGCCTGCCGTGTGACGTCGCTGTGACGCCGCACGACCCTCCCCCTTAGGAAGGAGGCGGGTCGCCGGCCAGAGCGACGTCGCAGGGCAGGTAAGTCCATGTGAAGCTGCCGTAGCGATAATGTTCACTATGGCAGCTATCACAAGAGATCGCAGCTGCGACGGGAGCGGGGACTATCGCGCTCAGCATCGCAAGCATCGGCTTGCGATGTTGTAGTGTGCAAAGTACCCCTTACAATCAGAAGGGTCCACTATTATTATGTTGCTGGCATAAACTGGGAGCTAGGTGTGGGGGACCACATCTAAATCTTTGGACATCAATGTTATCATCTGTCAGGGCCAGGTGGACGGGCAGACCCAGGAGGTGGATCCACTGGGCCGAACTCCTAGATGGTGGTAAGGGGTCCGGTAGCTGGAGCACTATAGGCAGCAGAACAGTCCGTGCATATGAGTTTAACGGAGAAGTCCCTGGGACTACGGAGTCACTGTAGGTAGTCCGGGTGACGTAGCTCAGGTTCGGAAGCCGAGAAGATGTCAGGCGGGGTCCGGAACCTTCGGAGCGAGATGACGGGTCACCGCAGGGATCCGAGATGGTACGGACTGTCAGGATGGCAGATGGACAGCGTTCGGGGTTCGGGATTCAGCAGGACCGGATGGCGAGGCAGGCACGGCTCTACAAGAGAGATAGGTGAGTATATCATATAGACACCAGGAGACCTGACTCCTAGCTTGGGAAACACGAAGATCAGGCCCCGCCCCCTTGGACATTAAACCCCTTTATACCCTGTACCTGTTTGCATCATTTCCTGTTAATGGACGCTGGCCCTTTAAGAAAGGGTCAATGACCGCGCGCGCGCCCTAATGCGCATGCGCGCGGCCCGAGTGCCAGAAGCCAGGGCAGGAAGCTGCGAGGAGGAAGCAGCAGGGCTGGGCTGGGGCTGAGAAGCTGACGGGCGCCGGGAGCGGGGACCAGGACGCCGGGGACGGGCTGGCAATGGATGCTGAAGAGCGGGGAGCGGCGGTGACCGGACCAAGGAACCGGGAAGCGAGGCAGGGGAGCCAGGACGCGTGACAGGTGAGCCAGGGGACAGCGCAGGGGACCCGGGGAGCGTGACATCATCTGACCCTCCGCCTCCTGATGAGCCTGTTACCATACCGCATACACCGTATCCTTGTTCCATACCCCAGAAGGATTAATGAGGAGGTGAAACGTGTTGAGGCATTCTGTTGTCAGCTGGCACTTTATATTAATGCATAGCCAGCAGACCATTGCATAACTGTATTGTATCTTTTTCTTCCATAGCCTTGGATTCTGTCCTTATCCAAGGACCGTTACCCAGTGATGCAGTTTCTTAGGAACAGGGAAAGATAGGGCTAGCCACCGTGGAACGTGGGCACCACTGGTTGCTTCTTAGGGTGTTTAACCTCCGTTGTTAGGTAGGGGGAACAGCCATTAGCACCTTTAGGATTTTGGAGTCACGTACTTGTCTTTATATCTCATATTATCAGTTTCGAGATTGATATTATTGTACTCTGTGTGTCCAATTGTATGTTCTGCACTTCCATTGTTTTATGAGTCTCTAATAAAGTTGCATTGTATATATCTGGTGTTTTTTTTCGACATTTCAAGTTCCAGTTGTGCTCATTAGGAGACAAGTCCAAAGACATTGGAGGCCATGACACATGTTTAGGTCTTGCAAGCTGCTCACACTAGCATCAGCAACATGCGGCCTGGTGTTGTTGTTTTGACAAATTGCTCCTGAGAAACTTTTAAGAAATGGCCGTACTACTTGTTCCACCACTAAATCAATGTATCACCCGGCGGTTAGCGTACCTGGAATGAACATTAGAGGGGTCTAGTTAACATACATTATGCCAACTTACACCATAATCCTGAGAGTGCAACTGGTGTAATGTTCCCTCATGAAGTTGTCGTCATTGGATTGTTCTCAGGGTCTCCAGATTGAGACCTAAGGCCTATGGAATGAAACAGTGGAGACCTGAATAGAGGTCTATCTTCTCTAGCGATGAGTATTACACTCTATGACAGCCAGACTGTATGTGCAATGCAAGAAGCCCATGTAGATGACACATCATTGGAGTCATGGTCTCTGGCCCTAAATTATACTGCTCTCAGATTGGCTCACCTAGATTTGATGCTAAGTCTGTATAGTGATAGGGGGGGGGGGGTTGGGTCACACAGAAGTTATGGTGAAATTTTGGTATTACAATAACTTTTGAACAACTGTTATAGGTCTATATGGTCAGAAAAGTCAATTACAATTCATTAGAAGAAATATTTTTAATAATACTATTTTATTCATTCTATTTTCTATTTCTCATCCATCAATATACTGAAGTATGTGACATATCTAACTAGCAGTTACTTGCTGAGTATTGTGATGCTGTAAAGGGTATGGTGATTGATGGGAGTTATATATGCCTCCAAGCATGGCTCAGTGCACTGGTGAGCAGCAGAGAAGAGGTTAATCTTGGCCTGGATCTTCTCTGCTAGGTCAGGTTCTGAGACAAAGCCTGAGGAGCACAGGTTCATAATTAGCAAAGTATAAATAGCTAGAAGTTCTCAGTGTGTGGGTGGTTTGGCTGGTGAACTGCAGGAGACATGTGGGGGGAAGGGAAGGGAAAAGAAGGGAAGGGAAGAGAAAGGGATAGGGAAAGGGAAGGAACCATATAACTGAATGGACTGGTATGTCCTGGACTCTGCTGTGCTGAATGCCAAGCTGGACTTTCTTTCCTTTTGTATTTCCGCTCTGAAGTAAGACTGTATATTTTTGTTTATGTGTGAATAAAACACTGACCTTTTGGATTGAAAACCCGAGTGAGTAAGCCTCTTTACTGCACCCCTGCCATCGCCTACCAGAGCTGAATAGACACAGTACCTATAGAATTTGTTAGCAAGTCCTCTTCAAAAATGTGATCACTGTGGCTTTAAATTCAGTGAGGAGCTACACTGCGTGTAGACTTATTAGGCAAGTTGTATTTTAGCATATTTTTTTTTATTATTGATCAACAACTATGTTCTCAATCAACCCAAAAGACTCATAAATATCAAAGCTTAATATTTTTGGAAGTTGGAGTGGTTTTTTTTACAATTGGCTATCTTAGGAGGATATCTATATGTGCAGGTAACTATTACTGTGCAGAATTATTAGGCAACTTAAGAAAAAACGTATACAGTTAGGTCCAGAAATATTTGGACAGTGACACAATTTTCGCGAGTTGGGCTCTGCATGCCACCACATTGGATTTGAAATGAAACCTCTATAACAGAATTCAAGTGCAGATTGTAACGTTTAATTTGAAGGTTTGAACAAAAATATCTGATAGAAATTGTAGGAATTGTACACATTTCTTTACAAACACTCCACATTTTAGGAGGTCAAAAGTAATTGGACAAATAAACCAAACCCAAACAAAATATTTTTATTTTCAATATTTTGTTGCGAATCCTTTGGAGGCAATCACTGCCTTAAGTCTGGAACCCATGGACATCACCAAACGCTGGGTTTCCTCCTTCTTAATGCTTTGCCAGGCCTTTACAGCCGCAGCCTTCAGGTCTTGCTTGTTTGTGGGTCTTTCCGTCTTAAGTCTGGATTTGAGCAAGTGAAATGCATGCTCAATTGGGTTAAGATCTGGTGATTGACTTGGCCATTGCAGAATGTTCCACTTTTTTGCACTCATGAACTCCTGGGTAGCTTTGGCTGTATGCTTGGGGTCATTGTTCATCTGTACTATGAAGCGCCGTCCGATCAACTTTGCGGCATTTGGCTGACTCTTGGCTGAAAGTATATCCCGGTACACTTCAGAATTCATCCGGCTACTCTTGTCTGCTGTTATGTCATCAATAAACACAAGTGACCCAGTGCCATTGAAAGCCATTCATGCCCATGCCATCACGTTGCCTCCACCATGTTTTACAGAGGATGTGGTGTTCCTTGGATGATGTGCCGTTCCCTTTCTTCTCCAAACTTTTTTCTTCCCATCATTCTGGTACAGGTTGATCTTTGTCTCATCTGTCCATAGAATACTTTTCCAGAACTGAGCTGGCTTCATGAGGTGTTTTTCAGCAAATTTAACTCTGGCCTGTCTATTTTTGGAATTGATGAATGGTTTGCATCTAGATGTGAACCCTTTGTATTTACTTTCATGGAGTCTTCTCTTTACTGTTGACTTAGAGACAGATACACCTACTTCACTGAGAGTGTTCTGGACTTCAGTTGATGTTGTGAATGGGTTCTTCTTCACCAAGGAAAGTATGCGGCGATCATCCACCACTGTTGTCATCCGTGGACGCCCAGGCCTTTTTGAGTTCCCAAGCTCACCAGTCAATTCCTTTTTTCTCAGAATGTACCCGACTGTTGATTTTGCTACTCCAAGCATGTCTGCTATCTCTCTGATGGATTTTTTCTTTTTTTTCAGCCTCAGGATGTTTTGCTTCACCTCAATTGAGAGTTCCTTAGACCGCATGTTGTCTGGTCACAGCAACAGCTTCCAAATGCAAAACCACACACCTGTAATCAACCCCAGACCTTTTAACTACTTCATTGATTATAGGTTAACAAGGGAGACGCCTTCAGAGTTAATTGCAGCCCTTAAGGCTGCTTTACACGGTACGACCGATTGTGCGATTTCACAATCGATCGTACCCGCCCCCGTCCTTTTTGCGTCACGGGCAAATCGCTGCTCGTGTCGCACAAAGTCAGTAACCCCCGTCACACATACTTACCTCTCGTGCGACCTCGCTGTGGGCAGCGAACGTCCACTTCCTGGAGTGGGAGGGACGTTCGGCGTCACAGCGACATCACACGGCCGCCGGTAAATAGAAGTGGAGGGGCGGAGATGAGCGGGACGTAAACATCCCGCCCACCTCCTTCCTTCCACATAGAGCCGGCGGCGGCCGCGGGAGGCAGGTGAGCTGCTCATCGTTCCCGTGGTGTCACACGGAGCGGCGTGTGCTACCACGGAAAGGATGGTCAACTAAATTAAACGATATTATGGAACCTAGCGAGCAGTGTTACGAGGGGGACCCGGGGAAGCGTGCCAAGATGGGAAATGGACTGCTTCCGCCGGTCAAGGTCCACTGTGCGGTGTAAGGGACCGCCGCTATGGTGGGTGAAGAGTGAGCGGGTTGCTGCTAGCGATCGTCTGGAATGTCACAGACGATCTATGTACACCGATCTGCCCTAACCCGTGAGGGTTGTATGGCACAGATCTCACGGCTCGGTGTACCTGTTGCACGGGGAAGCACAGAGGTGCCCACGCACGTGTGCCAGTGGAAGTCACGAGAATATGGCACGAGGGTAGCACAGAGGTGCCCACGCACGTGTGCTTTCAATAACCAGGTGAGTCCAATGGAGACTTGAGGAGCTCACCTGGGACAGGAACACGGCCTGTTGACGGGGGTACTGCCGGAGCAGCAAGGCAGGAACACGGCCTGCAAACGAGGTACTGCCGGAGCAGCAAGGGCCAAGCCCACAAGAGACAGTAATGCCTGAGCAGTGGCGTGGCAGCACGCTGCCAGACATCCAAACATAGAAGGACGGTCGCGCGCCGCCATGATGGCAGGAGGAGCTTTTAAGGAGGTGAAGCTCCACCCGAGGGCGGGCGCGAGGCGGAGATGACGGACTTGACCCAATCAGGGTCCACGACATCCCAGCCTGGCCAGTCAGGATTCACCACGTCACCAGCCTTGTCATCAAGCCGTGTGACGTCAGTGAGCGAATCAGGACCCACCACGCATTGCACATGCTCACCCTCCTGCCTCTGGGAAATAGAGGCGGGATCCTCGGTCTCACAATGTGGAGAGATAACGGGAATCTCACTGCTTCCCTGAGCAGTAAACCTCTGCACATTGCGCAGCCTCGCAGACCTTCGGGGCCGCTGAGCAGGAGAGTCTGCGGCAGGCCAGGAATGGGAGACCGCTTCACTCCTTGTAACAGGAGAACCACTAGGTGTCACCCTTCTGCTGCCTCTCTGAGAAGGTACCTCCTGCACACTGCGCAGTCTGGCAGACCTTCGGCGCAGCTGAGCAGGAGTGCTCGTGGCAGGCAAGGAATGGGAGACTGCCTCAGTCCTTGCCTCAGGAGAGCCACGAGATGTAACAGAGCAGTACCCGACTCACGATTTGTGAGCGATACTGCGTCGCTAGGAGGTGTCACACAGGCCGGCATCGCCAGCGATGCCGGATGTGCGTCACAAAAACCGTGACCCCGACGATCTATCGCACGATAGATTGTCTGGTGTAAAGCAGCCTTTAGAGTCCCTTGTCCAATTACTTTTGGTCCCTTGAAAAAGAGGAGGCTATGCATTACAGAGCTATGATTCCTAAACCCTTTCTCCGATTTGGATGTGAAAACTCTCATATTGCAGCTGGGAGTCTGCACTTTCAGCCCATATTATATATATAATTGTATTTCTGAACATGTTTTTGTAAACAGCTAAAATAACAAAACTTGTGTCACTGTCCAAATATTTCTGGCCCTGACTGTATATTCCCATCTCGCTTGTTTATTTTCACCAGGTAAACCAATATAACTGCACAAAATTTAGAAATAAACATTTCTGACAAGCAAAAACAAAACCCCCAAAAATTAGTGACCAATATAGCCACCTTTCTTTGTGATGACACTCAACAGCCTACCATCCATAGATTCTGTCAGTTGCTTGATCTGTTTACGATCAACATTGCGTGCAGCAGCCACCACAGCCTCCCAGACACTGTTCCGAGAGGTGTCCTGTTTTCCCTCCCTGTAGATCTTACATTTTATGAGGGACCACAGGTTCTCTATGGGGTTCAGATCAGGTGAACAAGGGGGCCATGTCATTATTTTTTCATCTTTTACACCTTTACTGGCCAGCCACGCTGTGGAGTAGTTTGATGCATGTGATGGAGCATTGTCCTGGATGAAAATCATGGGTTTTTTTTAATGATACCGACTTCTTCCTGTACCACTGCTTGAAGAAGTTGTCTTCCAGAAACTGGCAGTAGGTCTGGGAGATGAGCTTCACTCCATCCTCAACCCAAAAAGGTCCCACAAGTTCATCTTTGATTATACCAGCCCATACCAGTACCCTACCTCCACCTTGCTAGCGTCTGAGTCAGAGTGGAGCTTTCTGCCCTTTACTGATGAGCCTCTGGCCCATCCATCTGGCCCATCAAGAGTCACTCTCATTTCATCAGTCCATAAAACATTTGAAAAATCAGTCTTAAGATATTTCTTGGCCCAGTCTTGACATTTTATCTTATGTTTCTTGTTCAAAGGTGGTCGTTTTTCAGCCTTCCTTACCTTGGCCATGTCCCTGAGTATGGCACACCTTGTGCTTTTTGATACTCCAGTAGCGTTGTAGCTCTGAAATATGGCCAAACTGGTGGCAAATGGCAACTTGGCAGCTTCACGCTTGATTTTCCTCAATTCATGGGCAGTTTTTTTGCACCTTTTTTGCCCAACACTCTTCTTGCGACTTTCCTAGCTATTTGCCATGAAACGCTTGATTGTTCGTTGATCACGCTTCAAAAGTTTGGCAATTTCAAGACTGCTGCATCCCTCTGCAAGACATCTCACAATTTTGGACTTTTCAGAGCCCATCAAATCTCTCTTCTGACCAATTTTGCCAAAGGAAACGAAGTTGCCTAATAAGTATGCACACCTTATATAGGGTGTTGATGTCATTACACCACACCCCTCCTCATTACAGAGATGCACATCCCCTGATTTACTTAATTGGTAGTTGGTTCTCAAGCCTATACAGCTTGGAGAAGGACAACATGTATAAAAAGTATCATGTGATCAAAATACTCATTTGCCTAATAATTCTGCAGACGGTGTATAAATCGTATTGTCTCAATGATTTGAAGGAGCAAGAAACAACAGGTGAATGTCTGCCAACTTTGATGTATTTTAGAGCTCATATACCTCACTTGGCCCTACACTAGGTATAATACATTGTATCTGGTTTTCTTAGTCTTAAAATATTAGGCTTAATTGGTGACTTACAAGTTAAAATGGGCTCAGTAATCATACTGTGTTCAGTAGGAGCATAGAGTCGCTATGATCATCTCTTGCTCTGGTGGACAAAGCACAGTCATGTATTTCATCACGTTCAGTTGATGTGATGTCACATTTCTGCAGTCGTCATCCCAAAATTAGTGTTGTAAAATCAACTGCTTGGCAGGGTATCAGAAGGCAGACTCCGAGACATAGACTTATTGTAAGTCCTACATTTTACCCAACCCAGCATATTTCAAGGGAAGATGCTCTCGGGGACTATGCACATGGCCCGGTAAAATGCTGTGTTATAAAGCAGCATATAACAAACTGGTTGTACTCGTTTTCACTATTGCATGCATATGGGTAATATTCACAAACCAATACATAATGTATAGGAAAAAGGTGACTTGGTGGTTAATCACTAATGACTATGAGTGTATGTGGGAAAACAAAATTGCGCCATATAAAGGAAGTAAATTTGCTCTGGTCAGGACTAGAGATGAGCAAACCCAAGATTCAGTGTTTGTATGAAACACAGACTGAAAAAAAAATGGAAAGGCCTTGCCCACCTGCCCCTGGAAGTGACCTGTTTATGGCTGGCTGCATGTGGGTTGAGACCCAAACTGCCCAATCAGTGACTTCTATTAGGGTTCGGGTCCCAAACCAAACTTTATCTAAAGTCCGGCTGAACTGGCCAAACCAAACTTTCATGGCTCCGCTTATCCCTACTCAGGACCAGACCATGATGGAGTTGGTAGGAAAGATTTATGCATTCTAGGCTGCAAATTTTTGTGCATGTGATTGTTGACTAAACTTTGCTGCAGCGCTCAAGGATCATTGGAGCAACTAAAGTTAATCTTAGCCTAAAATGCAGATTTTATACATTAGAAGGACTTCATATTGTATCAAACATAGCATGGAGGTGGATGTACTGTATGTAGAAAGTAACGTAACAAAAAAATGTGAAAAATCAGGAACACAATAGAATATCTGATTTTCAGACCTACTACTGTATAATCTATATATATAATTGCCTTATTCTGTCTGTCTGTCTGTCTTGCTCCAAAATTGTGTCCTTACGGTGACACAAAGCTGATTGGCTGCTGGGCTCACCATGGCCCCGCCCCCCCGCACGGATTGGCCGCTCGCCCAGGCAACTCGCCCACGCCCCGCCCCCCTCACGCAACGCACGCTCGCTCTGGCCCCACCCCCCGCACGCATTCCCCGAACTGACCGACACGGAGCCACGACTCCCAGGTGAGTACTGTACCCCCGGGAGCCCACATCAGCGTACGCCGCCAACCCAGCCGACACATACCCTCGCATTGCTGGGGTTGCCGCCGTGTGCTGGTGTGGGCTCCCGTGCGAGCGGGGGACGGGATACGCTGGTAACCATGGTAGCATAGTTACCAGCGCATCAAGGTCCTGCAGCGGCGGAACATACACACACGCACACACATAACAACACACACACATCAGATCACACTCACTCTCACACACACCTCACACACACATCACATCGCATCCACACACTCACAACATCCTGGGATATCGCTTGCTTCTCGGCGGTGATACTGTGCAGTGAACTTCCAGGACCTGCCGGAGGATCACATGGCCAGAAGCATGTGGTATCTCCGGATGTTGTGAGTGTGAGCGCGTATGTGCAATATCGTAAATTTGTGTGTGCGTGAGTGTATGCGATCGGGTGTGTGTGAGTGTATGCGATCGGGTGTGTGTGAGTGTATGCGATCGGGTGTGTGTGAGTGTATGCGATCGGGTGTGTGTGTGTGTGTGTGTGCGATCGGATCTGTGTCGGCAGAGGAGCACGGCGTGCTGGAGGAGGCTGGGAGGAGAGAGGCTGATCCTGGGGAAGGCTGGGAGGGGGAGGCTGAGAGAAGAGAGGCTGATGCTGGGGGAGGCTGAGGCTGAGGTAGGCTGGGAGGAGAGAGGCTGATGCTGGGGACAGAAAAGGCTGATGCTGGGAGGAGAGAGGCTGATGCTGGGAGGAGAGAGGCTGATGCTGGGAGGAGAGAGGCTGATGCTGGGAGGAGAGAGGCTGATGCTGCGAGGAGAGAGGCTGATGCTGCGGGCAGAGAGGCTGATGCTGCGGGCAGAGAGGCTGATGCTGCGGGCAGAGCGGCTGATGCTGGTGCAGCATGGGGGATGGAGCACGATGGGGGGTGCGCAGCATGGGGGATGGAGCACGTTTGGGAGTGCGCAGCATGGCGGATGGACCACGTTTGGGAGTGCGCAGCATGGGGGATGGAGCACGTTTGGGAGTGCGCAGCATGGCGGATGGACCACGTTTGGGAGTGCGCAGCATGGCGGATGGAGCACGTTTGGGAGTGCGCAGCATGGCGGATGGAGCACGTTTTGGAGTGCGCAGCATGGCGGATGGAGCACGTTTGGGAGTGCGCAGCATGGCGGATGGAGCACGTTTGGGAGTGCGTAGCATAGCGGATGGACCACGTTTGGGAGTGCGCAGCATGGCGGATGGAGCACGTTTGGGAGTGCGCAGCATGGCGGATGGAGCACGTTTGGGAGTGCGCAGCATGGCGGATGGAGCACGTTTGGGAGTGCGCAGCATGGCGGATGGAGCACGTTTGGGAGTGCGCAGCATGGCGGATGGTGCACGATGGGGAGTGCGCAGTATGGCGGATGGAGCACGTTTGGGAGTGCGCAGCATGGCGGATGGAGCACGTTGGGGAGTGCGCAGCATGGCGGATGGAGCACGTTTGGGAGTGCGCAGCATGGCGGATGGACCACGTTTGGGAGTGCGCAGCATAGCGGATGGACCACGTTTGGGAGTGCGCAGCATGGCGGATGGACCACGTTTGGGAGTGCGCAGCATAGCGGATGGACCACGTTTGGGAGTGCGCAGCATGGCGGATGGAGCACATTTGGGAGTGCGCAGCATGGCGGATGGAGCACGTTTGGAAGTGCGCAGCATGGCGGATGGAGCACGTTTGGGAGTGCGCAGCATGGCGGATGGAGCACGTTTGGGAGTGCGCAGCATGGCGGATGGAGCACGTTTGGGAGTGCGCAGCATGGCGGATGGAGCACGATGGGGAGTGCACAGCATGGCGGATGGAGCACGTTTGGGAGTGCGCAGCATGGCGGATGGAGCACGTTTGGGAGTGCGCAGCATGGCGGATGGAGCACGTTTGGAAGTGCGCAGCATGGCGGATGGAGCACGTTTGGGAGTGCGCAGCATGGCGGATGGAGCACGTTTGGGAGTGCGCAGCATGGCGGATGGAGCACGTTTGGGAGTGCGCAGCATGGCGGATGGAGCACGATGGGGAGTGCGCAGCATGGCGGATGGAGCACGTTTGGGAGTGCGCAGCATGGCGGATGGAGCACGTTTGGGAGTGCGCAGCATGGGGGATGCAGCACGATGGGGAGTGCGCAGTATGGCGGATGGAGCACGTTTGGGAGTGCGCAGCATGGCGGATGGACCACGTTTGGGAGTGCGCAGCAGGGCGGATGGAGCACGTTTGGGAGTGCGCAGCATGGCGGATGGAGCACGATGGGGAGTGCGCAGCATGAGGGATGGAGCACGATGGGGGGTGCACAGCATGGGGGATGGAGCACGATGGGAGGTGCACACCTCCCCCCAACACACACACACACACGCGCACTGCACAACACACACACACACACTGGGAACCACAAACACCGCCCTACACAGACACCCACACACACAGACAACGCTGCACACACACAACACCCAACACACAAACACCGCGGCATACATAAATATACGCACATACCGCACAACACACACATTGCACAAAACATACCTCCCCCCAAAACACACCACACACACACAAACCGCGCAACACACACACAACGCTACAGACACACAGCGCTCCACAAACAACGCAACACACATACAACACCGCTCTCACCCCCCGCCACACCCAGACAACACCCAGAACATGTACAGCGCCCTACACAAACACTTGGTAAGTACACACAACAACATTTATATATATAACAAAAATCATACATGAACTTCACAATACGTAAATTCTAGAATACCTGATGCGTAGAATCGGGCCACCTTCTAGTATATATATATATATAATATATATGTACTACTAAGGGGTCTGAATATCTTCTCTTCTATGGGAAAGGTAATGATGCGGTAATCACAAAATAAGAGGCTTCTGGTTGTCACAGGATCCTGTTAACTTATGACCTACACATTCTGGGCTGTTAGTTGGATAAACAGGTTATCAGTTTGATGATGCAGGTCTATTGCTCGCTATGGATACATGAAACTGTTGCCATCAGCGTACAAGTGACACCCATCAATTAGCTGAATTGTTAAACTTTCCACTCATGAGGATCTAGCCTCCAAATGTTAGGAAGCAGTAGGACACTATTTCTGGTTTGTTTTGCCCTAAGGGTAGAGTCCACAGAAAGGACTACCAAATAACTGGCCTTGCCAGGTACACTATTCTTCTGTCTAGGTGTGGCCCATTAATCAGCTGGACTCAGGGAAAAACTGGTGGAGAATATCATGAAAAACATTTATTTCAAAGGTATGCCATGCTCCAACCATAGGTGTCCCAAACCCTAGTTTCACTCCACACCTGGAGAAACCACCCTGGGGCGCACAGTTTGAAATTTGATTCTATCCCCCTGTAAGTAGATGGAATACCTGTAGCTTTGTAGCTAGTGGTAGGTGGATCAGTGCAGAGTTCTCAGATTTTAATTCTTAATGAGACATCTTAGGAAAAATTGATGTATTGTCTTATGATCTTAAAGAATGGTGCATGAGTTCTTTAAATTTCATTAACTGACCCCTTGGACCTTAAACCAGGAAAGACACACAGTTTGTGCTTCTTTAAAGGGAACCAAACATCAGGATTTTCATGTATAAGGTGCAGCCAGTGCAGTACTGGCACTGTCAGGCACATTGTGTACATACCATTAGGGTGCAGCTCGGGTGTTTAGGCAGTGAAATCCAACTTTATAAAGTTTGAAAAATAAAGCACTTTTTGATTGACATGTGCACCACTCTCCTAATGTCCGGGAGGGTTATGCACGTGTATCCCCCCCCGCCTATTCCTCCCTCTCTCTGGTTGTATTGAAACTTCTCTCTTCAGAAACATGGCGCCGGAGTTGGCACCTGCGCATAGCGCTTATCTCTGGCGCCATGTTTCTGAAGCCCGTAGTAGCTAGTATTACCTGCAGCTACGATATCGTGCCGCCCCAGGACACCGTGACCGGGTCTCGCAGCACTGCCATCAGTGAGTGCCGTCGGGGGTCATGTGAGTCCATTGTGAACTTACCTCACCTGACCCCCGATGTCGCTGGCAGGCTGCTGTCGGCTTTTTCTTGTGGCGTCCTGGTGTCTTAGGCGGCTGCTGTGCTGGCACGGTGTCCTGGGGCAGCACGATATCGTAGCTGCAGGTAATACTAGCTACTGTGGGCTTCAGAAACATGGCGCCAGAAATAAGCGCTATGCGCAGGTGCCAACTCCGGCGCCATGTTTCTGAGGAGAGAAATTTGAATACAACCAGAGAGGGAGGAACAGGCGGTGGGGGGGGGCGGGGATACACGTGAATAACCCGCCCGGACATTAGGAGAGTGGTGCACACGTCAATCAAAAAGTGCTTGATTTTTCAAACTTTATAAAGTTGGATTTCACTGCCTAAACACCCTAGCTGCCCTCTGATGGTATGTACACAATGTGCCTGATAATGCCAGTACTGCACTGGCTGCACCTTAAGCCTGCTTTACACGCTGCAATATATCTTACAATGTGTCGGTGGGGTCACGTCGTAAGTGACGCACATCCGGCATTGTAAGTTACATTGCAGTGTGTGACAGGTACGTGCGATTGCGATTGATCGTTAAAACGTTCATCGCATACACATCGTACCTGTCTCTAGAATTGCACGTCAGATTGTTCATCGTACCCGGGGTAGCACACATTGCAGAGTGTGACACCCCGGGAATGATGAACAGATCTTACCTACGTCCTGCGGCTCCCGGCCCACAATGCGGAAGGAAGGAGGTGGGCGGGATGTTAACGTCCCGCTCAGCTCCGCCTCTCCGATTCTATTGGCCGGCTGCCGCGTATGTGACGCCAAACGTCCCTCCCACTCCAGGAAGTGGACGTTCGATGTTTACGTCCCGCTCAGCTCCGCCCCTCCGCTTCTATTGGCCGGCTGCCGCATGACGTCGATGTGACGCCGAACGTCCCTCCCACTCCAGGAAGTGGACGTTCGCCGCCCACATCGAGGCCGTTTGGACGGGTAAGTATGTGTGACGGGGGGGTTACTCGTATGTGCGGCACGTTCAACAAATTGAACGTGCCGCACATACGATGGGGGCATTGCAAATCGCATACGAAATCGTATGCGAAATTGCAACGTGTAAAGCAGGCTTTATACATGAAAATCCTGATGTTTGGTTCCCTTTAATTCTATAAAATCGACTTTCAAGTAATAATATGCTCCATTTTTCTATTTCATTCAGTAAACCATGGAATAAATGACAGAATACTGTCTTCCAATGAAAAAACAGAGTAGAAGCATGTAGATTTAATATAACTGTTATGTATATGTAACTTTCATAACTAGTGCTGAGCGGACCTGAACTGTAAACGTCCGGATCCGCGCGGTTTCAGCACTATCTCCGGGCCGGACCTGGGCGCACGATCCGGAATCGGCAATTAGTAAAAATGAAAAAAAAACAATAAATAAATGAGCGTTTCATACTTACCGAGACTCTGTGTCATGGCAGTACACTGCTTTTGGGTCGCGCTTTCACTTCCTGTGCTGTGCACGCAATCACACAGCTTTCCGTGTTTTACCCGCCCACCGGCCGTCCTCGCATCTGTGATTGGTTCCTGGCTGACGCGCCCCCCAGCCTGTGACAGTCTCTGCCGCGGTCATCGCTTATCGCGGCTCAGTAATAGGCAGTCTTCTCTATAGCTGCTCGCTCTGACATGTAGCAGAGCTGCATGTGTCAGCGTGGGACTTCTCCTGTGGATTACGTCGGAGCTGCAGGTGTTTGGGCTTAATAAAGAGGTGAAGCAGGGTGTGTTTTGTACTTTATTTCAAATAAAGGATTGTTCTCTGTGTCTGTGTTTATTTACTGTCACTTACAGGTTAGTGTGATGCAGGTATCTGATAGACGCCTGTGCCATCACACAAAGCTAGGGTTTAGCAGCAGCCGTGCGCTGCTATTAACCCCTGCTATTACCTTGACTGGCACCGCATCACTCCACCGGGAAGAGCCAATATCGCACACCGGTATGGTCACATCTAATAAATGTGGCAATACCGGGCGGCTGCGGGCTGAGGATATACCAGCCCCCAGCCGGCGTTATCCTGGCTGGGGATGAAAACTGGGGGAACCGCACGTCGTTTTTTTTTAATTATTTATTTTAAAAAAAAAGCGTTTTTTTTCTACGCCGCAGTCACACTTCTGAGCAACTCCCACGAGTCTGACATTGCAGAACAGCTGCACACTTCTGACAGGAGCGTGCATGTGATTCTAGGTACATGCACGCTCATGTTCAGACAGCAGCAGGCTGTCGGGTGATGTCAGACCCACACGAGTCTGACAGCGCATCACCGGCAGTGCTGCACACTTCTGACAGGAGCGTGCATGTGTTTCTAGGTACCTCCTGGTAAAAATAACCGCGGCAAAAACTGCGGCATAAAAATTGCGTCAAAACACCACTTTTTTTGCCAGGAGGTGTAGATTGGATGCAGGAATAAGGTGTAAAAATCACAGCATCAAATTTGCATCCCTTGGCCCCCCAAAAATAAAAAAAATAAAAAAATTCTGCCACAGGTGGAAATTTGGTGCTGATGCAGACAATTTCAACACCAAATGTGCACCTCCTAACAAAAAAAAGTGGCAAAAATTGCGGAAAAATAACCGCGGCAAAAACCATGGCAAAAAAATTCCGACAAAACACCGCATTTTTTTGCCAGGAGGTGTAGATTGGATGCAGGAATATGGTATAAAAATTTCAGCACAAAATCTGCATCTCTTGGCCAAAAAAAATGTGATTTTTCTGCTAGGAGATGCAGGTCTGTGAACTCAGTGACCTCCACCTGAGGTCAGGTTACCTGCGATCACAGATGAAGGACCGTGGGAACATCCAGCTGTGACCACAAATGACCTGAGTGACGTCACCGCTCAATGCGCAGCTCATTCATTCTCTGGAGATCACAGAGAGTGGTCGGTCGTGCCGCTCTCTGTGATAATCAGATGTAGCAGAGCTGAAGCGGCGTGGGACCTCCTCTGGATTACGTCAGAGCTGCAGGGTGTTTGGGGTTAATAAAGAGGTGAAGCAGGGTTTGTTTTGTATTTTATTCCAAATAAAGGATTTTTCTGTCTGTCTGTGTTTATTTACTGTCACTTAAGCCCACTTTACATGCTACAAGATATCTTACGATATGTCGGCGGGGTCACATCGTAAGTGACGCACATCCGGCATCGTAAGGTATGTTGTAGCGTGTGACAGCGACGTGCAATTGCGATTGAACGAGAAACCATTCATCGCATGCACGTCGTTCATTCCTGACGAATGGAACGTCAGATTGTTCATCGTACCCGGGGTAGCGCACATCGCAGTGTGTGACATCTCGGAAACGATGAACAGCTCTCACCTGCCTCCTGCAGCTCCCGGCCCACAATGCGGAAGGAAGGAGGTGGGCGGGATGTTTACGTCCCGCTCAGCTCCGCCTCTCCGATTCTATTGGCCGGCTGCCGCGTATGTGACGCCAAACGTCCCTCCCACTCCAGGAAGTGGAAGTTCGCCGCCCACATCGAGGCCGTATGGACGGGTAAGTATGTGTGACGGGGGTTAATCGTTTGTGCGGCACGTTCAACAAATTGAACGTGCCGCACATATGATGGGGGCGTTGCAAATTGCATACGATATCGTATGCGAAATTGCAACGTGTAAAGCAGGCTTTACAGGTGTGTGTGATGCAGGTATCTAATAGACGCCTGTACCATCACTCAACCTAGGGTTTAGTAGCAGCTGTGCGCCGCTATTAACCCCTGCTATTACCCTGACTGGCACCATATCACGCCTGCGGGAAGAGCCAGTAGGTCACATCTAATAGATGCGGCACTAATGGGCGGCTGCGGGCTGAGGATATACTTGATCATATACCTGAGGATATATGCGAACGTTATCTTGGCTGGGGATGAAAATAGGGGGGATCGCACGCCGTTTTTTTGTTGTTTTTTTTACTTTCACCGGAATCACACATGCGAGGGGCTCACGGGAGTCTGCCATGGCAGCACCCGGCAAAGCCTCGCACGTGTGACTCTGGGCACTGTATACACAGCACAGATACAGCGCGACAACTGGGGCTGCAGCCGCGCGCTATAACTGTGCTGCCGAGTGTTTACCACCGTGAACTGACCGACAGACTGTACTGCTTTCCTTGCTCACCTGCCGGCCTAGCGACTGTGATTGGTTGCAGTTAGCTGACACGCTGACACTCAGGGTGGGGGCATGTCTTGCTGCAACCAACACGCGCCGGTGGTTGGAGAAAACAGTGAATATTGAATTGTCGGCTCTGGAAGGTAACCGCATGACCCGGAAAGAGTATGCTGCCATGACCGCTCCTCGGTGAGTATGCCGCGCTTGCCCCTAGCCCCTCCACAAACGTTTTTAACCTCCGGATTCCGGTCCCCATTGACTTATATGGGCACTGAATTCCGGAGCGGATCGGACTCTTTTTTTAAATCTGGCAGTGATCCGCCGGCCCCGGATTATTGGCCGTTCGATCAGCTCTATTCATAACTGGATATTTACTTGCAAACAATGAAATCTTCCAGACAAGACGTCTATTCTTTACCTGAAGACATGACATGAATAAATGCATCCGAACTGAGCAAAAGGTGACGAGTGATGAAGATGAAAGCCATACACTAGTAAGTGCATAAGTCAGAAGCTGAATAATACTGTCTTAGAAGAAGCAGACTAGAACAAGCTGTACAGAAGGAACTTGGCCATGGCGTCTTTGGCAGTCCTGAAGAATCCTGTTCCAGAAGAATATTCTGAGCGACAGAAATTCCAGCTACAAAACAAGAATTGTCTTCTGTGGAAAATGTTACAAAAGAGGTAAACATATAGGGAAAAAAGAAAGTTAAAAGAGAAAGGTTTGTACAATCACTGATAAATAGTATATCTAAATATGCAAATTGTCTCCTCAGAGAGGAAGAGGATGGAAACTCTAGGTCCACCTATTTCAGGAAGAAATCCATAAAGTAAACATTGCCCTTTAGAGGGCCTTGCCCATGACTGAAGCTGGCCAATCACATTAGATAACTGTCTGCTAAACGATGCTATCTTGGCCGTCTCTACCGTACACAGTAGTGCTCTTTGAGTCCAGTACTCGAAGTTTTCTATGAGAAAATCGCTGGCTGACACATCAGCTTATCCCCAGGAGTACAATGCAGATCGGCAGTCTGAAATCTGACATGCAATATACGCATTTCTCCAATCCATCAGTCGGCTGGCGTCCCCATACACAATAGATCATTGGCCGAACCCATCACTATTGGTGGATTTGGCAGATATTAACCCATTGTGTATAGGGGCATTTAGTAGAGGTGCATAACGATCGCCGACCTCAGTGCCTACTTCAGCTGGGTATGTGTTTGAGAGTGGAATACAAGCTACTAGCCAAACAGTGGCCAGCAGCTGATGTCTACAGAGGACGCCGCGTGACAGGGGAGTGGATGTAGACGAGTAGAATGTTTGAATTCTATTATTATTTTTTATGAGTAAGAGACAGAACAGAGACTGTATATGCCACCAAAGGGCCCAGGATTAAAAAAATTATTTACTGTATACCACAATGATCCCAGGATGAGGACACATATACCAGGATGAGGACATATATACCAGGATGGGCCCAGGATGGGGAACATATATACCAAGATGGGGTACATATATAAAAACAGGACGGGGATAATATATTCTAAGATGGGGAATCAGCAGCATAGTTGCTGGGGGGGGGGGTGCAGAGTGGGGCGCTCTGCTACCCAGGGTCAAATTAGCCACTAGGAAGAATTCGACATGTGAGAGCTGCTGCTGCTGCAGAGGAAGACTAATCAGCTTCTGCCCGGATGAAAGTAAATACATCCTAGTGGTACAGGACCAGTGGTGACATCATGCCCATGTGACCTGTGTGGGAGTGTAACGCCTGCCTGGATCCACAGACTCAGATGGGCTGTAATGGACAGGCTAGAGGGAAGCCACTCACCAAGCAGGACCCCCAGAACCCTGAAACCCTTTAACCCCTATACAGGGATTTGGAATTACACAGAGCCCTGGAGTTCACTACCTGTGGAAGGCAGCAGTCCAAGAGAGTAGTCAACAGGCAGGGTCAAACCAGGAATTGCAGAACAGGGACAGAATCGGTAGGCAAGGACGTAATCAGAAACAAGCAGAGGTCAAAACCGGATCGGACAGCGAGGTACAAAAACAGCAGACAGGAGAGGTAGTCAGAACACAAGCAAAAGTCAGAACACCAGAATCACAAAACAGAACAGGATCCAGAATATCAGAACTATCTCTGGCAGAGGTCAGCAGACAGGAGGGGAATTAAGAAGGGTGTGGTGTCTTCCCATTGGCTGTAGCTGAATGATGGGCTGCAGTGTGTACATCGCCCTGGCCAAAAACTGATGCTCTAGCAGGATACAGCTAAACCCCCACTAAGTGAAGGCATCACAGGTGCAGGAGAAGCAGATCACACACACACCTTCATGGAATGGAGGGGAGGTGACTGCTAGATGATAAAACTGCACACAAGTGGCTTGCATAGAGCGCTGTTCACATGCAGATGACACAGTCACAAACCCGCAGCCTATTAGGTAACGCCCTTCTATTAGATCAGGCGGGCTGCCAAGCCGTACTCCACTGTATATCATGCACGGACAGACACTCTACAATGCAAGGCCCAACAGAAAGGGGCCTGGCTGTATCCTGTACAAACAAAAAAATATGAGGTTTTTGTTGGTATTTATGGCCATAAAACGTAAGCCTACACCCTTGACGAGGGTGTAGGCTTACGTTTTATGGCCATAAATACCAACAAAAACCTCATATTTTTTTGTTTGTACAGGATACAGCCAGGCCCCTTTCTGTTGGGCCTTGCATTGTAGAGTGTCTGTCCGTGCATGATATACAGTGGAGTACGGCTTGGCAGCCCGCCTGATCTAATAGAAGGGCGTTACCTAATAGGCTGCGGGTTTGTGACTGTGTCATCTGCATGTGAACAGCGCTCTATGCAAGCCACTTGTGTGCAGTTTTATCATCTAGCAGTCACCTCCCCTCCATTCCATGAAGGTGTGTGTGTGATCTGCTTCTCCTGCACCTGTGATGCCTTCACTTAGTGGGGGTTTAGCTGTATCCTGCTAGAGCATCAGTTTTTGGCCAGGGCGATGTACACACTGCAGCCCAACTTGCTGTGAGTAATACTTGATTTTTGGAGGACATTATCCTCTTATTGTTGCTTTTTTTATATGTAGCTGAATGATGGCAACTTCAGCTGAAAGACACACGCCACCTATAGTCAGCCAGAGGTACTGCAGATCCCAAGATAACCCAGCCCAGTGGATGATCGGAGCCTGCGCCCACTGCCGCTGGCATCGACTCCTCTCCCATCACCAGCCCGATCCACGGCAGGAACACGGCCTGGCGATCGGAGTAGAAGTCGCTGGAGTGGACTCCGGTGGTGACGCAACAGTACCCCCCCTCCACGAGGGGCCTCCGTACCCTCAAAACCCGGCTTGCCAGGAAATTGGAGGTGAAACCGCCGGACCAGACCCTTAGCATGAATATCGCTCGCAGGGACCCATGACCTCTCCTCAGGGCCACAACCCCTCCAATGTACCAAATACTGTACCGCCCCTCTGACAATATGGGAATCAAGTATTCTCTGTACTTCATACTCCGTTACCTTCAACCAAAACAGGAGGGGGGGCCCTGACTGGGTGAATGGGGGACATGATATAACTTGAGGAGGGACTTGTGGAACAGATTTGATATCTTAAAGGATGGGGGAGTTGCAGGCGGAAAGCTGTGGGATTAATTACCTCGATTATCTCGTAAGGTCCAATAAATCTGGGACCCAGCTTAGCAGACGGGACCTTGAGTTTAATATTTCGTGTTGATAACCATACCTTGTCCCCAACTCCAAGTCTAGGGCCCTTGGAACGTCTCTTATTAGCAGAGGAGGCTTGACCAACCTTTGCCTTCTTCAAGTTCTCTTTCACCTCAGACCAGATAGCCTTCAGTTTGTCCACAGTTATTTCAGCCTCAGGAGTATCAACCACAGTGGAAGAAAAAGAACCAAAACGTGGATGCAACCCTAAATTGCAAAAAAAAGGGGGTAGTCTGGATGGATTCCTGATACTGATTATTGATGGCGAACTCAGCTAGCGGCAGATATTCCACCCAGTCAGACTGACGGTCAGGCACATAACACCGAAGATATTGTTCAAGGGTTTGATTGGAACGTTCAGTCTGACCATTGGTCTCTGGGTGGTAGGCAGATGAAAAAGATAACTCTATATTGATCTTTTTACAAAATGCCCTCCAGAATTTCGAGACGAACTGTGTTCCTCGGTCAGAAACAATATTTTCCAGAACCCCGTGTAACCGCACAATATAACTAATAAACAACTTGCTAAGAGTTTCAGAATTAGGTAATCCGGACAGAGGAACAAAATGACACTGTTTGCTGAATCTATCCACTACTACCCAGATACAAGTCTTGCCTTCTGAGGGTGGAAGGTCAGTGATGAAGTCCATGGAGAGATGTGTCCAAGGGCTTACTGGAGTAGGTAGGGACTGGAGAAATCCATCAAGGTGAGTACGGGGTGCCTTGGCTCGAGCACAAGTTCCACAAGCCAGTACATATTCCTTACAATCTTTCGCTATGGTTGGCCACCAAAAATTCCTGGTTACTAGTCGGAGGTTATTGCCTATATCAGGGTGATCTGCAAGCACAGAATTGTGGGATTCCTGGAGTACCCGTAGGCGAAGTAAGGGGGCGACAAACAGTTTATGGTCAGTAGTGGTTTCAGGAGCTTGGTCTTGGGTATTCTGGACCTCTTCTATCAAATCTAAGGAAACAGATGACATAATAATGCCTTTAGCTAAAATATGAACTGGTTCAGAGTTTTCAGACTGAGAGGGACAGAAGCTACGGGAAAGTGCATCAGCTTTTGCGTTCTTGGTACCGGGCCGGAACGTTACCACAAAATCAAATCTGCAGAAGAACAATGCCCACCTAGCTTGCCTAGGATTGAGTCTCTTAGCAGATTCCAGATAAGTGAGATTCTTATGGCCTGTGATAACTGTGACCTTATGTTTGGCGCCCTTCCTCGAAAGCCCATTTAATTGCCAACAGCTCTCGATTACCAATATCATAATTTCTCTCTGTGGGAGAAAACTTGCTGGAAAAGAAGGCACGAGGACGAAGCTGAGTGAGAGACGAAGTACCTTGTGATAGCACCGCCCCTACTCCAACCTCAGATGCATCGACTTCTACAATAAACGAACGCATAACGTCAGGCTGAACCAGAATCGGGTCCGAGGAAAAACATTCTTTTAATTTAGAGAAGGCATGGATTGCTTCTGGCTTCCAATTAACCACATCAGCCCCCTTTTTAGTCAAATCGGTGAGGGATTTGGCAATTTTGGAAAAATCTCTAATAAATTTGCGATAATAATTAGCAAACCCAAGGAAACGCTGCAAGGCTTTCAGAAACTTGGGTTGCACGCACTTCTTAATCGGTTTAAGTTTAGAGGGATCCATGCGGAAGCCTTCTGCAGACAAAATATAACCCAGGAAATTAACCTCTGCCTCAAAAAAAACACATTTCTCATATTTAGCAAATAGGGAGTTCTCCCTGAGTCCAGCTTGGTGAACCATAGGGCTCCTATGAGCTGGTTAAAGAGATCGGGGATGAGTGGCAGAGGGTACTGATTCTTTACAGTAATAGCATTAAGTTCACGGTAGTCAATACAAGGTCTGAGGCCACCATCTTTTTTATCAACGAAAAAGAATCCAGCGCCGATTGCACACCCACACCCTGGGTGAGAGGAGTACTATCAATAGCAGATATCCTAATAGGTGCATGCAATCTTAGCAAAGGCAAACCCAGCTCTTTTGCTAAAATAGAGACTATGAAATTAGCTGCAGAGCCACAATCAACAAAGGCCTGCAGCTGCAAAGCTTTTCCCTGGTGAAACAATTGGACAGGTAATATTAACCTCATAGGGTCTGCAGGGAGTACTTGGGCACCTGAGTGAGTATCCTGGGGCCCACTCAGGTGCTGCTGCTGCCTTGGAAGTGATTGCCTCTGAGATCCAGGCTCTCCATGATTGGTTCCACAACGTGATCTGCTCCCTTGAAGTTGACGGGACTCTGGACATGCTGAAGTAGGTGCTGCAGGGGCTTGAATTTGAGCAGACTTGAGCTCTTTCACTTGCTGTCCAAGTCCTTGAAAAAGGCCAGACAGGGTGTGCACCTGATTTATCACAGTATGGACAGAATCCATTTTGTTTTTTGTTAGATGGGCCAGAGATAATGTAACGCCTGCCTGGATCCACAGACTCAGATGGGCTGTAATGGACAGGCTAGAGGGAAGCCACTCACCAAGCAGGACCCCCAGAACCCTGAAACACTTTAACCCCTATACAGGGATTTGGAATTACACAGGGCCCTGGAGTTCACTACCTGTGGAAGGCAGCAGTCCAAGAGAGTAATCGACAGGCAGGGTCAAACCAGGAATTGCAGAACAGGGACAGAAAAGGTAGGCAAGGACATAATCAGAAACAAGCAGAGGTCAAAACCGGATCGGACAGCGAGGTACAAAACCAGCAGACAGGAGAGGTAGTCAGAACACAAGCAAAAGTCAGAACACCAGAATCACAAAACAGAACAGGATCCAGAATATCAGAACTATCTCTGGCAGAGGTCAGCAGACAGGAGGGGAATTAAGAAGGGTGTGGTGTCTTCCCATTGGCTGTAGCTGAATGATGGCAACTTCAGCTGGAAGACACATGCCACCTATAGTCAGCCAGTGGTACTGCAGATCCCAAGATAACCCAGCCCAGTGGATGAGTGGAGCCTCCGCCCACCGGGGCCGCTGACAATGACTCCTCTCCCATCACCAGCACCATCCACGGCAGGAACACGGTGTCGCCTGGCGATCGGAGTAGAAGTCCGTGGAGCGGACTCCGGTGGTGACATAACAGGGAGAAGCCGCAGAATATTGTTGGTTGGAAGCATCAGGAGATAAAGGAGAAGCTGGAGGAGATGGGGGCACGTATTATGGGCAATGAGAAAAGAGGGGAATGGGGGGTGCAGGATGTGTGGCATATGGGCCACAGTAGACTGTTACAGAGAGGTGTGATGTGGTGCAGGGTGTTTAAGAGAGTGGTAAGGGGGGGATACAGGATGTGTGGGGCATAGGGGTGAAAAATTGGAGCTAGAGGGGGTACAGGGTGTATGAGATATATAGGTGCAGGGTGTGAGATAGCGCATACCTTCCAATTTGTGAAGAAGAGAAACAGGGACAACTTATGTGGCACACACAATTTTGGTCATGTCCCTAGCCACACCCATTTGGCAGTGAGGTACATTCATCAGATGCCCTGGACTGTTTGTTCATTCATTCATTCACAGTCGCAGCAGCCAGAACATTTTCATTTTTATGTATGTGGCGCCCTGGACAAGCCAGGACGTCACAGGTACTGCACCCCGGTTAGGAACATCAAGGTCAGACACAAATCCTTGTTGCCTCCCTCCAGGGGCTGATGTCCACACCAGGTGGGGCAGAGCCAGGCGGTTGGCTCCTCCCACCGAGGAGTTCACTGTCCTGGAGGCGGGAAAGAAGGGCAGATAGATAGTGACAAGGAGTGGAGAGAGAGAGAGTCAGGGAAGTGGTAGTGGGGGAACTGACTGGCCGTGTCCGGGTACGTGGCCCGGGCACCTGACAGCAAGGTTGGCAGACGGTGGTGACCGTCTGCAGGAGAGGCCGATTGACGCACAACCGTAAGGACCGGGGACGGGCGGTGGCCCGCCGGTACCGAATCGGGGAGCGAAGAGAAGCCAGCACCATTTGGCAGGGCCTATGGACCCCGACCAGGCTAGGAGTCGCCATTAAACCGGTCAAATCCGTCAGCGACGGGAACCTCCGGGGTTTCCCAGCAGTAAAGACCCGACTGAAGGCAACCGTCCAAACCGTGAGAGAGAGAAAGCTACCGCCAGAGCTAGAGGTCCCAGGGCCAGAGCCTGCGGGCAAACAGGGCTCCCTTAGCCAACCTACCGCTGGGGAGCGGGTTACCGGCGGGAAGCCATCGGGGCCGAGAACATAATACGGGTGCAGGGAGAGACAGTTACCGCCAACCTACCGGGAGTGACCTTTCGCAGCCGTCAGTGGGACTCGTCCATCCAGCCGTTTGTTTTACCAGAGACTCCGTGTGCGTTACTGGCTGAGTAAGTACCACCGTGCCGTCTGGCACTGCGCTGCCCCACGACCCTGCACCTGGCCAGGCCCCGCAATCCACCAAACAGATCATAACTCCGGGCCCCGGGACTACCAAAGCCCCTACCCACGGAGGGGAGAGAAACATCTCAGCTGCTCCCTGTCATCGCTCCCGGGATCCCCGTACAGAGCAGCGGTGTTCCCCCAACCTCACCACACACCGTGGGTGGCGTCACAAACCGACATCCCCAAACACCAACAAACCACCCCTTTCACTCACGGACAAGGAGCGCCGCTCGAGTCCCCGGATCCGGCCCACCGCTCGAGCCACCGAGCAGCAGCAGCAGCAGCGCCGGACCCGAGCGTGGTGAGCGCAGCGCCCCGCCGCCCGCGACATGTAGCTTTCACTATACGATAGCTGGCTTTTTTTGTGTCTGTAAGGCAATGTTTACACAGAGCGTTTTAATTCACTGCCGACAAAATATAGATAAAAGCTGAAGGGACAAAGCGCAATAGGTGTTACCCAACAGACATATAAGAGTAATAAGGGAATGTGCTTCTTCATCAAGAAATCTATTGCTACAACCTTATACTTATAAAACCTTATCCAACCTTATATTGGTGGATTTCCTGAGGATGAAGTGGGGTGACACTTCGAAACGCGTTGAATAAAACTTCATTCAACTTTCCTGGATTTATATCATATCTTCAGCAGCGTAGTTAGGCTATGTTTACCCAAGGCATTTTTGTAGCATTTTTTTCCTGACCTAAACCTGATCTTGTGGCAGAATGTCTACTGGAAATCATTTGTGGATTTGGTGCGTTTTTGACGCGTTTTTTTGGTGACATTTTTGTTGCGTTTTTTCTACAAAGTGTGTTGTTTCAATGCCAAACCTTACCAAAAACGCTGCAAAGAATTGACATGCTCATTCTTTCAAAACCTGACCAAAAATGCAGGTATTTGTCAAAACAGTTGGGAATAAATCTGCAGGTGTTTGTGTGTGTGCGCATGAGATTTCAGAAATCTCATAGACTTTGCTGGGACTGTAAAAAGTATCATTTTATTAGCATGGATTTGCATAAAACCAAGGCAAATCCGCAGCTAAGAAACGCAGCAAAACCTGACCAAAAATGCCCTGTGTGAACATAGCCTCATAGTTGCACATCTACTTTGTTCCTGATCCACACAGAGCGTTTTGCTCACCAATTTTTTGCAGCAAAACCTCATCTTTTGCCAGGAAATAACCCGTGGTTTTGCACTTCTTTAATGATTTACATGAGTGAAAAACCGCGACAAAACCGAGGTATCTCTGCAGCAAAAACGGTGAAAATAATTGACATGCTGATTCTTCCAAATATGGAGCAAAAACCAAGGTTGTTGACTTCTTTTCTTGCCACTTTCTCTTTTTTTGAGGAGCTACAATTGAGTGCTCCTCTGGTGTATTAGTTGTGCAGGGTTTTTGTGTATTTGTGGAAAGGTATATAGGACGTCACGATTGACAACGTGGCATCCTTTCCCGCTCATTTTTTTCTTTTGAGGGATGTTCCTATGACGTCATGATGATTATATATTGTATGTGTTGTCCGACCTGGACAGATTGGATGTTATTTCTATTCCTGGTGGTCCTGGTGAAGGGGGCAGATGCTCCAGCGTCGACCTGAATGACAATAAAGTGACACTGATCTGAACATCTGCTGAAGTGATCTATTGGCGCGGCATTTGAACACCTCTCTCCTTTGCTCTCTGTTATTTACCGGTTTTGGTGGCTGCAGCCTTGGATCGACGGTACATGCGTTTATAGTAGTTGTGGATTTTCACAACTGCAATTGGTGAGTAGATTTACTCCCCCCTCCCTGCCCCTCACATATTGGGGTAAGACCCTATTGCGCTTGTTTTTCCACAGCCTTTTCTCCAAGGTTGTTGACTAAACAGTTATGAAAAAAAACCCACAGGTGATTTGTGTGTATGTGCATGAGATTTCAGGAATCTCATAGGCTGGAAACACATCTATGCGAGTAAACTCGGTCCGACTGGGCTGAAAAAACTCGGCTGATTTTAGTTCACGTTAGGTTCGAGTGCAACGCAAGTGCGATGCTTTTTCTGAATAAATTAATGATTTTACTAGCGTGTGTAATGCGTGTGTAATGCGGATTTTTTACTATGTCATCTGCCATTCAGCTCTGCTACATGGCCGCTAACAGCAGACACAGACAGCCATGTAGCAGAGATGAATGGCAAATGACAGCAGATACAGACAGAGCCGCACGATCAGAATGAACTCGGGTGAACTTCACCCGACTTCATTGTCATGCTGCGGCTCTGTCTGTGCCGCGTCCTGATTAGCGGTCACCTATGAAGGGCTCACCGGTGACCGCTAATCCCCTGAGTGACTGAAGTTAGCAGCCCTCTCTCATACTCACCGATCCCCGGCGCGGCGCTGCACGGCGTTCACACTGCTCCGGCGGCTTTTACTATTTTGAAAAAGCCGGACGCTCATTAAACAATCTCGTATTCCCTGCTTTCCCCGCCCACAGGCGCCTATGATTGGTTGCAGTCAGACACGCCCCCACGCTGAGTGACAGGTGTCTCACTGCACCCAATCACAGCAGCTGGTGGGCGTGTCTATACTGTGCAGTGAAATAAATAATTAAATAATTAAAAAAAACGGCTTGCGGTCCCCCCAATTTTAATACCAGCCAGATAAAGCCATACGGCTGAAGGCTGGTATTCTCAGGATGGGGAGCTCCAAGTTATGGGGAGCCCCCCAGCCTAACAATATCAGCCAGCAGCCGCCCAGAATTGCCGCATACATTAGATGCGACAGTTCTGGGACTGTACTCGGCTCTCCCCGATTTGCCCTGGTGCGTTGGCAAATCGGGGTAATAAGGAGTTAATGGCAGCCCATAGCTGCCACTAAATCCTAGATTAATCATGTCAGGCATCTCCACGAGATACCTTCCATGATTAATCTGTAAGTTACAGTAAATAAACACACACACACCTGAAAAATCCTTTATTAGAAATAAAAAACACTAACAAATTCCCTGGTTCACCACTTTAATAAGCTCGAAAAAGCCCTCCATGTCCGGCGTAATCCAGGATGGTCCAGCGTCGCTTCCAGCTCTGCTGCATGAAGGTGACCAGAGCTGCAGAATACACCGCCGCTCCTGTCAACTCCACGCAGCTAATGAAGGGAATAGTGCGATCAGCTGAGCTGTCACTGAGGTTACCCGCGGCCACGTCTTGCCGTGTCTCACTACAACCAATCATAGGCGCCTGTGGGCGGGGAAAGCAGGGAATACGAGATTGTTTAATGAGCGGCCGGCTTTTTCAAAATAGTAAAAGCCGCCGGAGCAGTGTGAATGCCATGCAGCGCCGCGCCGGGGACCGGGGAACGGTGAGTATGAGAGAGGAGGGGAAAATGACAGACAGACTGTGAAAGAGGGACAGAGATAGTGACGTACCGACAGAGAGAGAATAGAGACTGAGAGGGAGAGACCGACTGACAGAGAATAGTGATTGACAGACATTGTGAGACATCCCTCGTTTCCAGTGTTTTAGGAAACATGCGAGAAATGTATGTAGAAAATCGCATGTCACTAGGATGGTGTGAGTGCCGTCCCGTGACATCCGATTATTTACACGCTCCTATAGACTTGCATTGGAGAGACTCGCAGTAGAAACTCGCAAAAAAAGCAGCATGTTGCGATTTTTTTTCTCAGTCCGATTTGGACTGAGAAAAAAATCGCAAATGCGAGCTGAATCACTCACTAACATGTGTCCGATTCATTGCTAGCATTGCTCTACTGCGAGAAACTCGCAAGTGAGAAGCAGCCCATAGGCTTCACTGGGACTGTGAAGGCAGAGTTTTATTAGCATGGATTTGCCTAAAAGCAAGGCAAAAACCATGCTAAAAAACGCAGCAAAAGCGCCCTGTGTGAATATTGTCTAAGGCTGTGTTCACACATTGCATGAATCCTGTATGTTTTGTCTTCTGCAGACATCTGCACCAAACTACACAATTATTATTATTATTATTATTATTAATATTTATAGAGCACTATTGATTCCATGGTGCTGTACATGAGAAGGGGTTACATACAGAATACATATACAAGTTACAATAGACATGTACAGAGGGAAGAGGACCCTGCCCTTGCGGGCTTAACAATCTTCTCTGATTACTGCATTTGTACTTAATTTTTTATGCCTTTTCCAACTTATTTGATGCATTTTTGGTGCAGATGTCAAGCCGTGTTTTTAAGTGTTTTTTTATAGCACAGAAAAACTTTGATTCTAGAATCTGTCACCGGGTTTTTGCCATCAAATCTGGGAGCAGCATAACGTAGGGGCACAGATCCTGATTCACTTACTGGGCTGTTTAGTGTAGTTTTGATAAAATTACTATTTAAGCAGCAGTAGATTATCATTATAAGACTACCTTGCCTGCTGTCAGGTAGTCCAGCATATTCATGAGTTCTGTATGACTATGTGCCCACGTGAGTTTGTACCTGCGGATACATCCACAGGTACATCCGCAGGTTTCCCGCAGCTGCTCGACGGAATCCGCAGCTATTTTTAGGTGCGGTAGTACAGCAAAATAGCTTCGGTAAACCTGCATTCGTGCGGCTTACCTGCGGAAGTCCCGGCCTCTATCTCCACAGTGGAGGGCCAGGATTTCCGCAGGTATTTCCGCAGGAATAATTGACATGCAATTATGTGCGGCTGCGGTAGATCCACAGCATGTTCCGCAGCCGCACGTATTCTTAGCATGGACACAGCACTCCCCATGTCCCATAGGATGACATGGGGAGTGTCTGTACATGATTAAACTTGCGGATTTATCTGGAAAATCCAGAAAATCCGCGGATTTTCCGCAGATAAATCCGCAGGTTTGGCACATTTATCACAATGACAGCAAATAGCTCAGTAAGTGACACATTGCTCGAATCAGGGTCTCCGGCTCTACATTATGCTGCTCTCAGACTATCAGCAATTTCTCATTTTTCCAACAAAATTTTCAATACCGTTTTTTAGGGACCACATCACATTTAAAGTGACTATGTCAGGCCTAGGTGACAGAAAATACCCCAAAGTGACATCATTCTAAAAACTGTACCCCTCAAAGTACTCAAAATCACATTCAAGAAGTTTATTAACCCTTTAGATGCTTCACAGGAATTAAAGCAATATGGAAGGAAAAAAAAATGAAAATGTTACTATTTCCTACAAAAATGCTACTTTAGCCCCAAATCTTTCATTTTCACAAGAGTAAAGCGGGCTTTACACGCTACGATATATCTAATGAGATGTCGGCGGGGTCACGTCGTAAGTGACGCAGATCCGGCATCGTTAGTGATATCGTAGCGTGTGACAGCTTTGAACGAGCAGAAATACTCACCTTCTTGTTCATCGCTGACATCGCTCATTTTCTGAAAATCGCACGTCCTGTTGTTCATCGTTCCTGAGGCAGCACACATCGCTCCGTGTGACACCCCGGGAACGATGAACTGCAGCTTACCTGCGGCCGCCGGCAATGCTGAAGGAAGGAGGTGGGCGGGATGTTTACGTCCCGCTCATCTCCGCCCCTCCGCTTCTATTGGCCGGCCGCTCTGTGACGTCGCTGTGACGCCGAATGTCCCTCCCCCTTCAGGAAGTGGATGTTCGCCGCCCACAGTGAGGTCGTTTGGAAGGTAAGTACGTGTGACGGGGGTTACAGCATTGTGCGACACGGGCAAGAAATTGCCCGTGCCGCACAAACGATGGGGGCGGGTGCGATCGCAAATGTGATCGCACAATTAATTGAAGCATATAAAGCAGCCTTAACAAGAGAAAGTGCATCATACAATTTATTGTGCAATTTCTCCTGAGTACACAGATTGTGGAAATCTAGTTTTTAGGCGCATGGTAGAGCTTGGAAGGGAAGGAGCGCCATTTGAATTTTAGAGCGCAAAATTGTCTGAAATAGTTAGCGGATGCCATGTCACGTTTAGAGAGCCACATAGAACTAAATAAAAAACTCACCAAAAGGAGCCAAGACAGATGATGTATGTGCACACACAGAATGTGGTGAGCCTTCCTCATAAAGATGGCTGCAGCCCAGGTGCAAGATGCTGATGATGCAGCCACTCAACCCTCCACACTAAAGGGGACATGCACATAAAACCTTAGTCTAGACTACTTTTAGATAAAAATATTTAATTTTTATTGATATCAAAATTACATACATACATAAACAATTACTTAAAATAAGGAATAGGAAGGAAAGAAGAAGGGGAGGGGTACTTGCCCTATCCTTTCCCTTCCTAAACCACGGGGGTCGGCGTCCTAGTCGTAGTGACGCCCCCGTTCCATGACGACTCAGCCCCTATGTTGTACCCTCCCTGGTTCCAGGGCATTCACACTCATAAGGCTTGCACTGGGAGCCCATCATATAATGAGTGAAATGCACAATGTCTTAACTGTAACCTATAAATGACGCCAAAAACCTAGGTCAGGTGGGCCCATCAGCACTATATATGGTCTCTGCCACACTCACGTGGAAATCACGCACGTGCCGCGAGACACATATTTTTCCTGCGTGTTGCGTGTGGTAAGTACTTGTCTACGGTACGTGCGGTCCATGTGTGTTCTCCGTGTGCTATCCGCGACAACACACGGAGAACCGGTAATTTGCATACTCATGTGGTAGATGCTGCTGTCCAGGGTTCTGATCTTCGGCTCCATCTTCGGAGATCAGAGCCAGTGACAGCACGCCCACCTCCATAACACACTCATAACGAGTGGCGGCCGACAGCAACTGTTTGGAGAGGAAGATTCTGCAGGGCTGGTGGAGGTGAGTATGTTTTTTTTTTATTGTAAAATAATGACACGTGTTTCTCCTGCGCGTCTCACACGGCACCGCATCCACACTACATCTGTGTGGTACGGGTGCGGGCCGTGTGACACCCATGTTGCTGGAGAAAACGTGGACATGTCAGCGTGCGAAACACACGGACACACGTAAGTACGGAACGGACACATGTTCCTTTCCAAAATACTTACGTGTGTCCAAACCATTATGAAATCATATGTCCATGTGTGTACGTGCCTCTGGTACGTGAAAAAACTGCCAAACACGTACCGGAGGCGCGAACGTGTGACAGAGGCCTATTAGTGTATCTCACACGGATACGCGAGATGCACAGTGCCTGAACTATAGCTTATAAATGACGCATAACACTAAGTCAAGGCGGGTCAGTTAGCACTATATGAGTGCATAACACATGACAGGCTCACCATTTTACCATCTGAATTCAAAAGGTCCACACACATCCTGCAAAAATCGATAAAATGTGCCACTTTGTGTGTGCATAAATCATGTGTCTTGGCTCCTTTTGGTGAGCACGTTTGGAGAGCCCCTGATGTACCTAAAGAGTGGAGCTCCCCCACAAATGACCCAAGTTCCAAAACTAGATCCCTCAAGGAATTTATTTTGATGTTTTTTGACCACTTTGACCTCCCAGGTGCTTCACAGAATTTTGTAACGCTGAGCCGTGAAAATAAAATAAAATACATTTGTTTACTACAAAACTGTTGCTTTATCCCCAAATATTTTACTTTAACCAGGGTAGCAGGAGAAAATACACCATAAAATGTGTTTAGCAACTTCTCCTGAGTATGCGGATATCTCGTAAGTGGTGGAAATCAACTGTTTGGGTGCACGGCAGGGCTCGGAAGGGAAGCAGCGCCCTTTGACTTTTTGAATGCAAAATTGTCTAGAATACAGAGTGGAGGCCATGTCGCGTTTGGAGACCCCCCCCTGATATGCCTAATCAGTGGAGCTCCCCCACAAATGACCCCATACTGGAAGCTAGACCCCTCAAGGAATTTATCTTAATATTTGGTGAGCACATTTACCCCCCAAGTGCTTCACAGAATTTTATAACGTTGAGCTGTGAAAATGAAAAAAATACATTCTTAACAACAAAAATGTTGTGTTCACGCCCAATTTTTAAAATTCACTTGGGTATCAGGAAAAAATGCACAGTATAATTTGTTGTGGAAAGTCTCCCAAACATGCAAATACCTCATATGTGGTCGAAAACTACCTTTTAGGCACAGTGCAAAGTGAAGAAGGGAACAAGCGCCATATTTGAATTCAGATTTAGTTGGAATAGTTTGCAGGTGCCATGTGACATTGGCAGAGTCTCTGAGGTGCCATAACAGAAGAAACCCCCCACAAGTGACCCCATTTTACAAACTGCACCCCTAAATGAATTTATTCAGGGGTGTAGTGAGCATATTGACACTACAGGTGTGTCAGAAAATGTCATACTATTGGGCAGTGAACAAAAAATAATTACATTTTTACCACTAAAATGTTGTTTTATCCCAAATTTTCAATTTTCACAAGGGTAATTGGTAAAAAAATGACCCATAATGTGTTACACAATTTCTCCTGAAAGTGGCAAAACTCCACATGTGACTCTACAATACTGTTTGGCTGCACCACAGGGCTTGGGAGGGAAGGAACACCATTTGATTTTTGAAGCACAGATTTTCCTAAAATAGTTTACAGACTCCAATTTGCAGAGCCCCTAAGTGTCAGAATAGCAGAAACCCCCTAGAGCAGTGATGGCGAACCTATGGCACGCGTTCAGACTGGGCACGCAGAGCCCTCTTTGCTGGCACGCGCGCTGTCGCCACATTCAGCCACTTTAAACTGTCGATGTGATCGCGCCGGCAGTTCAAAGCTGTGTTTAGCAGAGGAGACATCTCTCCTCCTTCTGACACTCCTCCTCTCCTGGGTCGCAGGCCTGTTGCCTAGGAGACGGAGGAGCTTCAGTAGGCGGCGCTGGCGTCTTGTGGCCACCCGGGAACTGAACTGACTGAGGACCCAGTGGCGCGCAGCGGAGGAGCGGGTGCTGGAAAGTGAGTCGTTTTTTTTTTTTGTTTTTTTTTAAAACTGTGTGCGGCTGTGCCAAGGTGTGGGGGGACAGTGCCAGCACGGGGGCAAACATGGAGAGCACGGGGGCAAAAACATGGAGAGCTCGGGGCAAAAACACGGAAAGCTCTGGGGAAAAAACACGGAGAGCTCGGGGGCAAACATGGAGAGCACGGGGGCAAACATGGAGAGCACGGGGGGCAAAAACATGGAGAGCTCGAGAGCAAACATGGAGAGTTCGGGGGCAAACATGGAGAGCACGGGGGCAAACATGGAGAGCACGGGGCAAACATGGAGAGCACGGGGGCAAACATGAAGAGCATGGGGGCAAACATACAGTCATATGAAAAAGTTTGGGCACCCCTATTAATGTTAACCTTTTTTCTTTATAACAATTTGGGTTTTTGCAACAGCTATTTCAGTTTCATATATCTAATAACTGATGGACTGAGTAATATTTCTGGATTGAAATGAGGTTTATTGTACTAACAGAAAATGGGCAATCCACATTTAAACAAAATTTGACTGGTGCAAAAGTATGGGCACCCTTATCAATTTCTTGTTTTGAATACTCCTAACTACTTTTTACTGACTTACTGAAGCACTAAATTGGTTTTGTAACCTCATTGAGCTTTGAACTTCATAGGCAGGTGTATCCAATCATGAGAAAAGGTATTTAAGGTGGCCACTTGCAAGTTGTTCTCCTATTTGAATATCTTATGAAGAGTGGCATCATGGACTCCTCAAAACAACTCTCAAATGATCTGAAAACAAAGATTATTCAACATAGTTGTTCAGGGGAAGGATACAAAAAGTTGTCTCAGAGATTTAAACTGTCAGTTTCCACTGTGAGGAACATAGTAAGGAAATGGAAGAACACAGGTAGAGTTCTTGTTAAGCCCAGAAGTGGCAGGCCAAGAAAAATATCAGAAACGCAGAGAAGAAGAATGGTGAGAACAGTCAAGGACAATCCACAGACCACCTCCAAAGACCTGCAGCATCATCTTGCTGCAGATGGTGTCAATGTGCATCGGTCAACAATACAGCGCACGTTGCACAAGGAGAAGCTGTATTGGAAACTAATGCGAAAGAAGCCGTTTCTGCAAGCACGCCACAAACAGAGTCGCCTGAGGTATGCAAAAGCACATTTGGACAAGCCAGTTACATTTTGGAAGAAGGTCCTGTGGACTGATGAAACAAAGATTGAGTTGTTTGGTCATACAAAAAGGCGTTACGCATGGAGGCAAAAAAACACGGCATTCCAAGAAAAGCACTTGCTACCCACAGTAAAATTTGGTGGAGGTTCCATCATGCTTTGGGGCTGTGTGGCCAATGCCGGCACCGGGAATCTTGTTAAAGTTGAGGGTTGCATGGATTTAACTCAGTATCAGCAGATTCTTGACAATATTGTGCAAGATTCAGTGACGAAGTTGAAGTTACGCAGAGGATGGATATTTCAGCAAGACAATGATCCAAAACACCGCTCCAAATCTACTCAGGCATTCATGCAGAGGAACAATTACAATGTTCTGGAATGGCCATCCCAGTCCCCAGACCTGAATATCATTGAACATCTGTGGGATGATTTGAAGCGGCTGTTCATGCTCTGCGACCATCAAACTTAACTGAACTGGAATTGTTTTGTAAACAGGAATGGTCAAATATACCTTCATCCAGGATCCAGGAACTCATTAAAAGCTACAGCAAGCGACTAGAGGCTGTGATTTTTGCAAAAAGAGGATCTACAAAATATTAATGTCACTTTTATGTTGAGGTGCCCATACTTTTGCACCGGTCAAATTTTGTTTAAATGCGGATTGCACATTTTCTGTTAGTACAATAAACCTCATTTCAATCCAGAAATATTACTCAGTCCATCAGTTATTAGATATATGAAACTGAAATAGCTGTTGCAAAAACCCAAATTGTTATAAAGAAAAAAGGTTAACATTAATTTGGGTGCCCAAACATTTTCATATGACCGTAGGGAGCACGAGGGCAAACATGGAGAGCATGAGGGCAAACATGGAGAGCACGGGGGCAAACATGGATAGCACGGGGGCAAACATGGCTGCAAGGATGGAGGAAACATGCAAGGATGGGGGGAAACATGGCTGCAAGGATGGGGGAAACATGTCTGCAAGGATGGGAGGAAACATGCAAGGATGGAGGGAAACATGCAAAGATGGAGGGAACCATGCAAAGATGGGGAAGCATGCAAGGATGGGGGAAACATGCAAGGATGGGGGAAACATGGCTGCAAGGATGTGGGAAACATGCAAGGATGGAGGGAAACAAGCAAAGATAAAGGGAACCATGCAAAGATGGGGGAAACATGCAAGGATGGGGGAAACATGCAAGGATGGGGGAAACATGGCTGCAAGGATGGGGGAAGCATGCAAGGATGGGGGGAAACACGGCTGCAAGGATGGGGGAAACATGTCTGCAAGGATGGGAGGAAACATGCAAGGATGGAGGGAAACATGCAAAGATGGAGGGAACCATGCAAAGATGGGGAAGCATGCAAGGATGGGGGAAACATGCAAGGATGGGGGAAACATGGCTGCAAGGATGTGGGAAACATGCAAGGATGGAGGGAAACAAGCAAAGATAAAGGGAACCATGCAAAGATGGGGGAAACATGCAAGGATGGGGGAAACATGCAAGGATGGGGGAAACATGGCTGCAAGGATGGGGGAAGCATGCAAGGATGGGGGGAAACACGGCTGCAAGGATGGGGGAAACATGTCTGCAAGGATGGGAGGAAACATGCAAGGATGGAGGGAAACATGCAAAGATGGAGGGAACCATGCAAAGATGGGGAAGCATGCAAGGATGGGGGAAACATGCAAGGATGGGGGAAACATGGCTGCAAGGATGTGGGAAACATGCAAGGATGGAGGGAAACAAGCAAAGATAAAGGGAACCATGCAAAGATGGGGGAAACATGCAAGGATGGGGGAAACATGCAAGGATGGGGGAAACATGGCTGCAAGGATGGGGGAAGCATGCAAAGATGGAGGGAACCATGCAAAGATGGGGAAACATGCAAGGATGGGGGGAAACATACAAAGATGGACGGAACCATGCAAAGATGGGGGAAACATACAAAGATGGAGGGAACCATGCAAAAATGGGGGAAACATGCAAGGATGGGGGGAAACATACAAAGATGGAGGGAACCATGCAAAGATGGAGGGAACCATGCAAAGATGGAGGGAAACATACAAGGATGGGGGAAACATGCAAGGATGGGGGAAACATGGCTGCAAGGATGGGGGAAAACATGGTTGCAAGGATGGGGGGAAACACCCCAGGATGGGGCACATTTAGCAGGAAGGGGAACATGCCAGGAAGGGGTACATTTACCAGGATGGGGGATACATTTACCAGGATGGGGGGATACATTTACCAAGATGGGAGGAAACATGAAAGGATGGGGGTACATGAACATGCCAGGATGAGGAAACATGCCAGGATGGGGAACATTTAGCAGCAAGAGTGACATTTACCAGGATGGGGTACGTTTACCAGGAAAGGGGACATTTACCAGGATAAGGGAACATGCCTGGATGAGGTACATTTACCAGGATGGGGTCATTTAGCAGCATGGGGGAAGATGCCAGGATGGGATACATTTACAATGATGGGGTACATTTACCAGAATGGAGGACATTTACCAGGAATGGGGTACATGCCGGGATGGAGGAACATTTACCAGGATGGGGAATGTGCCGGGATAGGACCATGATGGGGACAAATAAAACAGAATTTAGGAAATATATGTAAGGATGGGGGGGACATGTTTACCAGGAAGTAGCCCAGGAAGGGGGACATAACTACACAATGAAAGGGGAGGGGACCAACTCGCACATCTTTATTGGTTTTCAGGATGTTCAGACTTTGAAATGTAGATGATGTAGATGTGGATTACAGGGTGACATCTGATTGCATTCAATGCTAAAATCTGTCTAATATGCTGCAATTTTTTCCAGAAAGATTAATCCAACTGCTGTGTCTGAAAAGGGCAGTGGCAGTGGCTCAGCTTCAATGTGTGGTAAGCATGCATAAGCGTGATGCCCCTGCTAAAGAGAAAAGAAGACTGCAAAGGTAAGATTAAAATAAATTATTTACATAATAGGATTGGTTGGCACTTCGGAAAAAAAATGGGTTTAGGGCTACAGTTTGGGCACTAGGCCTGCAAAAGGTTCGCCATGACTGCCCTAGAGTGACTACATTTTGGAAATTACAGCCCTCTGAGAATTGATCTACAAGTGTAGTGATAATTTAGACTCAGAAACCACCTAAGGCTATGGAGTCAAACGCAGTGAATGTTGCAAGCTTAAAATTGCAAATAAATCCTTGTTGTGCCCAGTACATTGTAGTGCCCGTACATTGTACCCAGCTTGTGCTTCTGGAGACCTGCACCCTGTAAATTAAGCAGGTTCTGCTCACTACAACAATGCCAAACATGTGGATGCCACACATGTGGATGTTAACTGTGGTTTTGTCGCGCCCCCGCTCATCTCTTACCGGTCCAGTCTCCGTGCACCCAGACCACGGCTGCCGCTCCCGCTCTCCTCCCTCTGCTTCCCCTGCACGTCCCGCTCGGCGGTCTGCTTCCAGCCCTCCTGCCTCATCTCCCCTGCGTCCTGCACTGTTCTCCGGCTCCCGGGTCTGGCACATGCGCACTAGGGCGAGCTCTCTCCCCTTCTCTTAAAGGGCCAGCGTCTCTGAGAACAGGAAATGGCTGAATACAGGTACAGGGTATATAAGACTATCTTTTCCAAGTGGGCGGTGCCTGTTCAACGTGTACCAGTAGCCCTTGTCTCTTGTGCTAGTGTTCAGGTCCCATGTGTATTGTGCCCAGGATTAACCCTGTCTCTGCCCGCAGATCCCGACTGCTGCCTGTGTGTATCCGGTCTTCCAGCTTTCCAGGAGAATCCCCGATGTCAGACTGTTGTGGATCCCATCATCTTCCTTCAGCCTGTACTCATCACCGATCCTGGACTCCGCCCGGTATCGCCTGACTTCACCCTCACTGGTCCCGGATTCCATTTACCATCTCCAGTCGGCACCTGTACCTGGTTCTTCTCAGTCCACGTCTTTCCTTGCACCTGCCTCCATATCCTGTGTGGACATCTTTGGACGCTATCCCGCAATGCTCCCGTGTCCTGGCTGCTGCGCATCTAGGCCTTCTGGGGAGATTGCCAGACAGCCATTGTATAGGGGTTCGCTCCTGGTGGTCTCCTTGGGGGTGTCCGGTGCGCAGTCCCGTGGATCTTCCTCTACACCGAACATTACAGATTGAACAGGCCATGGATGCCGCCGGGTCACAAGTGTCCCAGCTAGCTGGATTACACCAAGAACTGGTGCGACAATGCGAGACCCAATCTCGCATGCTGGCCTTTATGACATCCGTGGATACCCGTTTGAATACCCTTCAGGCAACAGCCACAGCTCAGTCAGATCAGTCTACGGTAGCGGCTCCCGCGGTTGCCTCAGCCTTAAAACTTCGTCTTGCTGCTCCGTCCCGCTATGCCGGGGACCCCAAGACCTATAGAGGCTTCCTGAATAAATGCTCCCTGCACTTCAAGCTGGTCCCCCACCTCTTCGTCTCGGATCAGGCGAAAGTGGCCTTCCTGATGTCCCATCTGGAGGGAGACGCATTGGCCTGGATGAATCCCTTATGGGAGAGAGAAGATCCGGTGACCACCAACATCCAGGCATTCCTAGAGGCCTTCTGCAACACCTTTGATGAACCAGGATGTACCTCCGCGACGGCCTCTTCTTTCCTTCAACTACGCCAAGGCTCTCTAACTGTTGGTCAATACGCCATCCGTTTCCGCACGCTTGCCTCCGAATTGGGATGGAACAATGAGGCATTGACTGCGGCCTTCTGGGAGGGGCTTTCCGGTCGCATCAAGGACGAGTTGGCTGGTCGTGATGTTCCTCTTACCTTGGATGGCCTGATCTCTCTGGCCTCCAGGATTGACCTCTGTTTCCAGGAACGGACCAAGGAAGCACTCCGGGAGAGAAGACCGATGCGCCACGTCCCAGCAATCCAGAGACCCGCCGTACCCCTGTCGGTGCCGTCCAGTTGTTCTTCCCCCGAACCATGCAAGTGGATCACCTGTGACAGGCTGAACAACGCTGGAAGGAGCGGATCGCCAGGGGCCTATGCCTCTACTGCGGTGGTGACACATACCTAATTAGTTCCTGCCCAGACCGGCCGAGAAACTCCAAAGCCTAGGGTTGGTAGAGGAGGCTACCCTAGGCGCCGGAGTACTCACATCCCCGGTAACGCTGACGGTCCAGGTGACCACGCAGGAGATCCGGTTCACGACAGAGGCGTATCTGGATTCCGGGTCAGCAGGCAACTTCATACAACAAGCCACGGTGGACAAATACCGGATTCCCGTTACCCCGCTCTCAAGTCCTCTTGTGTTCGCCTCCATGGACGGGAAACCTCTCTCTGATCCTGTGTTATCCGTCACCGAATGCGTGGAGCTCCGAATAGGCGCACTGCACACTGAGAAGATCAGCCTATACGTACTGCCTCGGCTGGCTCACTCGCTTCTCCTGGGGCTCCCCTGGTTACAGGCACATGAACCTCTCGTCAGTTGGCGTTCCGAAGAGACCACCCGTTGGGGTCAGTCCTGCCATGAGTGATGTTTGCAGCCCGTCCGCCCTGTTCCTCAGGTTACGACACCAGAGTCCCTGCCGGGACTGCCCTCTGCGTATTGGTCGTTTGCGGATGTCTTTGACAAGAAGGAGGCTGAGGTGTTGCCGCCGCACCAACCATACGACTGTGCTATCGACTTGCTGCCTGGATCCACTCCTCCCCGAGGACGTATCTATCCCTTGTCTCCAACCGAGACGGAGGCCATGTCTGATTACATTGCAGATAACCTGGCAAGCGGGTTCATTCGGAGGTCCTCATCACCGGCAGGAGCCGGGTTCAGAAGAAAGAAGGAGACCTGCGGCCCTGCATTGACTACAGGGGCTTGAACCAGATCACTATTAAAAACAAATACCTCCTTCCTCTCATCCCGGAGCTGTTCGATCAGCTTAGGGGAGGCCGCATCTTCACCAAGCTTGATCTTCGCAGAGCTTACAACTTGGTCCGTATTCGCCCGGGAGACGAATGGAAGATGGCATTCAACACCCGAGACGGGCACTACAAATACTGTGTGATGCCGTTCGGTCTCTGCAACGCCCCGGCTGTCCTCCAAGAGCTGGTGAAGGATGTCTTCAGGGATCTTCTCTACATCTGTGTGGTTGTGTATCTGGACGACATCCTGGTCTACTCCCCGGACTTACCGACCCACAGGAGAAACGTACGACTCATTCTGCAGAGGCTTAGAGAAAACCGCCTGTATGCCAAGTATGAGAAATGCTTGATTGAGCGGACGTCCCTTCCCTTTCTTGGATACGTGATTTCCGACACCGGCCTGCAGATGGATCCCGAGAAAATGCCAGACAGCCCCTGTATAGGGGTTCGCTCCTGGTGGTCTACTTGGGGGGAGTCCGGTGCGCGGTCCCGTGGATCCTCCTCTACACCGAACATTACAGGTTTAGGCACATTGTGGTGCTCAGAAGGGAGGGGGCATATGGATTTTTGAGCTCAGATTTTGCTGGATTTCTTTTTTGGGGGGGATCCATAGAATTTTTCCAGAGCCTTTGTGCTACCAGTAACATGGAAGCCCCCTATATTTCCATTAACAGATGACATGCGTGAGTGGGGCCTGTTTTTTGGGGTTGAGTGGAATGCTATTTGGTGGCGATTTGGGGTACAGAACATGTTGGATCAGTTTCAATTTCTCCTGTGCTCTATGCTGAACACTTACATCATGGTTTAAATCTACATCTCCGAAACACATGAGTCAGATGAAACCCACAACGGATCCATTCACTAATGAAGCAACAGAGTTAAGGCTGCTTTACACGTTTCAATTTCTCGTGCGATCGCATGTGTGATCGCACCCGCCCCCATCGTTTGTGCGGCATGGGCAATTTCTTGCCCGTGTTGCACAAAGTCGTAAACCCCCGTCACACGTACTTACCTTCCAAACAACCTCGCTGTGGGCGGTGAACATCCACTTCCTGAAGGGGGAGGGACTTTGGGTGTCACAGTGACGTCACACAGCGGCCGGCCAATAGAAGCGTAGGAGCGGAGATGAGCGGGACGTAAACATCATGCCCACCTCCTTCCTTCCGCATTGCCGGTGGCCACAGGTAAGCTGCAGTTCATCGTTCCCGGGGTGTCACACGGAGCGACGTGTGCTGCCTCGGGAACGATGAACAACCGTAGCACAGAAGCACGTTCGATTTTTTTAAAATGAGCGACGTGTCAACAAGCAACAATAAGGTATTTTTGCTTGTTCACAGTCGCCCATTTGTGTTACACGCTACGATATGTCAAACGAGGCCGGATGTGCGTCACTAACGACGTGACCTCGACGACATATCGTTTGATATGTCGTAGCGTTTAACGTGCCCTTAACTCCGGACTTTGTTTGGCCTCTGTTCAGCGAGGTCCATCTTTTCAACGGTGAACAAAACTGTTGATGACCGCACTTTTGTACACGCCTAAAAAGAGGTGTAAAAAGATAGACACTGCCGACCACAGAACAGATGCGAGTTCAATGTGACTGCCTCTGCCTCATTACAGTGAATTATCCTTTGGGAATTTTCTCCGAATGAAGTTTTTCAGAGACGTAACCGTAATCCCCGATGTAAGCACTCAGCCTAGAGCGCAGGATAAATATAAGCTGTGCCATACTACGATCTTTGGGAGGCATAATAAATAAGATCAACAGCAGTTGAATAATTGGTTTTATTTATTTTATTTTTCATTTTTACACCATTTACCTTGCGGTACAAGTGATTAGGCGCCTCTATTCCCCACTCAGTACGATTACAGCGATACCAGACTAATTTATAGTTTTAAGTTCTAGTTTTTTTAGGTTCAGCCGCTATCACATTAAAAATGCTTTTATATAAAATAAAGGGTTTTTGCAGCACTAAATTTTGAAGCATATAGTTTTTTATTTTTCTGACGACAGTCATTGGTCGGGCTTGTGTTTTTGCGGGATGAGTTGTAGTTTTTATTGACACCATTTTGGGCTAAATAATGTTTTTTTTATCACTTTTTATTCCGCTTTTTGGGAGGAAGACTAAAGAAAAAATAGCAATTCAGGATTTTTTTGTGTTTTAACGCCGTTTACTGTCTCATAAAATTGATAAGACAGCTTTATTCTTCGGGTCAGTGTGATTGCAGTGATACCACATGTATATAGGTTTTTTTTATGTTTTGCAGCTTTTACACCATAAAAATTATTTTACAGGAAAAAAAAAACAAAAACTTTTGCATTGCTGTATTCTGAGAGCTATAGATTTTTTATTTTATCATTGATGAAGCTGTATGGCGGTTCGTTTTTTGCAAGACAAGATGACATTTTCAGCGGTACCATGTTTATTTTTATATATGCGGTTTTGATCGTGTTTTATTCCACTTTTTTTGTCAGCTGTATAATGAAAGATATAGTTTTTGCTACATTTTTACTTTTTTTTTTATGTTTACTGAAGGGATTAACTAGTGTGACAGCTTTATAGATCAAGTTGCTACGGACACAGAAATACCAAATATGTGTACTGATTTTATTTTTAATTAGTTTTACGCAAATATACGGTAAGTATTTATTGGAATTATTTTTTTGTTCTTTATTATCTGGGGATTTTTTTAATATTTTTACTTTTTAACTTTTTTTTTTAAAAAAAAACAACCTTTCTACTTAGTCACTATATGGTACATTACTTTTCACAGCTGTGATCAGAGCTGCAATGATCAATCATTGCAGTACAGTGCAGCGGTCAGAGCTGCACTCAAAAGCTTTAGTGATCATGCTGCAAAGCATGATCCCTGAAGCTTGCCATAGTCAGGTGACCTCATGTCACCATGGCGATGATCGGGCCCCCTGGATTGCATTGCAGATGTCTCAATCGAAGGGGAGAGGGAGCATTTTGGCGGTGAGGGAAGGGGCTCGGCTGTCGGGAAAGCAGAGTCCTCGGTGGCAATCAAGCCAAGCACAGGACCAATAAACGTCCAAGGTCGGGAACTACCCCCTTTTTAGAACGTATATGTAGGTCCAAGGTTGTTAAGCTCCACATAGAAGCCTCTAGTGAAAAACAAAAGCATGGATATGTTTTGTATCTTTGAAAAACATCGCCATAACATGTGTGTGAAATACAGACATCTGCATGAGGCATTAGCCTGACTTACCAGTAGGGGGAGTGATTCATTTAAGTGCTTAGGGCAGCATGAATGCCAAATCCGGCTCTGCTGCTACCCTTGACTATCGGCGTGTGCATGCATGCTGCAATTATTTTTCTTGGACCACTCGATCCCAGGACATGTGCACTGCCTCATTTTATAACATTGGTCCAAAGTTTTGTCAGATTGCGACAAAAAATGTGGTCGTCTTTATGAGCCTTAGGGTGGGACACTATAGTTGTAAATATGGTACCTGGTCAGGGGACCACTCAGAAGTTTCCCCCTTCTCTCACACACATCATGCACCTGGCAATATCACACAGCCTGCACCCCCATCCCACTCCCCCACCCCACATTCCACACAGCCTTCACCACTCTCTCACAGAGTCTGCACTCCCACCGCCCCTCTATTTCAAGCACCCTGCACTACCACATCTCACACCTCCATACCTCTCTCACACCCTGTACCCCAATATCTCTCACACCCGGCAACCCTCTATAGCTCCCAACCATCCAAGATTCAGCTGTCCCAATTTGAGGACTTAGCCCCACTGTAACAGCGGTCACTGCTATTGTCCCAGTGGCTCCTGCTCAGGGGGTGGTGCCGGCATCTTAGTGCCAAATTTTTTTTTTCATTACTGAGATAAATGACAGTTGGTGCTCATAAGGTTCTACGCAGAACTGTAACTCATTTGGAAAGGACTCACAGCGCGGCGGAGTCCGTCTCTAGCTCCTCTCTCCATAGAGGTTTTACAGCCCCAACTGCCATCTCCTATCTCAGTACTGGGAATGTTGTTCTTCACTGAATACAAATTTTACCCATGAAATGAGAGTGACTAATTAATGATCCAGTCCCAAGAGGTAAAAGTACCACCCCTCCCTGCTGTCCGCCCCTCCCTCCCCGCTGTCTGTCTGCCTTTTGACCGCCCCTCCCTCCCCGCTGTCCGCCTTTTGGCCGCCCTCCCTCCCCGCTGTCCGCCTCTTGACCGCCCCTCCCTCCCCGCTGTCCGCCTCTCCCTCCCCGCCTCTTGACCGCCCCTCCCTCCCCGCCTCTTGACCGCCCCTCCCTCCCCGCTCTCCGCCTCTTGACCGCCCCTCTCTCCCCGCTCTCCGCCTTCTGACCGCCCCTCCCTCCCCACTGTCCGCCTCTTGACCGCCCCTCCCTCCCCGCCTTCTGACCGCCCCTCCCTCCCCGCCTTCTGACCGCCCCTCCCTCCCCGCCTTCTGACCGCCCCTCCCTCCCCGCTGTCCGCCTTTTGACCGCCCCTCCCTCCCCGCTGTCCGCCTCCTGACCGCCCCTCCCTCCCCGCTGTCCGCCTCCTGACCGCCCCTCCCTCCCCGCTGTCCGCCCCTCCCTCCCCGCTGTTCGCCTCCTGACCGCCCCTCCCTCCCCGCTGTCCGCCTCCTGACCGCCCCTCCCTCCCCGCTGTCCGCCTCCTGACCGCCCCTCCCTCCCCGCTGTCCGCCTCCTGACCGCCCCTCCCTCCCCGCTGTCCGCCCCCTGACCGCCCCTCCCTCCCCGCTGTCCGCCCCCTGACCGCCCCTCCCTCCCCGCTGTCCGCCCCCTGACCGCCCCTCCCTCCCCGCTGTCCGCCCCCTGACCGCCCCTCCCTCCCCGCTGTCCGCCTCCTGACCGCCCCTCCCTCCCCGCTGTCCGCCTCCTGACCGCCCCTCCCCGCTGTCCGCCTCCTGACCGCCCCTCCCTCCCCGCTGTCCGCCTCCTGACCGCCCCTCCCTCCCCGCTGTCCGCCTCCTGACCGCCCCTCCCTCCCCGCTGTCCGCCCCTCCCTCCCCGCTGTCCGCCTCGCTCCCCGCTGTCCGCCTCGCTCCCCGCTGTCCGCCTCCTGACCGCCCCTCCCTCCCCGCTGTCTGCCCCCTGACCGCCACCTCCCTCCCCGCTGTCTGCCCCCTGACCGCCCCTCCCTCCCCGCTCTCCGCCTCTTGACCGCCCCTCCCTCCCCGCCTCTTGACCGCCCCTCCCTCCCCGCTCTCCGCCTCTTGACCGCCCCTCCCTCCCCGCTCCCCGCCTTCTGACCGCCCCTCCCTCCCCGCTGTCCGCCTTTTGACCGCTCCCTCCCTCCCCGCTGTCCGCCTCCTGACCGCCCCTCCCCGCTATCCGCCTCCTGACCGCCCCTCCCTCCCCGCTGTCCGCCTCCTGACCGCCCCTCCCCGCTGTCCGCCTCCTGACCGCCCCTCCCTCCCCGCTGTCTGCCCCCTGACCGCCCCTCCCTCCCCGCTGTCTGCCCCCTGACCGCCCCTCCCTCCCCGCTGTCTGCCCCCTGACCGCCCCCTCCCTCCCCGCTGTCTGCCCCCTGACCGCCCCCTCCCTCCCCGCTGTCTGCCCCCTGACCGCCCCTCCCTCCCCGCTGTCCGCCTCCTGACCGCCCCTCCCTCCCCGCCTTCTGACCGCCCCCAACCTCCCCGCCTTCTGACCGACCCCTCCCAGTCTTCTGACCGACCCCTCCCTCCCCGCTGTTCGCCCCTCCTGTCATTTCTCTGTCCATCCCTCCCTACTGACAGTCAATCCCTCCCCTCTGTCTTCTGATCGCCCCTCCTGTCTTCTGACAGTCCTTCCCTCCCTCCATCCATCCATCCCCACTGTCTGCTGACTGTCCCTCCCTCCCTCCGTCTTCTGACCTCCCTTCCCTCCCCATCACGTGCCTCTCCTGCTCCGTCCGTTCAGGCGCGTCAGTCTGCCTGGCAACTAAAAACCGGGCAGCTTGACAGTGCGACCAGTAGGCGGGGCTATCACGTGACTATTCCGACCACTTCAGTATGGCATTTCCATAGGAGTTTCAGCCACCCCCATTAACATGTTTTGCAGCAGAGCAGCTTCCTCTGCCCTGGAGCCCCCATATCCGCTGCTGCACGGACGTCACTGCTTCCTGTAACTTCCCCTCCGTTATTACTCTGCTGGAGAAACTCTGTACCGCGCTCGCTCCGCCTCTTTACAACATGCTCCAATCGGGGACATTTCTGCTCAACAATTTTATTAGCTGGGAACGCCCACCATTATAGCTCCGCCCACCCCGGCCTCAGTCTAGGGCTGTGAATCGATCGCTGGGCTCCTTGTGTCCAGATCCTGAGCTGCTGAGCGGCCGTGCTGAGCCCGCACATGAGCCGGAGCCGCGCCCGGGGATGGATTGCACAGAGCCCTCCGCTCTCCCCTCCAGCTGGCAGCCATGATGATCCTGACAAGGAAGCCCGAGGGCCCCATCACAGCAGGTACACACGGGGCGGGAGCTCCTGGGGGGCTATTGCTGTGCAGAGCCTGCTTTGGGGCATTGTACACACTCTTGTGTCAGCAGCACGTCCTTTCATCAGTCCATCAGAAGAATCAGATCCGTCAGATATTGTATCGATTTGCTTAGATCCATAGACATTGCTTAGAGCATTTAGATATTGTATAGATCTGCTCAGATCCACCAGACATTGTACAGCTCTGCTCAGATCCTTCAAACATTGCTCAGATCCTTCAGATGTTCTATAGATCTGCTCAGATCCTTCAGATGTTCTATAGATCTGCTCAGATCCTTCAGATGTTCTATAGATCTGCTCAGATCCTTCAGATGTTCTATAGATCTGCTCAGATCCTTCAGATGTTCTATAGATCTGCTCAGATCCTTCAGATGTTCTATAGATCTGCTCAGATCCTTCAGATGTTCTATAGATCTGCTCAGATCCTTCAGATGTTCTATAGATCTGCTCAGATCCTTCAGATGTTCTATAGATCTGCTCAGATCCTTCAGATGTTCTATAGATCTGCTCAGATCCTTCAGATGTTCTATAGATCTGCTCAGATCCTTCAGATGTTCTATAGATCTGCTCAGATCCTTCAGATGTAATATAGATCTGCTCAGATCCTTCAGATGTTCTATAGATCTGCTCAGATCCTTCAGATGTAATATAGATCTGCTCAGATCCTTCAGATGTAATATAGATCTGCTCAGATCCTTCAGATGTTCTATAGATCTGCTCAGATCCTTCAGATGTTCTATAGATCTGCTCAGATCCTTCAGATGTTCTATAGATCTGCTCAGATCCTTCAGATGTTCTATAGATCTGCTCAGATCCTTCAGATGTTCTATAGATCTGCTCAGATCCTTCAGATGTTCTATAGATCTGCTCAGATCCTTCAGATGTTCTATAGATCTGCTCAGATCCTTCAGATGTTCTATAGATCTGCTCAGATCCTTCAGATGTTCTATAGATCTGCTCAGATCCTTCAGATGTTCTATAGATCTGCTCAGATCCTTCAGACATTGCATAGATCTTTCAGCTATTGTACAGATCTGCTCAGATCCTTCAGACATTGCATAGATCTTTCAGCTATTGTATAGATCTACATAGATCTGTCAGATATTGTACAGATCTGCTCAGATCCATCAGACCTTGCTCAGATCATTCAGATATTGTATAGATCTGCACGGATCTGTCAGATATTGTGTAGATTTGCTCAGAGCCATTAGATATCGCATAGTTCTGCACAAATACATCAGATTTTGCATATATTTGCTCACATTAGTTCCTGATTAGCCACCAATAGGCTGTAATGTTTTGTGCTGGATCCGGCCCATGATGGCTGTTTCATGTTGTATGTGTTCTCCGCTGCTTCTATGTGAGACACATGTTACATCTCAGTGTTTGCTCCGTACTGATCAGCATTTCTAGTTCTTCCCATTGGTGGTCTATGGCTGCCCCCCAGTACTGTGTGTCAGTACGGCATATTACATGCTGTCCTTCGTTGTACACACGTTTTCTCCTCCAAGCTGGCCTAGCGTTATCTGTCGGCCCCAGAATATACGTAGGCTTACTGTACTCACTGATAGCACATGGGCTTGTCCTAATAACGCTCGCCAAATGGAGTCGCTTGATGCCTACAATGCAGTAATACTGCTAATCCTTTGTTTTATGGAGGATTATGATAATCCTGTTATGTCCATAACAGCCAATATTTCGCATGATCCATAATAACGTGGATAATTTCCCCTTATATGGAGGCGGAAGGGAATTAATCCTCTATAATATATAGAACGAGTGAGCGTTAATAATAGGTGAATGGCAGTAAATAGGACATTTAAAGGGCACGCTGCCGGTTGTGGTGGGAGCTCGTCTCCTGGCGCGCAGCTTTCATACAGATGTTGGCTTCCTGAGAAGGTCCAGTCTTGAGGCGCCGGTGCCAACCCACCCGGATAATGGGGGTCAGGACTATAACCCTTCCGCATTGCTCATGTGCAGTTATGTGCGAATGTTTCTTGTTACCTTCATATGTTTGTGTGTAGGAATTCCTAGGATTTTTACTAATATAACCATCCTTGGAGGACAGCACACTTTATGCACGATTCGTCATCTCTGTTTTTTAACATTTTTTTTTTATTTTGAATTATTATTTGACTTTTTTGTTCTCATTTTTCAAAGTGGCTCATGGGGTTGCGAATTTTGCCTAAAATTGGGTAAAACCTTCCTGTTTTTCGACTTTCTTCTAAAATGTTGCAAAATTTGTGGCCAAATATGAGTTCATCCAATTGCTCTAGGTGGTTGGGGGTGCAAGGGTGGGCTGGGGTACATTTCCTCCCAAAGTTTTGCGACTTTAAATAAATAATTTATTTTATTTATCTCAGTTGATGAATCGGCAGAAAACATCTGGAAAGCCCAACCTTGTTTACGATGATGAACATAAACAGAAATCCCGTCCCCCACACCAAAAAAAAAAGACCAGGCGAATGCACATATAAAAAAGGCATGAAAGGAGGATAAGGTGCAAATGATAACAAAATGTCAAACACTAGACAAAAAAGTGCAAGTGCAATAATGAATTGGTTCCTTTGTCTTGTGGAGGGCAGTCCTCCCCCTAGAATCGGGCTCCTGTTTGACTCGGTGACTTGTGAATTGGGCTACCACGTTGTTCTTTGGTTGTGTGTACTCTGGGGTTTGGATATTGACGCCTCAGCTGTCGTCATACTTGGCACCCGAGTGTACCCTGACCTGTACTCCCAGTGAGGTTTGCCCGCATCTTGCCATTTACCAGTTTCTAGTGCCAGGTCAGTTAGGACTTATACTAATCTGCTTTATCCTCTTCTCTTAGATGCTCTGTTTCCGTCACCTAGTCAGTTAAGTCGTGCTTCAAGTACCATTCAGAGCGTGACTGGTTTTGAGTGTGAGAAGGCCACGTGGCTTAGTTGGGGATCTGCGGTCCTCTGTGGTAACCTGTATACGTTCTCTGGGTGTCCATGCTTTGTCCTGATGGCGGTGGCCTTTATTGTATAATATATAGGTCTGTATGTTTCCCATCAGCTCCTGACACATCGGTATGTCACCCGCGTGAGAACGAGTCGAGGAATGAGCACTCCGCCACTTCTTCATTCCTCTGCGCTGACATCTCTTCCTTGAAGTAACAAGCTTTCATTTCACCATACCTCAAGAGCAGTTCCTATTGAAGTAAAGATGATATTCAGCAAATAGGACTCCTTGTTTTAGCTTCTTCGGTTAGGAGCCATATCTGTTTCCGGGAAGTCGCCAGAGGCCGCCATGCACTCCGACGCCATGCCACTTGGCTTATATTGGGGTCCATCATGTCCGGCCGCACTGTCCGTTGCTTTGAGGGGGTAAATAGCGCTGCGTCTGTGTCTACGTACATGTGAATTTTCAGGATGCAGTGAAGTGATCAATCAGATTTATTATACATTTTCTGAAAGTGTCAGATTCTGGCAAATTTTACTGGATTCTTTTGAGGGCTACAAAAATATTAAGCCAGTAATAAAAGCCACCTGAAAGGTGCTGTCCTTCGTTCAGGCCATTTTTTTTTTTAACTTAATTGTATGTATTTGGTAATGGCTAAAAATCAATTTTGCAATTTTTAGTTTCATTAAAAATGTTTCACCGTTTGGCTTTTTTAGGCTCTTTGGTTCCTGCGCATTATTTATTATTAATATTGTTCCATTTATTCCATGGCACTGTACATGAGAAAAGGGGTATCTATAATATAAACAAGCTCAATAATCATAAACAATACAAAACACAGACTGGTACAGGAGGAGAGAGGACCCTGCCCGCGAGGGCTCACAGTCTACAGGGAATGGGTGAGGATACAGCGGGGGAGGTTAGTGCTGGTTTGGCAGCGATATACTTTACTAAGGGGGATGGGTGAGGATACAGTAGAGGAGGGTAGTGCTGGTTGTGCAGCTGTGTAGTGGAATGAGGAGGAAGGGTGAGGATACAGTAGGGGAGGGTAGTGCTGGTTGTGCAGCGGTATAGTGGGATGAGTGTGGATACAATAGAGGAGGGTAGTAATGGTTATGAAGCGGTATACTTTACTGAGAGGGATGGGTGAGGATACAGTAGAGGAGGGTAGTGCTTGTTATGCAGCGGCATAGTGGACTGAGGAGGATGAGTGAGGGTAGTGCAGGTTGTGCAGCGGTATAGTTTACGGAGGAGGATGGGTGAGGATACAATAGGAGAGGGTAGTGCTGGTTGTGCAGCGGCATAGTGGACTGAGGAGGATGAGTGAGGGTAGTGCTGGTTGTGCAGCGGTATAGTTTACGGAGGAGGATGGGTGAGGATACAGTAGGGGAGAGCAAAGCTGGTTATGCAGCGGTATAGTGGAATGATGGGAATGGGTGAGGATATAGTAGGGGAGGGTAGTGCTGGTTGTGCAGTGGTATAGTGGGATGACTGAGGATACAGTAGAGGAGGGTAGTGCTGGTTGTGCAGCAGTATACTTTACTGAGGGGGATGGGTGAGGATATACCCTGTTTCCGCCGAAACTAAGACACTGTCTATATATATATATATATATATATATATATATATATATATATATATATATATATATATATATATATATATATATATATATATATATATATATATATATATATAATATAGAGAGAGAGAGAGATTTTTTTGCCCTGAAAAAAGCACTAGGTCTTATTTTTAGGGGTATCTTATTCTCAAGGAGACATGGTTTGCGGTAAGTTTACCCCCACGAAAAGCAGACCTCCCCCGCCCTCCTTCCCAGGATCATCATACTTACCAGCCCCGGGCGTCTGTATGGTTCCCAGAACCTTCTGTGACCTCCCAGCAGGTGTGCTGCACATCTCCCCTGTGTCTGGCTGTCATCAGAACACGCACGTACGTACGTGTGTGTGTGTGTGTGTGTATATAAAATTATGTGTGTACGTATATATATATATATATATATATATATATATATATATATATATATATATATATATATATATATATATATATATATATATATATATATATGTACACACATAATTTTTCCCTGTGATCTCCCAGCAGCTTTGCTCCCCTGCGTCTGGCCGACACTCACACATCAGAACACAGTCACACATCACATTCCACATCATTTCTCCCTGTGCTCTCCGGTGGGCGCTCCCAGCAGCTGTGCTGCACGACGTCCTCCTCTGCCTCCTGCCAACACTCACAGATCCGATCGCATACATACCTTCACACACACACTCACACATCAGACAGCATACACGCACACATCCGATCACATACACTCACACACACTCACGATATCCCACATAACGATATAATCGCGCTCACACACTCACAACATCCGGACATACCACATGATTCCGGCCATGTGATACTCTGGCAGGTCCTGGAAGATCACTGCACAGTGCACAGTACCGTACCGTATCGCCACCGAGAAGCAAGCGATATTGCTGGATGTGGTGAATGTGCGGATGCGATCTGTAGTGTGTGTGTGTATATGTCTATGTGATCTGATGTGTATGTTCCGCCGCAGGACCTTGATGCGCTCACCTACTCCGGTGTCTGGTGTGTATGATCGAGGGTCTCCTCTCTTCTTTCTTCTGTCCTTTGGGGGTGCCCGCTGTCTATAATGAAGTGTCCTGCAGGATTCTTTAACTTTTTCACCGCTGCATGACACTTCATTATTGACCGTGGCTAGGTCTTATTTTCTGGGGATGTCTTATATTTAAGCATCCCTGAAAATTCCTGCTAGGTCTTATTTTCGGGGGAGGTCTTATTTTCGGGGAAACGCGTTAGTAAGGGAGGGTGAAGCTGGTTATGCAGTGGTATAGTGGAACGAGGATTTTTGCAGCTTGTTGTAATGCGTATTCAACTTTAAAGGGAACCAATCACCAGGATTTTCGTATATAAGCTAAAGCCAGTGCTATACTGGCACTATCAGGCTGATTCTATACATGCATGTAGTGGTCAGCTCACTGACTGATTCTCAGATAACTCATTCTGGAGTCTGCAGTAGACAATGCAACACTGAGGCTATAGAAGGAAAATGGTGCAAATTCAATTACAAAATAATTGATGTACAGTGTGTGTGTGTGTGTGTGTGTGTGTGTGTGTGTGTGTATATAGTATATATTATAATATAATTTTTCTTTTTGTAACACCTCCTTGTATCTCCATTTATGAACTGAGAGCATAATTAAAGCGAATTGTATAAGATGTGTTCCTCTCAGAACCGTAGGAATGTATGGTACTGGTGCTTGTTTGTTTTCCTCGGAGTCTTGATGATGTTGGTTTCGGCTCGTGACTGTGCTGACAGGAATGCCGTCTCTCCTTCGGTGTAGATTAGAGACAGTAACTTGTATCTCTTCCGCTTGTAGGCAGGGCTGTGGAGTCGGTAAGCCAAACCTTCGACTCCGACTCCGACTCCGACTCCTCAAATTCTCTTGCACCGACTCCGACTCCGGCTCCGACTCCGACTCCGGCTCCGACTCCGACTCCTACATATATTGCTTATAGTTAGGTGAAAAATTTATTGTAGTACATGAATATGTGTATGTGAACATCAGACATTTAATAATTTTTATGATACAATAATCAAGATATTTGGATAGAACATAAAATATATTTATTGGAATACAACTTTAGAACACAAAAAACTGTAATAAATTGTAAATATGTAATACACTATGTAATATACAGTAGATTACATATATATCTTGTGTGTGTATATACACTGTATATATATATATATTATATATATTACATATTTACAATTTATTAGTTTTTTTGTGTTCTAAAGTTGTATTCCAATAAATATTTTATGTTCTATCCAAATATCTTGATTATTGTATCATAAAAACAATTAAATGTCTGATGTTCACATTGTACTACAATAAATTTTTCACTTAAATATAAGCATTATACTAAATGTTGTTATTTAGTAAAATATTCAGCACATTCTGCATTGCACTCCTGTCCCCAATTTATTATATATTTTAGGAGTCGGAGTCGGTGCATTTTATACCGACTCCGACTCCGACTCCACCAAAATGAGCTCCGACTCCGACTCCGACTCCACGACTCCGACTCCGACTCCACAGCCCTGCTTGTAGGGAGGTTTTGAGGAACCTTGTAACGTTTGTGTTATTGTGTTGAATGGAGTGAGGTGATCAGAGAATGACCACCTTCCTACAGTGGGGATCAGTCATAGCCTTCATTTCCTGGATTATTGCAGTCTCTAATATTTGTGCACCTCAAATGGAGGGTGTGCAAGGTCGGGTGAGTACTCAGAGGCGGCTCGCCAGTGTCTTGGTGAATGTGTTGCTTCCACCTGGTGTATTTGGACTTTCTTTTTGTGGTCTAGTTGTTGGACCCTCGATATGGCTCCTAGAGAGATGGAACTGTCTCCTCTAGTCTCCAGAATACAGTTCATCCTGCCCTGTATTTCCGCAGCATATTACAGTACGTGTGGAGGGGTTTTAAGAAAGTCATTGAAAAGTAGCAGAAAGATTCAGTAGGGATTTGGTCATTCTGTAGCCGATTTGTGGTGAATTCTCATTTTACTGAAATTGATTCCTATCATTAGTTGTTGAACCTTTATGGTGGAAAAATATAAAAACGCCGCAGTTCTTGGAAATATTAGACCCCCCCTACCCATTAGATGACTGACAGCCAAACAGTATTTTGCTGGATGGTCTGTGTGGCGGCCATCTTAGCCGACTCTCCCATACACAGACATGTTCTTCATGAGAAAGCTGCCGGCTGACACGTCTACATCACCAGTCTGAAATCTACACTTCACCCGAGAATCAGTCGGCTGGCGCCCCCATACACATTAGTCTGTTCCACCGATATCGGCGGGTTCATCCGACATTAGACTAATGTGTTAGAAGTCTGTCATGTATATAATCTGTCTATGATACAGAGTTTAGAGCCCAAAACACATTAGTAGGTATGATGTTTGTCTTTTGTATGATGCTTTTAAAGAGAGATGAGTAAAGCCAAATTTGTAAAGGGTGTCTGGATTGCTGGACATTTTGTTTTATTGTGTTCTATAGACCCCTAAACTCTGATCTGCATCCCTGATATAGTAAGTCGCAATATTCACAATTTTCAGTTATATTAGACATTGTAGAAGCCACTACATGGTCATCTTACGTTAAATACATATTGTTACAGATAAACACTTATTCGGGTATAGCCCATACAGATCATGGCCGAACATACATGAATCCTCCTTAACTTATAAAGCCACGTGCACATGTTGAGTATTTGGTGAGTTTTTTACCTCAGTATTTGTAAGCCAAAATCAGGAGTGGAACAGAGGAAAAGTATACGGTAAGGCTAATTTCACACCTGAATTTTTGCCGGTTTGCCGGGTTCGGCACACGTCAGTACAGTGTATACAGTAATATGGCAGCGTGATATGCGCCGGTCACATACTGTTATGTGACCGGCGCACGTGACCGGCGCTTGTCGCGCTGCCATTGTACTGTATACACTGTACTGGCGTGTGCCGAACCCGGCAAACCGGCGAAAAGCCGGATGTGTGACACTAGCCTAATAGGAACACGGGCACCACTTCTGCATTATTCACCCACTCCTGGTTTTTGGCTACAAATACTCAGGTAAATCTCACCAAATACTTGACGTGTGCACGAGGCCTTACAGATACTGATTTCAAAAACTCACCAAAAACTCAGTGTGCACATGGCCTTACAAATACTGCAGTTAAAACTCACCAAATACTCGACGTGTGCACAAGGCCTTAGACCCTGGCATACCCTCTTAGTTTATTAAGCTGAAAAAATGACCTTGTTTTTCCTGAAGTTTTTTTTTTTTTTTTTTTGTCTTTTGTGTTTTTTTTCCTTATTTTTTTGCATCATATATTAATAGTGAGTGGCTTTCAAGCCGCCTGAAGAATGGTCGGATCACTTCTTTTACCAATTAGCTGCTTTTGAAGCCTGAATTTGTCAAATGAAGCTCAAAAAACCTGAATAAGTGGACGGCTAGTCTTTCTAACACTACGGTTATTCTTTTGCTTGTTTTTTAGCACTTTTTTTTTTTTTTTTTTTAGGCAGGTGTTCATATACCCTGAAAGAAGTATTTGCACTAGAAGAGCTCCCGTGACTTTCGCCCTAGGGTGTTTGAGTATTTGCCGTCGTCTGTAAATTCTCCTATCCTGAAATAACACCATCTAGAGTAACAGTGGCTCGTCTGTAAAGTGGTGCGCCACAAAGCACACAGCGTGACTGCCAATTGCTGGAGCACATGGCAAGGAAAACTAATCTTTGTTCTGGTACAGTATTCACTACTGCTTTCCAGACTGCGTCCCATAAGCACAAAAACAACAGCTCAACATGAGCTTCTGGAATTAGATTTCCTTGGCCAGGCAACTACACACATTTCCAAGACCACCATGGGTCATGGTAGACTTTGTGGGGTGCTGCCATTGGAATTGGAGGAGACTGATGAAACTTAATTGGCTAGTTGAACTGACAAATCTTGGTCTGGCAGATGCTTGATATCTACCTCCTATAGAAATGTGCAGTTGCCAACCATAATTGGTTAGTTCAAGAGGAAAAATGTTCTTCAGGTGCTTTTTGGGATCTGTGCTGGGCCAGTTCACATGTCCTATAATAGTACCGCTGTACAGCAAACTCCATAGACGTGTTCTCTTGAAGACCTTGAATGACCTGCAGTGAACCCTTCCCTGAGGGCAAAGCTTCATCAATAACAGTTAGGCCGGGGCCACACGGGGCACTACTGCGATGCTCACATGACACTCGGCTCGCGCTGGCAGAACAGCAGGAGCCGAGTGTCATGCTAGTATCCTTGTGACTGACGTCTGACTGTGCGTGCGGACCTCAGCTGCGGGGGACGGGTTGGCATTGAGGAGAGGAGGGAGGGATTTCTCTCCCTCTCTCCTGCGTAGCCGGCTATTGTGATTCTCGCTCTGCCCGCACAGTACACCGGTGTATCACAAGTGCAGTGTGATTTTTCTCTCGCCCCATTCACTTGAATGGGTGCGAGAGAAAGAGTCTCGCATTACAGTCGCAGCATGCTGCGATTGTTTTCTCGGTCCGATTAGGGCTGAGAAAATAATTGCTCATGTGCGCTGACACACAGGCTAGAATTGGTCCGAGGGGAATGCGATGTTTTATCACACTCCACTCGCACCGATTTTCTCACCGTGTGGCTTAGGCCTTACATGAAGCCCATCGGCCGATTTCTAGTGGAGGATGTTCTAGTGAACTTGCTAATGCCCATAGTTTAGTTAAAAGGAATTTGTCATCAGGTTTTTGCCACCTAATCTGATACCCTGTTTCCCCGAAAATAAGACATCCCCTGAAAATAAGATGTACTGTATTAGAGTTTTTGCTGAATTGCTAAATATAAGGCCTCCCCCCAAAGTAAGACCCAGGAAAGTTTTTGTTTGGAAGCATGCCCGCCAAACAGAACACCAGGGCATGTTGTACATGGAAATAATGGTAGTAGCAAGAAATTCTTGATAGGATTCACAGTTTCTGTTTATGCCGGTTTGTGACGACAACTACTGTATAGTATATAATAAATGTCCATTTTTTTCTGTTGAACAATAAATTTTTATTGAATTTTTCTTCATGGAAAAATAAGACCTCCCCTGAAAATAAGACCTAGCGCATCTCTTGGAGCAAAAACTAATATAAGACACTGTCTTATGTTCGGGGAAACAGGGTAGCAGCATAATGTAGAGACAGAAATTTTTAAATTGTAGAGTTTTGTTTTTTTTTTACATTTTTTTTATAGCATAATTTTTATTTCTTTGTCGCTCTATTGGGAGACCCAGACAATTGGGTGTATAGGCTATGCCTCCGGAGGCCGCACAAAGTATTACACTCAAAAGTGTTAAGCCCCTCCCCTTCTGCCTATACACCCCCCGTGCTCCCACGGGCTCCTCAGTTTTTTGCTTTGTGCGAAGGAGGTCAGACACGCACGCACAGCTCCACAGATTGGTCAGCAGCAGCTGCTGACCAGGTCGGATGGAAGAAAAGTGGGCCCATATAGGGCCCCCAGCATGCTCCCTTCTCACCCCGCTCTTGTCGGCGGTGTTGTTAAGGTTGAGGTATCCATTGCGGGTACGGAGGCTGGAGCCCACATGCTGTTTTCCTTCCCCATCCCCCTCAGGGCTCTGGGCGAAGTGGGATCCTATCGGTCTCCAGGCACTGAGACTGTGCTTCATCCACAACTCCTGTGGAGCCTGCTGGATAGGAGCCGGGTACCGTTCAGGGACATGGCCCTGCTACTTGAAGGTACTCTGTATCCCTGTGGGGACCGCGCACGGCAACACCTCAGCTTTGCTGGGTGTGCTAGTGCACCGGGGACCGCGGCGCTGACCGGGTTAAACTGTGCCATTACACACTCAGCGTCGCTGAGTGTGTTTATATGTAGGGGCTACCGCGCTAACCGCCGCTGCCATGAGAAACTGCGGCGCGGCTGGGACTTGTAGTTCGCCGGGGACTTCGGCGCCGGCCGCGCTTTTACGGCGGCCACGCTTATACTCGAGTCCCCGGCTTTCTTGCGGCCTAGTTTCCTTTTCTCCCGCCCCCAGCCCTGACAGGCAGGGGAAGGGCGGGACGCTGCACGGAACGAGCAGCACTGAGGGCTGGAGTATGATTTCCATACTCCACCCCCCTCACTGTGCACAGTGTGAGCACCAGTTCCCGCACTTTCTCGGCCACGCCCACGGCTCCCTCCTCTCGTCAGGACGCCGCAGCCATTCCTGTCAGCTCCTCCGACGCTGCAGAGAGGGACAAACCCTGGGAGACCCAGACACGGTCTCTGGTGGCCTCACAACCGCTTTAAAGCGGGTGGTAAGCAGCACCTGTTGGTGCTAGCCCCATGGTGCTGTAGTGTATTGATACATTATTTGTTTATAGTATACTTTTTCACTGTATGAGCACAGTTCATTCTGGCTATATACCCTATTGTGTTACTCAGGGAAAACAATAGCATGGCGCCCACAAAGGCAGGGGTGCCAAAACACAGGCTTATTATGCTGCCTGTGCCGCTTGTACGACCCAGCTGCCGGCAGGTTCCACTGACCCTCATTGTGTGCAATGTTCGGCCCCTGTGGCACTTCTTCAGCCAGAGCCTCTGCTAAGAGGGGCCCAGGGGGAGCCACCTGTTGACACTGTCCAGGTGACGGGGACTGAGTTTGCAAAACTCTCTGAGACTATGGCTAAGATACTAGAAGCCTTGCAGTCCAGGCCGGTATCTCAGCAAAGGGACTCTGTTGAATCATTGTTCCCTGGCCCCCCTCAGTTGGACCAACAATGTCCTCCCGGGGTATCTCATACATCCCAGGCTGAGGGTTCTGACTTAGACCCCAGTCCCAGACCAACTAAGCGGGCTCGCTTAGAATTTCCCTCGACATCATATTGTTCAGGGTCTCAGCGGGGGGAATCTCTGGTTGATGATGCGGAGACAGCTGATCAGGATTCTGATCCTGAGGGCGCTCTCAATCTTAATACTCCAGACGGGGACGCCATAGTGAACGATCTTATTGCGTCCATCAATCAAATGCTGGATATTTCTCCCTCAACTCCTCCGGCGGAGGAGTCAGCTTCTCAGCAGGAGAAATTCCGTTTCAGGTTCCCCAAGCGTACACCGAGTATGTTTCTAGACCACTCTGATTTCAGAGAGGCAGTCCAGAATCACCATGCTTGTCCAGATAAGCGTTTTTTTCTAAGCGCCTTAAGGATACACGTTATCCTTTTCCCCCTGACGTGGTTAAAGGTTGGACTCAGTGTCCCAAAGTGGATCCTCCAATCTCCAGACTGGCGGCTAGATCCATACTTGCAGTGGAAGATGGGGCCTCGCTCAAAGATGCCACTGACAGGCAGATGGAGCTCTGGTTGAAATCCATCTATGAAGCTATCGGAGCTTCTTTTGCCCCAGCATTCGCAGCCGTATGGGCGCTACAAGCTATCTCAGCAGGTCAAGCGCAAATTGAAGCAGCCACATGCACGTCCGCGCCACAGGTGGCATCCATTACCACCCAGACCTCGGCATTTGCGTCTTACGCTATTAATGCTGTCCTGGACTCTGCGAGCCGTACGGCGGTTGCGGCCGCCAATTCGGTGGTACTCCGCAGGGCCTTGTGGCTACGGGAATGGAAGGCAGATTCTGCTTCCAAAAAGCGCTTAACCAGTTTGCCAATTTCTGGCGACAGGCTGTTTGGCGAGCGTTTGGATGAAATCATCAAACAATCCAAGGGAAAGGATACATCCTTACCCCAGCCCAAACAGAACATACCCCAACAAAGGAGAGGGCAGTCGAGGTTTCGGTCCTTTCGGGGCGAGGGCAGGTCCCAATTCTCCTCGTCCAAAAGGTCTCAGAAAGAACAAAGGAACTCTGATGCATGGCGGTCTAAGTCACGTCCTAAAAAGACCACCGAAGGCGCCGCTAACAAAGCGGCTTCCTCATGACTTTCGACCTCCTCTAGCAGCATCCTCGGTCGGTGGCAGGCTCTCCCGCTTTTGCGACACCTGGCTGCCACAAATAAAAGACCGCTGGCTGAGAGACATTCTGTCTCACGGTTACAAGATAGAGTTCACCTCTCGTCCCCCGACTCGATTCTTCAGGTCATCCCCGCCTCCCGAGCGAGCCGAGGCTCTTCTGCAGGCGCTGCGCACTCTGAAGGCAGAAGGAGTGGTGATCCCTGTTCCTCTCCAGCAACAGAGCCACGGTTTTTACTCCAACTTGTTTGTGGTCCCAAAGAAGGACGGGTCTTTCCGCCTGGTCCTGGACCTGAAACTGCTCAACAAACACGTAAAAGCCAGACGGTTCAGGATGGAATCCCTCCGCTCCGTCATTGCCTCAATGTCCGAAGGAGATTTCCTTGCATTGATCGATATCAAAGATGCTTATCTCCACGTACCGATTGCTACAGAACACCAGCGCTTCTTGCGCTTCGCCATAGGAAACGAACAGCTGCAATTCGTGGCACTGCCGTTCGGCCTGGCAACAGCCCCACGGGTTTTTACCAAGGTTATGGCTACTGTAGTAGCGCTCCTACACTCGCAGGGTTACTCGGTGATCCCGTACTTGGACGATCTGCTAATCAAGGCACCTCTCAAGAGGCATGCCAACGCAGTCTCGACGCTACCCTGGAGACTCTCCAGGGTTTCGGGTGGATCATCAATTTTCCAAAGTCAAATCTGACACCAGGCCCAATCACTGACGTATCTTGGCATGGAGTTTCATACCCTCTCAGCCATAGTGAAGCTTCCGCTGATCAAGCAGCAGTCACTACAGAAAGGGGTACAATCTCTCCTTCAAGGCCAGTCACACCCCTTGAGGCGCCTCATGCACTTCATGGGGAAGATGGTGGCAGCAATGGAGGCAGTCCCTTTCGCGCAGTTTCACCTGCGTCCCCTTCAATGGGACATCCTACGCAAATGGGACAGGAAGCCGACGTCCCTCGACAGGACCGTCTCCCTCTCTCAGGCGACCAAAGCTTCCCTTCGGTGGTGGCTTCTTCCCACTTCATTATCGAAGGGGAAATCCTTCCTACCCCCATCCTGGGAAGTAGTCACGACGGACGCGAGTCTGTCAGGGTGGGGAGCGGTTTTTCTCCACCACAGGGCTCAGGGTACGTGGACCCAGCAAGAGTCCTCGCTTCAGATCAATGTTCTGGAAATACGGGCAGTGTATCTTGCCCTGAAAGCGTTCCAGCAGTGGCTGGAAGGCAAGCAGATCTGAATTCAGTCGGACAATTCCTCAGCGGTGGCATACATCAACCACCAAGGCGGCACACGCAGCCGGCAAGCCTTCCAGGAAGTCCGGCGCATTTTGATGTGGGTGGAAGCCACGGCCTCCACCATATCCGCAGTTCACATCCCAGGCGTGGAAAACTGGGAAGCAGATTATCTCAGTCGCCAGGGCATGGACGCAGGGGAATGGTCCCTTCACCCGGACGTGTTTCAGGAGATCTGTTGCCACTGGGGGGTGCCGGACGTCGACCTCATGGCGTCCCGGCACAACAACAAGGTACCAATGTTCATGGCACGGTCTCAAGATCCCAGAGCTATGGCGGCAGACGCCTTAGTTCAGGATTGGTCGCAGTTTCAGCTCCCTTATGTGTTTCCTCCGCTGGCACTGTTGCCCAGAGTGTTACGCAAGATCGGGGCCGACTGCCGCCGCGCCATCCTCGTCGCTCCAGACTGGCCGAGGAGGTCGTGGTACCCGGATCTGTGGCATCTCACGGTCGGCCAACCGTGGGCACTACCAGACCGAACAGACTTGCTATCTCAAGGGCCGTTTTTCCATCTGAATTCTGCGGCCCTCAACCTGACTGTGTGGCCATTGAGTCCTGGATCCTAGCGTCTTCAGGGTTATCTCAAGACGTCATTGCCACTATGAGACAGGCTAGGAAACCAACGTCCGCCAAGATCTATCACAGGACGTGGAAAATTTTCCTGTCGTGGTGCTCTGCTCAGGGTTTTTCTCCCTGGCCATTTGCATTACCTACTTTTCTGTCCTTCCTTCAATCTGGACTGGAAAAGGGTTTGTCGCTCGGCTCCCTTAAGGGACAAGTCTCAGCGCTCTCTGTGTTTTTCCAGAAGCGCCTAGCCAGACTTCCACAGGTACGCACGTTCCTGCAGGGGGTTTGTCACATAGTTCCACCTTACAAGCGGCCGTTAGAACCCTGGGATCTAAACAGGGTGCTGATGGTTCTTCAGAAACCACCATTCGAGCCAATGAGAGATATTTCCCTCTCACGACTTTCGCAGAAAGTGGTTTTTCTAGTAGCAGTCACTTCTCTTCGGAGAGTGTCTGAGCTAGCAGCGTTGTCGTGCCAAGCCCCTTTCCTGGTGTTTCACCAGGACAAGGTGGTTCTACGTCCGGTTCCGGAATTTCTCCCTAAGGTGGTATCCCCCTTTCATCTCAATCAGGATATTTCCTTACCTTCTTTTTATCCTCATCCAGTTCACCAATGTGAAAAGGATTTGCACTTGTTAGATTTGGTGAGAGCACTCAGACTCTACATTTCTCGTACGGCGCCCCTGCGCCGCTCGGATGCACTCTTTGTCCTTGTCGCTGGCCAGCGTAAAGGGTCACAGGCTTCCAAATCAACCCTGGCTCGGTGGATCAAGGAGCCAATTATCGAAGCTTACCGTTCGGCTGGGCTTCCGGTTCCCTCAGGGCTGAAGGCCCATTCTACCAGAGCCGTGGGCGCGTCCTGGGCTTTGAGGCACCAGGCTACGGCTCAGCAGGTGTGTCAGGCGGCTACCTGGTCGAGCCTGCACACTTTCACGAAGCACTATCAGGTGCATACCTATGCTTCGGCGGATGCCAGCCTAGGTAGACGAGTCCTTCAGGCGGCGGTTGCCCACCTGTAGGAAAGGGCCGTTTTACGGCTCTCTTACGAGGTATTATTTTACCCACCCAGGGACTGCTTTTGGACGTCCCAATTGTCTGGGTCTCCCAATAGAGCGACACAGAAGAAGGGAATTTTGTTTACTTACCGTAAATTCCTTTTCTTCTAGCTCTAATTGCGAGACCCAGCGCCCGCCCCTGTTTTTTTGTGTACACATGTTGTTCATGTTGAATGGTTTCAGTTCTCCGATATTCCTTCGGATTGAAGTTACTTTAAACCAGTTTTTAATTCTTTATCCTCCTTCTTGCTTTTGCACCAAAACTGAGGAGCCCGTGGGAGCACGGGGGGTGTATAGGCAGAAGGGGAGGGGCTTAACACTTTTGAGTGTAATACTTTGTGCGGCCTCCAGAGGCATAGCCTATACACCCAATTGTCTGGGTCTCCCAATTAGAGCTAGAAGAAAAGGAATTTACGGTAAGTAAACAAAATTCCCTTCTTTTTTTATTTTTATTTTTTCTATTTTTGACTTTATTTTTTGTCCTCTTAGAGGATTTGAACCTGCGCTTGCTTGATTGCTTAGGGGGATCTACACACGATCAGGACACGCTGCGTCCTGGATGCAGTGGGTCCTGACCCCCGCAAGTCTCCTCCGCAGGAGACCGTAGCTGCTCATTCTCACGATCCGGGCTCAGGCAGTTGCGGTCTCTTGCTGTGTTCTCCCTGTCGAGAACGCTTGCGTCTCCGCAGCAAAAAGTACGGCATCTCGGGAAGCTACACCGAAAGTCAGTTTTCGCTGCGGGAAAATAAAGCATAGTGGGCACGGGATTTCTATAAATCCCATCCACTGTGATTGTACTGTACAATGCAGCGTTTTAGACACAGGGAAAACACACTGCGTCCAAAACGCTGTGAACCCTGATCATGGGCACACAGCCTTATTCTACATACTGCAAATATTGCGCTCATAATATACAGTGGCTATGCTGTGAAGCCCACTCTGTAGATGGGCTCTACTGATGTACCAAGATGGTAGCCAGGGGGTCAGGCCACTTGGCGATCGCTCCATTTAAATGTCGCTGTTAGTGATTGACAGCGGCATCAAAATGGTGCTGATCATAGCTAGCTCGGATCGCTGCTCTTACAGGCAGATGGCAGCTGTGTACTACAGCCTGCATCTGCCCATTATAGAGGTCATATATATGTCATAGGTCAATGAATGGGAGAAACTTTATCTTTTTAGATCTGCTGTCGAAATACATCTGATCCAGCCAAACCAGATCTCTTGTTTTGTACTGATGAGGAGTAAAATCCCCAAAACACTTGTCTGTAAATTGTCATCACCATACCTCGTACTTTTTAGACTTGCAGATTGATTTTTAAATTCCCCAATACTTGTTATGTGTGGACTTGATGCGATTTATGTAAGAGAGGACAAAAGTTTTGTAAGAGGGCTAGTTTTAGTGGAATCACTCCCTGTTATTTCCTCGCTCTGTTTTGCTGATCCCGGCTTTCAGTTGTCTTGACAGTCGGTGAGTGCTCTCGATGAGTCTGGATTTGGATGTCAGGGCTGGATTATTTATGACCTCACTCTTTGTTTTCTAACAAAAGAGAATTTTTTTTTTTTAATACAGAAAGACTTGAAATCCTCGGAGCTGGAGAACAAGTAAACAAGTTCTGAGAACTGGATCACATTACGTCGCAGCCCCAGGGCCCGAATGTGGGAAGAAATAGTTTGTGCTTCCACACATTTGCAGGAACATTTAACCAGGCAAAAACAACATTGCTCACTGCCACTTTTTATGTGTTTGACTCTGTATTTGCAGAGTTCAGTGTAAACTTGTAGGGTTTTGGAATTTCCAACTCCTATAACTGCTGGTTTATTTTACTGTATCAATGTCATTGACAGCTGAGTGTCACAGCTGGTCTTGTGCCATTCCTATCCCTTTTGTTTTTGGTAATTTTTTTTTACTCTTAAAATAAACATTGGTGGCCACTTCAAAGCATCTATTTAATAGCACGTCACCTGAGTTACACTGACAAGCAAAAGGGTAACAATGTATTGAACCTTTGACTTTCTGGCTCCATATCTCACCATCCACTACAGCTTTCAGTGTGATACTACCTTCACTTTATAGACCATCATCTTGGATATCTCGTATATAAATTTGTCTTACAACTATTGAGCATATGATTAGTTATGCAGATTCTTGTCATTTCACTGCATTGTTACCGTTTTGCTCCTAAAAATCTAAATTTAACCTTTTGGCTTTCAACACTGCCTGAATCCTTCTGGTCATGATCGCATATCTCTACTACACATTCTCAATGTTGGTGCATACTGATCAACTCACTTGGGTATGTATACAGCTTTTTCTTTAACTCTATCCACAAGTGTTTGATTGAGTTGAGGTCTAGGGACTGTGGGGGCCAATCCAGCACCCCTACTTCATTGTCATTTAACCATTTTTTTTCTCCAATCTCGCCATATGCTTTGAGTTGTTGTCCTGCTGGAACACTGTCATCCTTTTCATCGCCACAGTACTGGAGTATACGAAGTCACTCGTCTTGTAAGGTACTAACATACAGCTCAGTATTGAGACCATCATCATTACTGGTCAAGAATCCAACACCTTGGTTGTGCAACACCCCCATATCATCAGGGTTCCTCCACTGAACTTGACAGTTCCTTCAGTTTCTCGATCATTTTCTCTTGTTTCTTCCAGACCCATTTGCACCCATTAGAGCCTAGTCGATTTTATTTTGTCTCATCACTTCAAATCACCCGTTTCCAATATTTTACAGTGCACTTTTTTTTGCAAACTTGAGCTTTCACTTCTTCTGATGCTAGTGAAGTCGAGGCTTCTCCACCTATTTTTGGGCCACCATTCCAGAATTGTGTAACGTGTGTCGCACCGTGTTTGCATGGACGTCTGTGATATCACTATTACGTTGCATATGAGCTGCCGCCACTGCCGTGTTTGTTGCGTCAGACCTGATAGACCTTGAGAAGAGCTTGTTGACGCCAATATTTTGCCCGGACGTCCACCTCTTGGCTTTTGAATGGATGAACGGGCTTTATTTCGTATTCTTCCTACTGTCATGGCCTCACATGATGTAGTTTGACAATTTTTGTGGTTGAGAGACTGCTATATAATGCTGTTTCTCTTTTTTTTTTTAGAAAAGCTTCTTCATGGCTACTACTTTATTCAAGCCAGTAATTTTTGTGAATCAACCCAATAAAACACTGAGCTATTAACCCCTTCACCCCGGGCAGTTTTCTGATTTTCCCTTTTTTTTTTTTGTCCCCCTTCTTCCGAGAGCCGTAACTTTCTGGCTTATTTTTTGCATCACGTGCTGACGTTTTTTTAACTGTACCATTTTTGCGCAGATGCTATGTTTTGATCGCCTGTTATTGCATTTTGCGCAAAATTTGCAGCAACCAAAAAACTTAATTTTGGTGTTTGTAATTTTTTTGCCGCTACACCGTTTACAGATTAGATATTAATTGATTTTATATTTTGATCGGGCATTTCTGAACGTGGCGATAACAAATATGTGTGTAATTTTTTTTAACCCTTTAATTTTCAATAGAGTGAATGGGAGGTGATTTGAATTTTTAATTTTTTTTTAATTTTTTAATACTTTTCTTTTAACTTTTGTTTTTATTTATTTTTTTTCATTTTACTAGTCCCTCTAGGAGACTAAAGGATCAGCAGTCTGATCGCTTGTTCATTTCTGTAGATCACAGCTGCACAGCTCTGAATTGCTGAAAAGCTACTTTCCTCTCACACACTGCGCTCTGCCGGCAGTAAGATTAAGTGACTCATGATGAATTGCATACGTGACCCTGTGCTACCATGGCAACCATCGGCGCCACATGATCACATCATGTGACTTCTGATGGCGGCGGGTGAGAGTGCGCTTACTGCTGTGGGCATTTATGTTGTGCTGTCACATTTTGACAGTGTGATCTAGGGGGTTAACAGGCGCAGGTGGATCGTGTATCCACTCGTGCCTGGGAGGCACACATGTCAGCTGTTCAAGTCAGCTTACGTGCAGGGATCACCGTGGCAGCCAGCGGTGATCACTCTGACACGATTCATGACGTATCCAGTACGTCATGTGTCGTGAATGTGAGAACAGGTTGTAATTTGTAGTGTACAGGAAGAAAAACCTGGAGCAACAGATTAACAATGCAGTGACATGACAAGAATCTGCATAACTAATCATATGCTAAATAGTTGCAAATCAGATTTATGTATGAGATAGCCAAGAGGATTACCTATAGGCCGGGGCCACACGGGGCACTAGTGTGATGCTCGCATGACACTCTGCTCGTGCTAGCAGCACAGCAGGAGCCGAGTGTCATGCTAGTATCCATGCGACTGAGGTCCGACTGTGCAAGCGGACCTCAGCTGCGGGGGGCGGGCCGTCGCTGCGGAGGAGCGGGCCAGTGCTGCGGAGGGGAGGGAGGGATTTCTCTCCCTCTCCCCTCGTAGCCGGCTATTGCCATTCTCGCCCTGCACTTGCGGTATACCCGAGTACTGCGAGTGCAGTGCGATTTTTCTCTCGCCCCATTCACTTGAATAGGTGCGAGAGAATAGAGTCTCGCATTACACCCGCAGCATGCTGTGATTGTTTTGTTTTCTCGGTCTGATTAGGGCTGAGAAAATAATCGCTCATCTACGCTGACACACAGGCTAATATTGGTCCGAGTGGAATGCGATGTTTTATCGCACTCCACTCACACCGATTTTCTCGCCGTGTGGCTTAGGCCATAAAATGAAGGTAGTCTCACGCTCAAAGCTGTAGTGGATGATGAGAAATAAAGCCTGAAAATGAAAAGTTCAAATCATTGTTACCCTTTTGCTTTTCAGTGTACAATAAAATTGTGCTAACGCTGCAATTATCTGATTCTTCATAAAGAATGTAATCTATAGTGCAACTGAGCAAGGTCAGCACATTACTAGCGATCACCTATTGATTTATTTTTGTTTCTTCTTCTATCATGGTGCCTTATGAAGCAATGTCAGGTATAATGCAGGATGCAGGATATAATCACCTGACCCAGCACATACAATATTCAACTTAACTTTTTATCAGTATACTGATGTGTATTTGGTTCTCGCACATATTGGAGCTCCACAAACGTTTTTGACCCTTTGAGGATTGTATTATACAAGACATCTTAAAGAAATGTCATATCTGGAATAAGATGTTAACAGAAGTTCTATTAAACGGTTGTCTCATCCCAAACTTTTTTTTTTTTAATGTTCCCACTCTTGGCATCCCCAGCAAACCGCTGATATAGTATTACAACGGTCCTCATGTAGATGGTTGTCTTATAACATAAGGATGGCTTGGGTTCACCAGTATAATATGCAGTTTGTGCGAGGAGATGCTGTACAGGGGACTTCCCCCTGATGTTCACATTCACCGGTAAGACATATGACAATTCGCCTTTTAAGGGGGTTATCTGGAGCCTTTTTTACTTTTACCTATGAGACTAAGAACTTACATGTGGGTAGTTGCTTACTACCTGCCTGTCCTACCCAGTGGTTATCTTTGCTGGCTAAGAGCGGCCACGGACCACTGCTGCCGGCGATTCGCCTGCTCTCGGTGACGTCACGTAGACAGAGCAGCTCCTTCTCTATCGCTCTGCTCTGGTGATGGGGGTCTCAGCCTATGTCTTCTGGTCAACATCCAGCTCCTGGCTGCCGAATTGTCAATTAGCATGACATTGCCAATGACGCCCCATGAGCAAAGTGGAAAAGGAGGCATTTACCGTGGTAGAGCTGCTGACCTCACTGGTTGGCCGTCGACGTTACGCCAGCGACACAACCAGTGCTAGACACGGGGAGGATCGGTGTAGACTCACTGGGGGATGGGAAGTATAAAGTAGTTGAGGAGTTTGTTTTTTTTTTTTTGTTTTTTTTTTAAATACCAAAATGTTGGGACAAAAGCATCCTGAAAAAGGACAATCCCTTTAAAGGTAGATGGTACTTGTCAGAATACCAATCAGATGGCTTCCCAGCAGAACGTTACCCAGACAATCACTTCCGTTACTGGCTTGTTGTCTCCCATGGTGCATCATTGTACCCTCTCTTCCCCAGGTAAAGGCCCGTTCACACAGACCTAATGCAGTCTTTGGTACATATGATGGTAGTGCCAGTGCAGTAACGTGTGGAGCAGTCGGAGGATGATGATTTGTCCTTGATGATGTACAGTACTTTGCTATACATTGATCTCCCAATAATTAATTCGATGTCTCTATATGTGATGCCCGTGTTGTGGAGATTGGATGCGGCTCTTCTCATCACCTCTGTTTGCTCTTTGCAGTGAGATACGGAGATGGATTGTATGACTCCTACATGAGGCTCGACCAGGCGGCAGCGCAGGATGCTGCAGGGGAAAAAGAGAGCCCCTCCGCCCTCCCCTCCATCGGAAGACTCGCTGTAAGTAACATGTCACTTTGCTTTACCCTTGCTGTCCTTTCATCGCCACTTGATTTATTTATGGTGTCACTTCAGCTTGTTTGGCACAGTTAAGGTTTTCACGTTCCAAGCTGGTATCTGACTTCACGGTGACCTACGGAGCGGACTAAGGTGACAAATTAAATGTAAAATTAATTATGTTTGGCATGTTAATGCTATGAAGGCCAGGCCAATGCGATATGATTTCACATGTTTTGTATGTGAGCTAAATGCTCAGGTTGGATCACATCACACCTCTGTAATCCTCGCTCTCCGTGCTGTGGTATTGGGGTGAGGTTGGCATTTGGAGGCCAATCAGCAAGTCCCGCACCTGTCGCTCTGGCGTGTTTTGTCATTGACACTTCCCAAGCCACTGTTTTGCAAGATATATATGCATCATATGTGCGTCATGTACATGTTATTGTTATCATTCATACCCAGTACCAGAATATTAGGCCTTATGTATAGAAACTACTGCAGCCAGTTAGATTGCAGCTCTCATTTTTGGAAAGCCAGTTGACACGTAAGAGACGGGACCTGATTTGTGGCATGGGATGAGCCTCCTGTAGGTTTTTGTTTTGTTTTTTTTTTTACATGAGACCTAAATAATGGCGGTGAATGAGGATCACTTAATTTCTAGCTTTCATCTGATTCTTCTGGTCAAGTTGAGCTATTGGATGAAGATCCATTGAAATGGTGGATCATTGGGTCCCCCGAGGCTGTATGCCCTATTAAATGTCACAGGGTACACTTTTATGAGCCAGATCGGAGAGGCTGCCATTTACGTATTAATGGGCCACCATTCATCGGAGAGGCTGCCATGGAATACTATGCTTTTGGCTGGCCACTGATAGGGGTAGTCTGGCATCAAAAAAATGTCCAACTTCAAAAGTCACAGGTTGAAGAAGAGAAGAAGTACATAACCCTTGGTTTTGTTTTACATTAAAGTGTAACCGTCATTTAAAGTTTTATCTGATAAATTAATAGTACTCATGATAATAAGCAACTTTTGTAATATATCTTACCAGACAAATCTTCTTTCTCCTCCTATATTGATCTTTCACTTTAAGTTCATGGGTAAATTCTGTAGTCAATAAAGACACGTTTTCCCATTACTGAGGGAGAACAGTTTGTTCTTATAAGATTCTATGGAAGGAGGAGCTACCAAGGACATTCTACTGCAAGTTCTCCTGAAAGACAGTTCCAGTTCTCCATAGAGCATTCTGAGCACCAACTGCCATCTCCTATCTCCGGAATGGGGAATTCTTCACTGAATACAGATTTTTATTTGTGAATTGAAAATTTAGAGAATGTGGGATCAGTTCAGGAGGAGACAGAGGATTTCTATAATAAGAAATATTACAAAGTTTCTTATTTTCATGTGCACTATTGATTTGTGAAAAAAAAATATAATACAATCGTGACTCTGTAATGGCTCATATTTAAATGTGTATAAAAGTAATTAAAAGGAAAGGAAGGAATAGTGTTGTGGGTCAAATAGGGCTGTCCATAGTGTTTGAGTAGATCATCTGCAAGCAGTGTAAGTCTGGCCATACACGTGAGATAGCCGTCAGGCGCCAGCCGTCTCAGCCAATACTCCCATACACAGGAGGCCTCACTCGGCTGAGTGCTTCTGTGTTCTCTATGAGAAAGCCACCAACTAATACGTCGGTCAGCTACTTATCTCAGGGAGAACAATGCGATTGGCAGTCCAAACTTGGACATCCTGATTGACATCTCTGCTGACCGTCAGTCGGCTGGCATCCCTATACACATTAGACTGTCACTGGCATCCCTATACACATTAGACTGTCAGCCAAACCCGTCAATATCGGCTGGTTCAGCCGACATTTGTCTAGTTTGTATGGGGCCTGAAAGAGTTATTCTCATCTCCAACATCCTATCCAAATATGTAGTAGGTATAATAATATTAGCAAATATAGCTAATTAGAAATGTAGTATAGTTCTCCTGATATAGCCATGTCTCTTACGTCATGTGCAGGGCATTGCAGCTCAGCCATCCATGGTTACATCCACTCATATTGTGACAGTTAGTTTCACAGTATTGAAGGTAGACTTAAGTCCATCAAGTTCAACCCATGACCTAGCCTAACATGTTGCTCGTGGTCGTAACCATGGACACCTAAGCTGCAATGCCCTACACATGAGGTAAGTGACATGGCTATATCAGAACTATACTACATTTCTAATTGGAGGTGTTTGCTAATATTATTATAATTACACCTACTACATATTGGGATAGGATCTTTTGTTGATGGGAATAACCCTTTTAAGTGTACTATAGTCCAATCAATATAGAAATCATGCTGTCTATATGGGCTGTACTGCTGAGGTCTGTGATTGGGTGCAACGTTGATGTGAGCTGTCAATGTGAGCTCACCGCTGCAGCCAAACACTGGAGCAGCGGCAGAAAGCTGGCAGTGGACCCGGGGAGAGTGAGCAGTATCCGATTGTATGGCATGTTGTAGGAAACGTTTAAGGATCACTTTTCTAAAATGTAAAAAAATCTTTCTAATAAATTTCAAACCTGAGTTGGAGGCTTTACAACATAGGAATCTGGCGCATCGTAGTGGGGCTGTCCTGCTATGGGATCTTGCAGTGCTATTCTGTGGGAGGTTGTTCTCCTTTACTATAGATGTTCTCTTCTTTCATTGTTTGCCTTTGCTTTCGCTACATTAGTTACACAACTAAGGAGGAACATCTGGTTTAGATTACTTTATAAAAATTGGAAGAAACCTGGTCCTCGTCCCATAGGCTCCGCTTGGATCCAACATAAACAGGTTCTTCAGAGAGGAATGGGAGTGTTCGGGTGCGTTCCTGCGTGAGTATATAGCACATTTACAGGATATCTATAGTAGAAATTCTAAAGTTTGGCTTTTTTTTTTTTTTTTTTGGAGTAGCAAATTTTCCCATTTGGGGACCCCTGTGTATAGATCGGAGGGCCTTCCTGCAATTTAACATTTATACTCATTAAAAAAAAAAGAAAAACAACTGTCCCATATAGCTTGTCCTAGAGGCACGTGATTTAGTATAGTGCAGTGTTAGCCATTTCACAGTTCATTAGCAGTAGGACAACTCTGGAGCAGTAACTGACACCACCGTGTGTATGTGTTTCCATGGGGAGATTCTCTAGCTTTTTAGCTTGTGCCAGAAGCCACATTGTCGAGAGAACCTCTGCTAGACGTGTGCCAAGGCAACATTGTGTGTATTTGGCCCGGTAGTCGTTCACTGCCCTGCAATTTGAGAGCAGTGATGTCATATGGCATCAGGAACCTGCCTACGTTCCCCAGAAGATCTGGTGGGTAATTCTGAAAAGCCTGATTGCAGGAGGAACCTTGCCTACAGAGGTCTTACCAACGTTACTGCTCAGAATGTGTCAGCTCTTAAGAAATACCTGGAGGTGGGGGTTTAAGCATGTTAGCTCAAAGTCTAACTAAAGTAAGACTTTGGAAAGATTGATAAAAATGTAATTTCCCCTTTCTTTAACCAGGCATGAGGAAGTGCTAAAAGGGGAATTCCACTAAAAAACGTTCCTCCAGAGCGATCACATCATCAGCGGGTGACATAAGTATTGAACACCTTACTAGCTTTCTAAGTAAACATATTTCTAAAGGTCCCATTGACATGAATGTCTTGACAGATGTCGGTAATCACCCATCCGATCCACACAGGCAAAGAAATTAAACCACAGATGTCCATAAATTATGTGTAATAATGACAAATGACTTGAGGAAAAAGTATTAAGCACGCTTTCTGAAATTTATATAATACTTCCTACAAAATGCCTCTGTTGGTGATTACAGCTTCAAGACGTCTCCTGTGTGGAGAAACTAGTTACATGCATTGCTCAGATGTGATTTTGGGCCATTCTTCCACACAAACACTCATCAAATCCTGAAGGTTCCTTGTGCTCCTTGTATGAACTCCGAGCTTTTAGTTCCTTTTTTAAATTTTCTATTGGATTCAGGACAGGTGATTGGCTGAACTATTCTAGCAGCTTTGTTTTCTTTCTGTGAATGCAATTGAGTTTCCTTGGCTGAAGAATTCTGATTGTTTTGCTGAAATGTCCACCCTCGTTTTATCTTCATCTTCCTGATAGATGGCAGCAGACTTTTATCAAGATTGTCTCATTACATTTGTCCATTCATCTTTTCCTCAATTCTAACAAGTTTGCTAGTGCTGTATGCTGAGAAACAGCCCCACACCATGATGTTCTCACTTCCAAACTTCACTGGTGGCATGGTGTTAAAGGCCTGCAAACATGATGTGTATTATGCATCCAAAGAGTTCAATTTTGGCCTCATTTGACCAGACTTGTTCTCCTAGTAATTCACAGGATTGTATAAATGTTGTTGAGCAAATGTTAAATGGGCTTGAACATGTTTTTTGTTCAGCAATGGAGTCTTGTGTGGGGGGGGCGTGCATACAGGCCTTAGAGGCTGAGTGCATTACTTCTTGTTTTCATTGAAACATCTGTATGTGTTGGATCCAGGTCTTTTTTTGTAGCTCTCCACAGGTGTTCCTTGGCTCTTGGACCACTCTTTTTTCTTGATTTTTATTCCTTTGTCTAAAATCTTGCGGGGAACACTTGGTCATAGCTGGTGTTTGGTCATATTATGTTTACACTTTTGGATTATGGCCCCAACAGTGCGCATTGGAACCTTCAGTATGTATAGAAACTCTTCTGTAACCAATGCTGTCAGTATGTTTTGCAACAGTAAGGTTGTGAAGGCCTTGAGACAGCTCACTGATTTTACCCACATGAGATGTTTCTTGTGTGGCACCTTGGTAATGAGACACCTTTTCATAGGTCATGGATTGAAACAGCTGATATCATTTTTCACTAAATGGCAGGATTGCTTTCTAATTACTTATAGATTTCATGTGGTGTCATGACTCTTAATTAGTGATGGGTGGATCCGGACTGTAAAAGTCTGGGTCTGCGTGGGTTCAAAAGTACCATCTGTATCCCTCATACATACCCCCGCCCACCGTCAGTCCCCATATCTCTGGTTGCAGTCAGACGCGCCCCCACACTGTGTGACAGCATGTCTGACTGCAGCCAATCACAGACTCTGTGCTCGTCTCTATTGTTGTAAAACTAAATAAATATATTGGCATAGGGTCCCCCCGTATTATGATACCCAGCACAGATAAAGCATATGGCTAAAGACTGCAGCCCCCAGCCGTATCTTATCCCAGTACTTATATTGGCTGTGTATCAAAATAAGAGAGACAGCATGCGGCTTTCTTGAATTATTTAAATAAATAATTTAAAAAAACGGTGTGGTTTCCTTCCCTCCCTCTCCCTTAATTTTGATACCCAGCCATGATAAAGCCAACAGTTGGGGGCTGGTATTCTCAGGCTGGGGATAACCCATGCTTAATGGGCCCCTCCAGCCTAAAAATAGCAGCCTGCAGCGACCTAGGATGATCGCATCCATTAGATGCAACATTCCTGGAACTATTCCCGGCTCATCCAGATAGCCCTGGTGCGGTGGCAATTCCCCCTTCATAGAGATTAAGTCTGGGAGGGGATCTATCAGTCTTCTGAAGTGAGTATCCCTCACGGCAGAAGAGTATTTGTGGCACTTCAGTAAGTAGTGGGCGATCGTTTGACTTCTTGAGTTTGGGAGCTGCGTGATTTTGGAAACCTACTGTGTGATGCCTAGAGATAAGACAGCCTCTGCCAGACCGTCTTCCCCCCATGTACATATATTTTTGGATTTCATAAATGCATCAACTATTTTCACTGTTGAACAACAACTTTTATATGTTTAGGATTGTTCTAGTTGATTTCATGTTCTCCACTAAGGCCAGTTCTGTATATTTCGGCTATTTCAATCAGTTACACTCACAGCTCGCCTTATTCAGACTGGCATCTCTCGGCTCTGTGATCTGCACGAGTGCAAATCCATCTGTAAGAAGTGTTTTTAATTCCACTGCTGCCAGAGGCCATCCGCTCTCATTACTGATCACATTCCAAATTTGTTCTCATGAGTTCCCCGGAAACAGAGGATGCAGAGATGTTTTACATTGCATTGTATGATATTGGTAGATTATTTTGGGATACAGTCTTTTTGTTAGGCTTTTTCAAGGTACACATCACTCATTAGACATTTGCACATTGACAGAGATATTTAATATTCAGTATGTGTACATTCATTGGGCCATGTGATGTATTACTCCACATTTTTTAGCTTTCATGTTTGGCATGAAGCGTACTGCTGCTGTCCCATGACTGTATGCACTTCCTCATGTAGCCAAACAGTAAATGCCATATAATGGTGTTATTCTCCAAAGGCCCAGTCAGTTAATTCTAGAATTGTAATATCTAATGCAGGTTACAGAGCTTTTAAAATTAAAATGAAGCCATAAAACATAAAAATACTTTGCAACAACTGATTATTTGTTTTTATTGATTACCGGTATATAACATATATGCCGCATGAGTTATCAAGGGCCGCAAAAATTTTTAAAGGGGAACTTGCATAAATACATCACCAGAACCACCATCAGTACATTAATAAATCACCAGAAGCACGTTTTAAGTATTTTAGGAGGATTTGGAGAGTTTCTGCTTCAAAAAGATCTGTGTGACACATGCCAATTTAAATTGCGTTTTTGAAGCAGACACTTACTCCTCATAAAAATACTCAAAACTTAGAGATTAAGTTTTTAACATAGCCATGAAGCACAATATAGATTGCTATATGTGTAGAAGATCAGAGCCACCATCAGTAAATGAATGCAGCACCATGCATAGTGCAGCAATCAACTGTAATGTCAGGTCCGCTTCATATATAATAGCATTGCATGAACCTACAATTCCCAGTATGTCCTTAACAATGGTAATTAGATGCTGGGAGTTGTGGTTACCATCCATCATCAGTCAGCCGACCATAAGGAACCTCAGTATTGACGGGACATTGTTAGTCTCACACATAACATTTACATCAAGGTACCTTATAGATTACATCTTCTCTGATCGGAGTACTTTCCTTACTTTTTGTCTTTAACGTAGTTCCGACACCATGATGAGATTTCATTGCCTAGAACTCGTCTCTCCAGACTTTCCTTTTCTCCGCTTTCAGCAGCACATCCAGACACCAATTAATTTAAAAATAAAAGTATCTCCTATGCTGCGCCCCTAAATAAATAATTTCCCCCTTACTATGCTTCCTGCACAAAATATCCCTCCCCTACACTGCCTTTCTCCATAATGTAGCCCCCCACTCTGTGCCTCTGAATAATTTCCCCACACACAGCCTCTCCATAATATCCCCCACAATGCCCCTCCACAATATCCCCCCCCCACTGCCACTCTCCATCATTTTGCCCCACCACACTGCTCCTCTCCATAATATTTCTCTTCCCACAGTGCTCCTCTCCATAATATTTCCCATCCACCACACACACACACACACACACACACACACACACACACACACACACACACACACACACACCCCCTATCCTATCCTATCTCCATAATACTCTCACACGCTGTCCCTCCTATGATTCCTCCCACACTACCCCTCTCTATGCTGTCCCCCCCCCACTGAGCCACTCATTAATACCCTAACCCACACTCCCCTTCTCCAAAATATATCCTCAAACTGCTCCTTTCCATATTCTCCCACTGCCCCTCACTATACTGTGCCCCCTTTCAGAATATTCCCCATAGTGTGTGTCTTGGCACACATTCAATCTTCAGCTCTTCCGCGTATCGCTTACCAGACCGACATGTCCGCTGCCTCTGTGGCGCTGGCAAGCAGCGTGATGATGGCAGCAGTGTGTTGACCTCCTCACACTGCTGCACATTGGAGCAGGGCCTGACACATTCTCTTCTGCTCTGCCTGAGGTCCAGTTCTCAGGTTTATAAATGTATTCGCGTCTGAGGGATGCCACCCGCAGACCCTATGATGTGTAGGCCTGGGTTAAAGGCTGTCATGTGTGGGTGTTATAGCATGTTGTGCATTGTACTGTACTTTAACAGTTTGTGGTCTTGTTCATAGTTTTCAGTGTGTGTGCGTGTGTATATGTATATATAATATATATTTTTTTTATATTTATACATGTTGTTTGTGAGCATTTATTATGCCTTCACGAGTGTAATAGTCTCGAATAAATCCTCAGACACCACAGATCAGTGGATTGCTGCCTGCTTGTGCTTCCTCTTCAGCCTTTTTTTGTATACATTAGTCATCATAAAACTGTCCTATATGGATTCACACATCTTCCTTTTCGGAGATGAATGTCCTTAAATGACCTCTCGAGATGTTGCATGGAATAGACGCATTGAGAAGGAATCATTTTAGACTTGTTCACATGTTCCGATTTTCCCACTGACAAAAAACCTGCAGCATTGTACCAACATAGCGAATGAGGATTTTTTTTCCTTGCAGGATTGAACCATTTAGGCTATGTGCGCACTTACCGGATTTTGCCGCGGATTTTTCGCGGATTTGCTGCATGTTTCGCTGCAGAAAATGTTCATAACATCTCTGCAGTGAATCACCAGCAAATCCTATGGAAAAAAAAAATCCTGTGCGCACTGGGCGGAATTTGACAGCTGCATGTTTTGCTGCGGGAATCCCGCAGCAAAAACAAGTGCATGTCACTTCTTTTCCGCACGTCGCTGCGGGATTTCACTCCATTGACTCCAATGTAATCATGAAATCCCGCAGGGAATAACGCAGGCAGCAAATTCTGTGCGGTTCACTGCGTTTTCCTGCGTTATTCCCTGCGGTATTTTGCGGTTTACCTCCGGTAATGTACATCACTTGCTTGCGGTTTGCAGGGAAGTGATGTCATTACAGGAAGAGGAAGCAAAGCAGAGAGTAAACACAAACACATCACAGACACACACAGACATCACAGACACATAGAACACATAGACACAGACACATAGAACACACATAGAAAGAAAACGGAAATATAGAAAAAAAAGAACGTGGGCTCCGCTGTATATTTACCGTCCAGCCGAGGTAAGCACACAGCGGCGGCCCGGTATTCTCAGCCTGGGGAGGGAGAGGGGCAGGGGTAATGTCCCCCGCCTCACTCCCCCTCCGGCAGCCGAGAATATCAGCCGCAGCTGCCCCGGGACTGTCGCATCCATTATGCGGCAGCACCGGGAGTGTCCTCGGCTCTTCCTGCCGCCGTGTAGCAGTGGCGGTCAGGGTAATATAACAAGGGGTTAATGGTGATGGGGGACCACCGCCATTAACCCCAGGCTTGATCATGGCAGCGTCTATGTGACAGCTGACATGATCAACCCGTAAGTAAAGTGAATAAAACACAGACACCAAAAATCCTTTATTTTAAATAAAACCAACAAGCCTCGTTGACCATTTTATTAACCCCTCCCGCAACAAAACTCCGGCGTAATCCACACAGCTCCGGCATAATCCACAGCTCCGACGTCCTGCACTGCTGACATCCAGCCGCGACTGTCACAGACACAGGCTGAATGCAGCAGACAGCAGAGGTAATTACCGGTCATTTCCCACGGCCGGTAATGTGAACTCACTGCCGACCGTGGGAAATGCAGCGATCTGTCATCTATCTATCTATCCCTCTATCTATCCCTCTATCTATTCTTCTGTCTCTTTATCTATCTATCTATCTATCTATCTACTATCTCAGAATTAAATGACTTTTTTTTTTTTTTTTTCAATGTGCTTTATTGCATTGAATGCAATAAAGCACATCCCAACCCGCACGCGGCAAAACCGCGGCAATACCGCGAATAATACCGCGGTAAAACCGCAGCAAACCGCATGCGGTTTTCGGGTGCGGATTCCCGCGGTTTTTTACCGCGGGTGCGGTAATCTTTGAGAGCATGCGGAATTTTCTCAAGGAAATTTCATTTCCCGGTGCGCACAGAGCCTAAAGCGTTTTTTTACAAATCTGCATCAATTCTTCTTAGCAGGTTTTTCTTCCATTTAATGCAAAGGGTAAACAATACACATGAAAATGCATCAAAAACACTGCAAAAATATAGTTGTTTTTTTTTATTCTACATGTTTGTTACCTAGAGAATAATTTTTAATGCAGAAAAATCTGCTGCAAATACCCAAGGTGAGCACATAAGCGATCATTGTTGCTGCTTGTATTGATCTCCTCTTGTCCTTATGAGTTTTTTGCTATCTGATCACGGTTTGAGAGCTGCTGGAGGTGCAGGTCTGCGAATAACCTCAGCATGGAAAATTTTAAAGCAGCTGTCATGTAATCGGTGGAAAATACCAAGCATGTCTGTCAATCAGCACAATTTTTACTTGCCACTTCTGAAGGTATTGTGTTTGGTTACATAATTTCCTTACTTAACCTTATGGAACTTAGAAATACAATAAGTTTGATCAGTGTTGTCTTTTGGCTGAGACCCCTTTCTGCCCCTAGACCGTAGGATAAGTTCAGGTTTTTGCATTTTTTGGATGGTGGCTTTGCAGTCATTTTTTATTGAAAAGAATGGAGAGAAGGAAAGTTATTTGTCACGGGTGTGTCACAGGTGACAGTCCTTTGGTGTCTGGCTATAGAAGGTCGCAGCATTTGGCTGCACAAACTGCTCCCTGACCTCCTATTATTCCTGCTTGGCATATATGATATCTTATGTATCTCCTCTGCTTTGGGTTTATTCTTAGCCCTTTAGGACCCTGCAGAGTTCCTCACCCTTTCAGCTGTTTTAATCAGCAGTTCCGTTTGTGTCCTTAAATACCCTCATTCCCTCTGGTCTGTGCTGGTGATGACTCTAACTACCTACAGCTCCTGAGTGCAAGCAGTGGGCTTGCAATCATCTGGATTAACTTTATTGCATGTTGTACCCCCCCCCCTCACTGAATCTTTGTGTGTGTGTGTGTGTGTGTGTGTGTGCGTGTGTGTGTGTGTGTGTGTGTGTCCGCTAGAGGAATCCGCACCGTTGCATTTGCAATCACGAAATTTTGCACAGACACCCCATGTGACTCAGGGAACGTCATAGACTGTTTGGGCGGGAAAATTCAACCGTGCGCTTTACACTTACTCTCCAAAAATCCTGCCTCTATTAAACTGAATGGAGGTGGGAGCTACAGGCTATAAATAGCAACTGTCAGTGGTTGCTATAGGAAGAAAATAAATTGTTAGTAAAAGAAGCTTATGTGTGAGGTAATAAGATGTCGGTGGGGAGACTGATAGAGAGACAGAAAAAGACAGACAGAGACAGATGGGGAAAGAGACAGACCGGGCAAAGAGACACATACATATATATGTACAGTACATATATAGATATATATTTATTTTTTAATTTAAGCTGCATTAATGCTATATAGAATACACTTAAAAAAAATAAAGGTTCTTAGCACAAAAATTGGATAATCCTTGTATGCCCATCAACCGTGGCAAGGTGATCTTTCTTTGATGGGGCCCTATACTAGTGTCATGCCTCTCCTGGACTAAAAGTCTACGAATATATGGTCAGATACGGTAGGATCTAGCAGTAATTAAAACCTTCTAATGTGTATGGACCTATTGGCTGTTCCCTAACTGATGATTCCAAGGGAGATCGCAATGAGTATATTGAATTCAGATGCCCGATCCTTCTGTTCTTCTCAGAGATAAACCGGAGATGTTAGTGCCTTACTGTCCCTTCTCCATTGAAAGCAATAATGATCTACAGAGCCAACAATCCATTGTAATCCTATGTAGGATATATAGCTTTTTAGGTTCTTTTCACATTACAGTATTTTAATTAATATTGTTAGTTAAAACTGCAGTGCAAACAGATATTGAACCTTATGTATCAAAACTGTTACAGATATAAAGGGAATCGAAAATGTGTGTATATGTATACATATATGTATGTGTGTGTGTGTGTGTGTGTGTGTGTGTGTGTGTGTGTGTGTGTGTATATATGTATATGTGTGTGTGTGTATATGTGGCGCCCCTGACCTGGTCAGGCACCACTGAGTACTGCACCCATGCTGGGGACAGTACAATACAGGTAATCCAGAAGGCTGACCGAGGTGTGACTACACAGGCGCATAGTGATCAGGTCTCACACATGTACCTTTGAGAGGACCCCTGGGGATCCCAGGAGGGGAAAAAGCCTTCACCTCCACTCGAGGGGTGGAGGGGGCAAAGCCTCCAGCTCCACTCAAGGGGTGTGGTAGAGAGCCTGGTTGCTAGGTGGCGTAGGCAAGAACAGGAGAGGAGGAGTAGTGAGCCGGTTTAGTGTGCAGTCCAGGGAGAGCAGACGTCAGGAGCAGACCCCTGGGGCTGTGGCAGTCTAACAGCGTCCGCGCAGTGACTACCGACGGGGGAGAACGGTCACCTAGTAGTGCTACCCGAAATCCATCTTCAGCTAAAGAGAGAGCAACGGAGTGGGAAGTAAGGAGACTGCTAGGGAGTTACCAGGCCCAAACGGGTAGCAGGTCCCAGTGCAGGGATAGATCCACCTTTCCTTGCCAAACCTGCATGAGGGGGCACTTTACACCCCCAAGACTACACTACAGAGTTCGCAGCCACGTCGCCACAGTTAGGGCCCATAGTTCACAGGAGGCAAGCAGCCGGAGTGTCCTGGTCCAGGCTACAAGCAAACGGGCCAAAACGAAGGGGAGAGAGGCTTCAGCAACTTCCCTGGGTGACCCCCATAGGGACTAAAAGTCGGGGTTACTCCAAAACGCAAAGGGCTAAGGAAGGCGAGTCGGTAGCCACCCTCATCAGTCAGCCTGAAGGATACCTGGTTCCAGCCTGGTTCATCCCAGCTACGCCCGGGTTACTCACCCTGCCATCAACAGTGAGTAAAACCCCTGAAAGACATTCTGCTTGTGTTGAGTTATTCTGCACCTTGTGGTTCCACACACCTACACAGGGCCCTGGGGCTTGCCTCACTCTCAGGAGGCTATTACAACTGACTGCACCCACCATCAGCCCCAGGCATCCCTTAATCTGCAGTGGCGGTCCCCACTGACCGCAATTCTGAGAGTGGCGTCACGACAATCCTAGATAGAAGATTTCCTACCTGTGACAGGATCCAGCTGCGTGGAGTCCCTGAAGGTAATGCACCGACACAACACTGGAGGGGCTTCACATCTGGCGTCACGAACAGGATAAGGACTAGACCTGTCCAGACAGGTGACCATGTGCCTGGGCGGTCCGCTTGGAAAATTGGAAGCGCCGCCATATTGCCACCATGAAAAGCGCGCTGAAAAACAACAGCAGCCCGCGCTGGGAGAAGTTACCGCCCACGAAGAGGTGTGGCTACCCAGAGATCCCCTGCAGAGTCCTGACCTCGCAAGTGATGAGAGCGGAGGCGTTCAGAGACGTCGGGACAGAAAGGGAGCCAGAAGTCTGCTGTTAGAGGAAATGGCGTCTGAACACAGAGACCCAGAGCCAGGCTCCGCTGCCTGGTGGTGTCGGGAGCTTGCCCAGCTATGCGACCAACTGGAGGCCAGGGTTGTAAGGCAGATCAGAGAGGGACGCACGGAGCTTCTGGAGATGGCTGCGGCGGTTCAGGCCTACGAGGGGAGAGCCACGCGACGAGTGCCAGACCGGACGGCGACGACTCAGACCCCGATGATACCACCGATGGGTGAGTCCAGTGTTGCCCCTGCCAGCGCGAGTGCCCCGACCCCTGCTGCCACGCCCGCGGTCCCTGAAGAGGCGCCCGGCGCGGCGACGTTGAACCAGGCCGCAGCCACGCCAGGTGCGGCCCGCCAAGCCCAGGCCGCCGCAGCGATGCCCTGCCCGGCCCGCAAAGATCTGGCTGCCACCGCAACCCTCCTCCACGCCGCAGGTGCGACGCTGACCCAGGCCGCCGCCATGCTAGGCCCGGCCCGCCAAGACCCCACCGCAGCAGCGACGCTCGTCCGCGCCGCAAGTGAGGTGCTGAACCAGGCCGCAGCCACGTCAGGTGCGGCCCGCCAAGCCCAGATCGTTGCAGCGACGCCCAGCCCAGCCTGCACAGATTCCATTGCGACAGCGACGCTGATCCAGGCCGCCGCCATGCAGGGCGCGGCCCGCCAAGACCAGGCCGCCGCCATGTCAGGCGCGGCCCGCCAAGACAAGACTGTACCACTGTTTACCCCGGCCTGCAAGGCCAGAGCAGACACCGCTCCCCAGTCTAGGAAGTCCCTGATAGGAGAGGACCCCGAATACTGGAAGCTGAAGGCTGACCTAGAGGCCCAGTTCCCACAGGAGATGGTGGATCGGTATCTGCTCCCTCCGCACACCCCCAAGGCGACTCCTGCAGCAACCACGCCAAAAAGTCCCCCGCCCGGGCCTGCTGATGAACACCCATCCCCAGCGCTGCCACAACAGGAGTGCTCAGAAGAACTAAGGGGGAGAGGAGGGCAGAAGGCTGAGGAGCTGACCCCGGAGCCATCAGCAGGGGATCCATGCCCAGAGCCAGAGATGTTGCCATATTCCCGCTGGGATGAAGAGAGCCCGACACCCTCCGCTGAGGAAGATTTGTCCAGAAGCCTCACCTGGGAGCCTGCAAGTAGTGAAGTAGCAACCCAGCAGAATCCAGCCCGCAAGACACGGCGCCGCAGCAGAACAAAGTTTTCCCCTGCACAGCAATCTCCAGATAAGAAGGATGAAGTAACGGCCAGAGACTTGGAAGAGAAACGGTCTTTAAGGAGAGCCAAATCCCAGGTCAGAGGCCCACTTTGTCGTGGAGTTGTGGAAGATTTCAGCTTGAAGAGTGGATATGGTTTCATAGTTGCACCTGGTATGAAAGAAGGCATCTTTGTGAACAGAAGGGATGTTAGAGCCCATTTGCCTAGAGGACATCCAGGAAGAAACTTACAGATGGGAGATACAGTGGAATTCACAATGCATCAAGGAGAAAGAGGGTGGTATGCACTCGACGTTACGCCATGTATCAGAGATTCCTATAGAAACCCAGCTGTCTCCATACCACAAGAAAAAGAAACAGATACAGAAGAAGAGGAAAGAAAAGATAAAGAACCCATTGATGAGACCACCACAGATGATGATAGAGATGGAGAAAGCAACAGGTGCCGCAGCCCTACAGGCCCAAGCCCTGGTGAGGAGGAATCTGTGTAAAGTAAAGTAAGAAGTACAGCAAGTTAAAGTTTTGACAAGTTTGCAACATTAATGTTCAAGAAATGTGCCCACATGAACTAATGTGAGAAACCCATGAACCTTAAGGCTATGAACTGGCTATAGCCACAAACTCTCGCAGTGTAAATAGTTACCCCAGAGGTACCACCACCAGAGCCAGCCTGTTTATGGGGCCTGGCTCTCCACCACAAAGAGGGTACCTGGTCAGCACCAACTGTGGAGGCCGCCTCTACATCCTGCTAGAAGAGGCTGAAGGCGCGGCTCCACCAGGCCAGGTATACCCTGAAACCACCAGACCATGAAAGCCGCCTCTACATCCTGCCAGAAGTGGCTGAAGGCGCGGCCAACGTGAGAGGGTTTTGGGTGGGTTAACGGACTTGTGGGTGGAGGGTGGTGATGTATGGTACCTGGTGGTTTTAAAACGTTTTACCATGTTTTAATGTTTTACGCATTTTAAAATGTTGTCTTGCAGCCCGAGGACGTGCTGGTGATAACTAAGGGGGAATGTGGCGCCCCTGACCTGGTCAGGCACCACTGAGTACTGCACCCATGCTGGGGACAGTACAATACAGGTAATCCAGAAGGCTGACCGAGGTGTGACTACACAGGCGCATAGTGATCAGGTCTCACACATGTACCTTTGAGAGGATCCCTGGGGATCCCAGGAGGGGGAAAAGCCTTCACCTCCACTCGAGGGGTGGAGGGGGCAAAGCCTCCATCTCCACTCAAGGGGTGTGGTAGAGAGCCTGGTTGCTAGGTGGCGTAGGCAAGAACAGGAGAGGAGTAGTGAGCCGGTTTAGTGTGCAGTCCACGGAGAGCAGACGTCAGGAGCAGACCCCTGGGGCTGTGGCAGTCTAACAGCGTCCGCGCAGTGACTACCGACGGGGGAGAACGGTCACCTAGTAGTGCTACCCGAAATCCATCTTCAGCTAAAGAGAGAGCAATGGAGTGGGAAGTAAGGAGACTGCTAGGGAGTTACCAGGCCCAAACGGGTAGCAGGTCCCAGTGCAGGGATAGATCCACCTTTCCTTGCCAAACCTGCATGAGGGGGCACTTTACACCCCCAAGACCACACTACAGAGTCCGCAGCCACGTCGCCACAGTTAGGGCCCATAGTTCACAGGAGGCAAGCAGCCGGAGTGTCCTGGTCCAGGCTACAAGCAAACGGGCCAAAACGAAGGGGAGAGAGGCTTCAGCAACTTCCCTGGGTGACCCCCATAGGGACTAAAAGTCGGGGTTACTCCAAAACGCAAAGGGCTAAGGAAGGCGAGTCGGTAGCCACCCTCATCAGTCAGCCTGAAGGATACCTGGTTCCAGCCTGGTTCATCCCAGCTACGCCCGGGTTACTCACCCTGCCATCAACAGTGAGTAAAACCCCTGAAAGACATTCTGCTTGTGTTGAGTTATTCTGCACCGTGTGGTTCCACACACCTACACAGGGCCCTGGGGCTTGCCTCACTCTCAGGAGGCTATTACAACTGACTGCACCCACCATCAGCCCCAGGCATCCCTTAATCTGCAGTGGCGGTCCCCACTATATATATATATATATATATATATATATATATATATATATATATATATATATATATATATATATATATATATATATATATATATATATATATATATATATATATATGTGTATATATATATAATTAATTATACCGTGTTTTTGCAAAAATAAGCCCTACCCCAAAAATAAGCCCTAGTCACTGTTCAATAATGAAGTGTCCATGCAGCTAAAAAAGTTAAAGAATACTGCAAGATACTTCATTATAGAAAGCAGACACCCCCAAAACAGAGAAGACAGAAGACCCCGCAATCATATTCACCAGACGTCGAACAGGAGTACCTGCCGTGGAACGCACACTCACGCACAGCAGATCACGCACAGCAGATCACACACACACACACACACACACACACACCAATGCACATCAGATCACACACACACACCAACGCATATCAGATCGCGCACATAAGATCACGCACACCCATGCACATCTGATCGCGCACACCACATCTTGCGATACTGATTGCTTCTGGCAGGGGAACCTGAGATTCAGGGGTGCGGGAGGATCTGTGGTGGAATGTATGAAGGACATTTGGTGGAACACATATGAGAAATATATATATACAGTTTATATATACAGTATATTATAGCGGCATGGATCATTACAGAGGTCTAATCTTTTCTGAAAAATTGATCTTAGGTAAGAATAAGGCGACTTGTTGTGCCTACAGGTACTATGGACCTTATAGGGGGTTCTGTCATACGGGGCGGTGCATGCAGCATTGCCATATGCAAATGTTGGAAATGTTTCCACTTCTGGAGGGTGGGGTGTTGGTGAAGACTGGTGTACACTCCAAATAAACATTACATCTTACTGTATGACAATTGAATAAAGATGACAGAATCGGCTCACAGACGCTCCTTCTCCTTGGTTTGCTGCCGTGTTCTGTACAGTTTCTAGGAGGCTATTGAGAACAGTTGAATAGTCCGATGACTGTAGTAATAGCGGCTTTGTTATGGGAGCACAGTAGTCTGCTCTTACTCTGTGAATACCCTATTATGACGTTTGTTGTAATGTTTTGACACATATTATTGTCAGTGTTGAAAGGTTACATTTTGGATAGAATTCTCATATACAACAGCACAAACTTAAGTTTGCTAGAGGTTTTCATCGTGAGACCGAATCTACGTAACTTGCTTCCAACAATGATATTAAGAAATATTGCCTAATGGTGCGCTGTGTGAAGAAGAAAGGGAACCTCCGATTCTCAGAATCTGCTTAGGAAAGAATAGTGTCATCAAGGAGAGCACGCTGCATAAAAGCAAATTCTGTGAAAAAGCAGAATTCCTACACACCCATACTACCTCCTAGGATTGATTTATTTCCTCCCCCCGTACACCCCCTACACCCCCTATACATACACACACACACACACACACACACACACACACACACACACACACACACACACACACACACACACACTCTGCTGGTGAACTTAAGGTATAACACTGGTACAAACTAGCCCAAAGATAGGACAGGTTGACTTCATGTTCTAGTCTAAGGGGAACCTGCCATTATAGGTTCCACCCTTGAACTTTCACCATGGTGTTCTACAGTGATCTAAAGATGTCACTCTCTGATAATAATAATTTTTATTCACTTACCGTATTTTTTGCTTTATAAGACGCACCTGATTATAAGACTCACCCCCAAATTTGGTGAAGGAAAAGAGAATTTATTTTTTTTTAATGTTAAATGGGGTCCATCTTATAATGCTAGCGTCCGTCTAACAAATCATATAGGGTATATGTCCCTCATACCCCCCCATCCTAAAATTAGCCCCCCTTAATCTGGATATGGCCCCCTTATATTGAATATAGCCCCCTTGTGCTGGGACACGTCCCCCAGTGATGCCACATGTCCCCCATTGATGACACACATCCCCTATTGCTGGCACATGTCCCCTATTTATGGCACATGTTCCCCTGTGCTGCCCATGGCCCCTATAGATGGCACACCTCCCCTGTGTTTGATATGGCCCCCATGTGTGCTGCCTATAGCCACTATAGATGGCACACCTCCCCTGTTAGATATGGCCCCCATACTGCTGCCTATGGCCACTATAGATGGCACATCTCTCCTGTGTTAGATATGGCCCCCAGGCTGCTGCCCATAGTAAAATAAAACACTCTTTCCTTACCTTCTTAGCGCTGTCCCTCCTTGTGTCTCCCTCCGTGCTGCTGCTCCTCCTCCACTTCCTGGTTCTCAGTGCCGGTCATGTGATCTGCACAGCAGAGTGATATCATCTCTGTGTGCCTGATCACAGACAGCAGCAGCAGAGACACCGGGAGATCAGCGCTGGAGGTAAATAAAGCTTTTTTTATTTTACTATGGGCAGCAGTATGGGGGCCATTTCTATCACAGGGGGATCATGTGCGATCAAAGGAGGGCGCAGGCAGATATAATATGCGCCGCTGCCCCAGCCCATCGCCGCGGTGTGGTTTCAGCACCACGGTGATGGACAGCAGCAGTGCATATTATATGAGCGGGAGCTGGAGATCAAAGGCTCCCTCCTGCAGCTTTCACAAGCACCCAGCACCGCTCCAGAGCTGCCCCCACCTTCCCTGGACCCTGTAGTGTATATATATATATATGTATGTGTATGTATGTGTGTATGTATGTATGTATGTATGTATATATAAATAGCCCCTCGTATATTCGGATTTATAAGATGCACCCCCTACTTTCCCCCAAAATTTGGGAGAACAAAACTGCATCTTATAGAGCGAAAAGTACGGTAAATAGTGCTATTAATTCCATAACACGTTACATACATTGGCAACACTGTCCTTATTGGGGCTCACAATCTATTTGGCTATATGAAATGAGATCTTGGTCTCTCAGGAGTTAAGCTTCCATGGCTTGATTTCCATTTTCCTTGCAAGGGTACATCTTTTCAAGCTTTCTCCAGTGGTTTCCAGCGGGAGCGCAGAACCCTGATGAAGCCCAGGGTACGAAACCTTGCTTGTTGCAAGGGACTTGAAGCTTTGAAGAAACATTGTTAGGACATCTCCCACCAGGAGGTGTGTGAGACTGTGTGACCTCGTATGAGACTGGTATCGCACACAATTCTTCACTTTTTGCTATTGTATAACTTATTTTTTACCTTTTTTATGCAGCCTTTGACATTTTAGAGAGTGCCAAGTAAGGCTATGGTGACGGTGATGACAGGTTCGCGATTAGGAAATCTAGTGAAATCCTTCAGCCATTTCAGTAGTTCTTCTTGGAGACATGTTCTTGGTGCTGTTTTTTCTTAGACCATGGAGCTGATGACTTGTCTGTGCGTGGACAGATCCAGTTTAACCATTTGGTATCCATATATTTGTTAGTTGCCTCCAGAACAGCATACTGTTCTTTGTAGCCGATTTTAAATGACATCAAGCAATTTCATTCCTCCAAGACCGCATTCATCAGCTATTAGTTGTATTTATTGCGGCTTCCTTCCCTACACATAGCCTGGGTATAAGAGACGTTTGGATTTCTTGCATTTTTTTTCAGTTGCAATCTTGAATCTAAACCATTAGCACTGGATCTTTACCGAATTTTCCTTGGTTGTTCACGATCACATTTTCTTCATGTTGCTGGATGCAATGATTTACTTTCTCACGATTTGATAGTTCCTTGTCTTGACGGTAGACTCCAACTGTACTTGCCTTCCAGGAAGCAGATTTCAACACTTCTTTTGGGCTGTCAATCAGAATTCTTGGCTTACAAACAGCTTCTTCGAGGCAAAGATACTCTTAGGGTGTATTTTACGAGTGCAGCTTTCAGAGTCTTGCTTGACCCCGAAGAACTCCTGCTTTGTAACCTGGTTGCCATAACTGGAAGAGTCCCTGTTTCCCAGAACGGTGATGCAATAAGCGTTATTCCCTTGAGACCAATAAATTGCACATTAAAAACACATGCTCCATTACTGTTGCAGAAGAAGAAAGCTGCTGAGCCGGGAGGATGGATGTTAGTCCATGGATGAATCATTTCCTATATAGCTTGGGGTAGGAATATCCTTTTAGCTTCATGGTGTAATATATATATCACTTTTTTGACACGTCAGGTCCTGATATGTGAGGTTCATTGAAGCTTGAGGCTTGTTTGTGTATTTAGTCATTTCTGTGAGGCAATTAGTTATACTTTATGCCGAGGATACAAAAGACAAGACTAGGATTTTGTTCTTCTGGGTCCAGAAATAGACTTCAGCAGAAATCAGTGTGTTCTGGTTACTGTAGAATATTTTCCATAGTAACCGACTGATCTTCACTTTTGCTAATGTCAGAATTTCAAGCTTGTTTGTGACGGATCAGAACATGTCAGTACAATTTGTGCTGGATTAGATGCTTTAAAGCCTCATTCAGACACTCTTCAATCACATACCCATTAAAGTCTATGGGGCTATTCACATATCTGGGGCTTTTTCTTGGACCATTTGTCCAAAAACCCAAAAAATCATTTTTGATCAAAGTCACTGAAAAGTACCAATACAAGGCTACGGGTCCATGGAAATCACTAACTACACATGGATGGCATCGGTGTACAATCCATGTGCTGTCCATGATTCACATTGTAATGTATAGGAGAAGTTTTGTGATTTATTCATATATGGTAGTTATCCATCCGTGAAAATCGCTGATAATAATAAAATCTGACCCATTGGCCAAATACAGATGAAACCCGCACCCTTTCCTGTGTATGTGGAAAATCGGGGAAGTCTGAATGAGGCCTTAGATGATGTTGCACACGGTGAACGCGTCTTTTTTTTTTAATCTTTACTCATTAGACCAATAATTGATCCGAATTTCCAGTCTGGGGACACAAGCATCTGGTAAGCATGCATAATGGCACTAGTTTGATGAAGGAAGACTGCCAAGCTGCTCCATTGACAAAACTGTAGTAAACATTTCTCTGAGTGCAATTGTCGCAAACAGTCTCATGGTAGTGTATGTAAATGATAGGGTGGGAACAAGATGAAAACCATCAGGTCTCATTCACACGACAGATTTTCACGTGCAAGTACGATCTGTGGGTTTCACTTGTACACGCAATAGTCTACGGGGCCATTCATATGTCCAAGATGTGGAAAACTGCGAACACGTCATGTAATAAAGTCAACGGGTCTGTGAAAAAAATTGGACCAATTTTCATGGATTGTCAGAATGGAGAAAGTGGAAACTTTAAAAAAAAAAAAAAAAAAAAAAAAATCTGAATTTCCAAGAAAATCAGATGGCATTGGTATTACACGCTGATGAAATTGTAATCAGTCAGATTATAATAATCGGTCCATTTTTCTCATAGTAGGAAATATCGTACGTGTAGATGAGGCCCAAAGGATATAAGGCTGGAGAGGTGGTGTTTTTTTTTTTTTGTTTTTTTTTTAATGGGAGCATACTTTAACACATGTTCAATTTCTGTCAGTTTTTTTGTGAATGTGTTTTTTTTTTTTTTGTCGTAATGAGAAATCATTATTATTAGCAATGAGCAAATGCTAAATATTGGGGTTATTCGTACCGAATACCTAGTACTATTTCAATATTTTTCATGAATAGCAAACCTAATAAAAGTCAATGGGGAACCCGAGCATTTTTCTTGAAGATTTCCCAGAAAAATGCATTGGGTTCATTATTTGTGACGACTACTAGAATAGTACTAGGTATTCAGTACGAATAACCCGAACTCGAATATTTAGTATTCACTCATCACTATTTACTATGTCAGCTGCCCAACATACCAGTATATTTACTTTTTTGTTGGAAAACTGTGCCATTTTTAGAAAAACTTTGGTTATGAATAAAAGCGTAAAGAAACAAAAAAAGCAATAGAGTTCCTGTAAGGCTATGTGCACACATTGCAGATTTGGTTGCAGACAATCTGCATGTTCTGGCAGGAAAGACGTTGCGGAAAAAAGAGCGTATTTGTCGTATGTTTTTATGCAGTGTTTTTTTTTTTCATTGGTAAAAATGCAGAAAGAGTTGACTTGCTGCAAATTTTTTTTTCTGCAAGGAAAAAATCCTGAATGTGTGCACAACACTTCAGGATTCTCATAGACTTTGCCAGCATAAGTATATCATTGCAGATTTGTGAAAATCTGCAACAAAAAGAATGCAGCAAAAACTCCCCATGTGCACACAGCCTTACTCCACCCTACATTTTGTGTTTTTGGCTCTGTGGCGTGCTTCGACGTCATCTATGTGACTGTTTTACAATCTTTCTTAAAATATTATCCAAGTTTTCTTCAGTCCTACGCATGGACAGAGCAGTTGCTTCATTATAATGAGATAATCCGATTAAAAATAAACTCCAGGCGGCTTTAGTTGCGCACGTTGCTTGACATACATATCTTGTGTTCATGATGCTTGCTGATATAAGTCTCGCATGGACTTAAAAGGGATGATGCAGCTAGCTTACGCAAAGTAAAATCTGGCAGGAGCATCCATTCATGAATCATCCTGTATCGGGGCAGGAAAGCAATATAAATTATCAGCGTCCTACCATGTTCCGCCCAAGACGGGTTTATTTATAAGTTGGCTCCTTGAGCGCTCTGCTATTTCGAGTTCCTGTTGATACTTCTTACATAGTCAGCATTTCTCAGTGTGCCACCAGTGACTATAATGGGAAGCAGATGTCATTACTTGAGGAGTCTCGGTGACCATCTAACAAGTGTTTACATCCAACATTCGACTGAAGGGATTCGCGCTTCAAAGAATAGTCTCTTGAGCTTAAATCGTGCAGACTCGGTCTTATAGGTATAAATAGAAAGGTTTTATGATCTGTCTTAATTCACTTCGTCCAAACAAGTACAGTCAGTATTCACACGAAAAAACGGCTTAAGACTTCTGAAGGACAAGATAAAGGACAGTTCATCCGTCTGTTAATGTGAATCTCATCCTTATTGTCCGAAATTTACGGCACCTTTTGTACAACATAACAGATCCATTTTCCACTACGTAATATTGTGATGCTTGAGAGGTTTCACTAGCAAGTTGATTCCCATGCAGAAAAATTTGGCTTACCAAGGGACCTCAATCAAGGAGGAACTAAGAGTGGGTAGACGCCTAGGTCAAAGCATAGGTCGTGTGAAATGAGTATATACTGGCTATCGTTGTAAGGCTGACTGTCTTCAATGCACAGTGAATTATATAGTATTAATACGATTTTAATAATATAGCATTAACATATACCACAGCGTTTTCCAGTTCAAAGGTAGATCTAGAAATAATATCACACAATACACTAATTCTAACAAGAGGATTAAGGCTTTGTGCGCACTAGAAATGTGAAATTTCTCAAGAAAATTTCTTGAGAAACTTCTGGGAGTGGAAGATTTCCGGACCTCCGGAAAAAATCCGCACCAAATCCGCGGTAAATCCGCATGCGGATTTGCCGCGATTTCCCCGCAGGTTGTTCCCTGCGGATTTTGCAGGCTGTACTGCAGAAATCCGCAGGTACCTGCAGAAAGAATTGACATGCTTATTTTCTCAAGAAATTTTCTCAAGAAAATCTTCTCAAGGAAATTTCTTGAGAAAAATCCGCACAGTGTGCACAGCTATTTTTTTTTCTCATAGGATTTGCTGGGAAATGTCTGCACAAAGATTGCAGACATTTCTCAAGAAATTTCCGCAGCAAATCCGCGGGTAAATCCGCGGGTAAAACGGCCTAGTGCGCACATAGCCTGAGACTCCTGCTCTTGAGGAAATAGGGATGACACAAAAGGTATAAAGTGCTTGTATTGTATGGTCCAGCTATTAAGATAATACAGGAGGTTTTACTTGTAAATCTGCATGAGTCGGCTACCAGCTAGTGTATGTACAGATACAAAATGCTACTCAATGCATGGAGTGCCTAAAAGATGACTTTTAGGGCACGTATAAAATTGGAAATGTTACCAGGGTGGGTTGGGAGTGTGTACAAGACGACTTTTTCAGACAGATTCCACCTGGAATTCTGCTTAAAGGGAGCCTGTCATCGGATGTTTATGCTACTTACCTAACGGTTGGTGTGGAGCAGACTGGTCAGATGGGCGTCTCCATTCTCTGGGTCCCGCGCCTCCTCTTTCGACCATCTTTGTCCTCTTTCTGAAGCTATTGTGGATGACGCATTCTACCTCATCTACACTAGCCAACAGTGAGGTCCTGCGAAGACTCACTTTGATCTGCCCTGCTCGGCAGTGTTGACTAAATTGGGAGCCAGTACTATCCAAATGGAAGACAGTACTATCTTATTTATAAAATAAAGATAAAGATGCCAGCGTCAAAGTTGCTGCTAAAAGAACAGTAAAGACAAAATGTTTTAGGAAAAACATCTACAGCATTTTCCTGAAGTGTCATTGGCTTCAAAAATGACGATGCCGTGTGTACATAACCCTTAAAGAGGTTGTCCACTACTTTAACATTGATGGCCTATCCTTAGGATAGGTCATTGATGTCTGATCACATGGGGTTCAACACCCAACATTACCACGATCAGCTGTTATATGTGCCGCCAGCGGCAGTAGGTGGCCGGAAATACTCAGTTCTGGAGCTGCCCCGTCAACTGATAGTGGCCGCGGCTGGGTACTGCACATCTGCCTCCCATTCAAATCAGTAGGAGGTGGATTTGCTGCACACGGCTGCCGCCGCTATCCGAACACGGAGCAGCTCCAGAACTGAACATTTCCTGCTGCTGCCACCGAGCATAGCCGAGCGGTGTGGGTGCGGGGTGTCAGACCCTGTCCAAACAGACATTGATGACCTATCCTAAGGGGTACTTTGCACGCTGCGACATCGCTAGCAGCAGCTTCACATGCACTTACCTGCCCTGCGACGTCGCTCTGGCCGGCGACCCGCCTCCTTCATAAGGAATGCATCTAGGCTATACACGTTGCAACGTCGTTACTGGCGCCGGATGTGCGTCACTTTCGATTTGACCCCGACGACATCGCAGTAGCGATGTTGCAACGTGCAAAGTACCCCTAAGGATAGGCCATCAATGTTAAAATAGTGGACATTACAACCTCTTTAATATTATTTTCTGGGGTAGTACATTCCAGTGAGCTGGTGCAGCATAACAAAAATCTTGAACACAGAAGTGGGAGGGTAGGCTAATTAAGGATGTTTAGCTTTAAACCATGTGCAGTACTTTACTCCTCTTCACATATGATGTATGTTTTTGTTACTTTTTTTGCATGAAGTTTACATTATCTTTCTAATTTTACTTTATTTTCTTTTTATCTCTTAGATAAGTGGAAATAAGTTTGCCATGAAGGACCACCAGCAAGTCAAGGTTCAACAACTGTTTGAGGACTCTGGCAACCGCAGGGTCAGTGCTGCACTACCAGGAACGGATAATGCTTTGCCAGTGTTGACTAAAGAAAAAAGTTCTGACAGTTCAGGCACCTCAAAATCAAGTGATAGCTCCACCAAGTCCTCCAAAGCCACATATTTGAGCTCAGAACAAGCACTGAAGCAGTACAAACATCAACTAAGTTCTTTTGAACTGCAGGAAATCGGCAACTTCACTGAAATATTTTTTATTGGCCCAAATGCTAAGAAGAGACAAGGTGTTGTAGGAGGTCCTAATAACGGAGGGTATGATGACGACCAAGGAGGGTATACGTTGGTGCCGCATGACCAAATAGCTTATCGCTATGAGGTATTGAAAATTATCGGAAAGGGTAGCTTTGGACAAGTGGCAAAAGTTTATGATCACAAACTTCACCAGCATTTGGCTCTTAAGATTGTCCGCAATGAGAAGAGATTCCATCGACAGGCAGCTGAGGAAATCCGTATCCTGGAACATCTAAAGAAACAGGATAAGACCGGGAGTATGAATGTAATACACATGTTGGAAAGTTTTACCTTCCGCAATCACATTTGCATGACTTTTGAGTTGCTGAGCATGAACTTGTATGAACTGATCAAAAGAAACAAATTCCAAGGTTTTAGTCTACAGTTAGTTCGTAAATTTGCTCATTCAATCCTCCAATGCCTTGAGGCTCTGCACAGGAATAAAATTATCCACTGTGACCTCAAACCAGAAAACATTTTGCTTAAACAGCAAGGGCGAAGTGGGATTAAAGTGATTGACTTTGGATCAAGTTGTTTTGAGCATCAAAGAGTATACACCTACATACAGTCTCGGTTCTATCGGGCTCCTGAGGTCATACTAGGAAGTCGTTATGGCATGCCCATTGATATGTGGAGCTTTGGATGCATTTTAGTGGAGCTTTTGACTGGCTACCCATTGTTTCCAGGAGAAGATGAAGGAGATCAGTTGGCATGCATGATAGAACTTCTTGGGGCACCACCTCCGAAGCTCCTAGAACAAGCCAAGAGAGCAAAGAACTTTGTCAACTCGAAGGGCTATCCCCGTTACTGCACAGTAACCACGCTTCCCAATGGATCTGTGGTCTTAAATGGAAGCCGATCTCGAAGGGGAAAAATGCGTGGTGCTCCTGGGAGCAAGGACTGGGTGGCCGCATTAAAGGGTTGTGAAGATGCTCTTTTTATCGACTTCTTAAAAGGTTGTTTGAATTGGGATCCAACAGCCCGAATGACTCCGAGTCAGGCATTACGACATCAGTGGATCTGTAAAAGGATGCCCAAACCTCCTCTAACAGACAAGTCCTCAGGAAAAAGGATTACCAGCCATACCAGCTCTTTCCCAGGGATTACCTCTAAATTGCCCCCTGTAGTGGGTGTGGCCAATAAATTAAGAGCAAATTTAATGAACGACTCTAATGGGAGCATACCACTTCGAACTGTTTTACCCAAGCTAGTCAGCTAATCCTTACCGATGTTAAGCACAGCTATGATGAGAACATTTTGCTACCAATAATGTAGCTACCGCAACTGAAGGGTTTTTAGCGTTTTAATTATTTTAAAAAAACAAAAAAGAATAATGAAAACATTTGGCTTTGTGAAATCAGGATTTGTTCAATAATTCTGTTTAAAGGGCTAAGCATTTCAATCACCATCTGGTACAAACTTGATTCTTTTCTTATAGGTCAGTATGATGTTCTTCTGAACACGTAAAGCAATAATAGAAGGATGAAGGCATACATGTAAACTTTCTGTTTACTTGTCAAGCTGTCACTTCAGCCATTACACAATATTCCGGCTCACATTTGCCTGCTTCGGCATGGCCAACCATGCAGTTTGCCAAAACTGACAAACTTAAGTGATAAATAGACTTTTGGCCATGAGCTGGGGTATCTAAGCGCTGTCCAATGTGCCACGTTCATGTACCAAGGACTGGTTACAGCCACATATTCACTAAACCCCTCCACCCATTCAGTCATGTTAATGCTATACGCTTTCTTATGCTTTGACGGCATCAGATGCATCGTTGGATGCAGTACATTTCTGAGATTTTGTGTTGCTTAATAACCGGGAACCACTTTATTCTACTTTAGATAATAGGAGATATGGAGAGGTATCTGAGAAGTGATAAAATATATATGTGTATGAATTTAAAAATATTTATTTTATTTTTGTTTTCCCGGAAAATAAGACCTATCCCTAAAATAAGTCCTAGCGGGCTTTTTGGGCCTGTTTTGATGTATGCTTAAAATATTAGCCCTACTCCAAAAATAAGCTGTAATTGCGGTTCATCATGCTAATAGTATTCTGAAATAGGGCTTGTGCAGCCCTTTGAGAATATGTAACTTTTTTTGCTGTATGTTGCCCCGTTGTGTTGCTGTAAGCCCCAGAAATTTTAGTTGCGCGCCCACTGTAAATACAAAATGAATATTCACGGCTTCACCTTCCCACCCCTGTGTGCCGGCATCATTGAATGCTTGCAGTCAGACTGCTGTACTTTCCCGCTGTTAATTCAATATGAATATTCACACCTCCCTCTCCCCTACACCACTACCCCTCTGTTCCAGTATCAGTGATTCTGTCAGATTGCTATATTTAAATTTTACAGTAACACAATGGGACAACGTACAGCAATAAAAAATATTAGACATCCACTGAAAATAAGCCCTAGCCAAAAATAATATAAGGCACAGTCTTATTTTTGGGGAAACACAGTTTATTATAGATATATATCTAAAAACACATATGGGTAAACTTTGTCATGTTCCTTTCTCTGGAGGTGCACATACACCCATAGCTATTCCCCTCCTTTTTCCTCATATACATGATAACATGCATCCTCATTTGACCGGGTGTGCATATGTTCCTAGCAGGGTGAGAGCAGTAAAATGCTATTACATACCTGGCGCCACGTTATTTTCCATTGGGAGATATGGATCAGGCAATGAAATTCAACATGCTAATTTTGCCAAAATTGGCAGAGCCGCAAACTCAGCTCTAATATGTACTGGCACCTTCATGGTAGGATGCCGAGAAACGTGGCTATTTTGACTTTCTTGTTGCATTTTCACTCTGTTTGCCTATAGGAAATGCTACTATATGTAAGTTGGTCAGAAAATGAACAGTGGCAACAATTTCATCTATATGTATATCGGAGTATCTCCAGCTGCTCTTTCACACCGTCAACACCCTTTCAGATGCCTGTAGCCCACAACTAAGGGTTGAATGTGCAGCTGGCATTTCTCTCTTACCTCTGCCAAGACATTGTTTATCTGTATGCTTTCAATGTAAGCCATGTGCCCCCTCTAACTCCAAATCCGGTGCCACTAGTTCTGACTTTATTTTGAAGGTCAGGAGCTTAAGGCTGAATTCACTTGTGCAGTCTTAGGATCACACATGGGAGGTGATTTTCAAGAAATGGCGTACACCACAGAAACACTGAGCCATTTTCTATAGCTCTCGCATCTATACCCCCCTCCAAAACACATGCATGCTCAACTCTGCTGAGCATTCATGTATTCTGAATGGGAAGGAGGGAGTAAGGTGCTGCCAGACATCGCTTTCCCCTGGGAACAAAAGGATCAGGTATTAAAATTACAAATACTTGATCCTTTTCTCTTCCCTGACAATATCTGTCATGGTAGAGTCTGGGGGCCTCCATACACATTAGACTACATTCACACTTGTGTTGTTTTGTATCAGTCACAATCCGTCACCTTCAGGAAATACGGTATCCTGCAATATATTTTGCAGGAATCCGTTTTTTCCCCATACACTTTTATTACCGACAGATTGCGACTGATGGCCCTGCGTTGCATCTGTCCCGCGACTGATCTGTCGTGGAGTGACTGACCGTCAGGAGGGAGCGACAGACAATGCAACTTTTTTTGTGTGCGCCGGATCGGTTTTTAACTGTGAGCATGCGTACAGTAAAAAACCATGATCGACTGTAAATTCACTTCCAGTTCCAGCGGCCGGAATGATTAGCTGATTGGCTGGCTTTTGTGAATGATCAGCCGGCGGCCGGCTTTTGTGAATGATCAGCCGATACCCTTTCAAACAGTAAAAAAAAAAACGGATCGTTTTTTTGCAGCATCAGTCACATCAGTTGTGCCACTATCTGCAACGCATCCGTTGCATCAGTCACACAACTGATTTTGACTGATGCAAAAAGACGGAAGTGTGAATGTAGCCTTAGGTGGTTGGTGGTGTGGCCTACATCAACTTTTTACCTTTTTTTTTTTTTTTTAACTGCACATGTGAATCCAACCTCAGCCTTGTTAACTGATAATATTGATGTGCATGGATCTTTATCATGAGGGGTTAACCTCTTAATGGGAACCTGTCATTTTGTATATACCGTTCTATCTCTCAGCCGTTTATAGAGCTGAAGGCACTGAGCAGATAAATCTAGTTTTGGAGCAAAATAATAGGTCTAAATTATTATTTTAATATCTATGCTAATAAAATATTAGTATTATCTTAATTCTCTGCTCATTATAGGAGTCCAGTGGGCGGTTCTATTCAGGGATTGGAGTCCAGTAGGCGGTCTTAGTGTAATGGTCTACGTGCTGTACAGAGATATTTGTCGAAGTATGGAAAGAGCAGGAATTAAATAAAGATTGACTAATTATGTTCCTTTCCCACAAACTAGTCTACTCCACTTCTATCCTATAACCTTGTGTCTGCCGGTGAGACGCCATGTTCAATGTGACAGGTTCCCTTCCACAGTCCCTTTTCAACATGCCCTTGTGTCCCCCATTTAATGAAGATGCTAAAGTGACCAGTAGCTCCTGATATCCATTCCAGCTTCCATGTGTCACCTTTTTTATGGCTGTTAGAGCTCAATAGAGATGCAACAAACCTGCTTCTGGCAATCCTGGGGTCTTTAGGGTTGGGTCTACTTGGTGCTATGTCGGGATGTGAATGGTCATTGAGGTGCAGTGCTCCATTTGTGGATCAAATGAGCAATCGGATATATTCCTACATTGTGTTTAATCTTTGCTTCCTTTGAAATACTGACTTGATTGGAATAGAATGATGAAATACTAATGTATCGCCTGAAGAACTATTCTTTTTTTTTTTTTTTTTTTTTTTACTGCTAAGTAACCTAAATGTATAAAGTCATTCCTGATGAAAGCTGATACTCCTATGGGCAGAATGAATTAATTTTGACATATGTTATATTACATGCTTCATCCTCACATAACTTTGCTGTGCATTTGTATATGAGGATGACGTCTGCCCTACTTTTATTAATGGCATGCTTGGATGTGGTGTGAAATTTGTGTTTCGTGGGGTTTGAGCATATTTGGATGATGAGAAAACATTGCAGTTGGCATCAGAATATCTTATCGTATGTGTCTCTTATGTACTCTGCTTTGACTTCACATTTTAATAATGTAAAAGCTTTTTTTAAGAATACTTTTCAGTCGGCCCACTTAAGGAAATAGAATTGTTTTTAAATACTTATCATAATCCAAATGTAAAGGCCACTATATGGGATGGATGTGGAATCACCCAGCCCACGGACTCTTGTGCAGTGAGGGTCAAACTTTTCTCATTATGTTGGAAAATCTAACCACTAGATAATTCCTTAGATTATTGCATATTCTTTCTTCTTGGACACTATTCTCTAAAATAAGTCTGTCATCAGGCTTTTTCCACCCCATCTGTGAGTAGCATGATGTAGGGTCAGAGAGCCTGATTCCAGTGATGTGTCACTTACTGGGTTGCTTGCTTTAGTTTTGATAAAATCACTGTTTTATCTGTGGCAGCTCTAAAAGTTCTCTGAATACTGAGATCTGTATAACCCCGCCCACACTACTGATTGGCACAGTGTACTCAAAGTTGCCAATCAGGGGTGGGGGCGGGTTTATGAAAAGCATATGAATATGGAGGACTACCTTGCAGCAGGTTTGCTAGTCTAGTGATAATTTCCTGCTGGTTAGAACTGTGATTTTTTTTTTTAATCAAAACTACAGCAAGCAGTCCAGTATGTATCCTACATCTGCAGATGATACTAAGGTAGGAGGAGTTGCCAACACTAGCAAGGAAAGAGTATATTCAAAAGGATCTAGACACACTCAAACAATGGGCCGAGGGAAACAGAATGTTGTTTAACAGCGACAAATGCAAAGTCCTACATTTGGGTAAAAGAAATGTAAAAAGCATATATAGTATGGGAGGAATAGAACTGAGTGATAGCAGCGGGGAAAAGGACTTGGGCATAATAGTAGATTACAGATTCAACAGGAGCCAACAGTGTAGAGCTGCAGATAAAATATGAACAAAATTCTGAGATGTATCAAGACAAGCATTGAATCTAGATCAAGGGAGGTAATTATTCCCGTATATTCTGCTCTGGTCAGACCCCACCTGGAATACTGTGTACAGTTCTGGGCACCCTAATTCAAGAAAGCCCTCAATATACTGGTGCAAGTCCAGAAAAGAGCAACCAAGATGGTAGAAGGTCTGTAAACCATGTCATATGAAGACTGGCTAAAAGAGCTAGGAATGTTTCGTTTGCAAAAGAGAAGGCTGAGAGGAGACTTAATAGCGGTCTACAAACATCAGAAAAGTAATCACAGTGCAGCATGAACTTCCCTATTCTCATTAGCACAAGGAAGTACAAGAAGCAATGGGATGAATCTAAAAGGAAGGAGATTGACATTAGACATTAGGAAAAAACTTTCTGACAGTGAGGGCAGTCAGGGAGTGAAACAGGCTACAACGGGAGGCAGTGAGCTCTCCATCAATGGAAATCTTCAAGCGGAAACTGGATAAATATATAGCTGGGATGATTTAGGAAAACCTGCACTCGCAGGGGGTTGGACCCAATGGCCCTTGAGGTCCCTTCCAACTCTACCATTCTATGATTCTATGTGACACATTGCTGGAATCAGGGTCTCTGCCCCTACATCATTCTGCTCTGATATTGTGGCAAAAACGTGGTGATGAATTCCCTTTAAGACTTGAACCACACATAAAAATCAAAAGAGTGAGGCGGGGTACAAGCTGGTATATGTGCAACAGGAGCTTGTTCACACCATGGCCATTTCACAAACAAAACCTAAGAGAAGTTGTAAAAAAAAAAAAAGCACAAAGGTATATACCCTTTTAATAACGTAAATAGTAGTTGTACATTTAAATAACATGGGGAACTTTAACACTGATTAAAAAGTGTAAAAGCTATCCGTCCGTGTCAAGGTGTATCCAGTCGCGAGGGTCCTACTTTAGTATTAAAACCTTACCTTGTGTCTGTTACCTCAATGTGAATTAGGGCAGAGAAGCACAGTGCTCCGACTACATACTACCACCACCTGTCCATGGGGACTATATACAGTAGATGCAATGTAATCGGCTTACCAAGATCCCCATCGATACTGATGTTCCATTCTTGCCTGTGTAGCGTGTATTGAAATAGATTGGAATATGGAAACGACGCTTTCCTGCTTTGGACCTTTAAACATTGTCGGAGATTCTGCACAGTTTATGAATAATATAATAACATAGTTAGAAGATGGTAAAGCATTGTGTTGTGAAAGGTCACAAAGAAAGTGAATTGAATGGAACGTGAGGTTTCTATATTTTATATAGAGAAAGATTGGTGTGACGGAGGATTTGTTGGGAACGGTCACTCCAGGAATAGCCTTGATTGTAGGGCAAATCGGACAAAAGAAGGTTTAGTGCATATGATAAAATATGTACGTATCTGACCGAATCTGAGATGTGGTTTATCCTTTGTGATGGTTTTTTCATGTCCATGAAAGTGCAGGATGAGACTGTGAAGCAGTCACGTGTGCACATCCCAGGTGTCTCGAGGGACAAAAGCGGAGAGATCACAGGAGTAATGAGGGCGGATGACATTGTAGATCAGAGGCAGCAATGACAAAGAACAGGATAAACAACAAAGATACGACACACCCTAGCTATATTTCCATCCTCTTCTAAACAGATAGTGGAAAAAAACAAGAATATTACCCAATACAGAATGTATATGAAAAGCTTAATGATTAGCACAAAGCTAGACAGAGCCCGGTCACTTCTCCATCTTTCCTCAGCTGAAAAGTCTGCTCTGTTTTTAATCCCCGAGAGGAAGAAAGATGCAATTGCCCCTTCATTGCTCTGTATGTGTCGGGATGTTTTTCAGCTACACACCGCATCTATTCTCTTAGGTCATTCTGCGCTGATTTCCTGTAAATAGAATACGTACAGGAAATCCTGCATGCAGTCATACCACCTCGGTAAGCTGAAGAAGTGATACGTGCTCTCACGTCCATGAGTAAAGTTGGGTTTCCGAATAACAAAAGGAAGTCTGAAGGAAAACTATCATTCACTCATGTCCTCCTTTACCAGTATTGTAGATTTCCCTCAGTTAGTGATGTTGTTCACTTTGTCATTTGCCCACATGGCCAAAGAATATCATGTAGATATACGTAAGGGTTCTTAAACTGTTCCACCTTGCCTCATGTTCCTCATGATAGGATATCTCCTAGGAAGGCCGATGTCGTTTACAGTGTAGGTGGGGGCAAGTGAGGAACAATAGGACCCTTTAAGCTGAAATTTTTTAGGGTGCATACCCATATCTATTGTGTGGCAGAACACTGTTGCCCAACTGCAGTCCTTGAGGGCTACCAACACATCATGTTTTCAAGATTTCCTTTCTATTGCCCAGGTGATAACTCCATGATGTGTTGGTAGCTCGAAACGCGTAAGAATCATGTATGTCCATTGGGGTTTTAATATGGACTAACTTCTCACACTAAATTTTGGCATTTTATTTTTCACCAATGTTGATCCTGCTTTTGTTTTTTTTCTTTTGGTGAACACAACTTGTACTTAATTTTGTCACAACAGTTGCAGAATGATACTTGTAGTCGTACCATTCTTGGCTCCTTATGTCCAGCAGAGTTTTTGGATCCTAAAAGATCCTTCAGGAAAGACGGACCTTGTATTCGTTAGAGTATTATGTTTGAAACGAGAAGAAAAGTGAAAAGCATGTTATTATTCATGTTATTATTGTCGGTGATTTTAGAGACGGAAAACGAAGACTGTTATTTCTTAACACTAGAAGTCCCAGAGAGGGGTCATTTAACATTTCTACCATTGGAACCCTATGGAGCTCGAAATTCTTATGACTTCTAGTGTTAAACTTTTCTTGATTTGAGAGTGGTAGACATTTTGAGTTAGTGTTTGTTAGGGAGTTGCTCCATACATAAGGCTAAGGGTGTCTTCACACGTATGTTTGCCTAATGTGTTGGTAAAGATTGAGAATTCCTTCGCTCTACACTGCAAACATTATAAATGTCCCAAAGACCCTGATGTAGTGCCCTATATTATTCTCGAGTCTCATGATAGTGGCGTTAAAGCAGGAAGGTTGTGTAAATAATACAGATTAATAGATCTTTCTATAAGAAGCACTTTTGTAATATTAAAGGGGTTGTCTCATGCTGCAGTTTTTCACATTGGAGGTGATTGGTGCTGATGATGTTACTTCCCAATGAACCTACAGGCAAGATCAGAATAGAACATGGTTAGAAAAGGACGTGCACGCTACCTACTGATTGTGTGCCCATCTTGGAAGGCATGTCGTGTTCTAACAAGATCAGCACTTCTCAACTCCAATGTGGCATTGATGAGCAGAACTGGACAGTTCCTTTAAGTTATTTCTAATTTTTAATATACATTTGTGGTTAGAAACTGCAATGTTTTGGCGTTAAGTTTTTAAGGACTTTTTCAGTACATACTCAACAAAACTCTATCCCTTTAAAGAGGTTGTCCTATGTGCAAAGTACACTTTAGTCAGTCTTAATCAATAGATCTTGGAATTAAATTTCACAATTGGATGTGTTAAAAAAATATATTCCTGTGCTGAGATTTTATATACAGTATGTGTTCCTGCTACGTACTGTGTAATGGGCCGTGTCTGACCGTACAGGGACATGGTCTGATCATACCACAGTTCCTGGGCATGAGGGGTCACAAGCGTATACATATAGAAAGGCATGGACCGCAGCTGACTTTTTGTGAGGTAAAACATTTTTCTTGAGGTAAAATATTACTTTTAAACAGGCGGGGAAATGTTTTACCTCACAGAAAGCAGAAGCTGCAATTCCATGTTGTCCTGTCAGTTTACTCTTTTGCTTTCTCTCCTGCCCAGGAGTTGTGATATGATCAGACCATATCACTGCACAGTCAGACACAGCCATTACACAGTACATAACAGGAACACATTTATCTCTGCACAGGATTTGTTTTTTTAACCTATTCAATTGTAGACCTCTTATTGAAATATCTATTGATTATAATGTCCTTTTTTATGGAACAACCTCTTTAAATCCCATATAAAAGAATACATTCTTATGATATGCTAACAGTGCCAAAAAGTTTTTTCTTGCCCATAGCAAAGAGTCAAGATTAACAGCTTTAGGCCAGTGTCACACTTGTATCTCGCGCTGCATCACCCGGCACAGACACGCACTCTCCTCACTGGAGCGGATCGGTTGCATCCATCTCTATGCAGCGGAGACGCTCCTGTGAGGGGAGTGCGAGTCCGTTCCGGGTGATGCAATGCCAGACTCGCACGAGATACACGTGAGGCACTCGCAAGTGTGACACCGGCCTTACAGTGTGAAAAAGTCACATTTCCATGCTATGGGCAACACCTCAGACTTTTTGTCAGTACGGGTGTTTTTACTTGAGGCTCTTCAATATTTCTGCTCATGGTTACTCTTAAAGCCATTCGCTTATACTTGTGAACAACCCCAATCTGTAGGACTGACTGCTCTTTTTTGGTCTTGTGTGGGTTTGCCTTGTATTTCACTTATCTGGGAGAAGTAATCCATTCTATGCAATTTTATATCTACTAGTGTAATAAGCTAATATTTCCATTTTACTGGGGGGGTACATTTGTTTTTACGTACTGCACATTTTTTTAAAGGTTTGTTAACATTATGTGATGTTTTCCAGACTACTCCTTTACTGCAAGGTCTCACTCCATGTTCCCATTTGATAGCCGCTTCTTACGTCAATGATTTTACAGACTCCACAATTGCAAAATGTTTACGTCTCAAAGCAGTAAAGTCCCTTCAGATATTCTGCTCCGGCGTGCACTCCTTCAGTTTCCACTGATCTATTTTAAATTCTTGTACCTACTGTGAGATGTTTTGTATATATGTGGCACTTTGAAATACGTGTGGTTTGTAGACCTTGAATGTTTTTTTTTCTTTCTGTTTTTAAATGTGACGTGTGGGATATGCAATCCTTTGGATCCAGCATCATATTTCTACCAAAAAGTGTAAAGAAAAGAAATATGCAAATATTTGTTACAACATTTGTAAAGTAGGGTCCAGTTGTATTAAATGTCCATATTAAAATAAAAAGAATTTTTTTTTCAAGTGGCATTTGTTTAATTTTGTCAATTGAGTTTTATGACTTGTATCCTAATATTAACCTCATAACGACGGCCGTACGACTTAAAGCGGCGGCAAAACAGGGTACTTATTCTGTTCCGCCGCTTTAAAGCGGCGGCCCGAAAAACCCCCCCCCAGCGACCGAAAATCTCGGGGGTTTCAGCTACCGGGGGTAGCTGAGACCCCCCAGATTATGAATCAGGGGTGTTTTTTTTGGACCCCGATCATGTGATCGGCGGTATACACTGTATACCGACGAACACATGAAAAAAAAAGAAATGGCCGGTAAAACTGATTTCTTTTTCATCTGACATGATCAAACATGTCAGATGAGAAAGAAATCTAAACCCCTAGTGCCCCCAAAGCCCCCGGTACCGGAGAGTCCCCCCACCCCAACCCCTACCCCCACCGGACATCCAAAATGGCGCCGTAGCGCACAGAAAACTGCTGCCGGCGCCGGCTCTGCATTCATTTCCCTCCGATCTGAAATGATCAAACATTTCAGATCGGAGGGAAATGTCCTCCCCCTGACCCCTCCTCCGGTACACCGGAGATCTCTGGTCCCCAGAGCCCCCTCTGGTCTCCAGAGCCGCCTCCCCCCTCCGGAGCGTGGAAGATGGCGGCGCGCGGCCGCATTCATTCTGCTCTTTCTGCCGCATGTGACACGTCACATGCGACAGAAAGGTGTCCCCAGGTCCCGCTAGGTCACCCCCCGTCACCCCCCCCCCCAGCCCCCGGTCATACGTTACCTGTCTGGTGATCCGTCCCGCGATCACGCCGCCTCCTTCTTGAATGCTGGCGGCGCATGCGCAGACAGCGGCTGTCAGCTGGATCCCTGGGACGCTGACGTCGCTGCTGCACAGGCTGCTCCACTGTGGACCGGGGGAGAGTGAGTGCAGTAATCAGCAGTCTCTCCATGTGAGGAGTGTGGTCCTCACATGGAGAGACTGCTGTTCCAGAAAATGGGGGGTACGTTCTGTGAGCGTGCCCCTCATTTTGGAATGAGGTTACTGCAGGTCACTCTGCCCTAAGTTGGACCGGGGCAGTGTGAGTGCAGTAATTCTCACATTACTGCACCCACACTGCTCATGGAGAGCTTGCTCTTCCACAAAATGGGGGATACGTTCCCTGAACGTGCCCCCCATATTCTAGAAGATCCAGAGTCGGCGTGGGACCTCCAAAATGGATTACAGTGACCGGAATTTCTTTATTTTCAATAAATTGGGTAAAGAGGAATGTTTCGGGGAGTGTTTTTTCAAATAAATTTTTTTTTTGTCTTTATTTTTTTCTATTACTTACTGGGTTAGTGATGTCGGGTATCTGTTCAGATGCCGTGACATCACTAACCCAAGGGCTTGATGCCAGGTGACATTACAGCTGGTATCAACCCCATATATTACCCCGTCTGCCACCGCACCAGGGCGCGGGATGAGCTGTGGCAAAGCGCCAGGATTGGCGCATCTAATGGATGCGCCACTTCTGGGGCGGCTGCGGCCTGCTATTTTTAGGCTGGGAAGAGTCCAATAACCATGGCTCTTCCCACCCTGAGAATACTAGACCCCAGCTGTCCGCTTCACCTTGGCTGGTGATCTAATTTGGGGGGGACCCCACGTTTTTTTTTTTTTTTTTTTAAAAAAACGCTTGGGGAGCCCTCCAAATTGATCACCAGACAAGGTGAAGCTGTCAGCTGTGTTTTGCAGGCTACAGCTGTCTGCTTTACCCTAGCTGGCTATCAAAAATAGGGGGGACCCCACGTCGTTTATTTTAATTATTAATTTTTTGGGGGCCTAAATACAAGGCTAGGCAGCCTTTAGTGCCACATGAAAGGCACTAAAGGGCGCCAGCTTAGAATATGCAGGGGGTGGGACGTTATATATGTTTGACATGTATCCATTCATCCATTGACGCTTTTTAGGCTATGTGCCCATAATCGGGATTTGCAGCGTTTTGGGCGCAGAGTGTGTCTATAGTGTGTCCCTGTGTCCATAGTGCTGCGTTGTGCAGTAGAAGCACAGTGGAAGGATTTTTAGAAATCCCGTGCCCACTGTGCTTCTTTTCTCCGCAGCATAAACCGACCTGTGGCGCAGCTTCCCGAGCCTCAGCATGTCAATTTATGCTGCGGAGATGAGTGTTCTCTGCAGGTAGCATAGAGCTCCACAGCGGCCTGAACCCAAATCGTGGGCATGGGCAGCTGCGTTCTCCCGTGGACAACACTCACATCTCTGCAGGAGGCTGACACTGTGTACTAGACGCCGTGTCGCTGGATCATGGCCACATAGCCTAAAAGTGAGACATTTGTTGCTACAGCAACATTTTTGTGAAGTACCTGTGGATTCAAAATGCTTACTATACTCCTGAATAAAATCCAGTTTCCAAAATGGGGTCACTTGTGGGGGTTTTCTGATGTATAGGTACCCAAGGGGCCCTGCAAATGTGACATGGTGCCCGCAATTTATTTCAACTTTTCCAGAATTCAAATGGTGCTCCTTCCATTCCAAGCCCTCCCATTTATCCAAACAGAGGTTTTTGGCCACATGTGGGGTATCCCTGTGCTCATAAGACATTGGATAACAACCTGTTGGGTCCACGGTTTGTTGTTGTCTCTTGAAAAAGTGAGAAATTTGATGCTGAAGCAACATTTTTGTGAAAAAAATGAAAATTTTCAATATGGCAACCTAAGCTTATCAAATTCTGTGAAGTATTCGTGGATTCAAACTGCTCACTATACACCTAGATAAAAGCCTTGAGGTGTCTTGTTTCCAGAATGGAGTCACTTGTGGGGGACCGCCACTGTTTAGGCACCTCAGGGGCTCTCAAAATGCAACCTGGCGTCCGCTATTGATTCCAGCCAATTTTGCAGTCAAATGGCAATCCTTCCCTTCCGAGCCCTGCCATGCGCCCAAACAGTTGATTTCCACCACATATAAGGTATCGCCAAACTCAGGAGAAATTGCACAATAAATGTTATGCTGAATTTTTTCCTTTTTCTCTTGTAAAAAAATAAAAGCTACCTGGTTGAAATAACAATTTTGTGGTAAAATTTTATTTTTTTTTTCATGGCTCAACGTTATAAAATTCTGTGAAGCACCTGGGGGTTCAGGGTACTCACCAAACATCTAGATAAATTCCTTGAGGGGCCTAGTTTCCAAAATGGGGTCACTTGTGCGGGGTTTCTGCTGTTTAGGTACCTTAGGGGTCCTCCAAATGTGACATGGTGCCCGCAATCTTTTTCAGCCAAATTTCCTTTCCAAAATTCAAATATTGCTCCTTTCGTTCCAAGCCCTCCCATTTGTCCAAACAAAGGTTTCAGACCACATGTGAGGTATCACCGCGCTCATAAAAAAGTGGTTAATAAACTTTGAGGTCAAATTTTTGGAATTACCTCTTGAAAAAGTGAGAAAATTGATGCTAAAGCAACATTTTTGAGAAAATTATTAAAATTTTCAATATGACAACGTAACGTTAACAAAATCTGTGAAGTACCTGTGGATCTAAAATGCTCACTATACCCCTAGATAGAAGCCTTGAGGGGTCTAGTTTCTAAAATGGTGTCACTTGTGAGGGGTTTCTTCTGTTTAGGTACCTTAGCGGACCTGTAAATGCAACATGGTGCCCGCGATCCATTTCAGCCAAATTTGCTTTCCAAAATTCAAATATTGCTCCTTCTGTTCCGAGCCCTCCCATTTGTCCAAACAGAGGTTTCTGACCACCTGTGGGGTATCGGCGCACTCATAAGAAAGTGGGGAACAAGTTTTGGGGTCCATTTTGTTGTGCTATTTCTTCTAAAAGTGAATAAATTTGGGTTAGAGCAACATTTTTAGGTAAAATTTAATTTTTGCTTTTTTTCATTCCACATTGCTTTTGTTCATGTGAAGCACCTGAAGGGTTAATAAACTTCTTGAATGTGGTTTTGAGTACTTTGGGGGGTGCAGTTTTTAGAATGGTGTCACTTTTGGGTATTTTCTGTCATCTAGGCCTATTGAAGTCACTTCAAATGTGATGTGGTCCCTAAAAAATGGTTTTGTAAATTTTGATGTAAAAATGAGAAATCGCTGATAAACTTTGAACCCCTCTAACTTCCTAACCTAAAAAATTTTGTTTCCAAAATTGTGCTGATGTAAAGTAGACATGTGGGAAATGTTATTTATTAACTATTTTGTGTCACAGAAATCTCTGGTTTAACGATATAAAAATTCAAAAGTTGAAAATTGCTAAATTTTCAAAATTTTTGCCAATATTCAATTTTTTTCATAAATAAACGCAAAAAATATTGTCCTAAATTTGGTACTAACATGAAGTCCAATATGTGACGAAAAAACAATCTCAGAATCACCGGGATCCGTTGAAGCGTTCCAGAGTTATAACCTCATAAAGTGACACTGGTCAGAATTGCAAAATTTGGTCTGGTCATTAAGGTGAAAATTAGCTCCGTCACTAAAGGGTTAAACACTTTGTATTCATGTATCTATCACTCAATTCTTAAAAGAAGATGACCTATTGTTTAAATCTGGTTTTGTGTTGCGCATATTATTTTCCGGATTATAAGACACACTTTTTTTTTCCCCCCCTCAAAACTGGGGCTAAAATGGGGGTGCGCCCTTATAATCTGGATATGGCTTACCGGAGCGGCGGTGGTGGAGCAGGATCACAGGAGGCAAGTTCAGCAATACTGAGGGCTCAGAGGAGGGGGTGTCACTGCAGTGCAGCGGCTCAGGAGGGTCACAGGTCAGCGGATCGGCAATGCAGTTGGCGCATTGATCTGACAGCAGGCTGCTTTTGAATCATCCATGGTTTATGCGATGGACTTCAAGAAAATAGCCGCAAAGGTGGCAAGTACCCAGATTGACGTAATGGACTTCAAGAAAATGGCCATAGAGTCCTATCTTGCACGCAACGCCTCCGTGGTTATTTTTTTAAGTTAATCTCATCAACTGATTAGGTGATTCAGTGTAGCCACAGTCCGCTGACAGATCAATGGCGTAGGCCGCCATGACACCCCCGAGCCCGCAGTATCGCCGACCGTCCACTGACCCTCCAGAGCAGTGACACCCCCTCCTCCGACCCCGTAGTATCGCCAACTGTCTACTGACCCTCCTGAGCCGCTCCACCCTAGTGAGATGTTATAAGACATACTAGGATTGTAAGACAGACCCTCATTTTAACATTAAAAACAATTTTTACCTATTTTCCTCTAAATTTGGGGTGTATCTTTATAATCTGGTATGTGTTAAACTAAAAGCATGGTGTTTATAACTTTTTATATTGGGGGGGGGGGCAGATTTTTCACCCATATAATCTTTAAAATAAAAATAGAAATCTTGAGATTTTCAATCCACTTAGGCTTTATTTTTTTTTTTAACCTGTAACTTCCCTGTAGTTTCAAGAAATGCAAATGTACATAAGCATATTATCTTTTGTATTGAGGTATCAGAGTTCAGGGTCATCTGGAACATTGTCTACTGTAAGTGCCCCGTCACACTAAGCAACATCGCTAGCAACATCGCTGGTAACGAACAACTTTTGTGACGTTGCTAGCGATGTTGCTGTGTGTGACATCCAGCAACAACCTGGCCCCTGCTGTGAGGTCGTTGGTTGTTGCTGAATGTCCTGGGCCATTTTTTAGTTGTTGCTGTCCTGCTGTGAAGCACAGATCGCTGTGTGTGACAGCGAGACAGCAACAACTAATGTGCAGTGAGCAGGAGCCGGCTTCTGCTGAGGCTGGTAACCAATGTAAACATCGGGTAACCAAGAAGCCCTGTCCTTGGTTACCCGATATTTACCTTTGATACCAGCCTCCTCCGCTCTCACTGCCTGTGCTGCCGGCTCCTGCTCTGTGCACAGATAGCTGCAGCACACATCAGGTAATTAACCCGATGTGTGCTGTAACTAGGAGAGCAAGGAGCCACCGCTCAGTGTGCGCTGCTCCCTGCTCTGTGCACATTTAGCTGCAGCACACATCGGGTTAATTAACCTGATGTGTGCTGTAACTAGGAGACTGGGGGCTGGTCACTGGTTGCTGGTGAGCTCACCAGCAACTCGTGTAGCCACGCTCCAGCGATCCCTGCCAGGTCAGGTTGCTGGTGGGATCGCTGGAGCGTCGCAGTGTGACAGCTCACCAGCAACCTCCTAGCAACTTACCAGCGATCCCTATCGTTGTTGGGATCGCTGGTAAGTTGCTTAGTGTGACTGGACCTTTAATGGTTGATCCTGTGTTATTAACTGTGTATAGAGGTGTTTTATCAGTTTTTGTAATTATGCCTCTGATAAGGAGCCTGCTGAAAATTCTTCCTGTATTGGCTAGGAAAATTAGTTTTTTAAAAAATAGTCCCAGAGGTCAGTATGACATTTGCAAGATTGCTAATTTGTGTGTTTTGAGAAAGAATAGTGATATGGAAAAAAATTGTCAACGTATTACAATAGGTCACTTACTGATAACACATTCCCTTTAATGCACAGACATATGCTGCATTGCTGTACAAAGAATACATATATTTTAAAATGTCAAATATATTGGAGGCAGAAGTCACAAATGTATTGTAGTTACTTCCAAATATGACAGATTTGTGTTCAGCTACAATGTACATTAAAAGTCCATTATAGAAATGACTGATGATCACAATTCCATCATTCACAGTCCAACTACGAACCATGAGGTCCAGACTGGCTAAAGGTCTCCTCACCCAAATGCAACAGTTTCAAAGGCAGTGTCATAACTGGAGTCCAATGAGCCACGGTGCAGAATTTGAACGTGGTCCCCACCACATGCTGGTCAGACGTATGGGCACTTGAAATCCTATAAAGACTTAAGTGCTGCCTACCGCATGTCCCTCATTATCGAGTAATGCTCCTCAACCTTGGCCCCTTTTCTCTCACACACACACACATACACACTAGGGAGTGTGGTGAAATGAACATCTGTCTATGCTTAGTGGTGCTGACAGGAGCAGTGGTGAGTGGGGCTGGGGGCATACAGATCTGGTGAGGGTTGGCAGCTGGGGGCTTACAGATCTGGCGGGGGCTACTGGGGGCATACAAGTCTGGCGGGGGTGGCTAGGGGCATACGGATCTGGTGAGGGGGGCTGGGGGCATACAGATCTGGTGAGGGGGGCTGGGGGCATACAGATCGGGTGAGGGGGGCTGGGGGCATACAGTTCTGTTGGGAGGTTGGCTGTGGGCATACAGATTTGGGGAGGGTGCCTGGGGACATACAGATCTGGTGGGAGGGTGAGCTGGGGGCATACAAATGTGGTGGGAGGGTGAGCTGGGGGCATACAAATGTGGTGGGAGGGTGAGCTGGGGGCATACAAATGTGGTGGGAGGGTGAGCTGGGGGCATACAAATGTGGTGGGAGGGTGAGCTGGAGGCATACAAATGTGGTGGGGGGGGCTGGGGGGCATACAAATCTGGTGGGGGGGGGGCTGGGGGCATACAGTTCTGGTGGGAGGTGGGCGGTAGGCCTACAAATCTGGTGGGGGGCTGGGGGCATACAGTTCTGGTGGGAGGTAGGCGGTAGGCCTACAAATCTGGTGTGGGAGCCAGGGGACCTACAAATCTGGTGGGGGTCTACAAATCTGGTGGGGGGGCCTGGGGGCCTACAAATATGGTGGAGGGGGCTTGAGGCATTCAGCTCTGGTGGGGGGGTTAGGGTCATACAGATCTGGTGGGGGGGCTGGAGGCATAAAGATCTGGTGGGGGGGGCTAATGTCACCTGCAGTAATGAGTGCATTGTTTAGTAATGTACTCCTGCTGGCTCCCTTCTGTCCTCTATTATGCTGTTTCTCACCTCTCCTCCGTGCCCACGGAACCTCCAGCTGCAGCACACAGACTCCTCCGTGATAGCGTCCGGTGTACGGAGCGGCCGCTGCAGGTTGATTTCATGTCTTTACTGCAGTTGATTGCTTTACGGCGCCACAAAGTATTCAACTGCAGTAAAGCGCTGACAGCAGAAGGCCCCGGACAAGAGAGTATACAGCAGTGTTTGTGTCTGTGTTCAGTGTATACATGCTTGTGCGCTATGTGTGTGTACGTGCTCGGTGTATCCATGTGTGTCTGCTATGTGTGTTCACGTGCGTGTGTGCGCTCAGTGAGGACCCGGAAGCCGGAGCATCGTTCAAACTGCGGCTGCGCAACGGACAGTGCCGCGGTGCATGACTGAATAGGAGGATATCCACAACTGCTGAAATTATGTATGTAGATATGTGTTCCCCATCCTAGCTCCCTTCCTCGTAAATATGACCCAAATCCTGCTATATGTGTCCCCCACCTGGGCCCCTTCCTGGTATACATGTTCCCTGTTTTGCCTCTAACCCATAAAAAGAAAAAAAAACATTCTACTCACCCACGTTCTAAGGCATCTGCGTTTGTAGTCAGCACAATGGCCGGCAGCTAATATCGGCATACCTGCTATGGTGACTCATGCGGTCACTACCATGCGACGCCAATTAATGGCATGCCCACGTTAACTTGTGACCTTTTAGTTGTCCGCTTACATATGTTGCTGTTCAGGGTCCTGACAGGTCTCTGCACCAAAATGCATTTCAGCTGGATGTGCGTACTCAGATGCACATCCAGGTGAAGTAGGCGCTGAGGCCCGTTCGCGACTTCTGTGACCGCGATCGTTACACACCTGCCAAAAAGCATACATGAGGCTGCCTAGTTCAGGTCAGGATCCCTACTGGTATAGTCTAGAAACTAAAGTCCGGACAGAAATCACGAGTTAAGGAAAAACACCATGTTTTTGCAGCAAAAAAATAAAAATGATGCAGCTATTTATTTTCTGGAGGTCAATAGAGAAATAAAAACCACCATATATACACTGAATCTCCATCCCTTCCACTTGTGGTACTTGGCTGCTTTCCACGTCAAGGGGAGTGAGATGTGATACCGGGCAAGACCTTCTGTATGGATGAGACAATGTGCCTGTGTGCCCTGTTTCAACTGGGATGATGGGAAAGCATATGAATGAAGGTAAGGGGTAAAGGTAGACATTTTAGAAAAAAATGCAGAAACCAACTTGTCTCAAAGGGTATATTTTCTCTCCTGATCCTAAAGGCCACTTTACACGCTACGATATCACTAGCAATATCGCTAGCGAGCGTACCCGACCTCGTCGTTTGTGTGTCACGGACAAATCGCTGCAAGTGGCGCACAATATTGCTAACACCCGTCAAACATACTTACCTTCCTAGCGACGTTGCTGTGGGCGGCGAACAACCTCTTTTTTAAGTGGGAAGTCAATGGCAAACTTGAGCATTTTTTCAGGAAATCTTTCAGAAAAATGCTGGAGTTCTCCAATGACTTCCATTATACTAGTACCGAGCACCCAAGCATTAAAATGCTCCTTAGGCTATGTGCCCACGGGACTATGTACCCGCGGAATACCTGCGGATTTATCTGGATTTTCTAGATAAATCCGCAGGTTTTAGTAAGTACAGACACTCCCCATGTTATTCTGACGCCCTGGCCTATCAGGTCATCACAGGGTATTGTGCAATCTACCCTTCTGTGCAATATCCAAGAACAAGCTAATCAAAACCCTAGGAACACTCTGCACCACACCCACCAGACACACCAGTGAACGGCCTGAGTGGAATAGGGTCGCCCACTCGGGGGTTGGTTAAAAGGGGGGGTCAGGAGTGTCAGGAGTCAGTCATTCGGTTAAGCAGTGACTCTCAAGAGGAGAGGTCAGAAGCTGGGCTCCGTGAACTACTAGGTGGCAGACGCTAGTCTGGGACTGGTAGGAGCTGGACCCCGGTCGCAGGGGATCGTGACAAGGGGCACGGACTGTCGAGGAGGACAGCCGGTCGGCCTTGAGCCATCACCGGGCAGGGGCCAGGGCACGACTGGCTAGGTCAGTGAGAAGCTTCAGGCGTCCTGACAATTTACCCGACGAGGACAGAGCCTTCAAGATCCCTTCTCCACCCGCTGCAAAATCAGGGTACTAGTGCAACGTGGGGGATAGGACTTTCCACTACACGGTCCAGAAAATCCCAAGTGTGAACCCGGAGAGCAAGCTTACCCAGTTAGCCACACTGGGAAGCGGGACCCGATTAGTTTCAGACTAAAGGGACCAACTAGAAGACAAGGTGCCACGGGAAAAGGTCACAGGCCAACAGGCAACTCCGAGCTCTCTCGAGCCACCGCGGATCCAGATCTGAGCAGCCCGGTTGCTGACGCGGGGAGGCGACACATTATCCTATGGGACATGGGGAGTACTGTGTCAATGCTGCGGTATGTGCGGCTGTGGAATATGCTGCGGATGTCCCGCAGCCTTACGTAACTGCATTTTAATTATTCCTGCGGAAATACCTGTGAAAATCCCGCCTCTCCACTATGGAGATAGAGGCCGGGACTTCCGCTGGTAAGTCGCATGAATGTCCGCAAGTTTTCTGCAGATATTGATAGCTATGGATAGCTGCGGATTCCGGGGAGCTGCTGCGGGAAACCTGCGGACGTACCTGCGGATATATCCGCAGGTACATAGTCCCGTGGGCACATAGCCTAATGCTGGTGTCACACGGTACGATATATCGGGCGATATGTCGGCGGGGTCACATCTTAAGTGACGCACATCCTGCATCGTTTGATATATCGTAGCGTGTGACAGGTACGAGCGACGGTGAACGAGCAAAAATACTCACCTTATCGTTGCTCGTTGACAAGTCGCTCATTTTCAAAAAGTCGTTTCTTCTTCTGTGCTCCGGTTGTTCATCGTTCCCGGGGCAGCACACATCGCTCCGTGTGACACCCCGAGAACGATGAACACAGCTTACCTGTGTCCCGTCGACAATGCAGAAGGAAAGAGGTGGGTGGGATGTTTATGTCCCGCTCATCTCCGCCCCTCCACTTCTATTGGCCGACCGCTGTGTGACGTCGCTGTGACGCCGAACGGCCCACCCCCGAAAGTGGATGTTCACCGCCCACAGCGAGGTCGTCCGGGAGGTAAGTGCGTGTGACAGGGGGTTAAAGACTTTGTGCGACACGGGCAACTAATTGCCCGTGATGCACAAACGACGGGGGCGGGTCCGATCGCTCGTGCGATCGCACGATAGATCGTACTGTGTGACGCCGACATTAGACTTACTGAGCACAAAACAGTTCCCCACTCTTGATTAGATGATCGAACTCGAGGTTCGGAAACTGACTTCCAAAAAAACAAAGTTCGGGTTCAAGGTTTGTGTGAGTTACGAGCGCAAACCACTCAAGCGAGCAGCACTGTGCTTCGGTGCGCTCGGTACTCAGCCCTGTGCAAACCACGTGCAGTGCTTTAATTCCTCACTGGAGTTAAAATCAGCGTGATCAGATGTAGTGTGCAATCACTCCGTGCACTGTGTAGTGTCTTTGTGGGTCCTTATAGCTTGAAGCTGTAAGGTCCAGTTCTTCAGTTTTAAGTGAAGTCTTGCTCCTAAGGGCTGGCACTTGGGACTTCAGTGGGTTGCTTTGTTTGGAAAAGCCTGTCCCCCGCGTTGTGCTGATGCCCTCAGTCTCTGAGCTCTGGGAAGGTTCCTGAAGGCCCCCTTCCTCTGCAGGTTAATTACCAGGACGTTAAATCAGCTCCTGACCTAGGGTCCTGTACCCCTGTGCTCGGTACCGGTCAGCTCTGTAGACACTCTTTGGTGCCTGCAGTCCCTCCGAGCCCGTGTCTGTCGCACCCTAGACCAACGGCCCTGCATCTGGTCACCGACTCCTCTGGTCCCGGACCACTGTCTGCGACCCAACCTTTGTCCATCTAGCTCCCCGGGAGCTACCACTCCAGCTCCTCACACTTTGAGGGCTCTCACTGAACTGACTTCGTCCCTCCCACCAGTCTGCTTGACCCCTAGGTGGGTGGCCCTGTTCCAGCTAGACCAACACACTGGTGTGTCTGACAGATCATGATGTGAGGTGTTGGTTGGGGTTTGTGGTGCTGATGGAGGTGACACCGGTTTTCCTAGGTACCTGGAACCATGGGGGGTAGGCCCTTCACCCTAGGGCGAGGATGTAGTTCCCTGTAGCACCCTGATAAATTCAGGGGCACTACATTCTGCTTATGGCTGCCTGCATGTGGCCGGAGACACAAACTGCCTAATTATTGAATTCAATTTAGGTTCGGTTCAAGTCAGGGTTACAAACTAAACCTTATTTAAGGTGCGAATGTGCCATACGAACCGAACCTCCTAAGTGTTTGCTCATCTCTACTCAGGACCTTTGTGCTGCAAAGCAGCAGTGCTAGCCACAGAGCCTCTGTGCTGTCCATTCACATGGGCTTTTGGAAAATTCCTTTAACTGCTTGTGATCTGGTTTTGCCTAGTGATAAAGTGTTGAAGTAGCTGGACCAATCACTAAGTCAAAAAAGGAATTCAGACCTAAAACGTAACTTTTACTAATCCATATAAAATGAACAATAGTTCATAAAAGAGTTAAAACCACGGTTCGCAATCGTCTCAAAAATTGGACGATCAACCGGACCAAAGTATGGAACTACTGAGATCCTAAGCAGCACACAAAGCCTCAGCTGGTTTGCACATCAGTGTACAGATCTACCAGCACAGCCAGTTTACACACAGATATATAGTTGTGCTAGCATACGTACTATAACCACCTGAGGTGTATACACAGATTAGTTGTCATATTGGAACCCCCATCAGGGGAACTCTCACTGTGTATATTAATCGGCAGATTTTTATAGAGGAATTTAAAAATAGATATATATATTCCTCTCTAATTAGGAATGGTCTTACCAAGTTCCAGATTTTATGGCAGGCATTAATTGTCGGTTACCAACTCAAAAACGGGGGGCTGTTTCTCAGCACATCAGGTCCCATATAGTTGGATAACCGCAGTCAGGCAATTTAAAGGTTCCCACTCCCAACGTTTCAATATGGATCATCAGGGGAGTCCAGGTGGGATATCAGCAGTGGACGTCACTAAGCATCGCTTTTTTCATGACCCTCCACAGATGCCCGATTCACTATAATATCAATAAACATATGTCAGAAAAAACGCCCAGTGAGCTGCCTATCAGGCCGCATTCGTCATGCCCCATGGTTACATTAACTCACCGCATCCAGGCGCGTGTAAAACCTGATTCAAGCTTGCCGCGCTTAGCGTCTGGAGTGACGCTCCAGATATAGCACGGCGCATGCGCGGATTAGTTGGAGTGGTGACGCGCACTCCCAGAATACCTCCGGACCGGAAGTTACGCGTCACCACAGGCAGCGTCGCTGAGGAGACGTCACCGTCCTCAACCGATGTCATCACATCCGGGTGAGTGGAACGCAAACAGCTCCACCATGAATACTTATGTTTATGCTGCCTAGCAACCTCCGTGTTTTACTATCACGACTGCATTTACAGAAATACGGCATTAGGCCCAAGTCCATATACAGATGCCGGTATATATACACTGTCAACGGCCAGGTTAATTATATGGAAAGATTAATAAAGACACATTAGGCTGGTGCAGCCAAATTGATGTATACAGAGAAAACAGAAAAAACAGAAACAGAAGTATACAGTAGGAGAATAAAATTTTTTATTGTAGAATAGGCACCATTCCACAACCCCCATCAGAACACAGGTCATTTGAAAAACCAGTCAATAGGAAATCAGTGTCCCAATGGGGCTCCCAGAGAGAGGGTAGAGCTACCCAGGGCAGCCAAATGGGGCCAGATAGGGCCAGAGGGGGCTTAAAGGGGGGCTAGACGAGCAGTAGTTCTTATTTATGGGGGATGGACAAGATCATCAGAACATGGTTACCAAAAAGTGGCAAGGTGCCAAAAACTAAAGTGCATACTATTCACTGACCCTAGGAGTTATTGCACACTACCTAACATGTGGGGGTCGGCACCCTATCATACCCCACGCCAATGGTGCCCCCACTCGGGCGTCGGCTTTCCCTCCTAGCAGAGCCCTAGTTCTAAGGTGCTCCTAGGAAAGGGGAAAAGGAAAGGGATTCATTTAATCCCATCGGTGCCATAGTATCCAGAGTGTAAATCCAGAAGCATTCCTTCTGGAGGATGATCTTGTCCCAATTCCCACCGCGTAGGGGAGGATGGATCAAATCGATGCCCATTACCTTAAAACTTCTCAGGTCACCATTGTGGGAAGTATTGAAGTGTCTTGCCACTGGTGTGTCAATTCTATTTATGATGTCATTTTTGTGTTCCCCCACTCTACGCCTCAACTCCCTGATGGTCTTGCCGACATACAGCTTTCCACACCCACAGCTTACCTTGTACACCACCCCCTTCGATTTGCAAGTTATAAAGGATCTCAGAGAATATGTCTTACTGCCTGTAGAGTTTTTGAAATCCTTTCCTTCCTCTATATATTTGCAATTTATACAATTGTAACATTTGAAACAACCTCTTACATCACTTTTTTTGGCTGATCTATTCTCTTGAAAGTGACTATGGACCAGTCTATCACTTAAAGATCTTGCTTTTCTGTAAGTGACGGATGGATGATCCGTGAGATGTTTGTCAATCGCAGGGTCCATATGTAATATGGGCCAATATTTGGACAGTATTTTTCTTAGGTCCACTGCACCATTGTTAAATGTAGTGATGAACCTAAGAGTCTCTGGGGTGGTAACATTTTGACTCTTGGGCTGTAGTAAGCTACTGCGATCCAAGCTGCAAGTGGACCTATAGGCCTTCCCAATGACCTGCTCAGGATAGCCCCTCTCTCTTAGGCGTCCCATCAGATCCACAGACTGTGTTTCAAAAGCCGCATCGTCTGAACAGTTTCTCCGCATTCTTGTAAACTGTCCCTTAGGAATCCCCCTCTTAAGGGAGCCCGGGTGGGCACTCTCCCATTTTAGCAGTGAATTAGACGAGGTGGCCCTTCTATATGTTGTTGTTCTCAACCGACCCTCTGGTCCCCTTTCGACCAGAACATCGAGAAACGCCAACCTGTCTCCTCCTACTTCACTGGTGAAGCGTAGGCCAATGTTATTATCGTTCAGTTTGGCCATAAAGGTGTGAAACTCCACCTCAGAGCCTTTCCAGATAAGGAAGACGTCGTCTATGTATCTAGTCCACAAGACGACGTCCTCCGTATCCATCAGGCCACCAAACACCACCCTCTCCTCCCACCAGCCCAGGAGGAGGTTGGCATACGATGGGGCGCAACACGTCCCCATCGCAGTCCCCCTGAGCTGATGGAAGAGCCTCCCATCAAACGTGAAGATGTTCTTGGTCAAACAGAAAATGAGGGCCTTAATGACAAAGTCATTATGCTGCATGTATTGATTTCCTCTAGTGCTTAAGAAGTACCTTACTGCCTCCACTCCAGCCTCGTGAGGGATGGAGGAATACAGGGCCTCCACATCAATACTGCACAGGAGCATGCCTTCCTCGAGAAAGATATCATCAATTCTTCGTAGGAAATCTGTGGTGTCCCTCAAGTAGGAGTTAAGGGAGACCACAAATGGTCTCAGTATCTTGTCAACATAAATGCTCAATTTTTCGGTTATACTACCAATACCAGACACTATGGGGCGGCCTCTCAAGGGGTTACACCCCTTGTGTATTTTTGGCAAGATGTAAAACGTTGCCATTACTGGGAAGAGAGGTAGTAGGTAGTCAAACTCGTTTTTATTTATGATGTTTAAGACAAGAGCTTCGTCTAACATATTCCTTAGTTCGTTTTTAAATCTCAAGATTGGATTTGAATCAAGTCTGGCATAACATGCCTCATCATTGAGAATCTCCAAACAGATGTTTTTGTATTCATTGGAGTCCAGTATCACCACGTTACCACCCTTGTCAGAGGGCTTGATGGTGATACTGGAGTCCTTTTCTAAGGTTTGTAAACTGAGCATTTCCATTTTCGACAGGTTATACCGACCCCTGCGTGCTCCTGTGCTATTCTTAATGTCCTCAGTCACCAGGTTGACAAAAACATCTATCGCATCAGTCTCTGCACAGGTAGGTGGCGTTTTCACGCTTCTATTTTTTAGGTCCGTGAATGGCCCTTCACCGTGATCGTTAGGATTGGTATCACTCAGATGAAAGAGTAATCTAACGTCTTCTAAAAGGTCACCTGGGATTCCTAGTTCGGCTGATGATTTCTCATTTTGTTTATTGAAGAATTTTTTCCACTTGAGTCGTCTAGCAAACAAGTTGAGATCCTTGATTGCTGTAAACTCACTGAAATCAGTGGTGGGGACAAAAGACAGGCCCTTGTTCAAAACCAATAACTCAGTGTTATTGAGTGGTCTAGAAGACAGGTTTATCACCTGAGGAGCTCCGCCCATTATATGGGATTTGGTAGACCCTTGCTCCTCAGGTGATACTGGTTGTCTAAAAAACCTCCCCGGCCCTGGTTGAAGTTGGCTCCCCTGTAGTTTCCTCTCCCTCTCCCCCTCTGTTTCTTGTATTGTTGCTGAGGTTTGAACCTAGTGTCCGTATCAGAAAGTTTTGCGTCTGTGGAGGAAAACTCAGTCTCACTTTGTCTAGCAGCTCGATTAGTCGAGGGGATATATACCCTGTTGTCTTTAAAGTCTTGAAGATCCCTAATGTAAAATTTATGTTTTCTCTCCTTTAATCTATACTGAAACTTCTCAATTACACCTTGTAACACAAGTTCTTTATTTGCAAACTCGCCTTCACTGGAGAATTTGCGTGTTACATCGATGTGTTCCTTCAGGGAATCTTCAAGAGTGGACAGGTTTTTTCTCTCTTCCTCCAACAGAAGTTTCATAAGCCTAAGGGAGCTATCAGTCGCTTCCTTCTCCCATCTGCCTATGAATTCGGGATTTTTTAAACGATACCCCGGCTGAAGTGTTATCCTTAGGTGTCTAGGAACTATTTTATCTTTAAGATAGCTTTCTAGTGATTGGACCCCCACCAGGATATTATCCGCTCCTTATATACCCTGGTGAGGTCCTTGAAAGCACCACTTAAAGTTGGAGTGTACCTCTTTTGTACAAGATTTTTCTCAGAGAAAACATCTTTGGCCTCAGAGGCCCATTGCCTAGTGTCAATGTCTGTCGATAGAAAACCTGCCATAGACAGACTTTATTCAGGGAAAATAGCAATATACAACAGAGATCCAAAATATACGATTGTTGAAGTAGCTGGACCAATCACTAAGTCAAAAAAGGAATTCAGACCTAAAACGTAACTTTTACTAATCCATATAAAATGAACAATAGTCACTCCAGACGCTAAGCGCGGCAAGCTTGAATCAGGTTTTACACGCGCCTGGATGCGGTGAGTTAATGTAACCATGGGGCATGACGAATGCGGCCTGATAGGCAGCTCCCTGGGCGTTTTTTCTGACATATGTTTATTGATATTATAGTGAATCGGGCATCTGTGGAGGGTCATGAAAAAAGCGATGCTTAGTGACGTCCACTGCTGATATCCCACCTGGACTCCCCTGATGATCCATATTGAAACGTTGGGAGTGGGAACCTTTAAATTGCCTGACTGCGGTTATCCAACTATATGGGACCTGATGTGCTGAGAAACAGCCCCCCGTTTTTGAGTTGGTAACCGACAATTAATGCCTGCCATAAAATCTGGAACTTGGTAAGACCATTCCTAATTAGAGAGGAATATATATATCTATTTTTAAATTCCTCTATAAAAATCTGCCGATTAATATACACAGTGAGAGTTCCCCTGATGGGGGTTCCAATATGACAACTAATCTGTGTATACACCTCAGGTGGTTATAGTACGTATGCTAGCACAACTATATATCTGTGTGTAAACTGGCTGTGCTGGTAGATCTGTACACTGATGTGCAAACCAGCTGAGGCTTTGTGTGCTGCTTAGGATCTCAGTAGTTCCATACTTTGGTCCGGTTGATCGTCCAATTTTTGAGACGATTGCGAACCGTGGTTTTAACTCTTTTATGAACTATTGTTCATTTTATATGGATTAGTAAAAGTTACGTTTTAGGTCTGAATTCCTTTTTTGACTTAGTGATTGGTCCAGCTACTTCAACAATCGTATATTTTGGATCTCTGTTGTATATTGCTATTTTCCCTAGTGATAAAGTGCTAGTGATGATCTGACCTCCCAGATGGACTTCACCACATTATCTACAGCTCCCAAAATCTGGGGAGCCATATGGAAAACCATTGATTGAGGGACGATTTCATAGGAAGCCAGAATACTATATACTGTATACTCTAATAATTATTTCAATATAATAATGTTACACTGGGTTGTAATAAACGTTAATTTTTACAATTTGATTTATTTAGTTCTTATTGTTCCAAATATCGAGGCCCACTATTTGTCTCCAGACCAATATCCATCTACTGAGGGAAACCCAAAAAGCCTCATACATTCAAGCTCCTATAGAAGGTATAGTGCTCACTAGGCAGGCTCTCAGAGAATTCTGTTGAGCTCAGCATATGTACTTTAATCCTGCCTTACAAGGGAACAGCTGATGCTGCACTGAAGACCCCGGCCCGGTCACACAAGCCAGCAGGTCTGTATACCATAGAAAGCGCAGCTAAGGTCATGACTTGATCCCCAAGCTCAAACCTTTTACAAGCTGTTAGTCTGAATTCTTTTTAGAACACGATGCTAGAAAATATTTAATGGCGCTCGTCTGGTCGGTGGCTTGAAGACCCAAGTACGTGATTCCAAACCTTGAAACATAATCTTGCCATTTAATTTTGTGAAATGGTAATTCCATCTCTGCAACATTTCATTCATTAAATATATAACACGTCTGCTTCAAAAATAATAAATCTCTTGGTCAAAAATAACCAGTTGGGTTTTGTATTGGTTAAAAGTAGTAACGGTGCAGAATAAAACTCTCTACACCAGTCTGGGAGCAGAACAGGTTTTAGGTTGTCCATCTGCCAATGGAAATTTCAAGCCTGTGAGTTAAGTAATAAGACAAGAATAGTGACAAAGACAAAGTTACTGTTTTGGTATATTTTTACATAAAAAAAAAATATATGTAAATCTGAATGGAGCAAGCTTTACATAGCAAGGGCTTATATTTAGGGAGACCAAGGTGAATCTACTGCTATTACAGGATATTAAATATACACTGATCAGGTATAGTTGGGTTCAAAAGTTTACATACCCTAGATTTTTTGCTTTCTTGGCCTTTTTTCAGGGAATATGAATTATAACCCAAATACTTTTTTTTCCTACTCATGGTTAGTGATTGGGTTGAAGCCATTTATTGTCAAACTTCTGTGTTTTCTCTTTTTAAATCATAATGACAACCAAAACCATCCAAATGACCCTGATCAAAATGTCACATGCCCTGGTGATTTTGGCCTGATAACATGCACAGAAGTTGACACAAATGGGTTTGAATGTCTAATAAAGGTAACATCCTCACCTGTGACCTGTTTGCTTGTAATCAGTGTGTGCATAAAAGCTGAGTGAGTTTCTGGGATCCAGACATACTCTTGCATCTTTCATCCAGCCACTGCCGTTTCTGGATTGTGAGTCATGGGGAAAGCGAAAGAATTGTCAGCAGATCTACGGGAAAAGATAGTTGAACTGTATAAAACAAGAAAGGGATACCAAAAGATATCCAAGGAATTGATAATGCCAATCAGCAGTGTTCAAACTGTGATTAACAAATGGAAAATCAGGGGCTCTGTAAAAACCAAACCATGATCAGGTAGACCAACAAATTTTTCAGCCACAACTGCCAGAAAAATTGTTCGAGATGCACAGAAAAACTCACAAATAACATCAGCTGAAATATAGGACTCACTGAAAACTAGCATTGTGGCGGTTTCAAGATACACAATAAGGAGGGACTTGAATTAAAATGGGCTGCAAGGTCGAGTTGCCATAAGAAAGCCAAATGTGCAAATACCACAAAGTATCTCGCCTACAATACACCAAGCAGCACAGAGACAAGCCTCCAAACTTTTGGAACAAAGTAATTTGGAGTGATGTGACCAAAATCAAACTTTTTGGCGACAACCATAAACGTTACATTTGGAGAGGTGTCAGCAAGGCCTATGGTGAAAGGAACACCATTCCTACTGTAAAGCACGGAAGTGTATCTCTGATGATGTGGGGATGTGTGAGCTAGAAAGGCACAGGAAACTTGGTCAAAGTTGAAGGAAAGTTGAATGCAGCACATTATCAGCAAATACTGGTGTCAAATTTGTACTCCACAGCCCAGAGGCTGCACATGGGATGTACTTGGACGTTCCAACATGACAACAATCCAAAACACAAAGCCAAGTCGACCTGTCATTGGCCACAGCAGAACAAAGTGAAGGTTCTGGAGTGGCCATCTCAGTCTCCTGACTAGAGATGAGCGAACCGGTCCCGGTTTCGGCTCGAGTTCGGTTCGCCGAACGGAGGTCTCGTTCGAGTTCATTTCGGCGACCGTTCAACGAACCGAACTCGAACCGCATATGAAACAATGGCAGGCAATCACAAACACAGAAAAACACCTAGAAAACACCCTCAAAGGTGTCCAAAAGGTGACAAACAGCTCACAACACAACACAAACACATGGGAAAGTAACAAGGACATATACTCATGCGAAAACAAAAGAGCTGGACAAGGAAAAAGAGGAGGAGACACAGATATAGGCATGGCACGCCCTTCTAAAATCATGTAAAACACCGCAAGGTGACTCCAAGCGGAGTCTCCCTTTTTTCCAAAAATTGGGCCACACACACACCCACCACTTCAGTGGCAGCACTTGTGCCCCAGTTGTACACTTCACAGCTAGATTTGCATCAAGCACATTCAAAAATACGCCATACTTAACCATCCCCAGGATGACCCCGGGGTAGGTAGCAAAGTCTTTCCTGATCCCAGCTCTGTTCATCTTGGATCATTTTTAAAAACAATGTAAGCAAGGGTTACTCCAAGCGGAGTCTCCCTTTTTTTCCAAAAATTGGGCCCCACACACACCCACCCATTCAGTGGCAGCACTTGTGCCCCAGTTGTACACTTCACAGCTAGATTTGCATCAAGCACATTCAAAAATACGCCATACTTAACCGTCCCCAGGATGACACCGGGGTAGGTAGCAAAGTCTTTCCTGATCCCAGCTCTGTTCATCTTGGATCATTTTGAAAAACAATGTAAGCAAGGGTTACTCCAAGCGGAGTCTCCCTTTTTTTCCAAAAATTGGGCCACACAGACACTAACCCCTTCAGTGGCAGCACTTGTGCCCTAGTTGCAAACAGGATGTTTTGATTTGCATCAAGCACATTCAAAATCCACAAGCATTTACTCTCCCCAGGATGACACAGGGGTAGTAAATTCCTTGTGGATCCATGACTTGTTCATTTTGATGAACGTTAGTCTGTCCACATTGTCACTGGACAGACACGTGCGCTTATCTGTCAGCACACACCCAGCAGCACTGAAGACACGTTCAGAGACAACGCTGGCAGCTGGACACGACAAAATCTCCAAGGCGTAACTGGAGAGCTCTGGCCATTTTTCAATATTTGAAGCCCAAAATGAGCAAGGCTCCATTTGCAAAGTAATGGCATCGATGTTCATTTGGAGAAACTCCTGTATCATCCTCTCCAGCCGTTGACTATGTGTCAGACTTGTTGTCTCTGGTGGCCTTGCAAAGGAGGGTCTAAAAAAATTATGAAAAGATTCAATAAAATTGCTGCTACCAGCACCAGATACGGTGCTACTGGTACGGGTAGACTGTTGGAGATGACGAGACCGTCCCATGTTTGTCAAGTTACAACTGGGAGATTCACTCCCTGCACCTGCACGGTTGTTTGGTGGAAAAGCCGAGCTAAGATCGAGAAACAGCTTCTGATAATACTCCTGCATACGTGCGTCCCTTTCTATGGCTGGAATTATGTCACAAAATTTGGACTTGTACCGAGGATCTAATAGTGTGGCAAGCCAGTAGTCATCATCACTTCTAATTTTGACAATACGAGGGTCATGTTGGAGGTAGTGCAGCAAGAAGGCGCTCATGTGTCTTGCGCAGCCATGCGGACCAAGTCCACGCTGTGTTTGTGGCATAGAGGTGCTAACCGTTCTTTCTTCCTCTGACATATCCCCCCAACCTCTTTCAACTGAAATTTGACCAAGGTCTCCCTCATCCGCTGAGTCTTCCATGTCCATGGACAGTTCGTCCTCCATTTCTTCATGTTCTCCTGCACCTTCCTCAACATTTCGCCTGCTACCATGCGCCCTTGTTGATCCCTGTCCCCCATGGTCCCATGACTGCCGCATTGGTGATGATGAACGTCTGGACCTTGGTGATGTTGTTGTGTCTTGCGCATATGAATCCTCCTGTAGTTCCTCCCCTTCCTGTTGTCCCACCCCCTGACTCCGAATAGTGTTTAGTGTGTGCTCCAGCATGTGAATGACTGGAATTGTCATGCTGATAATGGCATTGTAGCGCTAAACATATTCGTCGCCATGTCGAAACTGTGCAGAAGGGTGCATAGGTCCTTGATCTGAGACCACTCCATCAGGGTGATCTTCCCTACCTCTGCATCTCGTTGGCCCAGGCTATACGTCATGACGTATTGCACCAGGGCTCGGCGGTGCTGCCACAGTCGCTGTAACATGTGGAGAGTTGAATTCCAGCGTGTCGCCACATCGCATTTCAGGCGATGAACCGGCAGGCCGAAAGACTTCTGGAGCGATGCAAGTCGCTCAGCTGCGGCAGTTGAACGGCGGAAGTGAGCAGACAGTTTTCGTGCCCTGGTCAGAAGGCCAGCTAGGCCGGGATAGTGTGTTAAAAATTGCTGGACAACAAGGTTCAACACGTGAGCCATACAAGGCACGTGTGTCACCTTGCCCAGGCGAAGGGCCGCACCCAGGTTTGCAGCATTGTCGCACACGGCCTTACCAGGCTGCAGGTTGAGTGGAGACAACCATTTATTAAACTCAGTCTCCAGAGCTGCCCACAACTCAGTCGCTGTGTGACTCCTATTTCCAAGACATGTCAAGCTAAAGACCGCCTGATGCCATTGTGCTCTGCTGCCAGCATAGTAATGAGGGGTGCGTGCTTCCTTCTGCGCAGTGAGAACGCTGGTGGCCTGACCAGGCAGGCTTGGGGCAGAGGTGGAGGACACAGATGAGGTGGAGGAGGCAGAAGCAGTGGCGGAACTTGGACAGACAGAGGATTGACACACAAGTCGTGGGGACGGCAAGACTTGTGCAGCAGACCCTTCACCATCTATCACCATAGTTACCCAGTGCCCAGTCAGCGACATGTAACGTCCCTGTCCATGCTTACTGGTCCAAGTATCGGTGGTGAAATGCACCCATTCACACACAGAGTTTCTCAAGGAAGCGGTGATGTTGTGTGCGACATGCTGGTGTAGCGCGGACACACCTTTCTTAGAGAAGTAGTGGCGACTGGGCATTTGGTACTGGGGCACAGCGACAGACATAAGGTCTCTAAAATCCTGTGTGTCCACCAGGCGGAAAGGCAGCATTTCGGTAGCCAAGAGCTTACAGAGGGATAAAGTCAACCTCTTAGCTTTGTCATGGGTCGCAGGAAATGGCCTTTTATTTGTCCACATCTGAGGGACAGAGATCTGGCTGCTGTGTGTAGACGGTGTTGAGTAGGGTGTCCCTGGAAAAATGCAGGTTTGTGAGGAAAGTGCAGGCGTAGACATGATGTTGCCTTCATCCAACGTTGGTGCTATCGATGTCTGAGAGAGCTGTACACACGCACTTGTTTCCCCTTCCAAACCAACTGACGACCTACCAAGCAAACTGCCTGTTGCGGTTACAGTGGTGGAAGTTGTGCGTGGAAAACCAGGTGTGACAGCTGTCCCCACAGTCCTAGAAGATGAAGAGCGCGCGGATGCACTGGAAGGGGCAGGCGGTGGATGGTTCGCTCCGCTAGGCCGCATTGCAGCACGGTGAGCTTCCCACTGGGACATATGATATTTATTCATGTGACGATTCATGGAAGAAGTTGTCAAACTGCTGAGGTTTTGCCCTCTACTAACAGAATCACGACAAGTTTTACAGATCACATAATTTGGGCGATCTTTTGCTATGTCAAAAAAGGACCAGGCTAGGCAAGGCTTAGAGGGTATGCGACCTGCTGAGCCCCCCCCCCGACTAGTGCTCAGAGGCAGAGTGGTGGCTGAGGATGCAGTTGTAGACGTGCTACCAGTGCTCCGACTCTGTCCAGGAAGGCGCAAGGTAACTTCGTCGTCGGTTGCATCCTCCTCCACCGCCTCTGTTGACCTCCTCGAGTGCCTGACTGTGGGTTGACAGTAGGTGAGATCTAGAACTTCATCATCAATTGTTGTGTTTGCACTCCCCTCACCCTCAGACCGAGCCTCTTCTTGCCCTGACCGAATATTTAAGTTGTCATCCCAATCTGGTATCTGCGTCTCATCGTCATCAGTATGTTCCTCATTGTCTATAACAACAGGTGTTACAGTTTGTGAAAAAAGGTCAACATTATGCTCAGAAACTTGGTCCTCACGGCCTGAATCAGAGTCACAAAGGTTCTGGGCATCACTGCACACCATTTCCTGGTCTGTACTCACTGTAGCTTGGGAGCAGACCTCTGATTCCCAGGCTATAGTGTGACTGAACAGCTCTGCAGACTCACCCATCTCAGTTCCACCATACTGTGCAGGGCGGATGGAGACCTCAGAGCTGGGAGAAAGCAAGTTTGATTGGGATGACAACTCAGAGGACTGGTGTTTTTTGGATGCGGTAGTTGAGGTGGCGGAGAGGGCACTTGTTGGACCACTTGAGATCCATTCAAGCATTTTCATTTTTTGGCCATCATCTACCTTTGTTCCAGTTGTTCGTGTCCATAAAAAAGGGAGCACATCGGATTGTCCACGGTAAGTAGTAGACATCTTACTTTTGCTGGAAGATGGTCTATCTTCAGCAGATGTTAATGGAGCTTTGCCACCTTCCCCACGGACAAACCCTTTTTTTCCTTTTCCAACACGCCTGTTCCCCTTTCCACCAGCATCTGTCATTTTGCCACTCATGTTGATTGCGACAAGATTGTGCACTTAAAATGTGGTAGTAAAAATTGAGAGGTGGTGTAGATTGCAGCGGTGGTCTAGCTTTATTAACAGCAGAATAAACAACAATAATTATCCCTGACAATGCAACTACGGCCCTTAAACTGGCAGCATAAATTGCTAGTATAATAGCTTTGTAACAATGAGCTTGGATGTTCAATGCAGACGTGCTGCAAATATCTTTGCACTAGTGGGACAATACAGAAGTCCAACAGCCACTTTTAGGATGCCACTAAGTTCACTCAAGTGTTTGCTAGTATAATGGCTTAGTAACAATGAGTTTGAGTGTGCAATGCAGGCAGACGTGCTGCAAATATCTTTGCACCAGTGGTACAATACAGAAGTCCAACAGCCACTTTTAGGATGCCACTAAGATCACTCAAGTGTTTGCTAGTATAATGGCTTAGTAACAATGAGTTTGAGTGTGCAATGCAGGCAGACGTGCTGCAAATATCTTTGCACTAGTGGGACAATACAGAAGTCCAACAGCCACGTTTAGGATGCCACTAAGTTCACTCAGTGTTTGCTAGTATAATGGCTTAGTAACAATGAGTTTGAGTGTGCAATGCAGGCAGACGTGCTGCAAATATCTTTGCACTAGTGGGACAATACAGAAGTCCAACAGCCACGTTTAGGATGCCACTAAGTTCACTCAGTGTTTGCTAGTATAATGGCTTAGTAACAATGAGTTTGAGTGTGCAATGCAGGCAGACGTGCTGCAAATATCTTTGCACTAGTGGGACAATACAGAAGTCCAACAGCCACGTTTAGGATGCCACTAAGTTCACTCAGTGTTTGCTAGTATAATGGCTTAGTAACAATGAGTTTGAGTGTGCAATGCAGGCAGACGGGCTGCAAATATCTTTGCACTAGTGGGACAATACAGAAGTCCAACAGCCACGTTTAGGATGCCACTAAGTTCACTCAGTGTTTGCTAGTATAATGGCTTAGTAACAATGAGCTTGAGTGTGCAAAGGGCAGGAGGGTACAGTGGCAGGGTTGTGGGCCTGGGTAGAGGAAAGGAAGCCTGCCTTTCTATCACTCCTAATGGAGAAATGCAGCGAGGAAATCCCTGACCTTAGCTACACAGACGCTGTCATCTTGTGTAGCTGTTAAAATCTTTTTTCACAGCCCTGACTGTCACCTATGGCTCTGACCCTGCCGGTATTAGCCCTTAAAAGGACTGATAGAAACTTCTATCCCTATTCTGTACAGCGCTGTGTATAGAGCGTACACAGCAGTATCGGAGATAGGAGCTGCGCCAGCGGTGACTGACACCAAGGACGCAGAAGGCAGATAATGGCGTGCTGGAGGAAAATGTCTGTTTTTATAATGCAGAGACATGTGACATGGACATCCTATCACACATGCCGTTGCTTCTCTGGCTAAAAGTCCACTTAGCTGTGTGTGTGTCTGGAATTGGCTGACACACTGGCCCGTCCCACTACACGCGCGCGCTTAGGGAAGGAAGACAAGGAAAAAAAAAAAAAAATGGCGATCGCCATTATACATACAGCAGTGATCTGAATGCACTGTTCCCGCACACTATACGCTGAAATTTCATAATAGTGTGAGTCACAGAGTGACTTACACTATTACAGCGGAAAGCCAGCTAGTAATTAGCTGGTCTTTTTGCTGCTAGAACCGTTCTCGAACGTATCTAGAACTATCGAGCTTTAGCAAAAAGCTCGAGTTCTAGTTCGATCCAGAACAGCCCCCAAAATCACTCGAGCCGCGAACCTCGAACCGTGCTCAACTCTACTCCTGACCTCAATATCACTGAGCCACTCTGGGGAGAACTCAAGTGTGCAATTCATGCAAGAAAGCCCAGGAATTTACAAATTGTCTCTCCAGTAAAGGAGACAAACTCTAGCACAGCGCCACCTATTGGAAGTAGCGATCCTAAAAGTCACAAGTGGATTTTCAACAATCCTTTGCAATATGACTCAGGATATATAAGCCAGATCAGAATCCCAATTTGCAGACACGGTGTTTCGGGGTGCTTGCCCCTCGTCAGTGCAAAGTATGGGGGTGTCTGATCTGGCTCATGAGAAAGCTATGTGGGGACCACGGGGGAACACTATTCTCCTTAAGGAGACTTTGCAAGCCAGTCTGGCTGCCAGGTAAGGGGACTTATAGCTGCAATGCCCCTCTGGGAAATATTCAAATTGTCTCTCCAGTAAAGGAGACAAACTCTAGCACAGGAATTTACAGGAACTGGAGGCTTTTTGCCAAGAAGAATGGGTAGCTTTACCATCTGAGAATATAAAGAGCCTCATCTACAACTACCACAAAAGACTTCAAGCTGTCATTGATATATGGGCAGCACGGTGGCTCAGTGGTTAGCACTGCAGTCTTGCAGCGCTGAGGTCCTGGGTTCGAATCCCACCAAGGACGGCATCTGCAAGGAGTTTGTATGTTCTCCCTTAGTTTGCGTGGGTTTCCTCTGGGTACTCCGGTTTCTCCCACACTCCAAAGACATACTGATAGGGAATTTAGATTGTGAGCCCCAATGGGGACAGTGTTCCTGATATATGTAGAGTGCTGAAGAATATGTTAGTGTATCGCCCCACACTCGGCTGCAGCCAAGCCGCTCGGATCCAGGCTCGTTGGTGGATGGCTCGAGCGCCTCCGGACCCGGGGTCGTTTCGCTCTGAAAGGGGATGCTGGCGCTTTTGGTGGGGGTTAGGTAAGTGCACGGCCGGAGCCGCGCTTGAGTTCGTGACGCCACCCACGGGATGTGGTGAAGGTGTAGACACCACCGCTGCAGTTACGGGGCACCCGGGGGAGATAGTTATGCAGCAAGATGATAATCCCTCTGTGGGCAGGGATGATGGCCCCGGGACCCATTGAGGGTGATAGCTGGGCACGGCCGGGTGGCACTGTTGTACTCACTGTTATTGACACACACAAGTCCCTGGTAAATAAAGTTGATGGTGGTCGGTGCTCGCAGCCAGCTGCATCTGGTCCCCCACCCGGTTCGGTTGTCTTTGCCTTTCTCCTGCACCGTGTAGTGTATTTGGGCTGCCTGCGCTTCAGTGATGGGAGTCCGCTCCCCGGCTTTGTGAATGTCGGGAGAGCCCTTTTGCCCGCAGACGCTGGCCCGTGGGATCTCTCTGCCTGTGCGGTGGCTTTCTATCCCCCTCGGTGGGATGTTGTCTTCAGTCGGGACTTGTGTGGGAAAGGATCTATAGTCCAGACCGCAATCAGTCAATTAACTCAGTCCAGTAAGTTCTGGACCTCGTTTCAGGGTCTGAGTACCCCCTGTATGCTCCGGTTTCCGACTCGGTTCCCCGGGTCGGTACCGGCGGGCCACTACCCTGTCCCGGTTCCACCGAGCAGTCTTACCGGCTCCTGCAGGCTAAGGCCACCGTATGCCTCCTAGCCAAAGGTGCCCGGGCTCCAACCCCGGCACCTGTCAGACTCCTTCACCCCTCACTCACTACCACTCAACAACTCTCTCATCTCTCATCTGAGTGTGTTTCCTGCCTCAGGCCTTCTGGACTCCTCGGTGGGTGTGGCCAACTGCCTGGCTCCGCCCCCTGGAGTGCCCATCAAGCCCTGAGGGAGGTGACTAGGTTTTTATGGTTGGCTGATGTTTCCTTATTGGGGGACAGGTGTAATGCGGGGGTCTACTTGTGACTACCAAGCTAGTCCAGGGCGTCACACTAGCGCTATATAAAAATAGAGATTTATTTATTTTATTTATTAGAGGGGGCAATACATATTCATATTCTATGAAAAAAGAAAGCAAAATCTCTGCCAGGGTATGAAAACGTTTGAGTACAACTGTAACGGGGTTGTCCATCCTGAAATTACAAAGACAAAACATGCTCGATGCTCTAAAATAATAAAATAAAGTATACTCACCTTCGTGACCTCTCACTGCTCATTTTTTAACCATTTAGGCAGCACAATTGGATGAAGGTGGTCACATGCCCATCTTGCTGTAACAGAACATCAAGGGAACGGTGTGCGCCCCAAGTAATATGAAGAGATGAGTGCTGGGGATTGGTACGTTACGTATACATTACTTTTTTTTTTAATTTAGGGCTGGACAACCCCTTTAAAACCACTGAAAACTGAAGTGAATAAAGGTAAGTACACACTATGCCTGTACCCACTGTGGGGTACATACACTCAGATGTATATGACAGTGACAGTCAGGACCACAAGGACTCTGTATATGTTTTTTCGCAGTGGCCTTTTGTATAGTAAAGTGTATTCTGCTGAAGAAATTGTAGACAGAAACGTAACTGACAGAGACTAAAAGAACACACTTGGTGAATGGAGGCCTATAGGAACATTATAATAAACATCGGGAAAAGCTTCTTATGCATACCGTGTGTAGATACGTAGTGTGTAGTGATGAGCGAGTACTAAAAAGCTTGGGTGCTCGAGGCTCGGGCCGAGCATCCCAAGATACTCGTGTACTCGGCCCGAGCACTGAGCCCAATGTTATCCTATGGGAGACCCGAGTATTTTTATGAAATGACCCCCGGCAGCATGTAGAAACCCTAAAAATGTCACAAAAGTCTCAGAAGAGTGCTCAAATGACATGGCAACAGCATGGGGAAGATCCCTTGAAGCATTTATCACTCAAAAGTCACAGCTGTGAACAATTTTGCCGCGTTTTACGCCATTTTTACGGACTCACCAGAAAACCTTCCAAAATGACACCAAAATGAATTTTCATGGCGGAAATGTTAAGGGCACATACCCAATAGTGAGATAGAGCTGGTGTATGTTACTTTTGGAGATTACATGAAAGATTTTATGTGAAAACATTGTGTGGCACTTTGATGTCCCTGAGAAGAGACGTACATGAAGGCCTCTTGAGTCTAATGTGCCCATTTTGAGGAAGTGGGTCTATTGTAGTATAGCCCTTTGGCAGGGCAGCCAAAAATTGGGAGGCTCCACGTTGTCCCTGGATAGAGACGTGCATGAGGGCCTGTAAACCTGAAGTGCCCATTTTGAGGAAGTGGGTCTATTGTAGTATAGCCCTTTGGCAGGGCAGCCAAAAATTGGGAGGCTCCACGTTGTCCCTGGATAGAGACGTGCATGAGGGCCTGTAAACCTGAAGTGCCCATTGTAAGGAAGTGGGTCTATTGTAGTATAGCCCTTTGGCAGGGCAGCCAAAAATTGGGAGGCTCCACATTGTCCCTGGATAGAGACGTGCATGAGGGCCTGTAAACCTGAAGTGCCCATTGTAAGGAAGTGGGTCTATTGTAGTATACACCTTTGGCAGGGCAGCCAAAAATTGGGAGGCTCCACGTTGTCCCTGGATAGAGACGTGCATGAGGGCCTGTAAACCTGAAGTGCCCATTGTAAGGAAGTGGGTCTATTGTAGTATAGCCCTTTGGCAGGGCAGCCAAAAATTGGGAGGCTCCACGTTGTCCCTGGATAGAGACGTGCATGAGGGCCTGTAAACCTGAAGTGCCCATTGTAAGGAAGTGGGTCTATTGTAGTATAGCCCTTTGGCAGGGCAGCCAAAAATTGGGAGGCTCCACGTCGTCCCTGGATAGAGACGTGCATGAGGGCCTGTAAACCTGAAGTGCCCATTGTAAGGAAGTGGGTCTATTGTAGTATAGCCCTTTGGCAGGGCAGCCAAAAATTGGGAGGCTCCACGTTGTCCCTGGATAGAGACGTGCATGAGGGCCTGTAAACCTGAAGTGCCCATTGTAAGGAAGTGGGTCTATTGTAGTATAGCCCTTTGGCAGGGCAGCCAAAAATTGGGAGGCTCCACGTTGTCCCTGTATAGAGACGTGCATGATGGCCTGTAAACCTGAAGTGCCCATTGTAAGGAAATGGGTCTATTGTAGTATAGCCCTTTGGCAGGGCAGCCAAAAATTGGGAGGCTCCACGTTGTCCCTGGATAGAGACGTGCATGAGGGCCTGTAAACCTGAAGTGCCCATTGTAAGGAAGTGGGTCTATTGTAGTATAGCCCTTTGGCAGGGCAGCCAAAAATTGGGAGGCTCCACATTGTCCCTGGATAGAGACCTGTTAGGTTCTTAGTGCGTCTGTGCTTGCATTTAAAAACCGCACGTGTGTGCCTGTTGGTGGCAGCGTTCAGGTGCACTTGTGTGCGTCTTGCACAAACTTGGATATAACGCACAAGTCTAGTGAATACATATCAGCACAGCATTGCAAAATGCGCAAGGGCGTTGGCAACGAACAAGGAAATGGACGTGATGGTGGTGCAGGCAGAGACCAAGGTCGTGTGCAAGCTCTAATTTCGCCACAACAAAGGGCCACATCTACTCGCTCGCACGTCCTGTCCCAAATTCTTGGGGACCGCAGCAGTACACCGCTCTTGAACCAAGACCAGTGTCAACAGGTTGTTAGTTGGATAGCGGATAATGCTTCCAGTCAGATTGGCACCACCACAAACATTCTGTCTTCCACACGGTCAAGTGTCAGTAGCCGTGATACTGCACCGCACATTTCAGAACCTGATCCTCCTTCCTACCACCAAGCCGAGTACACGTCCACGGACATTACTGATCCCACATTTGGACACTCGGAAGAGCTGTTCACGTTTCCATTCACACATTCTGGCCTCTCGCCAGCTCCTGTTGAAGTGGGCCATGACGAGATTGTATGTACAGATGCCCAAATATTTGAGCAGCCACATTCTCACGAAGTTGGCAACGTGTCTCAACAAGGGGTGGACGATGATGAGACACAATTGTCAGGAAGTCAGGAGGAGGAGCAGGGTGCGGAAGAGGAAGACGACGTGGTGGATGATCCAGTAACTGACCCAACCTGGCAGGAGGATATGCAGAGCGAGGACAGCAGTGCACAGGGCGAGGGAGGCGTAGCAACCCAACAGGCAGTAAGAAGCAGGGTGTTGGCCCCAGGCAGACGTCAGGCAACCGTTCCCCGGAACAACAACACGACACAAGGTGCCTGTACAAATGTTAGGTCTTCCCGAGTCTGGCAGTTTTTTAAGTTGGCTCCAGATGATTCTAAAAAGGCCATTTGCAACACCTGCCATGCCAGCATCAGCAGGGGTACCAAAACTAGCAGCCTGACCCCCACCAGCATGATCAGGCACATGTCAGCCAAGCACCCGACTTTGTGGGATGTACAACAGAGTCGAGGAGCAGTGCTTGCTGATGTCACTGCTACGTCTTCGCTTGTTGTGAATGCGAGCCAATCCCCTGTCCATGCTGCCCGCGAACAAGCCTCCTCCGGCCCTGCACCTGCAGTTGCCCACGCAGAAATAACACCATCATCAAGCACGTCCTTGTCCCAGCGCAGCGTTCAGTTATCCATTCAGCAAACCTTTGAACGCAGGCGCAAATACACTGCCAACGCCCCACATGCCACACTTCTAAATGCTAACATTTCGCGACTGCTTGCGCTGGAAATGTTGCCTTTTAGGCTGGTGGAGACAGAAGCATTCCGCGACCTGATGGCGGCAGCTGTCTCACGTTACTCGGTCCCCAGCCGCCACTATTTCTCCCGGTGTGCCGTCCCCGCATTGCATAACCACGTGTCACAAAACATCACACGTGCCCTGAACAACGCTGTTTCAGCCAAAGTCCACCTAACCACAGACACGTGGACAAGTGCTTGTGGGCAAGGCCGCTACATCTCGTTGACGGCACACTGGGTTAATATTGTGGAAGCTGGGACCCAGTCTGAGCAAGGGATGGAACACGTCCTTCCCACACCAAGTTTTGCAGGCCCTACCTCAGTCAGGGTTTCACCCACACTCTACAGCTCCGGAATGTCATGCTCCTCAGCCTCCTCCTCCTCCTCCTGCGCATCCTCATCCACTTTACCCTCCACACCAGTCCCAAGCTGGAAGTGTCGCGGGCGGAGGAGGGGACGCTGCGCTCTCCCACTGCTCGGGTCCGGCTGCCGCTGCTCTACGGCTGCTGCTGCTCGGTGGCTCGAGCGATGGCCGGATCCCGGGGACTCGAGCGGCGCTCCTCGCCCGTGAGTGAAAAGGGGTGGTTTGGGTTTTGGGGATATTGTCCGTGACGCCACCCACGGTTGTGGTGATTGTGTGGACACCACCGCTGCTCTGGACGGGGATCCCGGGAGCCTGTGACAGGGAGCAGCTTTGTTGTTATTTATCCCCTCCGTGGGTAGGGGGGTTGGTTGTCCCGGGGCCCGGTGATGGGGTAGAGATGGATGACAGGCTGGTTGCGGGGCCTGATGAGGTGCAGGGTCGCAGGGGCAGCGCTGTGCCGCACGGCACGGAGGTACTCACTCAGCCCAATGATGATGACACAGTTCACGGTAAAACAAGCGGCTGGATGGACGGGTCCCTCGGACGGCTGCGGTTGTTCCTCCCTGCAGGTTAGTGATGACTGTCTCTCCCTGCACCTAAGTTCAGTGTTGGTAGCGATGGGTTCCCACCGGTAACCCGCTCCCCCACCTGGATATGGGCCGGAGGAGCCCCTTTTGCCCACAGGCGCTGGCCCTGGGAGACGGTTGCCCTTGGCGGTGGCGGTGTCTCCCCTTCACGGTTGGACGGTTGCCTTCTATCGGGACTTGGCTGTTTGGAAACCCGGAGGTCCCCTTCACTAACGGATTTGGCAAATTCACGGCGACTCCAAGCCTTGCCGGTATCCGAAAGGCCCCTGCCAATGGTGCTGGCTTCTCTTTGTATACCGGTCCGGTACCGCCGGGTCACCACCCGTCCACGGTCCTTACGGCAGACTCCAATCGGCCTCCACTGTAGACGGTCACCACATCCTGCCAACCTTGCTGTCCTGTCCGGGCCACACACCCGGACCAACTTCAGGCTCTTTGCTGTCACTTTTCTCCTCTCTACTACTTTCCTCCTTCCACTTCCTTAGCTTAACTCTCACTGCCTGTGTTTTCCCTCCTCCAGGACTGTGAACTCCTTGGTGGGTGGAGACCAACCACCTGGCTCCACCCCCTGGTGTGGACAACAGCCCCTGGGGAAGGCAACAAGGATTTTGTGTTTTGACTATGATGTGCCTGCAGGGAGTGTGGGGTGTGTAAGTGTTGTGCTCTGTGGCCCCTGGCTTGTCCAGGGCGACACAGAAGCACTGCAGCACTGCCTCGGCGAAGCGGCAACAGGCTGTGCTGAAGCTAGTCTGCATAGGTGACAAACCCCACAATGCAGAAGAGGTGTGGACAGCTCTGAAACAGCATGCAGATCACTGGCTCACACCTCTGAACCTAAAGCCAGGAAAGATTGTGTGTGACAATGGCCAGAACCTGGTGGCGGCTTTGAGACGAGGCCAGCTAACACATGGTCCATGCGTGGCCCATGTGCTTAACCTCGTGGTTCAGCGGTTTCTAAAGTCATACCCAGAGCTGTTTGATCTGCTGGTAAAAGTTCGCCGCCTGTCTGCACATTTTCGAAAGTCACCTACTGCTTCAGCCGCCCTTGCCGGCTTTCAGCGCCATTTGCATCTTCCGGCTCACAGACAGGTGTGTGATGTCCCCACGCGTTGGAATTCAACCCTACACATGTTGGTCAGGATATGTGAGCAGAAGAGGGCAGTTGTTGAGTACCTGCATCACCTAAGCTGTAGGGAAATGGGTCAAACTCCACACATAACACCTGAGGAGTGGAGATGGATGTCCGACCTATGTACCATCCGCCAAAACTTTGAGGACTCCACCAAGATGGTGAGCGGCGATGACGACATTATTAGCGTCACCATACCGCTTCTCTGCCTTCTAAAATGGTCTCTGCTCAAAAACAAACATGATGCATTGCAGGCGGAGCGCGATGAGTTGGAGCAAGAAACAGTAGTGGGTGTGGGTGATAACACACAGCCCAGCCTCGTCTCATCACAACGTGCAGTGGAGGACTATGACGAGGAGGAGGATGAAGACATGGAGCAACTCTCCGGCCAAATTGAGGATATGACATGCAGTCATATCCTCGGTTCAGCGTGGCTGGCCAGAGGACAGGGTAGATGATGAGGAGGAGGAGGAGGAGGAGGACAGCATGTTCAGTCATCGTGTTGGTCAGGATACTGAAGTGATGGCTGTTAAGAGTCTGGCACACATGGCTGACTTTATGGTAAGCTGCCTGTCTCGTGACCCTCGCGTTAAGAACATCTTGGCCGACAATCATTACTGGTTGGTAACACTGTTAGACCCACGCTAAAAGGAGAACTTTATGTCTCTTATTCCCGAGGCGGAGAGGTCAGGCAAAATGCAGCAGTTCCAGAAGGCCATAGTCACAGAAGTAGGCAAAGCATTCCCCTCACAAAACGCTAGCGGCATAGGTCAGGAATCAGCTGATAACCAAGGCGTACAGCCGAGAGGGGCACAAGTCCAATCCGCCAGAGGTAGGGGAACAGTCTTTAAGATGTGGGACAGTTTTCTCAGCCCCTCATATACCACAGCCCCTGAGGTGCGGGGTAGTGCCACAAAAAATCCTAAGTTTGCCCAGATGCTGAAGCAGTACCTTGCAGATCGAACAACTGTACTCCGACATTCCTCTGTGCCTTACAATTATTGGGTATCCAAGCTGGACACGTGGCATGAATTGGCTCTCTACGCCTTGGAAGTCCTGGCCTGCCCTGCCGCTAGCGTTTTGTCAGAGCGTGTTTTTATTGCCGCAGGTGGAATCATTACAGATAAACGCACCCGCCTGTCAACTGAAAATGCTGACAGGCTGACTCTGATCAAGATGAACAAGGGTTGGATTGGGCCAGACTTCACCACACCACCAGCAAATGACAGCGGAATTTAAAGTTTGTAACGGGAATTTGCCATGTACCTCCACTCACCCATGGTAACACACTTCTGGACTTTGACTAATCGCTGGACTGCTCCTCCTTCTCCTCATGCGCCATCATGATGACCGTTACAATAGTTAGGCTGTTGTTTCAGGTATACCCCCAGTGGTAAATTTTTTCGCCCATTCTTTCAGAATGGGCATTACAACGACAGGGGACCCGCTCCTTTGCAATGGGAACAATGTTTTGAGGCCCTCATGCACATCTCTATCCAGGGACAATGTGGAGCCTCCAAATTTTTGGCTGCCCTGCCTAAGGGCTATACTACAATAGACCCACTTCCTTACAATGGGCACTTCAGGTTTACAGGCCATCATGCACGTCTCTATCCAGGGACAATATGGAGCGTGACGCTGCCACCGACTGCCACACACGTGCGGTTTTTAAATGCAAGCACGGACGCACTAAGAACCTAACAGGTTTTTAGGAGCGACAATTACTGAGAAGTCTGACACTATCAGACACTGCTGACTGACGTGTATTATACACTAGACTTGTGCGTTATATAATAGTTTGTGCAAACCGTGCACCTGTATGCTGCCACCGACAGGCACACACGTGCGGTTTTTAAATGCAAGCACGGATGCACTAAGAACCTAACAGGTTTTTAGGAGCGACAATTACTGAGAAGTCTGACACTATCAGACACTGCTGACTGACGTGTATTATACACTAGACTTGTGCGTTATATAATAGTTTGTGCAAAACGTGCACCTGTACGCTGCCACCGACAGGCACACATGTGCGGTTTTTAAATGCAAGCACGGACGCACTAAGAACCTAACAGGTTTTTAGGAGCGACAATTACTGAGAAGTCTGACACTATCAGACACTGCTGACTGATGTGTATTATTCACTAGACTTGTGCGTTATATAATAGTTTGTGCAAAACGTGCACCTGTACGCTGCCACCGACAGGCACACACGGGCGGTTTTTAAATGCAAGCACGGACGCACTAAGAACCTAACAGGTTTTTAGGAGCGACAATTACTGAGAAGTCTGACACTATCAGGACTGTTTTAGACTGTGTACACCAGCCCCAGATATGATGAAGGCTGGTATACGGTCACCACTAGGAATGGCTATATACCCTGCCTGCCTGCCTGCCTGCCTGTATACTGCTACAATAGTCCTGACAAGGACTCTTCTGGTCACTAGCCTGTATTCCGACCTGGCTATACCCTGCCTGTATACAGCAACAATAGTCCTGAGAATGACTCTGCTACTGTACTCCGACCTGGCTATACCCTGCCTGCCTGTATACAACTATAATAGTCCTGAGAAGGACTTCTGGTCACACTGTTTGCAGCCCTGCTACGGAAATAACTATAAAGGGCCGCAAACCTTTCCCTGAAGCAGCAACACTCTCCCTGCACTGACTGTCTGGATGGCTGTGTGCAGAGCACAGCGCGCCCGCCGGTATAAAGGCTCGGTCACGCTGTGCAGGCTGGCCAATCACTGCAATTCCACAACTAACAGGGCTGTGGCATTGCAGTGGTCTGCCAGCCAATCCCTGCATGAGGGCTAGCTCTCAAAAGAGTGCCAACATGCAGGGATGAAGACCACGAGTACAGCACGAGTATCGCGAGATTACTCGGTCCCCGCCGAGTAGCCCGAGTACAGTGATACTCGTGCGAGTACCTGTCGCTGGTGGAGGAGGGGACGCCGCGCTCTCCCTACTGCTCGGGTCAGGCTGCCGCGGCTTGCTGCTGCCGCTGCTCGGTGGCTCGAGCGATGGGCCGGATCCCGGGGACTCGAGCGGCGCTCCTCGCCCGTGAGTGAAAGGGGTTGTTTTGGGTGTGGGGATTGTTTATTGTCCGTGACGCCACCCATGGTTGTGGTGATTTGTTGGCACCACCGCTGCTCTGTATGGGGATCCCGGGAAGGATGGTATGGAGCAGCCAGTTGTTGTGTTGCCCCTCCGTGGGTAGCGGTTGGTGATCCCGGGGCCCAGTGATGAGGTGGGAGATGCAGGGCTTGGTGGGCGCAGGGACGCGGGGGCAGCGCTGTGCCTTGCGGCACTGTGGTACTCACTCAGCCTGAGTCGATGACACAGTTCTCGGTAAAACACACGGCTGGAAAGACGGTTCCCACGGACGGCTGCACTTGCTTTCCCCAGTAGGTGACGGTGACGGTCCCTCTGTCCTGCACCTATGTTGATAATGGTTGCGATGGGTTCCCACCGGTAACCCGCTCCCCGGCTTGGATATGGGCCGGAGGAGCCCTACTTTTCCCGCAGGCGCTGGCCCTGAGAAACTGGTGCCCTGGCGGTGGCGGTGTCTCTCCTCAATGGTTGGACTGTTGCCTTCAATCAGGACTTGGTTGTTTGGAGACAGACGTCCCCTTCACTGACGGATTTGGCAAATTTACGGCGACTCCTAGCCTTGCCGGGGTCTGAGAGGCCCCTGCCCTGGTGCTGACCGTTCTTCGTATACTGCTCCAGACCGCCGGGTCACTGGGTCACTACCCGTCCGCGGTCCTTCCAGCAACCTCCGAGCAGTCCCCCTCCAGGCTGTCACCGCCGTTTGCTGACCTTGCTGACACTGTCCGGGCACACAGCCGGACCAACTTCAGGCTTTACTACTCTCACTTTTTCTGTCACTTCAGCTTTTCTCCTTAACTCCACTACTACTTCCTCTCACTTTCACTTCCCTAACTGTTCACTTAGCTCCTCACTCAAGCTCCCCCTGAGCTAATCTGCCTGGTTCTTCTCGCCTCCAGGGCTGTGTACTCCTTGGTGGGCGGAGCCAACCGCCTGGCCCACCCCCTGGAGGAAGGCAACAAGGATTTTGGTAGCCTTGGTGTTCCTAACTGGGGTGTAGGGTATGGTGGTGTGATGACCTGTGACCCCTGGCTTGCCCAGGGCGTCACATTCCCCCTTAGCAAAATGCAGACCGTCCGCGGGCTGCCCGTCCAACACCGGTTTTATTTTCTGAAAAAGGTAAAAAGAATAACACACATACAACTTATGACATCATCCCACAACGGGAGGCACATTTCTTAAACGTTGCTAACGGTTTACGGTTACGGTCTCCGCTCTCTCCCACCCAAGCAACCTGGCCCTGATGCTGCCCCTAAAACCCAGGCAGCACCCCTTGACCCAAGTCCTGCACCAAGTCACCCGAGCAGGATCTGTCCTTCCCCTCCAGAGGGTAGCCACCGGTTCCTGTGGTGGCTGGGCTTCAGCCTGCTCTGCTGAGGGCCCTCCCTCCAACCTGCCTCTCCGGAGGCGGCAACTGCGGAAACGGTAACGGTAAAACAACTTATTTACAAGCCACTAGCGTCTGTGGTTGCCCTGCAAGTTCACGGGCTTGTCCATAGAAAGTTCTCTATGCAAACAGCTTTTTGAAGGGTCCCCACGGGGACAACGGTACCGGCAACGGACGGTTGTAAATCACGGTGCAATCAGGTGACTCTTCGGTAATTATTTTCTCATTTTTGCAAAAACTTTTCAAACTTAAAGCACACATACTCAGATGGTCCCCACGGGGACAACTTTTAGGCGGAGGACCGCTGGCTTAACAGTCCATCCTCAATCGCGGGGCTCCAGTGCCCCCTTCACATGGTGCACCGCTGTGGACCCCGATGGTAGCTCGCTGCGGGTGATCTTCCTCCATACACATGCGGGCATACACATCCGCTCTACACCCCTCTCGGGCATCGATCTCCCCGCGCAGCTGCTGTTGCTGCCGCCCCCAGTCTGGAGCACTTTCTGCTTGCTCCTGTTCGGCCTGTGCGGGGAACGGACCCAGCCAGAGTCCCTCTGTGTCGGCTATGACCGGCACCTTCAGTAATGAGGGACCCCGCTGTGACGTGGCCTGCTCTGCCGCTTGGCAGCTACATTCTCCCCATGCCTCAGCCGAGGCCCGGTGCCTGGGAGCGGTCAACGTGACTTGCGGTGTTGGCGTTTGATCGAGGATCGCCTCCGCTGCGGCCGGGCGGACTGCCGGGGCCGTCATCATCTCCGTCGCGGCTGGGATGGAAGCCGGGATGGGTGCCAGGGCGGTGGTAAAGGTAAGGCCCGGGGGCCGCAGGTCTGGGCCCTCTCCCACAGATGCTGCGGGCTCCGCTACCGGTGGCAGGGGTAACGGGTCGGTCGGGACGTTGGCCGCAGGCATGGGCAGTGAGGGAGGTAGCGTGGTGGACGGCAGCAGGCCGGGCCCCTCAGCCGTATCGACCGATCCCTCGGGGACATAGGGGCGTGGGTCGCTTACCCGCTCCTCTGAGACCACCTCCACTTCGGATGCCCAAACGGTTGTGGCCAGGCCCTTCATCTCCGACGTCCACTTCGCCAGCATGAAGTGGACTTGGGCCTGGAGCTTCTGGCACATCTTGCTTCTGGATCCAGGAACGTGTTTCAGCAGAGTCCTGGCGTCCCTGCACGCTACAGCGCTAGTTACATGCGGCTGCGACCACCGCTCCTCCAGCGGCTCCGTCGGGCGCAGACATCTTGTTTCCATCCCCCTTAGCTTCTTTCCGGCCCCTCCACTATTGGGGCGGAGTTTTGGCCTTCGCGCCTCTGCTACTCGAGAAGACGCTCGAGCGGGAACTTTTCGCGCCAAAGATGGCGACTTCCGAAATTTTTCAGCCGGATACCTCCGGCGGTCACAAGGCGCACCTCTACCCAACGGCAGAGCGGTAAGATCCTGTTCGTGACGCCAAGTTGTCGCAGGCGGAGGAGGGGACGCCGCGCCCTCCCTACTGCTCGGGTCCGGCTGCCGCGGCTTGCTGCTGCCGCTGCTCGGTGGCTCGAGCGATGGGCCAGATCCCGGGGACTCGAGCGGCGCTCCTCGCCCGTGAGTGCAAGGGGTTGTTTTGGGTGTGGGGATTGTTTATTGTCCGTGACGCCACCCACGGTTGTGGTGATTTGTTGGCACCACCGCTGCTCTGTATGGGGATCCCGGGAAGGATGGTATGGAGCAGCCAGTTGTTGTGTTGCCCCTCCGTGGGTAGGGGTTGGTGATCCCGGGGCCCAGTGATGAGGTGGGAGATGCAGGGCTTGGTGGGCGCAGGGACGCGGGGGCAGCGCTGTGCCTTGCGGCACTGTGGTACTCACTCAGCCTGAGTCGATGACACAGTTCTCGGTAAAACACACGGCTGGAAAGACGGTTCCCACGGACGGCTGCACTTGCTTTCCCCAGTAGGTGACGGTGACGGTCCCTCTGTCCTGCACCTATGTTGATAATGGTTGCGATGGGTTCCCACCGGTAACCCGCTCCCCGGCTTGGATATGGGCCGGAGGAGCCCTACTTTGCCCGCAGGCGCTGGCCCTGAGAAACTGGTGCCCTGGCGGTGGCGGTGTCTCTCCTCAATGGTTGGACTGTTGCCTTCAATCGGGACTTGGTTGTTTGGAGACAGACGTCCCCTTCACTGACGGATTTGGCAAATTTACGGCGACTCCTAGCCTTGCCGGGGTCCGAGAGGCCCCTGCCCTGGTACTGACCGTTCTTCGTATACTGCTCCAGACCGCCGGGTCACTACCCGTCCGCGGTCCTTCCAGCAACCTCCGAGCAGTCCCCCTCCAGACTGTCACCACCGTTTGCTGACCTTGCTGACACTGTCCGGGCACACAGCTGGACCAACTTCAGGCTTTACTACTCTCACTTTTTCTGTCACTTCAGCTTTTCTCCTTAACTCCACTACTACTTCCTCTCACTTTCACTTCCCTAACTGTTCACTTAGCTCCTCACTCAAGCTCCCCCTGAGCTAATCTGCCTGGTTCTTCCCGCCTCCAGGGCTGTGTACTCCTCGGTGGGCGGAGCCAACCGCCTGGCCCACCCCCTGGTGTGAACACCAGCCCCTGGAGGAAGGCAACAAGGATTTTGGTAGCCTTGGTGTTCCTAACTGGGGTGTAGGGTATGGTGGTGTGATGACCTGTGACCCCTGGCTTGCCCAGGGCGTCACATACCGAGTAGTAACAAGCATACTCGCTCATCACTAGTAGTGTGTACTTAGCCTAACGTTGATTATTTTGTTACAATGTTGAGATGGCAAACTGTAATCTTAATTTCATGAAAGCAGGAGTTTTGGCAAATGAAGGATCTAAGGAACTCTTTTATTTTCTTTCTTTTAATGGCTTTCAGCTCAATCTCAAGCAATGGTGACTTGATGGATGAACGCTCTGTAGGAAGATCAATCTTGTGCAACCCTAGATAAGTCCATCAGGGTCTTCTCCAATGTTTTTTGATTGTATCAAGCCATCGGGTTTCTGGTCTCCCTCTTCGCCTTCTTCCTGCTATTCATCCGATGTCCTTCTCCAGTGATTCTTCTCTTTGCATGATGTGTCTAAAGTGGAAAAGTCATAGCTAGAGATGAGCAAGCATATTCGTAATCTCTATATTTGTAACGAGTGCTTTGTAATACTTGTGTATTCGTTCCGAATAGTGAGTACAATGCAAGTCAATTAGAAATGCGAGTAATTTTCTGCTGGACTCAACAGAGAGGTCTGGGGGCCTGAGGAAAAAGCTGAAATGGATGGGAAAGTGATGAAAGTGAATGGGGAGAGCCTGGAGAATATGTCTGCATGCATTTCAGACATATGGTTTCTGGGAATAAAGATGTCAAAATATTACGCCACTTATTCTCTCTCTCTCCGCTTCATACTTACCGGTCACGGGACGGCTGTCACACTGCTCCCGCTGCCTCTCATTCTTCTTCCCTACCTGCTCATTAGGCTCATACATATTAACTGCACTCGCTCATTAGCCTCATTATATATTCACTGCTTCTCCCTGTGAGACCCGCACTCAAGCTGAGTGACAGCTGTCTGACTGCAACTAATCACAGCTGCCAGTGGATGTATATGTACATGTGTATATCATACAGTAAACTAAATAAATAAATAATTTTTTATTATTTATTTATTATTAATCTTCAAGAGCGATGCATTCTCAAAAAAAGATTTGACAATTCCTTTAAAGTTTTTGGTGCATTATAACACATTATCACCTGTCCATTGGATAAGTGATATTACTGTAAGTTTCCAACCACTGGAGTCCCCAGGTAAAAGGAATAATGGTCATGCATTGGGACTCATGGAGATGATAGAACACAATGCTCCAGAGCAAACATTCTAAGGGTTATTGGGTTCCCAGTTTATACAGTAGGATTTGATCTCGGCTATCCTCTAATTACTGAAGATATGTCTTTTACTCCAATATTACACATATTGTATTAAAACAATTCCCCATTTGCATTCATCACTTTCTAAATCACTTACTAAAAATTATTTTTTTTTTCATTATTCTACAGAAATAGAAACCAAACATTGAATTCTGTAATTCATGTTTTCTTAATACTCTCGCAGGTCCGGTTTTGGACTTGTTTTACCCCTACTCTGTACTACGTATGAGGCTGGCGCCAACATTCTCCAGATTGTATAAGAGGCACTGGTGCTGACAGGTGTTGTGTTTATGAGATAAGGGAGGTCAACAACTAAGGTGACTTTGCATGATATACACAATGAGAGGAGGATACCATGTTACTTTCACTCTCTAAGGGTACGTTTTGGAAATGTCTTATATATGTATACCGTATTTTTCGCTTTATAAGATGCACCGGATTATAAGATGCACCCCAAACTTAGACATAAAAAAGGTAAAAAAAAGAAAAATGGGGTCCGTCTTATAATCCGGTGTTCTCTTACCGGAGGGGGGCAGCAGTGGTGGTGAAGCGGGGTCACAGGAGGCAGAGGTTGTGCTGGTAGGCACGGCGGGTCAGTGGCAGCGGGGTCCGTAGTGGCAGGTGGCGTCCGGGGTGGCAGGAGCCGGGGAACCCGTGGTGGCAGGAGCCGCGGGGCCCGTGGTGGTGGCGGCAGCAGCAGCGTCGGCGGGTGAGTCATGCAGCAGGCCGGTGCAGTGAGTGTCCCAGTGTCCGCGGTGCCGGTTCAAATAATGGCGCCTGCGCAGATGGAGCTCTCATTCAAGAGCTCCATCTGTGCACGCGCCCGCTGCCATCATTTGAAACTGGGACCGCGGACAAACTGGGTAACTTGCTGCACAGCCTCCCGCCCCGCACGCACACAGTGGCAGCCAGCAGGCTGCCCACCCACCCTGCGTGCAAGCGGTCGGGTACCTGTTTTTGCGTGCGGGCGGCAGCCATCTGCCGCCCGCACAGGCACCTGACCGCCGCCCGCACACAGCACCCGGCCGCCGGCCGCTGCCCGCACACAGCACCCAGCCGCCGCCCGCACACAGCACCCGGCCGCCGGCCACTGCCCGCACACAGCACCCAGCCGCCGCCCGCACACAGCACCCGGCCGCCAACCGCACACAACACCCGGCCGCCACCTGCACACAGCACCCTGCCGCTGACCGCACACAGCACCCGGCCACTGCCCGCACACAGCACCCGGCCGCCGCCCGCACACAGCACCTGGCCGCCGGCCGCAGCCCGCACACAGCACCCGACTGCCGCACGCATGCAGCTACGGGTACCCGGCTGCCACCGCACGCAAGCACAGGTACCCGGCCGCTTGCACGCAGCCACAGGCACCTGGCCGCCTGATCACCGCATAGACAGGACCCCCAGGTACCGCTATATTCGCTTTATAAGACGCACCCCCCATTTTCCTCTCAAATTTTTGGGAGGAAAAGTGCGTCTTATAAAGCGAAAAATACGGTATATAGAATCCTGATTATATCAGGGATACATTATATCCTATATGTTATGTAGCCAAGAGGTCCAAGGCACTTAGTAGCCTTTTTATACAGACCGACTTGGCTTCAGATGTTCATTAATGATAAGTATTGTTCATTGTGCATAGACTGCTGTGTTCTCGGCAGCATGAGTTCTGCTTACACAGGACAATGCGCTGCCGAGAACAATGCTCTTTTTAACATTCCTAAAAATTATTTCAAACGATGAAGCAGAGTTTTGTTCATTTGTCGAGTTTTTGGCAGTCTTGTTTCGAACATCACTAGAAATGCTCATTCTCGATAATCGTGGCACATTAGGGTATTTTTACAGAAGTTTCTATGCTGTAGATTTTTTATCTGACTTTTCTATCCAAAGCCTATTAAAGGAGCAGGAGGTTTCTCAAAACCTTTTCCAAACAGAGCGGAGAAAACCTCAGCTGAAATTGACTCATGGTGCAGATTTTAATTTATGCTGCAGAGTTCATATGTAACATTTAAGGCCGCTTTACACGCAACAATATCGCTAACACTGAATTCGTGACGCACATCCAGCCTTGTTAGCGACGTTGTTGTGTGTGACACCTCCAAGCGACCGCTAACGATCAGAAATACTCACCAAATCGTTGATTGTTGATACGTCGTTCCTTTCCCAAATATCGTTTCTCATTTTGAATGCAGGTTGTTCGTCGTTCCTGAGGCAGCACACGTCGCTACGTGTGACACCCCGGGAACAACGAACAACAGCGGTCCTGCGTCCTCCGGCAACGAGGTGGGAGTGACGTGAATGCGGCTGCTCTCCGCCCCCATACAAAAAGAGGTTGTTCACCACCCACGGCGACGTCACTAGGAAGTCCGTTTGATGCGTCCTAGCGATATTGTTCACCACGGGCAGCGATTTGCTCGTGACGCACAAACAACGGGGGCGGGTGCGATTGCTAGAGACATCGCTAGCGATGTCGCAGCGTGTAAAGCGGCCTTTAGAGTTTGTGAAAATCCACAAAAGAAAATTAGTGCTTGTGAACGTACCAAACATGCTGCAGGTTTTCAGCTACACGCACAACAGCTTTTCCTGAACAGTCACCTAAAACCACTCTTAAGACTTTGAATAGAATTTAGTGTTAATGAGGATTTTGAACTGCAAAATGTTTCACAACAATGTAAAATTTATTTCAGTTATCTTATTCTTCATTTGAACTTTTTGTACAGTGGGGAAAATAAGTATTTGATACACTGTTGATTTTGCAAGTTTTTCCATCTGCAAAGAATGGAGAAGTCTGTAATTTTTATTGGAGGTGACAGAATAAAAAAAAATCCAGAAAATCACATTGTATGATTTTTAAATAATTAACTTGCATTTTATTGAATAAAATAAGTATTTGATACAATAGAAAAACAGAAATTAATATTTGGTACAGAAACCTTTGTTTGCAATTAGAGGTCAGACGTTTCCTGTAGTTCTGGAACAAGTTTGCAGACACTGCAGCAGGGATTTTGGCCTACTCCACCATAGAGATCTTCAGATCTTTTAGGTTTCTGGGCTGTCACTTGACAACATTGAGTTTCAGCTCCTTTCAAAGATTTTTTTTATTGGGTTCGGGTCTGGAGACTGGCTCGGCCACTCTAGGACCTTGAAATGCTTCTTATGGAGCCACTCCTTAGTTGCAATCGCTGTGTGTTTCAGGTCATTGTCCCACTGCAACACTCAGCCATGACCCATCTTCAATGCTCTTACTGAGGGAAGGAGGTTTATGGCGAAAATTTCTCGATACATAACCCCATCCATTCTCCCTTCAATAAGGTGCAGTCATCCTGTGTCTTTTGCATAAAAGCAAACTCAAAGTATAATGGTTCCACCCCCATGCTTCACAGTTGGGACGGTGTTCTTGAGGTTGTACTCATCCTTCTTCCTCCAAACGGTGAGTGGAGTTGATACCACAAAGTTCTATTTTAGTCTCATCTGACTATATAACCTTTTCCCATACCTCCTCTGGATCATCCAGATAGTCACTGGTGACTTTAAACAGGTCTGGACATGTGCCGGTGTGAGCAATGGGACCTTAAGTGCCCTGCATGATTTTAATCCATGACAGCGTAGTGTGTTGCTTACAGTAATCTCGGAGACTGTGGCCGCAGCTCTCGTCAGGTCATTGACCAGGGCCTCCTGTGTTCTGGGCCTATTCCTGACCTTTCTCAGTATAATCCTTACCCCACGAGGCGAGCTTTTCCATAGAGCCCCAGACCAAAGTAAGATTGACAGTCATCTTGTGATTCTTTGTAGGTGGGAAAACTTTCAAAATTGTCAGTGTATCAAATACTTATTTTCCCCCACTGTAGTTTTCATTTAAAGTAAAAACATGATAGCTTCATTATTGCAATATAATAACAGTTACATGACAACATAAAAGATTTTTATGTGACTTAACAGCTTAGCTCTCTACAACTTTATATACTTTGCTACCATATTTTTTAATACTGTTGAGTTATAGTTCAACTTTCTGTGTTGATTAATTTGCTAATATACAATATATGAACAAAAGTTAATTTTCATTTGTTAAAGTGAGAGTAATAACCAAATAACTCTAAATATATAAAAATTCATTGTAACATTTCAAAACAAATATCCATGATCTATATAGGCAACTTTCCCGTCAATAGCAGTTAGACTCATAAGCCTTCCATGCATGGAGTCTGTCAGCTTCTTAATCTGTTGATGATCCTTGTATTTGGGCAGCACCAACCACGGCCTTCTAGACATTGATCAGAGAGGTGACCGAGTTCCTTCACCAATATCCTATTGTAGAAAGGCCTATATGTTCTCCATAGGGTTTAGGTCAGGTGAAGAAGGAGGCCGTGGTACTGCCCATTATAGGTAAATTCATACTGTATGGGGATGTCAGGAAAAATAGCCGTCAACTGAACAAGCATTGGAAGGGTTGTCTAATCACAGCCAATCCTTTTTAGATTGAAGCCAACTCTGCAATCAACTTTATACATAGAGAATATTACTTTGGGCTATTCTTGTATGTCAATATGCTCAATAGTTGTGTTATTTACGAGTACAGTAATTTCATCCACATTCATAGTGATAAATATAAACGTTATGTTATATACAGTTTTTAAAGTCAGTTGTGAAAACATTTTTTTTTAAAAATAAATTCTACACACCGCAAGAAAAAAAACAATCACACATGGCAAAATATCTTTGGTGAACTACGGCAGCTTCACACGCACTTACCTGCCCTGCGACGTCGCTCTGGCCGGCGACCTGCCTCCTTCCTAATGGGACGGGTCATGCGGCGTCACAACGACGTCACACGGCAGGCGGCCAATAGAAGCGGAGGGGCGGAGATGAGCGGGACATAAACATCCAGCCCACCTCCTTCCTCCTCCTCATTACAGGCGGGACGCAGGTAAGGAGATGTTCCTTGCTCCTGCGGCTTCATACACAGCGATGTGTGCTGCTGCAGGAATGAGGAACAACATTGTACTTGTCGCTGCAGCAAAATTATGGAAATGACCGACACTACACAGATCACCGATTTTCGACGCTTTTGTGGTCATTTATCGGTGCTTCTAGGCTTTACTCGTTGCGACGTTGTTACCGGCGCTGGATGTCCGTCACCTTCGATTTGACCCCGACGAGATCGCAGTAGCGATGTCGCAACGTGCAAAGTACCCCTAAGAATTGTCCACTTTTAAACTGGTGACAGATTCTCTTTAAAATGACTTTTTTATTATGTCTGCTTAAAGAATATTGTGGTAAAACTAAATATGCACATAGGTGTGGAGGGGACCTTTATAACCAATATCATATAACAAATATCATTCCTGGTGTTTCTTTAGCACAACGCAAACTTTATTCCTTGAGAAGAAGACATGACCCTTATGGTTCGAGTACAGATCACAATATATGGACTGGCCATGAGTTTCCTGATCTCCAGTTTACGGCTTCATAGGCATATATGAGGCTGTAGAGTTCATGTCAGAAGTAGTGATGAGCGAACTCTACCATGCTTGGGTGCTCAGCTCTCAAAACAAGCAAGTTGAACAGGCTCAACTCGAGTACTAAACATAATGGAAGTCAATCAGAAACTTGAGCATTTTTCTGAAAGAAAAGTGATTGAGTTTCCCATTGACTTCCATTATATTCGGGTACTCGATTCACAACCATCTGAGCATATGACTGCTGCTTACCTTTAGCAAGCACCCAAGCATGGTATTGTTTGCTCATCACCAGTCAGGAGACCTATGACCAATCCATACATTGCAGTCTATACTTGTGCTATGAATGTCCAATGTGTGAAGCCAGCCTCAGTGTAGGAACCCACAGTGTAGCAGCCATACAGTATGTGGCCTAAAACCATGCATACATAGGGGCAGGTTTGGACTAGTCTCCTGTGCAGAAGTGACCTACCTTTCCACCTGCATGAGAAGTAGTTGGCTGTTTGATGCTTGATCTGAAAGTGAAAGGAGCTGCTGAGCCTTTGTTGCAGTGAAGCAGTGAAAGCTGCAGTCCTGGTGTCTAACTGCAGCCATGAAGGTGGGCTTATCCTTTTCTTGTTTCCCCTGTCTGTCGTACCTTCCCCTTCATTCTGTATTACTGCAGTGGTGGGACTAGTGATCCTTACCTTCACCACTCACTAGCCAGGGTTTACTAAAGGGTCTTTTCAGGGCTTCAGGTATTCCTGCTTGGCGACAGGTGAGAAACCTGTATAGGGACTGACTTAGAGTGCAGGGTACAGTTGCAGGTAAGTAGAAGAGGTGTCCATCTTCCCCCTCACTAGCACTGGGGCTCACCGTTGTTAAATCCCCCCTGGTGTATCCCTTGTTTGACGTGGTGAAAACCCAGTGTGTTGTGTGTCTTGCCCCACATCGGACCTTCCCCAAGTCTGTAAGTCTGTGAGTGATATTAGCAAAATACACTTGTTTGACTATGTAGAGACAAAGGCAGCATCATATAATTGGTTTTACAAAATGCCCAGTTTAGTAGTATATAGAAACATTTCTGAATGAGTGTGATGTAATATTGCATGTAATTGAACAAGCAATATAGCTGGGCCCTCAGAGTCAATGTTAATGATATTCCATTAGAAATCCAGTCCGATGCTGCCTGTGGGGGAGTGGTAGAGTTAAACATTTTGCACATTCCTTCCTGGATAGAGAGGAGCCACGCTCTAGAGGCTCGAGTTCGGTTTGGTTCGTCGAACGGAGGCCGCGTTCGAGTTCGGTTCGGCGAGATATTCGACGAACCTCTCGAACCCCATTGAAACCAATGGGAGGCAAACACAAACACATAAAAACACATTATAAATGTACACATACAGTTAATAAACATTGCCATAAAACTTACCTGTCCCCGCGATGCATCCTGCACTCTGCCTCCCGCCACTTTTCCTTCCGATAATCGCTGCGTCCTCTCGGTAACCAGCACTGATGATAGGACCTTCTGTGACGTAAAAAAAAACATGTGACCAGTCACGTGTCTATTATCTCATTGGCTACAGACTGGTCACATGGCTTTGACGTCATGCTAGGTCCTGTCAGTGCATCTCTCCAGTACGCAGTGATCGTTTGTGTATCTCCATGTACCGGCGACATGCTCTGACACACGGTCGACTCCCTGTTCATTTTCCCCCATTCCGTTATTCACCGGCTGCAACAGCCGGTCAATAACGGAGATCACCGTTGCTATAGCAACGCGCCTATCAGCGGTGACGTCACCGCTTACAGGCAGCAGCTTCTGGTCACTCACGGAGTGAAAAGACTGCATGGGAACAGCAGCGTCTTCCTCCCATGCAGCACTGCTTATGTAGCAGAGCTGCATAGGTTGAAGGAGAAAGAAGACAGAAGAGCAGGATCGTGGAGGGATAAGAGGGAGTAATAAACATGGAGTCTCTAAGTGTGTCTGTGTATTTATTTCTATTAAAGTATTTTTTCTCTGTGTGGTGTCTTTTTTTTTTAACCCTTTATTGGAGATTCTTAATGGCTGGGTCAAACTTGTCTGACATTAAGAATCTCTGACTTAATACTAGCTAGTAAAACAAAGCTAGTATTAACTCATAATTACCCAGCAAGCCACCTGGCTCCAGGGCTGTTGGAAGAGTTGGATACAGTGCCAGATGATGGCGTATCTATGAAAACGCCATTTTCTGGGGCGGCTGCGGATTGCAATTCGCAGCAGAGGGGCCCAGAAAGCTCGGGCTAACTTGTGCTGCGGATTCCAATCCCCAGCTGCCTTGTCTGGCTGGACACAAAAATGGTGCAAAGCCCATGTCATTTGTTTTTTAATTATTTCATGAAATTCGTGAAATAATTAAAAAAAACGGGCTTCCCTATATTTTTTGTTCACAGACGAATACAAATAGGCAGCTGGAGGTTGGGGGCAGCTGTACCTGCCTGCTGTACCTGGCTAGCATACAAAAATATGGTGAAGCTCATGTCATTTTTTTGGTGGGCAAAAAACTCCTGCTTACAGTCCTGGATGGAGTATGCTAAGCCTTGTAGTTCTGCAGCTGCTGTCTGCTCTCCTGCATACACTAGTGAATGGAGCATGCTGAGCCTTGTCGTTCTGGAGCTGCTGTCTGCGCTCCTCTATACAGACAGACAGCAGCTGCAGAACTACAAGGCTCAGCATACTCCATCCAGGACTGTATGCAGGAGTTTTTTGCCCCCAAAAAATTATGTGGACTTCGCCATGTTTTTGTATGCTAGCCAGGTACAGCAGGCAGCTACGGGCTGCCCCCAACCCCCAGCTGCCTATTTGTACCTGGCTGGGAACAAAAAATATAGGGAAGCCCTTTTTTTATTAATTATTTCATGAATTTCATCAAATAATTAAAAAACAAATGACGTGGGCTTCGCCATGTTTTTGTATGCTAGCCAGGTACAGCAGGCACCTACGGGCTGCCCCCAACCCCCAGCTGTCTATTTGTACCCGGCTTGGAACCAAAAATATAGGGAAGCCCGTTTTTTTTAATTATTTCACTTATTACATGAAATAATTAAAAAACAAATGACGTGGGCTTCGCCATATTTTTATGTCCATCCAGGTACAACTAGGCAGCTGGGGATTGGAATCTACAGCACAGGTTGGCCTGAGCTTTCTGGGCCCCTCTGCTGCGAATTGCAGTCCGCAGCCGCCCCAGAAAAGGGCGCTTTCATAGAAGCGCCATCTTCTGGCGCTGTATCCAACTCCTCCAGCTGCCCTGGTGACAGGTGGCTCACTGGGTAATAATGGGTTTGGGGCTAGCTGTATATAATCAACTGGCCCTAAGCCCGAAATTCATGGTGTCACGCCAATATTAGACATGGCCACCATGAATTTCTAGTACTGATAAAAAAAACACAACACACAGAAAAATATTTTTATTATAAATAAAACACAACACAATTAGTGACTCCATCTTTATTGAAATAAAGAACCTCCCTCCACAGTATTCCTGGGTCAAGGGTCCCGAGCCGTCCAATCCAGATCCAATATCATCTGATCGGTTTGCTGGAAGGCAAAGCGATCAGATGATGTGTCAGGTTCAAGGGTTTGAATCACATGACACAGCAGCTGATTGTATAAACGGCTTTTATACAATCAGCTGATGCATCAGTGCAAAAAAAACCAAACAACAAACTACACACTTCAGTGCAGACTCCTGTCCGAAGGCATCAGCTGATAGTTTAGCCGGCCGGGCAGTAAAAAGCCGGCCTCACCGCTCGACTTATAGTGTCAGCTGATTCCGTCAGGTGACCGCATCAGCTGATCATCACCAGCTCTGAGAAAGAGAGAGAGGAAGAAGAGAGAGAAAGAGAGAGAGAGAAAGAGAGAAAGAGAGAAAGAGAGAGAAAGAAGAGAGAGAAAGAGAGAAAGAAGAGAGAGAGAGAAAGAGAGACAGAAGAGAGAGAAAGAGAGAAAGAAGAGAGAGAAAGAAGAGAGAAAAAGAAAGTAGAGAGAGAGAGAAAGGAGAGAAAGAAAGTAGAGAGAGAAAGGAGAGAAATAAAGGAGAGAGAAAAAGGAGAGAGAAAGGAGAGAAAGAGAGAGAGAAAGAAAGGAGAGAGAGAAAGGAGAGCAAGAGAAAAAGAGACAGAGAAAGAAAGGAGAGAGAGAAAGGAGAGAGAGAGAGAGAAAGGAGAGAGAGAGAGAAAGGAGAGAAAGAAAGGTGAGAGAGAAAGGAGAGAAAGAAATGAGAGAAAGAAAGGAGAGAGAGAAAGGAGAGAGAGAAAGGAGAGAAAGGAGAGAGAGAAAGGAGAGAGAGAAAGGAGAGAGAAAGAAAGGAGAGCGAGAAAGGAGAGAGAGAGAAAGAAAGGAGAGAGAGAGAGGAGAGAGAGAGAGAAAGGAGAGAGAGAGAGCAAGGAGAGAAAGAAAGGAGAGAGAGAAAGGAGAGAAAGAAAGGAGAGAGAGAGAGAGAAAGGAGAGAAAGAAAAGAGAGAGAGAAATGAGAGAGAGAAAGGAGAGAAAGAAAGGAGAGAGAGAAAGGAGAGAGAGAGAGAAAGGAGAGAGAGAGAGCTCACAGCTGATGTCCGGCTCCTCCCCTCAGTGCATAATGAAATTTTAATTCTAAATATATTATAAATATAATTTAAAATTAAAAAAAAAAATTCTTTACTGGGACTAGAACTTGCGACCTAATGCTTCTTATGCGAGCACTCTATCCACTCAGCTACTGCTTCTAATGAATGATAAAAATAGGCAGATTTGGTAATCTTGACTTCTGCATTGGTGAACTCTGCGATTCACTTGATTACTATGTGGAGCTGATACAGAGCACTCGTGTTCTGTAGAGAGCTGACAGTGTCATGTGGATTATGTCGGACCTGGAGGGGTATTTGAGGATTAATTAAGGGGTGAAACAGGTGTTTTTTGTCTTTTATTCCAAATAAAGGATTTTTCGCGGTGTGTTTTTCTTTACTTTCACTTTCAGTTTAATCATGAAAGGTGTCTCGGGGAGACGCCTGGCATGATTAAACTCATTATTACCCCGATTACCACCGCACCAGGGCAATTTGGGATGAGCTGAGTAGAGTTCCCATCCTGACAATACCAGCTTCCAGCCATGCGGCTTTATTCTGGCTGGTATCAAATATGGGGGAACCGCATTTTTTTTTAATTTATTTATTTATTTATTTTACTGCACGATATAATTAAAAATTAAAAAAAATAAAAATAAAAATATCTTCACCGGGACTAGAACTTGCAATCTAATACTTCATAGGAGAAGTGCTCTACCCACTGAGCTATTGCCTCTATTGATAAAGATGGGCAGATTTTGTAATCTTGAAGCCTGCAGTGCTGACTGAAGTCTCTTCTAACAGCGCGATTCACTTCATTGCTACGTGGACCCGATACAAAGCGATGGTGTTCTACGGTGCTGCTATATCTTCAGGGAGCATAGCTGACAGTGTTGTGTGGATTACGTCGGACCTGGAGGGGTAATTGGTGATTAATAAAGGGGTGAAACAAGGTGTTTTTTTGTCTTTTATTTTAAATAAAGGATTTTTCGCGGTGTGTTTATTTACTTTCACTTTCAGGTTAATCATAGAAGGTGTCTCGGGGAGACACCTGGCATGATCAACCCCATTATTACCCTGATTGCCACCACACCAGGCCAATTTGGGATGAGCTGGGTAGAGTCCGGGACTGTTGCATCTAATGGATGCGGCTATTGTGGCCGGCTGCTGGGTGTTATTGTTAGGCTGGAGGACTCCCGATAATGTGGTGCTCTCCATCCTGACAATACCAGCCTCCAAGCGTGCGGCTTTATCCTGGCTGGCATCAAATATGGGGGAACCGCATTTTTTTTTTTTATTATTTATTTATTTTACTGCACGATATAGACCCACCTGCCGGCGGCTGTGATTGGTTGCAGTGAGACAGCTGTCACTCAGCTTGGGGACGTGTCTGACTGCAACCAATCAAAGGCGCCGGTGGGCGGGGAAAGCACGGAATAACTAATTGACTAATGAAGCGGCAGCCATTTTCTAAAGAGGAAAAGACACCGCATATTTGTGACAGCCGTGGAGTGAGGTGCCCGTGATCGGTGAGTAGGAAAGAGAGAGGGATTGTGCTGAGGACGCAGGACGCATGCAGATAGCAACATGTGCACATAGCCTTACTGTGAAAAGCCCCGTTTCTGGTGATCAAACCGTTCTCGAACCTAACTCGAACTGTCGAGCTTTTAGCAAAAAGCTCGAGTTTGAGTTCGATCTCGAGCACCCCCCCAAAATCACTTGAACATGAAATTGGTGAATCTCGAACATCGCTCAACTCTATTCCTGGACTCTGCTTGGTGCAAACTAAAGAGTTAAGAAACCTTTTCGGTTGATTGTCTGAATTTTAACTATAGCTATAGTTCACATTAATTTTTATGCAATATTATCGTTGTAATCAATCTGTAGTGCTACAAACAAGACAGTGCAGCCCAATAGGCACCCCCATCATGGGCGCCAAAGCAGCCCCACAGCCTGGCTTTTACATGACGTAGACCCATTGCAGGAATGCTGCAAAAATATTTCTGAGGCTTATACAATTATATGTAGTTAAGAGTCAATCTAAATCTCAAGACCAATTGTTTCCATGTGTAGCGCTTTTCTCTGCCAGCTGTGAGCAAAGCTAACTCAGTGCCAGTTACAGATCAGCATTGCGATATTTAGGGACACAGACACATGAGAATGTTTTTCTCCTCTGCCAGCTTACTCTAACACTATTACAAGTATCCGAGCCTTGCTGTGGGAAAGTAAACACCATAGGGGTAAAGAACCAAATTAGAAACTCAGCAAGTGACCAATAAAGAAGGATCTAAGAATACGTGAGTTGCGGGGAGAGGTTAAGATGTGGCCAGGATTCAGTCACCTCCTGCCAACGCTTTATATTTAACTCCACAATATTCTGTCTAATCCACTTAGCTGGACCGAGTATCTAGTGCTGAAAGAGGCAACATAAGTGGCTTACGGTCCATCCGATACACTTATTTATAGCAGTGTTTCCGTGGAAAAAAAATATGGTTTCTAAAATGAACCGATGCCCCTTCTTAGTATTTCCAAACCAAGCTGCATTTCAATAAAATTACTGCATCGTTTTGTAATTACTCGACATTACATGAAATCACCTCCAGACTTTATTTAGAAGCATTGCAATTAATCTGATTGGTTTTAAAGACCGTCTGCTGGCTGACCAAGATAAGATCACATGCTCTATGTGCAGACTGTCTTGGCTTACGAGGATAATTATTCAAGAAAGACATGGGCCATTAAAGGGGTTGTCCAGTCTAAATCCACAGCTCTGCAGTGACTATGTGTCACTTTATGTGACGGCAGACTTGTGAATCCTCACATTACTTGCCCTGTGCAGTATCTGGATGTACAAGTGTCAGAGCCAGGAATGGTGGCCACGAGTGTGCAATAAGCAAACCCTTACTACAGGGTCCCGGTCTCGCTCAATGGAAGTGTTATGAATGAGGTCGTCACCCCCCAGTCGGATATTAGCTGGGTGTATACATATTGGATACTCGTGTCTACATGACCCCCATTCCTGGCTCTGAAACAGGCGAATCCACACAGCACACAGTGTGTGCGATGTGAGAACTCATAAGTAAGCAGTCACATAGAATGATACATAGAGTAACTGCAAACTTGTGGATGTAGATCAGACAAGCCCTTTAAATAATCACTTTCGGTGTATACATCGGATGAGTGGGGCAGTGCTGACCAGAGTTTGTTTTCTCACACTAATTTGGCATGAGTAAAAAACTGTAGCATGCTGTGATTTGCAGTGAAAATTGACTGGCACGCAACCATTCATGTCTATGGGTGCATGCAAATAATCAGATTGCACTCTGTTTACATCCGAATGTAGTCCGATATTCATGGACTCACAGAATGGAGAAGATGGAGCAATTTTGTTCTACATCATCTATGGACAGTGTAGTAGTATTCTCTCATGCAATTGTGCCGCCCCTGCAGTGGTCGAACCGCTCGGATCCGGGGGTTGCTGTGGCTCAAGGGTCTCTGGACCCTGGGGCTCGCGGCCGCTTCAAATGTAAAGGGGGTATTTACAGGGGATAAGAGTTTGTGACGCCACCTGTGGTTCGCGGTAAAGGGAGTACCGCCACTGCCGATGGGAGATGGAGTGGGGTAGCCAGATGACGTTCCCTCCATGGGTAGGGGAGGCCCCGAGACTCTGGATGATGGGGGTGTAGGGGAGCGTGATGCAGATTGGAAGCAGGGGAGGACAGCGTACTCACTCAGGCAGTGTTGGTAGTGAAGCGACCGCAAAGCAGACTCTGACACAAAGGTAAACCAAGTCTCTGGGTGCCGCTGCCACTTCAGGAGAACCCATCCGGGAGTCCGCTCCCTTTGGTATTGCTGATGGTCTGTACCTAGCTTCTATGCACTGTATTTTAGTGTTTGTTGTGACCCCTATGCTTGAAGCTGTCGGGGTCCCGCTCCCCACTGTTAAGTAGTGAAGCTATGCTCTCGATGGCTGACACTTGGGATTTCAGTGGGCCGCATAAGCTGGAAAGCCCTATCCTCCTCTTTATGTTGATGCCTTTGATCTCTGAGCTCTTGGGGAAGTCCATAAAGAAACTATCCTCCACAGGTTAATTATCAGGTTGCGTGAAGCTACTCCCTGATCTAGGGTCCAGTACCCTGCCGCCGTGCTCGGTCTTGGTTCGGTTACTAAGTACTCCGGTGATGCCCGTTCTCCTAAACTAGGCCTGGCACCCTTTTCCAGTACCCTGCGACTGGGTCTCCGACTTCTTTGGTCCCAGACCACCGTCTGCGACCTAGCCCAAAGTCCCTAGGGAGCTCCAACTCCCAGCTCCTCCCTCTTTGGGAGCTACTACTGAACTGACTCTAAGCTCTGCTCTGCTCTCCATTTCCTCTCTCACTGACTTCCTCCCTCCCACCAGTCTGTCTGACCCCTAGGCGAGTGGCCCTGTTCCAGCTAGTCCACCCACTGGTGTTCCTGACAGGTTGTGGTGTGAGGTGTGACTAGGATTTGAATGCTGATGGAGCAATACCAAAAGTTAGGATCCCAGAACCATGGGGGGTTGAGTCCTGCACCAGAAGAAGAAGAAGTGCAGTACCCTGTGACGCCCTGACTAGTCCAGGGGCGTCACACGATAGATCGGAGTGTCATTACCATAATCGATCCGATTTTCTTGCAAGAGAATCAGCGCTCATATGACCCTGCCTCTGAGAACTTGTCTTACCCCCCATTAAAAATAAATAAATCTAAATATGCCGGCTGCTGGGTGTCTCATTTCTATCTAACTTAGTGTCTAATGCCTTTTGTCTGGTGTAACTGTCACGGGCGGGGAGGAGGGTGTCAGCACACCGCGCTCACCCCTTCTGCTCGGGTCCGGCAGCTGCTCAGTGGTGGCTCGAGCTGTGGGCCGGATCCCAGGGTTTCTCGAGCAACACTCCTCGCCCGTGAGTGAAAGGGGATTTGTGGTTGGGTGTGGGGGATTGTTATAGTTCGTGACGCCACCCACGGTTGTGGTGATTTCACCACCGCTGCTCAATTCGGGGGTCCCGGGGATGGTGATGCGGAGCAGCCAGGTGTTGTGTTGCCCCTCCGTGGGTAGGGGTTGGTGATCCCGGGGCCCGGTGGTGGAGAAGGAGGTGCGGGGCCTGGTGGGCGCAGGGACGCGGGGGCAGCGCTGTGCCTTGCGGCACTGTGGTACTCACTCAGCCTGAGACTTGGACACAGTTTGTATGGTAAACCAAACGGCTGGTAGGACGGTCCCACAGACGGCTGCACCTGCACTCCCGGTAGGTGACGGTGATGTCCCTCTTCCTTGCACCTAAGTTTGACTGATGGTAGCGGTGGATTCCCTCCGGTTACCCGCTCCCCGGCTGCAATCTGGGCCGGAGGAGCTCTACACTTTGCCCGCAGGCGCTGGCCCTGAGAAACTGGTGCCTTGGCGGTGTCTCTCTGCTTCAGGTTGGGCTGTTGCCGTCAATCGGGACTTGGTTGCTGGGGGATCTACGTCCCCTTCACTGACGGATTCGGCAAATTTGGCGACTCCTAGCCTTGCCGGGGTCCGAGAGGCCCCTGCCCTGGTGCTGACTGTCCTTCGGAACACTGCTCCAGACCACCGGGCACACAGCCAACGGGGTCCTTCCAGGAACTTCCAAACGGTCCCCCTCCAGACAGTCACCGCCGTCGCTGACCTTGCTGTTCTGGCCCTCCACAAAGCTGGACCCTTCAGGCTTCCCTTCCTTCTTGTCACCTCACTTGCTTTCCTCCTTTTCCACTTTCACTACTTTCACTTAGTTGTTTACTCCTCTCTAGCCCTCAGCTAGACTTCACTCTTGCCCTGCCCGGGGCTATCTTCCACTCCTTCCACTTCCTCCTCCCTAACTGTTCTGCCTGGTTTCTCCCGCCTCCAGAACTGTGATCTCCTTGGTGGGCGGAGCCAACCGCCTGGCCCACCCCCTGGTGTGAATCATCAGCCTCTGGAGGAAGGCAACAAGGATTTCTGGTTCAGCTGTGATGTGCCTACCTGGAGTGTGGTATGTGGTGGTGTTGTGACCTGTGACCCCTGGCTTGCCCAGGGCGACACATAACTTGTCTCCAGCAGAAGAGACATCAGGACAGATTCATGTCACAGCTGCGGACAGGCCGGGCTGAACTCCGGAGCACATGTGACAGCTTCAGAGTGCAGATTGGTCTGTCCGCAGCTGTCATGAACTGAACCGCAAACGCGGGGAATCAGTCGGTGCTCGCGGTTCAGTCCTGCAAACCCCAAGTTCAGTCCAGGTGTGACACCCTGGTAAAACCAGGTAGTCACAAAAGTAGTCCACCCTCCTTGTTACCACCAAAAACCCACACCCAGGTACAACTCACAGCCATTAAAGCCTAGCCACCCTCTCATGACAATAAGGACACACCAGTGGGCGGGATCAGGCGGATGAGAACGCCCACCTAGGGGTCCTGAGGTGTCAGAGGCGGGAACATGACAGTTCAGTGTTGACAGTTGACAGTGGAGGCGTGAGGAAGGGAAGCGGAGTCAGGGGTAGGGAGCCCCTGGACTACCTGGCTAGGTGGCAGACAGTAAACAGGGCCGCAGTTGACGGAGATCCGGTGGCAGGAGACCTAAAGTGGACCAGGGCAGAGTTGTAGCCCGCCGGTGCTGACAGCGGGAATCTGGTCTGGAGGCCGTGCACAGACAGGGTGCCTGGACCCTAGGACGAGGAAGGTTGCATGCCCCTTGTTAATCAACCAGCAGAGGACGAGGTTTCAGGCATTGTTCTCCACAAGCCCAGAGAGCGAAACGGAAGCCCAATGTGGGGAATAGGGTGTCCGTCAGAACCCACAGAAATCCCAAGGGTCAGATTTCGCGGGCCACAGCTCCCAACATACACAGTACCCGAAGTGGACTTTCCCGTTCCATACGGAGTTGTCCCAGAGAAGACAGAAACAAAGAGTGCAAGGGGAAGGGACCCCTGTTTACTACACCCGGGTGTGGGACCCAAATACACCCACCACAGGCGGCTGGTCACTGGCAACTTGGTTTACCACTGGACTTGTGTGTGGTTACTGAACTGTCAGTACACCATTGATCCCCGGTCTCCCCCGGCATGCCCCCTCCAGCAGCCACTACTCCCGTGTACCGAAACCGGGCCCCTGGAGTACACCTCCCGTACCCGTGGAGGGGATACCATCTTGCTGCCCCACTCCATCAGCCCTGGGCATCCCATCATCAGGCAGCGGTGTTGTCACCATCTCTCACCGCAACCCACGGGTGGTGTCACAGACACATCAAACCCCCTGTAAATATCCCCTTCCGACGGTTGTGAGGACGGCCGGCCGTGCGAGCCCGGGTCCGGTCACCACTCGAGCTGCAGCAGCGAACCCAGATCCGAGCGGCCCCAGAAGCGGCAGCGGCACCCGCCCACAACACAGGCTGCACTCCAAAGCTCAGGTGAGAGCTCCGGAGTTCAACCCAGGTAACCGCAGCCAGGACTGATATTACCGGCGGTTCCTCCGGTAGCCAGTCCGACACTGATCATGTACCTTTGATACCTATTTTTGGCTTCATAATCCTGAATCACTGCTGAGTAATATAGAATGGAGAATTCTGGCCAAGAGGCGTCACTCATGCCACAATAGAAATCGGACGAGTGCTATCCGATATTTTATCTTCTAGCACTTGGACCAATATTATTCGATGGGGCAGTGCTGATTTCCGATTTTTTCACTGACAGAATCTGCCTGCTGCTGTTTTATTCTCGAATTGGTTGCCATTCACCCATTCAAGTCTGTGGGTGCTTGGAAACCATCGAACTGTGCTCGGAGTGTAGTCGGATTTATGCGGACTCACACAATGGATAAGATAGAAACATTTTGTTCTCGATCTTCTCCTCACAGTGTGCTACGATCCTCTCATCCTAAAGAATCATATCGCACTATGCAGACACTCTGATCAAACTCAGATCAGTGTCATTAGCATAATCAATCCGATTCTCTTGGATGAGAGAATTTACGGTCGTGTGACCCACGCCAGACTAATTGATTCTGGGTACACTTTTCTCTATAGTCAAGATTTATAAGTAGAAGCTACCTTTTTGGGTATGTGCCCACAGAGAATATATGCTGTGCACTTTCTATCTGGTTGGATTATTGCATGCATATTATAGTAGTAGAAAATATATGTATAGGATTTAATGAAATCTTATTCACATGCTTTAGATATAATCTGCTGTGAAAACTGAATGACACTGCGGATTTAATGTATACTGTAGATGTCCAGTGGATTCCACCGTTTGTAATACATGGAGTTACGTATCCTCCAGCGCGCAGAATGACCACACTAGTGTAGTTGGGGAAGAAGGAAGCAATGGTCTTTGGGTTTAAAATTGACCTTTCACTTCAAGGCTCTGTTCAAATTTAAACAAATCTTTATTGAGATTTCACAATACAAACTGCTTATTTAAATAGGCCCGCATGAAAATAACAAAGCCTCTACTCACCTGCAGTGCCACCGCGGTTCCATTGATTTTGGACCTCACATTCCCGGGACCCAGGTGACATTGTTATGACACGTGAGCCCATGACCAATCAGCGCCGGATTCCTTCTTCCCGCCTTTGTACAGTTAAGTAATTAACAGAAAGTGAGTGCCAGCCGCATTGCTAACTTACTATTAATTACTTAAACGTCTGAAGGCGGGAAGAAGGAAGCCGGTGCTGATTGGTCGTGGGACTCACGTGTCATAAGAATGTCACATGGGCCCCAGAAACATGAGTTCCAACATCGCTGTAACTGTTGTGTCACCGGAGGACAGTATAGGCTTTGTTATTTTTATGGGGGCGAAAATAGAGAAGGAGAAGGGATTGTCCAAGTAGTGTTCAACCCCTTTAAAGTAAAAGATCAATTGTAGTCAAGTTTCTGCCTGCAATATTCTTATAGAGCTAAAGCAAACACCTTGTTGTTAGGTTTACAACTAAACTCTGAACTATAGATTCTGCCATGTCCTCTGTAAAGGAAACCTATCACTTGATTAATGTTGCCCTAATCACGTACATCATGATTCGGAGCCTGGTAGCATCATTGAAGCCAGGTATATTTTTGTCTGAAATGCTCTGATATTTCTCAGAAAATATACTTAGAATATCTGCCTTTCAAATGGCTTTTCCCAGCACCACTCCAAGTCATTGATAGGTCTGGCTCAGTCTACAGGTACATCAGCAGTATTTTGCTGCAAAACCGGATCCATTACAAATGCGTTTCAGTTCAATTCATTTCCAATGGAATTGTGGCAAGATGCGGTCACATGCAGTTGCATGCGTCATACCCAACCGCATGTGACCGCATCTTGCTGCAATTCCATTGGAAATTAATTGAACTGAAATGCATTTGTAACGGATCTGGTTTTGCGGCAAAATACTGCTGATGTGAGGTGAGCCGAAGAGAGAGACCTGTCAATCACCTAGTGCCGTGGAGGAAGACACTGGTCAGGACTGATGATATGCTAAACTATATTCCCCAGTCGGAAGTTCTAGCTATATTTTCTCTTATACGCCATAGCATTTCAGAGAAAACTATGCCTGTCCACAAGACGCTGGTCTTGCTCTCCGTGGTATGGGCAGTATTAATCAAGTTACAGGTTCACTTTAAAAAACTGCAGTTGTTCTTGTATAATCTACTTTGGTGCTTGAAAGTTTTTTATGTGATGACTGTAAGCTGCAAGAAGCATTAACCAAACATCATGAAACATGACCACTAGAGCGGCTGGTCTAGTACTTACAAGAACTCCATGAAACAGCCGGTTACATCTAATTCCAAAAAGCAGGTCGCTGATCCAGAATCCCAGAAGTCCTCATATACTTTACCTCTACAGGAAATGCTTCCTGGCCCTGTTATCTGGAGTGACTGCACAGCAGGAAAGCTATTTACCGTATAGATATTGTTCGTCATATCACATGGTACAGCTTTTGACCCTGTAGTAAATACCTATGGTTGCTTATACCGCTATGACTAAGACCATAATTTCCCTTTAATGGCTTCCTGTAACAATTTCCCCATGAAAAACTGAAGCTAGAGGAATTATACTGAAACTCTGAACCCCAAACTAGTACAGTATTGGAAATTGCTATATGTGAAATAAAGAAATAACCATCACTGAGCATAGATTGTGGTATTTGTCATTGATCAAATACATGGAAAATATTTAGAGTTTTACATTATACCTATCATCATCCATCATTTGTCTCAGAACCGTGACCATGTGTACAACTGTAATATCGACTATGAAGTGTCAGTCATACTGTATTTCAAAGGAAACATAATAACATCACTTATTATATAGAGGTTTCTAGAAACCTTTGACTCATACTGTAAATACATTGTAAATCTAGATACTATGAAAGGAAATCTCAGTAGTCATCAGATATCTTGATTCCCGTTATGTGTCACTTACTAGGCTGTGTTTTTACTGTTTTCAATAAAACCAGTCTTTTATCAGCAGGAGATTATCACTACAGGACTAGCTGACCTCATTCCTACTAGCCCAACTATGTGCCTACCACTGATTAGCACTTTTCTGTCACTATACATTGTACACAGAAAGCTGCTAAACTGTGGTGTGGGTGGGGTTACACAGGGCTTAAAGGGGTCCACTACTTGGACAACCCTTCTCATTCATCATGTTTGCCTCCATTAAAATAACAATAGTTATGCTCACATCCAGTGCTGGCTGTGTTCCAGTGGTGCCGTCACTCGGTATGACATGACGTTACTATGTCATATGAGCCCTGTGCCCAGTCAGTGCTTGCGTCACTGTCCCCACCTTTGAACACATCAAACATGAAGAGGAAGTGAGCGGCTGGCAGCAGCTTTAACAACCTCTTGATGTTCAATTCGTGGAGCAGCACTGTCACCAGAGGTGAGTATAAGTGTTGTTATTTTATGGGGGCAAACACAGTGATTGAGATAGGGTTGTCCCATGAGTGTTAGCATATACAGGTGGATCCCTTCACAGTATTGCCCCTTAGAGGGATTGTCCCATAAACAAAGTTCATTTTTAGCAATAGATCTTGGAATTATAATAAGTTTCACAATTGGATGTGTTGAAAAATGTTCCTGTGCAGAGATAATCTTAGAAATGTGCCCCTGCTATGCTGTGTCCAACCATGGAGACTTGCTCTAGTTCATGCTCTTCACATGCCACAGCTCTTGGTCAAGGGAGGAAGCATGTCACTTATGATAAGTCAGTATACAGACGAAATAGCAGGGGCTCGCAGCTGCTACTTTTTCATGTAACACATTTCCCTTCCTGCTTTATCATAGGAGCGAATGTTTCTTCCTCATCTTCAATCCTTTGAGCTCTTTATAAATGAAATCAGAGACACAGGAGCTTCAGCAGCCACTGAGTTATATGTTACTGACATGATTTATGATGAGCTGACAGGACTAGTGCGTGGCAGAAACACTCACTCCTGTGATAAAACAAACAAGCTGTGAAATGTGTTCTTTCACACAAACAAATAAGTGTGAGCCCCTGCTGTGTTGTCTGTGTACTCACTTATCATAAGTGAATTATACCCCTTGTCAGGAGCTGTGGTATAATGACCATGCTTTACAGAAGCTCTACATGACTTGACATAGCAAAAAAAACCAGTACATAAGAGGGGCACATTAATAAGATTATCTCAGCACAGGAACATTTTGATAACACATCAAATTGGAACATTATTATTCCAAGATCTATTAATTAAAATGTACTTTGTACATGAGACTACATTTCCAATGATGCAGCCTATTTGCTACATTAGGACTTTTGGACCTTTGGAATACCTTTACGTATCCAAGTGATTCAGAGAGGTTTTTTTCCTTACACATTATACTTGTACTATGTTAATAGTAAGTTTAGATAGATATATTCTGAAGTTATTAAAAAAAATAATTTACAAACAATAATGGAGACATTTGAAATTTTCACATTTTTTTTATTTTTTCCTGTTTTCAAAACAGAGAGTCATGCAAAATAGTTCATTTACATTTTCCATGTGTCTATTTTATGTGGATAGTTTTTTTGGCACTCACCCTCCTGGCTGCATGCCACACAGTTCTCCTGGGAGCTCTTAAAGAGCTAGTGTGCCCTACCCACTAGGTACGTTAAGCATCCTCCCCCTATGGGAGGTGCCTGGGCAATGTGGTCTTACTACTAAAGATACGCTGCTAGTTGACAGGTCCCATTTCCCATTCCCTGTATCCGTTACCTGCCGTATCTTCTATAGCTACCGTACCTGTCATATTCGCTGTACCTGATGTACCTGCTGTACCTACCATACCTGCTGTACCTGGCATATCCATTGTACCTGCCATAACTACCGTACCATCTGTACCTTCCATACCTGTTGTATCTGCCATAACCGCTGCACCAGTCTGAAAAAAGCCAACCTGTCTGTACCAGAACTCTTCCTTGTATCCTTGAATCCTGGGGTCAGCTGTCTCAGTGCTGAGAGATCCCCTGGGGTAGCACATATTTCCAGCAAAAGCCTCTTCTCACCATCAGAGGCCCTAGTGCAAACGAGGTAATTGCTTAGTTACGCCCCTCCAAGGTGAGCCGGTGCTGTGGACTATTGGGTCCATGCCCATCAGTGTAACAAAGATATTTCAATTTGTTCATTTTTTTTTAATTTTTACAAAAGGCAGTATTAGAAAATGTAACTCCCAATTTATGACACAATTTTCCCCTAGTGCAAGAATACCCTATAAAGGGCCATACACTTCTATTAGGTGCACAACAAGTCTCGGAAGGAATGGAGAGTCATTTAGCTTTTGGAGCGCAAATTTTGCTGAATTGGTTTTCCAGCACCATATCATATTTGCAGAAATCTTGAGGTACCAGAACAATGGAAGCCCCCCAGAAGCTACCCCATTTTGGACAATAAACCTGTCCAGGAATTTATTGCAAATATTCCTTCAGATTCCCCAGGCTCAGGGAAAGAAGAAGCCAAATTCCTAATACTGGCAGCAGACATCGTGGATGGGTACAGTGGTAGCGAATTTTTCCTCCTAGCCGACATTGGCATGGTATAAGCCGCTTTTGATGTGCCAGGCAGAGATTGTAGCCGGCTCAAGAGTGGGAGCAAAGAGAAGTGTATCATTAGTCTTCCTCTCCTCGATGTGACTTTTCGATCATTTTTCATTTATTTTTTTTAGATGAAGTGACCAAAAAACAACTATAAAATGAGCGTGCTATTTGTCCCATCTAGTGAACACCCTAAAAATAATAATATTTTAATTATGTATACATATACATCATGCTCATTTTATACATACAACATGGCAATATCAAATTCTAAAAGATGTAAAATGTTTTTTTTTTTTCATAGACATCGCTGTTTAAGGGCTTGTTTTTTGTTTTTATTGGTATCATTTTGGGCACTTTTTGCTGTTTTAATCAGTTTTTAGTACATTTTTGGAAACCATATGAACAAAAAAGTTATTTTGTTAGTTTCAATTCCTTTTTTTCCCGTACGTCATCAAACGGTATAAACAACATAACATTTGGGTTGTTACGGATGCTGTGATAACAATTTTGTATATTTTTTCAGTTTTAATTAATTTACACAATAAAATCTCTTATTTTGAGAAAAATATTTTTTTTGTGTGTTCTTACATCTTGTCACAAGTTTTTTATTTTTTTATAATTCAGTATGAGGGCTAGTTTTATGTAAGATGAGATGTACTTTTCATTGGTACCATTCTGGAGTACTGTGACTTTTTGTTTTATCACTATTTTTGAGAGGTTTTGTGGCTAAGGCTATGTGCGCACTTTGCGTCGTCCTACTTGCAGTTCAAAACGCACCCTCTGGCAGTAATTGCTTTTGACCACAAAATAGCGCTAAAAACGCATGCGTATTTACCGCGTTTTAGCCACGTTTTTTGCGCTTTTTACATGCTTTTCCATTGCGTTTTGAAAGATGCGTTTTGAACATAAAGACACTGCTAAATAAAGTTTAAACAGTCAAACGCAATGAAAAAAGGGAAAAAAAAGGAACACATAATTATTGAATGATAAAGAAAATAGTTATATTTCATATAATTATAGCGGTTTTATACTATTTAGCGGTAAAATAGCATTACATTTATATTTTTCATTAATTTAATTGTCGGACTATGTGTGTGTGTGTAAAGGGACAAATCATTCCATTATTTTAATGTCAGAAAAGCTTGCGTTTTGGAATTCCAAAACGTTGTGTTTCTGCAGCTAAAAAGCAGGTAAAACGCTGGAATTTTGATGTTGCTTGCTTTTTGCTACTTCTCATTGACTTTAATGTTACCAGAACGCAGCCCAAATGGCAAAAACAATTGACATGCTGCTTCTTTGAACGCATGGTTTTTGCCACAAATTATGCAAATTAAACGCTGCATTTGGAAATGCAAAGTGCGGACTAGAAATCCCCATTTTCCATAGACTTTGCTGAAAAATCAAAAAGCATGTCTTTTGGCATGAAAACGCTGCAGTTCAAAACGGACTTAAAAAGCACCTGAAACGCAGGTGGAAACGGAAAGTGCGCACATAGCCTAAAGGTGATTTTGCTTTTTTCTTTCCTTTTTTCAGAGAGTTCACTGGATAGATAAATGGAATGCTCATTTTATAGTTTGGGTTGTTAGGAATATGATGACACCAAATATGTATCTCATTTTGCAAAAAAAGGGAAGTTTTCGTATGTCACCATGTTGTAAAAGTCCTAACTTTTTTTGTTGACTGAGCTATGTGAGGGCTTATATTTTGCAAAATGAATTATATTTTTTATTCATATGTTTGGAAGATATGCGACTTTTGATCAGCTTTCATTAAATTGTTTGGAGGTAAATTAGCAAATACTTTGCATCGGGTAGGTGTGTTGAGTTATTTAGAGGGCTAACCAAATTTACACTATTATATTTTTGGGCAGCACCTAGCATGGCCTCCTAGACATTCTGTTGGGAGTAGAGATGAGCGAATCTGAAGTTTGATGCTCGGAGTTCGGGTTTGGAAAACAACTACCAAAAAACAAAGCTTGGGTTTGAAGTTTGAGTGAGTTATGAGTTCAAACCACTCAAGTGAGCAGCGCTGAGCTTGGGTATGAGTGATGCTCAGCCCTGTGCGAGCCACTTGCAGTGTTTGAACGGCTCACACTTTGGGGTAAAATCAGTGTGATTAGATGTAGCACAAAAAATCTTTTTTGAAAAACCCTACCGGCCCTCTCCTGGAAGTTTTCTGCTTATGGCTGGCAGCATGTGGGTGGAGCCACAAATTGCCCAATTACTGACTTCCATTGAGGTTTGGATAAAGTCGGGGTCACAAACCAAACTTTTTTACGAATCGACAGTACCTGCCGAACCAAACTTCCAAAGGTTCACTCATCTCTAGTTGGGAGTTGATTTTGATTCCATCGTCAAACCAAAAAGGTCCAACAAGCTCATCTTTAATAATACCAGCCTATAGCAGTACCTTAGCTCCACCATTCTGGTGTCTGAGTCAAAGTGAAGGTCTGTGCCTGTCACTTATCCATCCATCTGACCCATTAAGAGTCACTCTCATCATATCAGTCAATGAAACTTATGAAAAACGTGTTTTCAGATATTTCTTCTTCAAGTGTAGATTTTCAATTTTTGTATCTTGTTCAATGATGGTCGGGTTTCAGCTCTCCTTACCTTGGCCATGCCCCTGAGCCCTGAACACCTTGTACTAAGTTCTGGACACTCCAGGGAGGCAGCATTTCTGTAATATGGAGAGCACTTGAGGATAATGGGTTCCTGGTCATATCATGCTTGATTTATCACAAATCTTTGACAGTTAATGTGCATCCTTATTCTCACATTGTTTGCAACCCTGATGACCATTTGCAGTGAAAACCTTTGTTGATTCTGTGATGATGCCCCAATATCTTAGGAATTTGTACAGTGCCTCATCTCTCTGTAAGAGTTTTACATTTTTTTTTACTTTTTAGAATAAGGTAAATCTTTTTTTGTCCCATATTGCCTGAAATAGTAACTGACAAGTCTCTGCCTATGTGTGTGTATATGTAGAGACCTGTCAGTCACTGTCAGCAGGCGGGAGAATGTGGTTGATCCGCCTGTCTGACTAGTACCACTGTACCTTGGTCCCCAACAGCTATTAAAAGTATGTTTTTGTCTGAAATGCTGCTGCTTTTTCAGTGAAACATACCTGGTTCTGATCATACAGCCAGTGGTTGATACATACTTCCACGGGTTGGGCAGCATGTATCTACTGATGGGTTACCTTTAATAATGTATGTGTGACACCCTGTTGTCACAGAGGCTGCACAAATCCACCAAAATGCAGGCCATTCTCCTCTTTGGCACCAACACAGTCTCCACACAGATATACACCAGCCAATCAGTTCCTAGTCACCCCCCCAGGACAAAGGGAGGGATCTAGGTGAAGAGCTCAGGAAGTGACAGAGAGGAGTAGCAGTTGAGCTGTAGTAAGTGGAGAGCTGACAGGAGGAGTTGGAGCTCTCTGGAGAGGGTGGTAGTCGGGGTTGGGGCCCCAGACCACCAGATGAATGGTCTAGCTACGCTGACTAGGTGGCAGTGAGGGCCACAGGCGATGGAGATCCGGTCGCGGGGAACATGAGGTAGACCAGGGCAGGGTTGTAGCTCGCCGGTGCCGAGAGAGGGGATCCGGTCCAGAGGCCGTTTCAAGCGGACTAGTCCAGACAAGAGAGACAGACAGAAAGTGCAGAAGAAAGCGCCCCTGGCTGTATATCTGTGTGTGGGACACAAATGCAACCGCCGGAGGCTACCGGTCACCTGGCAGCTTGGTTTACAATACAGAGTATGTGTGTTTACTGACCCTCCAAATCAGCACCAGCTCATCCAGCACCATGACAACAAACTGTGAGTTCCCTGTTTCCTGCCTCCTAAAGACTGCCCCCTGCAACCCCTCACAATACCCTGTGCCCCGGGACTACACCTCTCCTACCCGTGGAGGGGATCCCACCTTGCTGCCCTGCTCCATCAGCCCCGGGCACCCTCATATCTAGGCAGCGGCGGTGTCACCATCCATCACCGCAATCCATGGGTGGCGTCACTGACAAAGGCTCTATCCCCTGTAAATGACCCCTTTTCACTTGTGGGCGACGGACGGCTGCGTGAGCCCCGAAACCGGCTGCCACTCGAGCCTCAGCAACTGCCCGGATCTGAGCACCTCGAGAGGCCCCCCTTTTGTGGTCTGTCCCCCGCCCGCGACATATGCATAAGGGTGCACTCACATGAGCGTTAAAAACGGACGAGTGCAATGCGAGAAAATATCGCATTGCACTCTGACCAATGTTAGTCAATGAGGGAGAGCAGTTGGTCAGTCGCAACATGCTGTGATTTTCTGCGAGAGCCGTGTCACTCGCACCCATTCAAGTGAATGGGTATGAGAGAAACATCGGACTGCACTCGGATGTTATCCCAGTGCAGTGCGATATACGCACAGGCTGACAATGGAGTAGATGGGGGGATTAACCCCTCCTTCTCCTCCGCAGCGCCTGCCCTCAGCTTCACAGCTGTGACCCGATTGCAAGATTGGGTCACAGTCACTTGACACTCGGCTCAGGCTCGCAGCAGAGCCTGAGTTGGGGATCATTAGCATATCACATCCGATGCTCTTGTATCAGCCAGGGAAATGGGGTACTCGGTTCCGGGTTATGTACGTCCTGGAGATGTCACAATGGTGGCCGTTACCCAGTTCTGTGCCCTGGGCCCTTTGGGTAATGGGGATATTTACAAGGGATATTCATGACGCCACTTGAGGTGTTGCGGCTAGGTGTAGCCGCTGCTGCTGAATGCCTCTACTGGAGCTGATGGTGTGAGCAGCTAGTATGATAGTCCCTCCGCAAGTAGGGTATTGCCCCAGTGGGTATATGGTGCGGTGAGCGTCGGAAGAAGTCCTGACAGGTATTCAGTGCAACTGGATTACTCACTTTTAGGGTGTTAACTGGTTGCTTGAGGCCAGCTGGTTTTGCCTCCAGGTCCCCTTCATTCCTGTGACAGTCTGGTTCTCTGGTACCTTCTTCCCCTGCACTTGTCTCTGGTAAGTGGGTCCCTGTGTTATAGAACACTGGGGGTCCCCAGTCTGTGGTTTGTCCACATCTGTCCGCCTGATGGTAGCATGAACCCTGTGGGGTTTGGAGTCTCTGGTCCAGTCCCCGGTTCTCTCTTTGCTACAGAGTCTTCGGATTCTTTAGGTTTAGCAAGGTGCTTGATGATCCCCTTTGCTGTGCAGGTGTTAACAGGTCGGCTTGAAGCTCTTTCCTGTCCTAGGGTCCTGTATCCCATCGGTGTGTAGTTCTAGGAGTACTCCACCGGCAACCACCTCTCCTGGGTACCAGGTCATCGTCAACCCGAGTCAGGACGTTGCTCAGTCACACCTTCACCCTTCACTGTCAACTCTTGTCTCCCTACTCTCCACAGTCTGCCGCTCCCACCTGGTCAACTAGTGGACTGGAGTGGCTCCACCTCTAGGCGGCCATCCATTGGTCCCACCCTAGCTAAGCACCATTGTATGGGGGAATGTTGGGGAAAAACTGGGATTACCTGGGTTCTTGGTGTTACCGGCACTGGGGTTCTGGGTCCCTAAGGGGGTAGGCCCTGCATCCTGGTGGGGATGCATAACCTTGTAGCACCCTGATGCCTTCAGGGGCACTACACTCTCACATTCGTGTGAGTCCAGCCTTATCTGGGGACTGATGCACTTTAAAGGGTTTGTCCAAGTTTGAGATTAATATCTGCAGTCACTCTATGTTGATTTCAGATTTCTGAATCCTGACAGTAGGCTGTGTGCACACTGACAGGATTCTCTGGTATTGCAAGTGGGGGGTTATGTGATTGCATATATGTGACATGCATATTTCCACTCACATTCCATATAGATGCGCTCGCCTTCCCTCAGTGCACTGCTACAAAGAGGGAATGAGCACATCACGTTACCGCTCTCTTGCATCAGTGATACTGGAAAATCCTGGCAGCGTGTGCACTGCACACTGTCAAGATCCAGAGGTCAGCAGTCACATAGAGTGGCAGCAGACTTTCAAGTGTGGACTACCCCTTTTAACCTTCGTCAGGCTGCATAATTTTACAATGTTAACAGCGACCCCTTATCTCGGAAGGGGTTGGAGATATTTTATTGAAATTTGGACAATATATTCTGGACCAAAACTGCAGAGATGTCACAAAATTTCAGCCCTCTACGGCTTTTGGAAAAAAAAAATGTATTGCAATTTTAAAACAGAATAGTTACAATTGTACCTATTCAGCCGGACAAAGGTTAAATAAAAACATAAATGTAGTGTTTGCGGTAAAATCCTTGTGTATTGTCCTGTGCAGGATTCAGGCCATGTGCGCACGTTGCGTCCAGTAACTTGCAGAAATGAACGCATCCTCTGGCAGAAATTGTCATTAAGAAAATTGTTTTTTACCACATAAACGCAGGAAATATGCAAGCGTTTTTATAGCGTTTATGCCGCGTTTTGACCGCGTTTTACATGCAGTTTCAGTGCTTATATTGAGATGCATTTTCAACACAAATACACAACTAAATAAAGTTTGAACATTCAATCAGTAGGAAAAAATGAATTTTTTTTAAAAAAAAAAAAATAATCTTTAAATCATACACTATAATGATAATTTACTAAAAATTATTATAGCAATTGAATAATTATGTGCAAAATAAACTAACAGTATTGTTTCACTCATTTTTTAATGTCGGAATGGATGTGAGGGTAATTAGAAACTGCTTTCCCTCACAATAATGTCAAAAAAGCATGTAAAACGCTAGAATTTTCTTTACGGATGTGTTTTGATAATTATCATTGACTTCAATGTTAACAAATTTTCAGCAACTAAAACGCTGCGTTTTTAAATGCATCGTGCACACAAGAAAGCCCCATTTCCCATAGACTTTGCCTGGAAATCAAAACACATGCAATTTTGCAATAAAACGCTGCAGCTCAAAACGCTGCGGAAACGCAAGAAAAAACGCAACGTGCGCACACAGCCTCACTGTGATAGGTAAATATTGAGCTTTTTTTTTTTTTTTTTTTTTTTTTTACTATATTCTACTTTATGTTAACCTGAAGTGATGTTTTTTAATTTTCTCTCCTTATCTTCATCATGAGTTTAGGGTACGTGAAAAATAGGTTTGGAAAGATGTCAATATTTAGGGTCATTTTTCATAGGCAGAATTACTGCATGAAACGAACGTCGGTCGTATGGCTCGTTGTATGAATGTTTGTACGGTGGTCATCCATCTAATTTTAGCCCATGTAAAGGAACCTTTAGACTAAATTTCCATGATGAGCTTTTGATGTTGCTGAATTTCTGCACCATTTCTGCACCCAATATGTAATGAACTTACTTGCCTTTTTTACATATGTTTTCATTGTGGTTTTGACACTGAGAAAATATGCAGCGTCAAAAACTCATCATGGACGCACAGCCTAAAGGCTGCTTTACACACAGCGACATCGCTAGTGATCGCACCCGCCCCCGTTGTTCGTGCGTCACGGTCAAATCGCTGCCCGTGGTGAACAATATCGCAAGTACACGTCACACGAATTTACCTTCCTAACGACGTCACTGTGGCCGGCGAACTGCCTCTTTTTTAAGGGGGCGGTTCGTGCGGCGTCACAGCGACGTCACACAGCAGGCTACTAATAGAAGCGGAGGGGCGGAGAGCAGCCGCATTAACGTCACTCTCACCTCGTTGCCGGAGGACGCAGGAATGAGGTTGTTCGTCGTTCACGGGGTGTCACACGTAGCGATGTGTGCTGCCTCAGGAACGACAAACAACCTGCGTCCCAAACGAGCAACGATATTTTTAAAATGAACGACGTGTCAACAATCAACGATCTTTCCCGTTTTTCGGATCGTTAGCGGTCACTCGTAGGTGTCACACGCAACAATGTCGCTAACGACGCTAAATGTGTGTCACGAATTCCGTGACCCCAGTGGCATCTTGTTAGCGATGTCGTTGCGTGTAACGGGGCCTTAAGAGTGTTTTATCTATGACTTGGAAGCAGAAGATATTTTCTGTTTGCTTTCTGCCTTCATTTTCTGGGACAGATTATAAGACTACAACTCAGACAGTGACCATTGTCTGTCATATCACATCTCTATCATTATAGCTTATACTGTTACCATGCATTGTTACCACAAAACAAGAAGTACTAGAGAGTGAAGTAAGCAGTCACTTCTTGGTATTCAAAGGAAATCAATACAGCTGGCTGTCTGGGAGACAATGGCCTTAAAACAACAAACCAAAAAAAGATACCATGAACAACTTTTGTTACCTCTCGGTAAATATGCTTTTACTGAATATCGAGTTTTTTAGCCAGGTGGGCACTGTTGGTATAAACTTAGATTTCTACAATTGAGACAAACCATCTCATATTTATTTTGTGTCCTCGAATTCTTAACCCGTTATATTCTGAAGGCTTAAATGGTATACACAGAACGTATTATTTTTTCTACGGGGCTAAGCACTTAGTGGCAGGTAATTGCTAACCCCCCTCCTGTTCTGCCATGTGACAGTCTCCTGATGGCGTTTCTACTTCTTGTGACGTCATGTTTACAGAGCAGTTCCTTCTTTTTTGCTCTGCTCTGTCACCAGCTCAGCCTAACATAGCATGGATTTAAATGTCAAGCAAAATGATATCTGCAGTGAAACCCTATTGACAGAAGATGAGAAGGAACTACTCTATCGAACTCCCAGCAAGAAGGAGAATTATTGCCACTGAGTCAAGAGAGATTGTCACACGACAGAACAGGCAGTTAGTAACTACTTCGCGATAAGTGCCAAGCCCCATAAAAAGCCCTTTTAAAGACATTACTGTGATCAGAAAAATACAGGTGTGTTCCAACACCATAGAATAGACATTGTATTATCAAACAAATGTGGCAGATTTTGATCTAATGTGTATAATTAGCAAAATTATCTTTACATCTTTATCCACTCATTTATTTCATGATGGATAACCTATAATTTAAGGGGTTTAATAATAATAATAATAATAATGATCAATCCTTAGAATAGGGCATTAATATTTGATCGGTGGGGTCCAGTTACTTGCACCCTCTTGAACAGCTGAGTGAAAGTGTTGTAACATGTGTGGCGCCCTTGAGGCTCAGTGGCCACAGAGTACTGCATCTATCGAAGGGCTTTTCTCCACTTGCGATTTCAATGTGCGAGTGCGATCTGATAGAAAATCGGATCGCACTCGTACCAGTGTTAATCAATGAAGCCGTGTCCTCTTGCTAAATGTTTTACGGCACGTCTCGTGTGCTCAGTGAAATCGCAGCATGCTGCAATTTCACCGAGTCTTAGCTCTCGCACCCCCATGCAATCCTATGGGAGCGATAAAAAAATCAGAATCTGGGTGGCATGCGCATGTCATACAGATGGCATACGCATGTCACACGGATCCTTGACACTTGCATACAGCGTCAGACTGGCTACCAGAGGAATCTCCAGTAATACCAGGACTGGCCGCGGTTACATGCACTGAACTCCGGAGCTGTCATTTGAGCTCTGGAGTGCAGCCTGAACAGCGAGTGCCGAGTGATTGATTCCCCGGCGATTGCTGTTCAGTTCAGCACAGCTGCAAACAGACCGGGCTAATCTATGGAGCTCAGGTGACAGCTCCGGAGGTCAGTGCAGGTAATTGCGGCCAGGCCTGGTATTACCGGAGATTCCTCCGGTAGCCAGTCCTACGCTGCTTGCATAAACACTCACATAGCACTCGCATGACGCTCGCATGTCATACGGATGCTTTGTGAGGAAAAAAACACACACCGTATGCAGACCACACGCAGATCATACACAGGACACTCGACTCACATTTGTAGCCGAGTGTCGCTGTGAATTTTTAAACGCAAGTGGAGAAGAGCCCTTAAGGTGCAATGCTCATCCTGGGTGAGAGGAGGTTGACCACTGGTTTTCATTTACATAACATTCACCTAGACACTTACATAAACGCCCAGTTAGTGAGCCAACACTTACACAGCTAGTTATACAACACAGGAAGCCAGACAGGCTGGGGAATTCCCGGTTACCAGGGCAACAGACACTATGAGTCATCAAGAAGGTGGGGGCTGACTGAGGGAGTAGGAACACACAAACAGTTTCAGTTTAGAATAGTCTGAGACTCTGAACAGCACGGTCGCTAAGAGAGAGTGCTTGAGAGCTTCTCTTAGCTAGAACTGGGCAGACTGGAAGAGGGTGAGAGGCAACTCGTGGAGATGGTGAGACAGAGGAGAACATGGTTGCTGGAGGTCAAGCCTAACTATTCCCACAGTGCCAGCGCTGACAGGGTGCAGAAGCCCTAGCACAGATCATACTTTATGTTCTCTGCCAGAATCTGCAGGGGATGGGGATTTCAAGTCCCATTGCTCACCATCAATTTTCATGGAGCACAGTGACAAATAGGATCCAGGGTCGGGATTACAGCCAGGCCCCATGGCAAGGTTCCACGCCACCTGCATATGGAATGGGAGACTTAACAGAGATACTGGGGTCCCCAAGGCACTTCAAGCCACAAGGATCTACAACCAAGCGCAAGGAAGGGAGGTCTCACACTCCACAGACACCTGTGATTGCCTCTGATTTACCTGGGACCAGGTGAGGCCCATCACGGCGGAGAGTGACACCTCCAGGGCATCTTAAGAACTGTGAATAGAGAGAACTTTGAACCGCAGCCCCCTGTGTCGTCCCTGTCTTTGCCGGTGCCGTTGCCCCGCGCTTCGGCGCTCCTGTGGACTACTGCCCTCGTTATCCACCCAGGGCCAGCTCCGCCTGTGGGGAGTGACACCATGCCGGCTGCCATAACACCTGCCCCGGTGAGGAATTCTGCAGCAGTGGCTACTCCCTGGCCGCATACCACAGGTGGCATCAAGACAAACTTTCCCAATCACCCCACTTTCTCTTCATTTGCTGTACGCTTCGGGGCATCGGAACTGGGCAAGGTCATCCGTGACATCGCCTGACCCGACCCTCAACGGCCCAGCAAGGAGTAGATTAACCACCTGTCCTGTGGGGCATTACTTATGGCATCACGAACAAGATTCTGTGACCACAGCTGTGGGTACTGTGCACCTTACAGAACTGTGTTATGCTTGATTTGCTTAAAATAAACAGTTGCCATTAACTATTCTGGCGCAGAAAAAAAAGGGGCGTGCCTTCGTGGGCAGAACACAAAAAGAGTGCGAAAGCATGCGTGGAGCCCAGAAAGAGCACGAAAGAGAGACCCATTAACAGAGACTTACTGGAAACCCCATACCTTCCAACACGGGCGGGAAATAAGGACATGACATTTACCAAAAAGAGTCGGGAGCCCCCGCCTCCCTAGGATGCAGAAAAAGGTGGGACGGTAGCACGGACGGAGCAGGTGCGAGCCATTGCAAGCAACGACTGGAGGAACCTAGGACGCAGGGTAGAAGCGATGTGCTTCCCTGGCTATCTAACAGTACAAGGGATGGAAGGCCTCCCATATGATGACAGTTTGAAAAAGTTAGATATGTTTAGCTTAGAAAAAAGACGTCTCAGAGGAAATCTCATTTATATGTATAAATACATGTGTGGTCAATATAAAGAACTGGCACGTGACTTATTTCTTCCGAAGACAGTACTAAGGACCAGGGGACACTCACTGCGAGTGGAAGAAAAGCGATTCCGACAGCTAAATAGGAAAGGGTTCTTTACAGTTAGAGCAGTCAGACTGTGGAATGCCCTACCACAAGAGGTAGTAATGGCAGATACTATAACAGCTTTTAAAAAAGGGCTGGATGATTTCCTCAGTGCACACAACATTGTTGGTTATAAATGACTTGGTGACCAGTTGTAGAACTGGTGGAGGAAGGTTGAACTAGATGGACCTAGGTCTTTTTTTTCAACCTTAGTAACTATGTAACTATGTAACTCCGGCAGCACGGCCTGCACTGAGACCGCCTTTGTTGTTGTCCCCAACTCTGGATGCCTGGAGTGCCCTCGGCTGCGGACTTGTGCACCAGTAGCGCAATGGTGAGGCATGTAAATATGTATTTGAAAAGGTGTACATAGTTACAGACTTGTTAATATCAAAAAAATCCATAAATCAAAAAATGGGGAGCTTAAGATTTAATGCCCTATAATAGCACACTCTGAAAAACAATTGAAAAACAGGAGAAAGAACGCAGAGTATGGTGCAAAATTAACAAATTTATTATAGGAACTGGCACAAGAAGAAGAGGGCAGAATAGTCCATGGACCAAGATGCAATACAAAATATACAAATTCAATAAAATAGTGCAATGACTATTACCAAGGGTATGGGCATTGGGTGTGAAATCCCAGTCACATGAAAAGATGATTATTTTTATTTTCTGCTGCAGTTAAGCTTAAAAACATAATAATAATGCATATCACCTATAATGCAAGGATATGTAATCTTATAATGTACCCCTATATGCACTGTATGGTATATAGTCATTGCACACAATCCCATCAACACGTTGTAGCAGCACATGTGAACATTATAAATGAATCCTATCAATATGTCCAAAGAGAATCACCATGCATATAAATTGGTCTGTTGCAACTACATAGAAAATTGAAACAGATAAAACCAACCAGTGGCTATACAGAATGTACAAAAAGCACCTGTACACGGGCTAACAGAGAGGGGTAAAGAATAACATATCATCTAAAAGTGCAATAAGTATTGCATAATGGCCTAGCAGCATTCACATTATGGGAATAGTGCCCAGATAAACATATAGAGCCATACCCATTTGTTTGCACACAAAGGTCAACTGGACGTAGCAGAGAGGTCCCCCAATACCTGAGACCCCGACGTACATTTCACGATATTAATGTAATATCATTTCATTAGGGGTGATATATTTAATCAGCCAACATGTGTCTCTAACAGTCACAGGTGGAGCTGCGTACCATTCACGGCTATTAACCTGTTAAATGCTGCTGTTAAATCTCTGACAGCAGCATATAACGTGCACTGGCAGGGGAGCACGCTGTTCTGACCCCTCATGGGCGCTCTCATGCTGTGATCGCGGGGCGCCGATGGGTTGTCATGACAGCCAGGGGTCAGCTGATATAAGAGAAATACTCCGGCACACTAAATGGAATTAGGAAGGAGTCCAAAATGGTGCTCAAAAAATAATTTTTATTTGAACATCGTCCAATGTTTTAACCCTGGTGGGTCTTCTTCTAGGACATATGACTATTACCATCAAATACAAAAAGGAAATATAAAGGAAAACATAATTAATAACATTAATTACAATTGTAGTAAAGGTACCAATTCAGTATAACATGTGACATAATTCATCACGAGAAAGCAGGATTACCAGTGTAAACATGTTCATACAAGATAAATACATGTAATGGTATATTATTCAAATTAATCAAAATAATAAAAATAAAAATAAAGCCTCCCATCTGATCAATCTCATTTTACGGGGTCTCCTTTAAGTCATATGAAGCCCATCAAAACACGGATGATTAGGTTAGTACTGGAGGAGGGACAAGAATGACTGAAACCTACGTAAGTGCACACGTAAGGAACACTTTTCTACATGCACCAAAGAGGTCAAGAATCAGCTGATGATCCTTGTGTTTGTCATCACAGTACTCCTGTCAAAACCAGCAGGTGGCCGGCATTCATAGAAGACTGTGATTTCTTCTATATAAAGCAATGCTGTGGCACTGCTGTATATATAACAAGTGATCAGACTATTGCAGGTTCAAGTACCCTAAGGGGACTATTAAATCCAGTACAAAGTAAAACAAAAATGTTTTAAAAAATATGATAAAAAAATATAGTACTTAAAATCACCTCTATTTTACCACATTAAAAATTAAGAAATAAAAAAAACATATATTACAAACAAATATTAAAAACGTTATGGATCTTGGAGATTTAAGACAAAGGCAATATTTTTTTTTCTTTTAATTTCTGCATTTTTTTCACCACTTAAATAAAAAAAAAAACTACTGTATACATGTTTGTTATCTACATAATCATGTTGACCTGGAGAATCATACTGCTTTTACCATACAGTTTTATGGTAAAATTGACTCTGGAAATAAAAAAACAAACAAAAAAACAAATTATATCATATCATAAAATACAAGGTATCATTCAAAAGTACAACTCATCCAGCAAAAATAAGCCCTTACATGGCTATATTGATGGAAAAAGAAAAAAGTTATGGCTCTTGGAATAAAGGGAGGAAAAAACGAAAGCACACAAAAAAGAGAAATCATCTGGTCCTTAAGGAGTTAAATTGGCTGGTCAACATTTAATGACCTATGCTAAGGACAGTTCATCAATATTAAAGGCCTGGAAAAGGCCTTCAAGTTGTATATTTTTTAATTTATATAGCTGAATAAGCTCCATATTCGTGACAGTGAACATTCAAAACCTAAAAGCGAATCTGTCAGCAGGTTTTTGCTACCTCATTTGAGAGCAGCATGATGTGAGCAAAGAAACCTGAATCCAATGATGTATCACTTAGATTACTGGGTGTAGCCATTTTGACACAGTCAGAATTTTTAGATTTAGCCAAGTAGCAGAGCTGAAAAAAGCTGCCACCCCCACACTTGGCTCTCAATAGAGACTGTACATTGACAGTGAGATGTCAATCCGGGGAGGGGGCATGCCGGACTGCTGTGCATGTGACATTGTAGTACGGGCAATGAGAAGTGCTGCTAATTAAAGGGGATGTCCACTACTTGGACAACCCCTACTCATTTCCCTTGTTTGCCCTATAAAAATAAATAAGCCTCTACTCACCTCCGGCGTGGCCATGTTTCCAGCGATGTCTGAAGTAGCATCTCCGGGGACCACGTGACATTATGACCCCCGATCGATCAGCACCAGACATCTGTCTTCCCGCCTTCGAACATTTGAGCAAGATTGAATGCTGCGCTGACTTCTTGCTCAAATGTGTGAAGGCGGGGTAAAAGAAACTGCACTGTTTGTCACGTGGGCCCCGGGAATGCGACTTCAGACATCACTGGAATTGCAGCTGCCCCAGAGGTGAGTATAGGCTTATTTATTTATTTAGAGTGAACAAGGGATTGAGAAGTGGTTGTCCAAGTAGTGGACGACACCTTTAAACAAACATAGCTAATACAAAAACAGATCGGACCTTGACAAGACAGACATTCCTGAATGCTATGATTGAACCTTTGCAGCATGATGTCTTCAGTTTACATACCGAAAACCTGCTGACAGATTCCATTTAATGGAACATTTTCCATCAGTTTTGCAGCTGAAACTTTTTCCATTAAGTCCTTTTTTTCTGTTTGCTTCTACAGATCTGAATCCAGTGTTATCAGACTGCTCGCGGCCCTGACGTGATACAGAATGAAGTAATATCCATTACGTGTTATAGATTCCTGCTTTAAAGGCTTATCACGCGTGAAGCAGCTGACGCTGCAACCCTCAGTTGTAATTAAGCTGGGATTATGCAAACGATAAGAACTTTCTTCATTCCACAGCTAAATATATGACTTGTATTATCTTTTTTCATAGCTGCTCTTTCAATTAACAAGTATAATCTGTACTGCATCCGAATGTCATGCTACTGTAGTATTGATCTTTTTCTTAGACTTTGCCACTGTCCTAATGTATTATATTGACGAGTCACTTGTCTTTCATTAGATCCCTAAATTATTCTCTTTTTATAGCAAGGATATGTAAGTTAAATCGAATCCAATAAAATATATTAAAATTAAATAGCATAAAGAAATTTATATGCTATACTATAGTCAGTAAGTCATGCTCAGCATCATGCCAAACTGCAATCACTGGACACGAGTCTGTCAAAAATATTTATCTAGTGTGTTGTCTACCAGTGTTGGACTGAGCTGCCGAGGGCTGACCAGTAACTCGGACTATGGGGGCCCACTGTCCAGCTAGCCTCAGTCACACATTTATCTGTACTTCTATGTAATAATGCAAAGGGGTGTTTGTTGAGTGAATAATGAGATGCTGCTTTTTTCTGTACATTATGAATAATCTAATAGGACCAAATACTGCTAATATTGGAAGGTAAGTGGCTCACTCCAGCAGAGGGGCCCACCAGGGAATTCCCCTGTTCTCCTGTGGGCCAGTCCAAGCCTGACGTCTACACTAAAACTCACTTTCTTGCTGAAATTGGTAAATATTGCAGGAGTTGCAAGGACCATGCATAAAGAATAAAATGGTCAAGTCAGTATTACGTGTGAGCAGATAAAATAGTCTGATGTGTATATAAGGGCAGCCTTTGCAGGGGATAATAAGGTTCAAGAAGTTGGATTAAAACCTACACATTCCTAAAATAATATGAGGAGCTAGAGTCTGACTGCTGAGTATCTGCCCTCTTTCTATGAATGCTTCAATACCAGATTTCTTTTAGTTATAAGTGCAGGCAGGTATGGCAAGAAGTACAGTTGGGGGTCAAAGCATTATTAGAGTGGACAATTTTTGGTATGCACTCCTTCCAGTTTTAGAGAGCGCCTATCACCAGTCTGGGGCCGCCCTAGATGTGATTTTTCTATATAACACTTATTACAAAAAGTGGTCAGAAGGGTCCCTAATGACCCTATTATGATGCTACCATTTGGTAACTGCTTAGTAAAGGGTACTACAGTGCTTGGTTAGTGCAAAAGGTGAGATATGGCAATAACACGTGAGATCTCAGGCTTACACAGAGAGGAGGGTTACTGAATACAGATGAACGAACCTGACGTATGGCATTCAGTGTTCGTACCAAACACAGATTTAACAAAAAAAGCAAAGTTTGAGTTCGGAGAACGGGTGCTTTATGTATGCAAACTACTTGGGCGAGCATTGCTGTGCTCGGCTTGGTGCTCATCACAGTGTTAGCTGCTTGCAGTGTTTGGTCGGCGCTCACTGGGGGAAACAACAGTGTGATTGGATGTAGTGTGCACTCCCTAAAAATTATGGAAAAACTCCACCCATCCATCCCTGGAAGTGTTCTGTTTATGGCTGGATGCATGTGGGCAGAGACCCGAACTGCCTAATTAGTGACTTCCATTGGGGTTCAGGTCACGTATTTTATAATACATTTTTGGGGGAGTTTTTATCTCCTCTTCTTGTTGCTATTTTTGATATTTATCAGTGTAGGGACCCGCAAGCGTGAGGATCCGTGATGAGGATTGTGGGCTTACGTACATTGGCCAATTTACAAACTAATACCTCACATATATTTTATATGTATTTTTTGCACTTTGACTATGCGGGGTGCAGCCGGCCCTCTTAATACGGCCGTGCATAGTGGAATTTCTGTCCCTTACATGCTGCAGTGAGTAGTGTCCGAGTAACCCGCCTAATCTAATAGTAAAGGCGTGGTAATAGGTTGCTGGCTGGACACCATGCGCATACAAGTGTGAACAGTGCTCTACGCGCGCCACTAGTGTGCAATTTACCTTGCACCTGTGAAGTGTCCATCATGTTGAGAGGCTTGTCTGCATCCTGTTTGTGCATTAGATGTGTTGGCCTGGGCTAACTGTACTGGTTGCCCTTTTTGCTGTGAGTCTATTTTTTATGTACTCTAATTTTTCTTTCAATTTGTGCCCTTTTTAGAAGTGTAGTTTCTATGTGTTCCCCTGTTTCTTTTTCATGTTCACCATTGTGGGTGTAGTTCTTGTCATTCAAATAATTGAGGCTGACTCATCAATTGTGACTTTTTAAAAAGTTACAATACTTTTTCACAAATCTACTCCTATCATCACCTGGACTGATTTTATGAATGTGTGAATTTTTTGTGCAAGCTTTACATCGTTTTAAAAAGTCTCAAAAAATATTAAAGACAAAAATTAACAACATTTTTGAATTGTCACACAATTCGTGAACCACGTGACCCATTTCGAATAACGTATCACAAAAAACTTCAATTAATACCACTAGATTCAGAAGGAAAAGTAACTAAAAAACCCACAAAAGATAAATTTGGCCTAACTCTCTTTCTTCGTTATTTACTCTTTGCCCGTTTTTGGATTAAATTGTCACACGTTCCCTTCAATAACCACAGATACACAGATTTTATACTCCACAAGGACTCATGGAATAACATTGTGCAAAAATTCTGCTACATTTTTAAAAGTTGCAAATAATGAATCTGCCAAAAAATCTGAATGATGAAACCCATTGTCAAACAAATAAAAAAATGACAAGACACAAAAAAACTACTATAAACATGGTGAAAAGGCCATAATGAATTTGGTGCAAAAATAAAAATTCCTAAGTTCCCAATTTATCCTAAGAAAAAGGCTCAAAATGAATGATGACTTAGGGCATTTAAGTTTTTTTCAATTTTGAACTGATTCACTCTGTTTAGGAGCCAAACTAAATAAAGTGTCCTTTCAGATCCAGTATACTGTATGTAATAGCACAGGAGGAGACCCTGCTGAGTGTCCAGCCTTATATTAGCTGTCATTTTCTGGGCTTCCAGTGATACCAGTTTGGATTTCTGAAGGGCCGTGCTCATATTTTACAGTCAGTCCCTGCCTGGTTGTAACAATTAATTTATACCTAAGGCTGGGAGTTAACTGTGGACCGCACAAACATTTACTTATGAAACAGTAAAACACCGCTAACATTAAGTACATGTTTGAGATCCAGAAATAACCTTGCACACCCATAACAGGAGAGATTTAACTGTTCACTTCCTGAAGCCAGAACTTCATAGCTTACCCTTGGGATTGTAGATTCACATTGAAGGCATCAAAACTATGAATTAACACATGTGGAATGAAATACTTAACAGACAAGTGTGAAACAACGGAAAATATGTCTTATATTCTAGGTTCTTCAAAGTAGCCACCTTTTGCTTTGATTACTGCTTTGCACACTCTTTGCACACTCAGTTGTTTCACACTTTTTTGTTAAGTATTTCATTCCACATGTGTTAATTCATAGTTTTGATGCCTTTAATGTGAATCTACAATTTTCAGTGTCATGAAAATACAGAAAACTCCTTGAATGAGAAGGTGTGTCCAAACTTTTGGTCTGTACTGTATATATATATAACTATTAAGAGGAGACTTTGTGCAGCAGGCCTTCATGGTAAAATAGCTGCTAGGAAACCACTGCTAAGGACAGGCAACAAGCAGAAGAGACTTGTTTTGGCTAAAGAACACAAGGAATGGACATTAGACCAGTGGGAATCTGTGCTTTGGTCTGATGAGTCCAAATTTGAGATCTTTGGATCCAACCACCGTGTCTTTGTAGAAAAGGTGAACGGATGGACTCTACATGACTGGTTCCCACCGTGAAGCATGGAGGAGGAGGTGTGATGGTGTGGGGGTGCTTTGCTGTTGACACTGTTGGGGATTTATTCAAAATTGAAGGCATACAGAACCAGCATGGCTACCACAGCATCTTGCAGCGGCATGCTATTCCATCCGGATTGCGTTTAGTTGGACCATAATTTATTTTTCAACAGGACATTGACCCCAAACACACCTCCAGGCTGTGTAAGGGCTATTGACTAAGAAGGAGAGTGATGGGGTGCTACGCCAGATGACCTGGCCTCCACAGTCACCAGACCTGAACCCAATCGAGATGGTTTGGGGTGAGCTGGACCGCAGAGTGAAGGCAAAAGGGCCAACAAGTGCTAAGCATCTCTGGGAACTCCTTCAAGACTGTTGGAAAACCATTCCGGTGACTACCTCTTGAAGCTCATCAAGAGAATGCCAAGAGTGTGCAAAGTAGTAATGAAAGCAAAAGGTGGCTACTTTGAAGAACCTAGAATATAAGACATATTTTCAGTTGCTTCACACATTTTGAAGTATTTCATTCCACATGTTTTAATTCATAGTTTTGATGCTTTCAATGTGAATCTACAATTTTTAGAGTCATGAAAATAAAGAAAACTCTTTGAATGAGGAGGTGTGTCCAAACCTTTGGTCTGTACTGTATATATATATATGTACACACACACATATTATTAGATTTTTGTAAATATTTTATTATATCTTCTCATGGGACAACACTGAAGATCTGACACTGTGATACAATGTAAAGTAGTCAGTGTACAACTTGTATAACAGTGTAAATTTGGTGTGCCCTCTAAATAACTCAACACACAGCCATTAATGTATAAACCGCTGGCAACAAAAGTGAGTACACTCCTAATTGAAAATGGCCAAATTGTGCTCAAAGTGTCAATATTTTGTATGGCTACCATTATTTTCAAGCACTGTTTTAACCCTTTTGGGCATGGAATTCAATAGAGTTTTACAAGTAGGATATGGCTCTAGTAATCCATGTCCTTAGCTTGCTTGTCTTCAGACTTCTTTGTACATCATCTTTAGGAGAGGCTTCCTTCTGGGATTACAGCCATACAGACCAATTTCATGCAGTGTGTAGCATACGGTGTGATCACTGACAGGCTGGCCCCTTACCCCTTTAACCTCTGCAGCAATGCTGGCTGCACTCATGTGTCTATTTGTAAAAGACAACCTCTGGATATTACGCTGGGTACGTGCACTCAACTTCCTTCCGAGTCCTGTTCTGAGTAGAACCTGTCTTGTTAAATCACTGTATGCAGTGGCGTAGCTAAGGGTTCAGCTCAGGGGGGGGGCGAAACATCTGAGTGGGACCCTAACCAGGTAACCATTATAAGTACGGTGGCACAGATTAATCGTGGGTATAGTGGAACCTCAGCAAATGACACTGATATTACCGCTATATGGTGACTATATAGTGGTAGATATCGGTCCTGCAGCACATACAAGAGATCACAGTGCAGATATAGATGTTGACTTACAGCTGACGTTCTTTCGGATGGAATTGTTCACCTTTTCCGTCTTTTTCATCTGGCCCAGACCGACATGAAGTCTTCCAGCCACAATTCGTCAACAGAGATTACAACAAAGACACATTTGACTTCTTACATTTCTGGCATCTTCCCCATCTAATCCCAACCTACACAAACTCTTCGTCCTGCTGTCAACTCAATACTGAGCCACTGCTGTTGTATGTGTCCCTATTACTGCGCCTGCTGTGTGGCACAAAAACCGTGCTCCTCTTACTGCCCCATATAGTGATGCCACCAGTGTGCCCCCACATGGTAATAATGTCACCACTGTTCCCCCACATACCAATGCCCCCACTGTGTCCCCCACATAATAATGTCACCACTTTGCCCCCCACATATTAATGCCACCACTGTGGCCTTTATATGGTAACATGCCTCCTTTGTGCCCTCTAGATGGTAGAATTTCCCCTAGAAAATATTAATGCACTGTATAAGTGCCCAAGAAAAGTGCCCACATTTTGCTCCTAGAAAGTAAGAGTGCCCCCTGTGTGCCTGTGACGGTCACAATACCCTGAGTGCTCCTATATCAATAATGGTTCGCAAGTGTCCACATAACAGTTAATAATGTCCCTCCATGTACAGCTTGTCTATACACAGTTTGAAGCCCCTATATCTCCCCTATACACACAGTATGTTACTGTGACGCCCTGACCGGGCCAGGTAGTCACAAATAGGGCCCTGCATTACACCTGTCATAGGTAACATACAGCCAAACACATAAACCCTAGTCACCCCCTACAGAGCTTGATGGACACACCAGGGGGCGGAACCAGGCGGTTGGAAGACGCCCACCGAGGAGTTCGGACAGCCTGGGGCGGGAAAGTAAAAGAGAACAAGTTTAGAGTTCAAGTTGGAGAAGTGTGTGGGCTGAAGCTGTGTGCAGCTCTAGCAAAGGAGAAACTAATTTGAGCAGGTGCCAGGGTAGGAGCCCTGGTACCTTAGGCTAGGAGACAGACGGAGGCCTCTGTCTGCAGGAGAACCGACTCAGAACCGGAGCACAAAGGGGGGTATTCAAACCCTGAAGCTAGGTCCAGAAGCTACTGGGGGCTAGCTAATTTACTGATTGCGGCCAGGACTAGAGGTTCTGTCCCACCCAAAGTCCCGACTGAAGGCAACAGCCCAACGAGGGGGATAGAAAGCCACCGTCACGGCTCAGAGATCCCACAGGCCAGCGTCTGCAGGCAAAGAGCTCCTCAGGCAACCACAAGCCGGGAGCGGACTCCTGAAGTTGCAAGCGCAGGTAATCCACCATCACAAACAGGTGCGGGAGAAAGACAGAGACCACCAGCCGGGTGGGGGACCAGACTGCAGCCGGCTGCGAGCTCCGACCACCATCACCTTGGTTTACCAGAGACTCATGTGTTTACTAATAGTGAGTACATCAGTGCCCTCCGGCTGTCCATCTCCTTGCACCGCCAAACATCCCCCCAACGGGTCCCGGGGCCACCATCCCTGCCCACAGAGGGGTTAACAACTTGCTGCGCAACATCTCCCCCGGGTGCCCCGTAACTGCAGCGGTGGTGTCCATCTTCACCACATCCCGTGGGTGGCGTCACGAACTTAACACGGCTCCGGCCATACAACTATGTCCCCAAACCACAAACCCCCTTTTGATTGGAGTGACTGCAGGACGCCCGGGTCCGGAGACCCTCGAGCCACCCACTGAAGGTCCGGATCTGAGTGGCTCAGCTGCCGAGCACGGGGCGGTACATTACCATAGCTCCCCCTATACACAATATGATACCTCTACACCTCCCCTATACACAGTATGATGGTCCTACAGCTCCCCCAAAACAATGGTCCACACACTGTATAATGGCCACCACAGTAGCCGACACACTGATTAATTGTTCCCACAGCAGCCCCCACATTGCAGAATGGCTTCATTAGTAGCCCCCCACACTGTGTGAGGGCCCCCAAAGTAGTCCCCACAGTATATGACAGCCCCCACATTAGCTCCCACACTGTAGAAAGGGCCCCCATTAGCTCTCACACTGTATAATGACCCCTACATTAGCTCCCACAATGTATAAAGGCTCATCTCACTATATAAGTGCCCCCCAAACCATACCATAACTAGAGTCTGATGGACCCAGATGCAACATTGACATGTTTATGTCAAATGTATGGGCCCTTGAGGGTTTCTAAATCCTATATAGACATGTGCCGCACCCCCTTCATTATATAGTAATGTCCCTCATCCTGGTATATATAGTATACCCCCCATCCTGGTGTATATGGACCCCCAGTCTGGTGTATATAGACCCCCAGTCTGGTATATATGAATCCCTAACCTGGTGTATATTGGCTCCCAAAATGGGCCCATTCTGGAGTATATGGACCTCCACTCTAGGCCCCATGCTGGTATATATGGGCAACCACCCTGGGCCCCATGCTGGTTTATATGGGTCCTGTTGCTGGTATATATGAGCCCCCAACCTGTGTCCCATCCTGGTTTATATGGGCCCTCAGCCTCATGTATGTGGGCCTCCAGCCTGGGCTCTGTGCTGGTATATATGGGTCTCCAGCTGGTATATATGGGCTCCCAGCCTGGACCTCATGCTGGTATATATGGGCTTCCAGCCTGAGCCCTGTCCTGGTATATATGGGCTCCCAGCCTGGACCCCATGCTGGTATATATGTTCCCCGTTATGCATTAAAAAAAAATCATATACTCACCTGCTCCTGCAGGTTTTCAGTGGTGCAGTGTGGGCAGGACATCGCGCGCACAAGACATTAGAGTCCCGGTGCTTTGCGATGACGTTACCACACTGGGACACTGATGTCCTGCATGTTTGCTGTCATCAGCAGCAGTGAAGGGCGATTGTGCCTCCTCAGCACTGCCGCAGAGGTTAACTATGTAGGCGCGCTGTGCACGTTGATATAGTTAACGGTAGCGCTGCTCCGGGTGGGGGTGGGTGGTGGGTTCTCCACGGACTACGGGCCTGGGACAGCTGCACCCTCTGCCCCCCAGTAGCTATGCTGCTAACTGTATGGTCTTGGTCATGTGATGCCCCTGCGGTAACCAGGTGTCACAAAAATAAGGTAACAACAAGGTAACAACTCTGGTCCTACATGACTTTTCCAGTCAGTACACACACACTAGCACACCAGGACATAGACACTCACAACCAGGGTGGGAGACCTCCCTTAGAACCAGGTGACAGGGCTGGGCACTGTGAGCTAACAGGCAACCAACTGGAAAGGGAGGGACCAGACCTGGGGGAGGAGTGAGTGACCTGGGAAGTGTGGCTAGCAATCAGAGAAAGGAGGTGAAAGAGGAAGGAGTTGAGGAGAGAAATGTGCGGTAGTAAAAGAAAAGGTGTCAAAACAGACAAAGGAATCTTGAGACAGAAAGAATCAAAGACTCTGCAAAGACCTGAATAGAAAGAACAGCCATTCAGAGGAGAAAAGAAGCTGTAGAGCAAGAGCAAGCACCAAGGACAGAGGAATCCTGTGGGGTGGACATCCAGGGCTCCCAGTACTTTCACGCACGGGGTGCAGATCCCAGAACAGACCAGGACTTCAAGCCATCTGTTAACTCTGCCAGGCGGGTGGGTTTCCAGGACTCATCTGCCATCACTAACGTCCGAGGCATCAGCAGCAAAGGGAGGACCGGGACATATTCCCTTAAACAGTCCAAGCTGCCTGTGGCAGGACCCAGACACCAGGAGGACCTCCAAAGGTGGGAGAGTGGCACCAGGTTGGCTGGCACAGCCATAAGGGACACGGGCGCACCTGGGATCCATCACGTCCCCAGGGCGTGAATCCAGTAAGTAAAGACAATCAAACTGCACTCTCTGTCTGGACTGCTTCATTGCGCTGCGCCTCCACGTTAACCCTTCACCTACCCCTGGGGAAAAACCCTGTTCGTGGAGAGCTCCACCATCCACGCTGCCCTCATCCATCATCCCCAGTGGGAACCCACCATCCCTGGCTGCAAACCGTGAGTGGCGTAGTCAGACTTTATTTTTATTTTTTTATTTTCATTTAAAACTGGTCGACGGTGCCCCCGGATCCGGAACCCCTCGAGCCACGGACCGTCCGTATCCGAGCAGCCCAGCTGCCAGAGAATTATTTGCTATGAGCTGCCATGTTGAACTTCCAGTGAATAGTATAAGAGAGCGTGTGAATGATAACACCAAATTTAACACAAACTTGGGACTACAGAACAGGAGAAGGACTTGGGTATTCTGGTTACAAGTAAGCTGAGCAGCAGCACTCGATGTCAGGCAGCAGCTGCAAAGGCAAACAAGATTTTACGGTGTATAAAAACAGAGATTAGATCCCGGGCTCCCAATGTATGTTTACCCCTCTATAAATCACTTGTAAGGCCACATCTGGAATATGGGATCCAGTTTTGGGCTCCACATTTTAAAATGAACATTCAGAAATTAGAGTCAGTTCAAAGGTGGGTAACTAGACTATTACAAGGAATGGAAGGCCTCCCATATGATGACAGGTTGAAAAATTTTAGCTTAGAAAAAAGACGTCTCAGAAGAGATCTTATGTATATTTATAAATACATGTGTGGTCAATATAAAGGACTGGCACATGACACATTCCTTCCAAAGACAATACTAAGGACCAGGGGGCATGTACTGCGAGTGGAAGAAAAGCAATTCTGGCAACTAAATAGGAAAGGGTTCTTTACAGTTAGAGCAGTCAGACTGTGGAATGCCCTACCACAAGAGGTAGTAATGGCAGATACTATAACAACCTTTAAAAAAGGCTGGATGATTTCCTCAGTACACACAACATTGTCGGTTATAAATGACTTGGTGACAAAATGTAGAATTGATGCAGGAAGGTTGAACTTGATGGGCCTAGGTCTTTTATGTAACTATGTAACAACCGCTGCCTAGTCACACCTGAGACCATGTAACACTAATGATTCACATGACACTAGGGAGGGAAAATGGCTAATTGGACACAATGTGGCCATTTTCACTTAAGGGTGTACTCACTTTTGTTTCTGATGGTTTACACAATAATGGCTGTGTGTTGAGGTATTTAGAGGGCCCATAAAAGTTACATGGTTATACAAGCTGCACACTGATTACTTTACATTGTATTAAAGAGTCCTATCTTCACTGTTGTCCCATGAAAAGATATAATAAAATATTTACAAAATGTGAGGGGTGTACTCACTTTTTTAATATACTGTACATTATTTTTGAGTATTTTTTTTTCAAGGGATGATATTAACATGACTGTAGGAAAACAAACATGTCAAAACGCATAGTATTAATACCTTCTAAATCAGCATGAAGTGCAGCCCATTTGTCCACTTTGATCAGTGGCTCCTGGTGGATTTTGTTCCCCTAGCCACGGGACATCGGCACCTGATATTTCAGACGTTCATAGTAGGTTGTGGCATAAAACCATCCCAGGTGAGTAGCACCAATTGTCCTCCATATTATTACATATTACATTATATACATATTCTCCTCCAGTAGGGTTTACCCTATTATTTGTGAGCTCTATTGCCTACACAACTTTATTTTTCTACATTTCTCTGATGATTGATGACTCTTAGGCTGGAAACACATCTATGCGAGTAAAATCGGTCCGACTGGGCTGAAAAAAACTCGGCTGATTTTAGTTCACGTTAGGTGCGAGTGCAACGCAAGTGCGATGCTATTTCTGAATAAATTAATGATTTTACTAGCATGTGTAATGCGTGTGTAATGCGTGTGTAATGCGTGTGTAATGCGTATTTTTTACTATGTCATCTGCCATTCAGCGCTGCTACATGGCAGATGACAGCAGACACAGACAGCCATGTAGCAGAGCTGAATGGCAGATGACAGCAGACACAGACAGAGCCGCACAATCAGAATGAACTTGGATTAACTTCCCCCGACTTCATTGTCATGCTGCGGCTCTGTCTGTGCCGCGTCCTGATTAGCGGTCACCAGTGAAGGGCTCACCGGTGACCACTAATCCCCCGAGTGACTGAAGTTAGCAGCCCTCTCTCATACTGACCGATCCCCGGCGCCGCGCTGCACGGCGTTCACACTGCTCAGGCGGCTTTTACTATTAAACTCATTAAACAATCTCGTATTCCCTGCTTTCCCCGCCCACAGGCGCCTATGATTGGTTGCAGTGAGACACGCCCCCACGCTGAGTGACAGGTGTCTCACTGCACCTAATCACAGCAGCCGGTGACAGCTCAGCCGATCGCGCTACTCACCTCAGTTGCTGCTTGGAGGTGACCGGAGCGGCGGTGTCTTCTGCAGCTCCTGTCACCTTCATGCTGGAAGCGACGCTGGAGGTCCATGGATTACGCCGGATATGGAGGGCTTTTTGAGGCTTATTAAATTGGTAATGAGGGAATGTGTTTGTGTTTTTTATTTCTAATAAAGGATTTTTTCATGTGTGTGTGTTTATTTACTGTAATTTACAGATTAATCATGGAGGGTGTCTCATAGACGCCTGACATGATTAATCTAGGATTTAGTGGCAGCTATGGGCTGCCATTAACTCCTTATTACCCCGATTTGCCAACGCACCAGGGCAAATCGGGAAGAGCCGCGTACAGTCCCAGAACTGTCGCATATAATGTATGCGGCAATTCTGGGCGGCTGCTGGCTGATATTGTTAGGCTGGGGGGCTCCCCATAATGTGGAGCTCCCCATCCTGAGAATACCAGCCTTCAGCCGTATGGCTTTATCTGACTGGTATTAAAATTGGGGGGGACCGCACGCCATTTTTTTTAATTATTTATTTATTTATTTCACTGCACAGTATAGACCCGCCCACCGGCTGCTGTGATTGGGTGCAGTGAGACACCTGTCACTCAGCGTGGGGGCGTGTCTCACTGCAACCAATCATAGGCGCCTGTGGGCGGGGAAAGCAGGGAATACGAGATTGTTTAATGAGCGGCCGGCTTTTTCAAAATAGTAAAAGCCGCCGCAGCAGTGAGAAAGCCGTGCAGCGCGGGGATCGGGGATCGGTGAGTATGAGAGAGGAGGGGAAAATGACAGACAGACTGTGAGAGAGGGACAGAGATAGTGACGGACCGACAGAGAGAGAACAGAGACCGAGAGGGAGAGACCGACTGACAGAGAATAGTGATTGACAGACATTGGGAGACATCCCTCGTTTCCAGTGTTTTCGGAAACATGCGAGAAATGTATTTAGAAACTCGGATGTCACTAGGATGGTGTGAGTGCCGTCCCGTGACATCCGATTTTTTACACGCTCCCATAGACTTGCATTGGAGAAACTCGCAGTAGAAACTTGCAAAAAAGCAGCATGCTGCGATTTTTTTCTCTGTCCGATTCAGACTGAGAAAAAAATCGCAGATGAGAGCTGAATCATTCACTAACATGTGTCCGATTCTAATGCAAGATTTTCTCGCATTGCTCTACTGCGAGAAACTCGCAAGTGAGAAGCAGCCCTTACAGGGAGGTACTGTAAAATGGAAATGATGACTGTACTTTCAGATAATTTGATTTCATTTGAAACACTATTACAAATCACTTTATTTAAGAATGATGTTGTATTGACCTCCATTACCAGACATTAGGTGTCTACCTTTCTGACAAAATAAGTCATTTTCTTCCACTCTACTGTAAAGAATATTCAACTACTCCTATTAATATATGGAAATTCTGAAAACAACATGTTTACTATATTGTGGTGTTTTGTTTTTTTTGTACAATGGGAGCCAAAGTGCAATGTATGCAACTGTACAGCATATGTGTAAGGAGGTCTTCAAAGCCCTATGTTTTTTTACTATGAATATAAAACAAATATCATTTTAATGCAGCAATGCTCACTCTATTACATAAGGTCAAATACAGATTAATTTATGCATGACCCTAGTGCACACCTGTTAATGCATTCAAACCAGGGGTCTCTCACCATTTGAACACATTTATATTATTATTATTATTAGTTCATTTTTAAATTTAATCTTTGATAACACATACACAACAACTAAAAAGGCACAAAAATATTACCAAAAAGTACATAAAAGTTATCATCCTCCAATCCCTAATTATAGTGGAAGACTTGGAACCTATAATCCTTAAGGTCAGCTAACTGAGACGTCACAAGAGCAAGGTCTTGATGGCATGGCAGGAACTGCCCGGAGGAGCAACATTGTACTCCGAAACCATGAATGATGAATAATTATGAATTAGGACTGAAAACTGGAAAAAATCTACATATTTTCATGTCTAGGGTGTTAGGGGACATGGTACCTATCCCAACATGGGTGCATAAGTAAGTACTTGTGTCCTGCGTGAAACCACAATTCTGGAGCATATTTTCTCAGATCTGAATTGTGCTATTCCTTTTTTATTCTGTTTATAAATTTATTAATTAATTGACAAGCGGGTGTTATCATTCCTCTTGTCAAAATATTGTGTTCAAACACAGTCTGGAATAGAAAGCATTTGCTAACACACAGTTGTCAATTCATTCATAAATCTTAGGAGGAGGAAGATTGGAATGGTATAATGTAGTGTTCAAAGAAAAGACGTTCCAGCATTGTTATATTATCTGGTATACTATAATTCTTTAAAGGGAATCAGTCAGAAGGATAAAGCCTCCTAAGCCATGTAGGTCATAGGAATCTGAATAAGTGATACCTTGATATCTGCAATCGGATTACGTATTCCACAAAAATCCAAGATTTTCTTATATGCTAATGAGCTGTTAAGATAGATGGCTAGACATAGATCTCCCCGAGAATCTGCCTCCAGAGTTTTTTTAAATTTAAGCGGGTTTTACCATTCTGAGACATGTAATGACTGACAGTCTGCTCTCATAATCATACACAGCTCTCTAGTGAGATCAGCGCTAACACAATACAACAGAAGCAAAATTTGAATGATATTTTTCCTCCTTACATAAACATTTACAGTTGTCCTCCCATAATGCTTCACCTGTCATCTCACAGGCAACAAGTGAGATGGGTGAGGGGTAGTAGAGTGGGTCTCATAGCTCTGTGAGAAGACAACTAAAAACATGCTTGTTGTGTTTGTAATGAGACTAGATTAATCTCTGGTCTACTGTGTTTAATACAATCAGGCACAACTCTGCAGCAGAGCTGACAGAGGACAAGTGCTGCTGCAAATGTTTGTAATCAGATAAAGCTCAGCTCTGCTATACTGTGTTACTTCTGATCTCACAGCAGAGTTGTGTGTGTTTATAAAAGAAAAGTGTCAGTCATTAGTCATTACGTATCACAGATGCCACCTTTTATTCAAAATAAGGTCTAGAGGCAGATTTCACTTGACAGGTTCCCTTTAGAGCTCATTTACATAAATGAAAAATGTAGACTTCTCTGGAATAAGATATCAGATTGTAGATATTAAAGGGGTTGTCCACCAATTGGAAAAGCCCTTCTTATTCCACTTGTTTGTTTCAGAAAAATAAATAACCCTATACTGACTTCCGGTGCGGAAGCCGTTCCAGCGATGTCTGAAGTTGCGTTCTTGAGGCCCACGTGACATTGATATGTGTTACGGTTGCCGAGGGACAGTGAGCATCCAGGAGTGGACCTATTGGGCCATACACCGGACTCCCCTGGTAGGAGCTAACCTAAAGCTAACCCCTATACAGGTATTGTCAGGTGTAGCGCCAGGGGGCTTAAATGCACAGCAGCCAGGACCAGTGGAGTCGGCTGTGATGGACTGGTGAGCCTCTGATGATCGGTACAGGTGTACTCAGGTGTGGCAGCATGGAGGAAGTAGCTCAGATGGGTGTTACGAGGGGGACCCGAGGAAGCGTGCCAAGATGGGAAATGGACTGCTTCCGCCGGTCAAGGTCCACTGTGCGGTGTAAGGGACCGCCGCTATGGTGGGTGAAGAGTGAGCGGGTTGCTGCTAGCAATCGTCTGGAATGTCACAGACGATCTATGTACACCGATCTGCCCTAACCCGTGAGGGTTGTATGGCACAGATCTCACGGCTCGGTGTACCTGTTGCACGGGGAAGCACAGAGGTGCCCACGCACGTGTGCCAGTAGAAGTCACGAGAATATGGCACGAGGGTAGCACAGAGGTGCCCACGCACGTGTGCTTTCAATAACCAGGTGAGTCCAATGGAGACTTGAGGAGCTCACCTGGGACAGGAACACGGCCTGTTGACGGGGGTACTGCCGGAGCAGCAAGGCAGGAACACGGCCTGCAAACGAGGTACTGCCGGAGCAGCAAGGGCCAAGCCCACAAGAGACAGTAATGCCTGAGCAGTGGCGTGGCAGCACGCTGCCAGACATCCAAACATAGAAGGACGGTCGCGCGCCGCCATGATGGCAGGGGGAGCTTTTAAGGAGGTGCATCTCCACCCGAGGGCGGGTGCGAGGCGGAGATGACGGACTTGACCCAATCAGGGTCCACGACGTCCCAGCCTGGCCAGTCAGGATTCACCACGTCACCAGCCTTGTCATCAAGCCGTGTGACGTCAGTGAGCGAATCAGGACCCACCACACATTGCACATGCTCACCCTCCTGCCTCTGGGAAATAGAGGCGGGATCCTTGGTCTCACAATGTGCAGAGATAACGGGAATCTCACTGCTTCCCTGAGCAGTAAACCTCTGCACATTGCGCAGCCTCGCAGACCTTCGGGGCCGCTGAGCAGGAGAGTCTGCGGCAGGCCAGGCATGGGAGACCGCTTCACTCCTTGTAACAGGAGAACCACTAGGTGTCACCCTTCTGCTGCCTCTCTGAGAAGGTATCTCCTGCACACTGCGCAGTCTGGCAGACCTTCGGCGCTGCTGAGCAGGAGTGCTTGTGGCAGGCAAGGAATGGGAGACTGCCTCAGTCCTTGCCTCAGGAGAGCCACGAGATGTAACATTACCCCCCCCCCTGTCCGTGCTCGAAGGCCGCTATCAAACCCGGGGCGCGGATATGATCCTCCAACTCCCAGGATCTATGCTCCGGACCACGGCCGGCCCACTCCACGAGGTAGTACCTCTTGCCCTGTATGACTTTTGTCTCCACAAGTTTTGCCACCTCAGGGTCGTCGGACGGGGAGTCGGTTTGAGCCGGCAGGGACCCCGAGAATTTATTAAGTCGTACGGGTTTCAGGAGGGACACGTGAAAGGTGTTGGCTATAGCCCAGCGTGGAGGGAGCTGGAGTCGATATGCCACTGGGTTTACCTGCTGTAGTACTTTAAATGGACCCAGATACCTAGGGGCGAATTTGTGGCTGCCTGTACCCGTAGGTTAACATTCTTAGAGGACAGCCATACTAGGTCACCAGGGACGAAGGATGGTGCAGGGCGGCGGCGAACATCAGCCGTTGTCACCATCCGGTCTTTAGCCCTTTTAAGAGCCTCTTGGGTGTCATCCCAGATCTCCCGGGCCTTGGTCGCCCAATCCTCCACTCTAGTATCGGGTGACGTAATGGGCATCGGAACCGGGATTCTGGGATGTTGTCCGTTATTGAGTAGGAACGGAGTCTGGCCAGAGGATTCATGGACCGAATTGTTAATGGCAAATTCGGCCCAAGGAAGGAGATTAGCCCAGTTGTCGTGGTGCGCGGATATAAAATGGCGGAGGTAAGGTACCAAGGTCTGATTAGTCCTCTCCACTAGTCCATTGGTCTCGGGATGGTATGCGGAGGAGATGTTCAGCTCTATCTGCAGGAGCTTACAGAGCTCTCTCCAGAAGCGAGACGCGAACTGGGGACCCCGGTCGCTCACCACCTTGTCAGGCATGCCATGCAACCTAAATACATGCCGAATGAACAAGGTGGCGAAAGCACGTGACGTCGGGAGTCGTGGGAGAGGCACCAAGTGGACCATTTTAGAGAAGTGGTCCGTGATGACCCATATGACCCTGTGCCCTGCTGACTTGGGCAGATCTCCCAGGAAGTCCATCCCTACCACTTCCCAGGGACGATCCGGCACTGGCAGTGGGTGAAGAAGACCTGCCGGTCTCTGCCGGGACGGCTTATTCCGAGCACACGACATACAGGCTCCCACATATTCCTGTATGTCCTGGGGTAGTCTCGGCCACCAATAATGCCTGGTCACCAGGTCTCTGGTCCTTTTGACCCCGAAGTGACCCCCGACCTTGGAGGCATGGGCCCACGATAGCACCTTGTTCCGTAGTTCAGGGGGAACGAGGGTTTTGCCAGGTGGCACCTGGTCCAAAGAAGTGGGAGTGACCATCCTCAAGCTGTCCGGGGGTAGTATAAGACGAGGCTCCTCCTCGTCCTCCTCCAACACAACCATACAACGTGACAAGGCATCGGCCCGTACGTTCTTCTCACCGGCCAGGTGGCGGATAATAAAGCGGAACCGGGAGAAGAATAAAGACCAACGGGCCTGCCTTGGGTTCAGGCGTTGTGCTGTCTGGAGGTATGTGAGGTTTTTGTGGTCAGAAAAAACCTCAAATGGATGCTTCGCACCCTCCAGGAGATGCCGCCATTCCTGGAATCCTAGTTTCATCGCCAGTAACTCCCTATCCCCTATGGAGTAGTTACTCTCGGCCGGAGAAAAGGTCTTGGAGAAAAAGAAACACGGATGTTTCCTTCCTCGTTCGTTTTTCTGGTACAGGACTGCACCTGCACCGACCGAAGAGGCGTCTACCTCCAGTAGGAAGGGTTTGGAGATGTCTGGACGATGAAGGATGGGAGCTCTGGAGAAGTGAGTTTTGAGAGTGTGAAATGCCTCTACCGTTTCCCGTGTCCATGCTTTGGGATTAGCGCCCTTGCGGGTAAGGGCAATGATGGGTGCTGCCACCGTCGAGAAGTTGGGAATAAACTGGCGATAATAATTGATAAACCCCAAGAATCGCTGGATCGCCTTCAGCGAGCGGGGCTCAGGCCAGTTCATCACTGTCTCCAACTTACCCGGATCCATTGCTAACCCCTGACTGGACACTATGTACCCCAGGAACGGCAAGGATTCCTGTTCAAAAACGCACTTTTCCAGCTTAGCATATAACGAATGGGTGCGGAGCCTCTTAAGTACTCGGATGACATCCCTCCGATGGGTGGTAAGATCGGGGGAGAAGATAAGAATGTCATCCAGGTATGCAACCACGGAAAGATACAAATCCCGGAAAATGTCATTCACAAAGTCTTGAAATACGGCGGGGGCATTGCAGAGTCCGAAGGGCATTACTAGATACTCGTAGTGACCGTCCCTGGTGTTAAAGGCGGTCTTCCACTCATCGCCCTTTCGGACTCGCACTAGATTATACGCCCCGCGTAGATCCAGCTTTGTGAAGACCTTTGCCCCGCGGAATCGATCAAATAGCTCAGTAATGAGGGGCAAAGGGTATTTGTTCTTGATTGTGATTGCATTTAATCCCCTGTAATCGATACAGGGGTGCAGATCCCCTTCCTTCTTCTGCACAAAAAAGAACCCTGCACCAGCCGGTGAAATAGACTTGCGAATGAACCCCTTCGCCAGGCTGTCCTGAATATATTTGGACATAGCCTCCGTCTCTGGAGCAGAGAGTGGATACACTCTGCCCCTGGGGGGCTCGGAGCCTGGCTTCAGGTCTATTCGGCAATCATATGGCCGGTGGGGAGGAAGAGTATCTGCGGCCCTTTTGGAAAAGACATCCCTGTAGGCCTCATAAGGTGTCGGTAAACCCGGCCCCTCAGTATTCCCTGAGGACCCAACCGACCTAATGGTAGCGGGTGGTTCGGTAGTCACGAGGTGCTCTCTACAGGATCCTGCCCAGGATGAGATCTCCCCTGTTGCCCAGTTGAGTATAGGAGCATGCTGTCTCAACCAGGGAAGGCCCAGTAGGATCTCATCCGTCCCCCCTTGAAGCACCAGGAAGGACACCTGCTCATGGTGTCCCGGTGGTACATCCATCCTGAGAGGGATGGTGATCTGGGTGATAGGATCGAGTAGTATGGACCCGTCGACTACCCGGACCCTGAGTGGCTTGGGCAACAGAACCAGGGGAACTGAGTATCGGGTTGCCAGGGAGGTCGAGATGAAATTGCCTTCAGCGCCTGAGTCCAAGCAAGCCAGGGCAGAGAAGAGAGTAGTGCCGAACTGCAACTGAGCGCTGATAGTCAACCTAGAGGGAGAAGTAGCGTCTAGAGTCCCCCCTCTGATAGAAACTAGACGCTGTCTTTTCCCGACGGTTTGGGACATCGGGTAGCTATGTGTCCCCTCTGCCCACAGGAAAAGCAGATGACACAAGACCGAGAACCTGGGGCAGAGGAGACCACCTTGGACACCTCCATTGACTCCACGGAGTCGCCTACAGGACGGGCTGGGGGACCTGTCTGATGGAAGACGGGAGTCAGACGCTTTTTAGGCCGAGAAGACGTGGGTGCTGAAGAGACCTCGAGCCTTCGCTCCGCCTGGCGGATGTCTATGCGAGAGGCAACCTGAATCAAGGACTCTAAAGTGGCAGGCACCTCACGTGTGGCCAGTGCGTCTTTGACAAACCCTGCCAGGCCCTCCCAAAACACAGGGACAAGGACCTTATCCGGCCAGTCCAGCTCTGCGGCCAGTGTCCTAAAGTGTACAGCAAAGTCCCCGACTGAAGCAGACCCTTGCCGAAGTCGTAGGAGGCGCAGCGCGAAATCGTGGGTGACTTGAGGCCCGAGGAACACCATTCTCATGGCCCCAAGATAAGCTGCTAAGTTATTCACCACACGATCTCCGCGCTCCCACAACGGCGTGGACCACTTCAGCGCTCTCCCTGTGAGCAGGGACTGGACGAAGGCTACCTTCGCCTTCTCGGTAGCGTAAAGAGTCGCGGACAGCTCTAAGTAGGTGGTAACCTGGTTTATAAAACCACGGCACTCAGAGCTGTTGCCGCTAAAGCGCTCTGGAAGCGCAAGGCGAGGAGACCTTCCGCCCAATAGCACAGCCTGGGTAGCCGCATGGGTGGCGACTGTCGTCAGAGTAGTCTTATCGGAGGAAGACTGCTCCACTGCTGCCAATCGTGACTCCAACTGCTGCACATAACGCAGCAACTGCTGCTGCTCTTCAGCCATAGCCAGACCTTTGGCGCGACCGTAATGTTACGAGGGGGACCCGGGGAAGCGTGCCAAGATGGGAAATGGACTGCTTCCGCCGGTCAAGGTCCACTGTGCGGTGTAAGGGACCGCCGCTATGGTGGGTGAAGAGTGAGCGGGTTGCTGCTAGCGATCGTCTGGAATGTCACAGACGATCTATGTACACCGATCTGCCCTAACCCGTGAGGGTTGTATGGCACAGATCTCACGGCTCGGTGTACCTGTTGCACGGGGAAGCACAGAGGTGCCCACGCACGTGTGCCAGTAGAAGTCATGAGAATATGGCACGAGGGTAGCACAGAGGTGCCCACACACGTGTGCTTTCAATAACCAGGTGAGTCCAATGGAGACTTGAGGAGCTCACCTGGGACAGGAACACGGCCTGTTGACGGGGGTACTGCCGGAGTAGCAAGGCAGGAACACGGCCTGCAAACGAGGTACTGCCGGAGCAGCAAGGGCCAAGCCCACAAGAGACAGTAATGCCTGAGCAGTGGCGTGGCAGCACGCTGCCAGACATCCAAACATAGAAGGACAGTCGCGCGCCGCCATGATGGCAGGGGGAGCTTTTAAGGAGGTGCAGCTCCACCCGAGGGCGGGCGCGAGGCGGAGATGACGGACTTGACCCAATCAGGGTCCACGACGTCCCAGCCTGGCCAGTCAGGATTCACCACGTCACCAGCCTTGTCATCAAGCCGTGTGACGTCAGTGAGCGAATCAGGACCCACCACGCATTGCACATGCTCACCCTCCTGCCTCTGGGAAATAGAGGCGGGATCCTCGGTCTCACAATGTGCAGAGATAACGGGAATCTCACTGCTTCCCTGAGCAGTAAACCTCTGCACATTGCGCAGCCTCGCAGACCTTCGGGGCCGCTGAGCAGGAGAGTCTGCGGCAGGCCAGGAATGGGAGACCGCTTCACTCCTTGTAACAGGAGAACCACTAGGTGTCACCCTTCTGCTGCCTCTCTGAGAAGGTATCTCCTGCACACTGCGCAGTCTGGCAGACCTTTGGCGCTGCTGAGCAGGAGTGCTCGTGGCAGGCAAGGAATGGGAGACTGCCTCAGTCCTTGCCTCAGGAGAGCCACGAGATGTAACAGATGGGGGCAACACAGAATTAAGAGCTCAGACATGGCAGCACGGAGGTAGTGGATCACATGTGGCAGCATGGAAGTAATAGCTCAGATGTGGCAGCACAGAGGTAGTGATGGTATCAAGCTCTGGAAAGACAGACAAGTTAGCAGGAACGAGTTACTGGTACAAAACACAAGGGCACAGGGTCAGACGCAGTAACGCATATGGGACCTGAGAACTAGCAACACACTAATGATAGGCAACGTTGCTCAAGTGCTTCCCCTAAGGGGAGGCAGGCATAGATACATTCAGAGTAATAGCTGACCTCATGGATCACTTCTGGGTAATGAGGCACTGGTCTTTTAAGAAAGGCAGCATGGCCATGCATCCTTTGGGCACTCCCAGAAAGCCTGCAAGGGGCAGACCCAGGGGCAGTAACAGGGTGCATGGAACCGTCGGGCAGGTGAGGAGAGCGACGCTCCAATCCCTGCCTGGGAGCGGGAGCATGTGGTGGTGCCACACTGGGAGCGCACGCTACAATATGACGCGTGAGACCCGCAACTAATCAGTGACTGGAGTCTGGAAGTCAGCGCAGCGCTTACATCCTGCTCAAATGTCCGAAGGCGGGGAGACAGACGCTGGGTGCTGATTGGTCGCGAGGCTCATTTTTCATATCAATGTCACATGGGTCCCGGGAACACGACTTCAGATATCACTGGAACCATGACTGCACCGGAAGTGAGTATAGGCTTATTTATTTTTACATGGGCGAACAAGGGGAATGAGTAGGGGTTGTGAAAGTAACGGACATTCCCTTTTTTCATCATTTTATTCAACTTTTTATGACCTACAGGCCCATATACACAGCTTAGGAGGGTTGATCCTATTGAGAGATTCGTTTTAAGAGTTCTATAACTGGGTACAATATTATAAACATCCCATCATCTAATATAACTATGTTATTTTGATGCATGTGTCATGGTTAGTGCTGTAATAAAAGATATTTGTTATGATGACATGCTACTATAATTTGCTGTGGTCATCATGATTGCAACACTATTAATAATTATTGTTTATATAGGAGTACCTCTTATTTTAATTTTCCATTGTCAAAACGTGAGTCTGATCATCTCTGACATGTTTACACAATCTAGCTAAAGTTGTAGGGCAAATGTTTTTGAAAATATTTGGTGAAAGTCCCTTCTAGCACCCATCGCCAGTACTTTTTTATGTTCTGAAATCTTTCAATATACACCTAATTCTCAGGAATAGTTTTCCTACCTTTACAGTAATACAACTTGACATATACTATTATTTTTGTAAAAAGAGGCTTGTCACCAGCACACAACATTGTGTATGCCTTTTTAGCATGACATACTGTAGCTTTATGCCCAGCAGGACAGTTTTTGTTTTATCTTCACATAGGGCATGGATAGTTTTCCTATATTGCAGCAAACAAAATATCGTCTAAGTCCGAAGTGCTGCTCACTGTATTGCTGACATTGACTGATGAACAGCCATGGCATCCTGATGATTGACCTGATCCTCTAAAGTCAACTCTTTCCGCTGAAGGACACAAGAAGTGACAACTTTGTATGACTCAAAGTGTCAATCAGATTGTGCAACTCTGCAGGACAGTTGTAGACCACAAACCAGCCAGTGATTATCTATTTATATAGCACTGTAGAACATTGCGAGAAAGGAAAGGGTGTCTTTAAAGGGGTTGTCCTCTATTTACAATGATGGCCTATCTTTAGGATAGGTCATCAATGTCTGATCAGCCAGGGTCCAATACCCCGCACCCCTGCCGATCAGCTGTTCTTGGTTTCAGTGGTGGAAGCAGACAGTTGGAAATGCTCAGTTCCAGAGCTGCTCCGTCTTCTGATAGTGGCCGCGGCCGGATACTGCACATGTGCAGTACCCGGCTGCAACCACTAGCAGAAGATGGAGCAGCTCCAGAGCTGTGCATTATTGTCTGTCTGCTGCCGCTGCCGGGACCGAGAACAGTTGATGGGTGGGGGTGCGGGGTGTTGGACCCTGACCGATCAGACATTGATGACCTATCCTAAAGATAGGCCATCAATGTTAAAGTAGAGGACAACCTCTTTAATATAACTGGTAAATTTACATGCCTTGATAAAGTTGACTTATTTATTAATTAATATAAAAAATAGGTAGAGAATTTACATTGGAGGTTAGTTTGTATGATCTGTTAGACTAGCATACACTCCCTGAAGAAGCACTTGGCGAAACTTGCGTAGGAGTCAGTGGCTGGGGAATAGTTGGTACCATCCATGCAATTCGGTCTGTATAATTTTTGGTTTGGATTATATTTACCTCACATTGGTAGTTCCTAATTAATTCCATTTAGCATGTGGCCCAGTGCGATATTGTATTTATTCTCATTTATTTATGTTTCATATTTTTATTTTATTATTTGTGTACTTATAATCCAGCACTGCCTCTATGAGCACTTTCATATTCCTAAATCTGTAATACATCCATTACTGCTGCTGTTTTGATTACACTATTATCATTATTTTTATGTACAATGTATAACTGGCCTTATTCTGCTAATTTTCTAATGATTTCACCTACTTCTACCGATATTTAATGACCCTTTATAGCCCGATCAGATCTATTCTCACTCTTGCCTCTAAGGCCCTGTGCCCACGAGAAAATGTACCTGTGGAATTTTCTGCAGGTATTTCCACAGGGTCACCCAGCAGCTCCCTGGAATCCGCAGCTATACGTTATTGTGCATTTCATGCAGAATTACTGCGGAAAACCTACGGACAATGTGCGGAATTCGTGCGTTTGTATTGCGGATTACCCCCTGTATCTCCATAGTAGAGAGGCAGGAAATCCGCAGGACAATCCGCAGGAATAATTGACATGCAGTTCTTTGCGGCAGCGGAAAATCTGCAGCATTTTCCGCAGTTGCAAATTTCGCAGCATATAAACAGCACTCCACAAATCCCATAGGATAACATGGGTAGTGTCTGTACTTGCGCAAACCTGTGGATTTATCTGGAAAATCTAGAAAATCCGCAGGTTTTCCGCAACAAAATCCACAGGTATTTTCTCCCGTGGGCACAGGGCCTAATTGTCTATCTGTTCCTTGTTTTTCCCGTTGCTTATGTGATATATATTTTTTAATTGTTGCCTTTTTTTGTTTAATAAAGTATTCATTTTTATAAATATATTTTATGCTAAATATTTTGTATGCCATTTTGGAAATATTTTTTTTTATAGCAAAAATCGTCTTAGGACCTGCTGGAGGTCAGTGTTTTCTGATCTTTTAGGCCAGTATATGTGGTATATCAGGCCTGAGACGTTGTGATGTGCACATGCTCTTTGTTTCCTTTGCTTTATTAGTTGTCAATACGCTTCTGGTCTGTTAGCACAGTGGTGATAAATAATTATAAGCTTTGCTGCCGCCCGTTGCTGTTTGTGTAGTTACTACAACAACACTCTATTTTTGTACTTTACTCAGCAGCAGGCCGGTTCCTCGGTATAAGGCTGTTCGACTGAAATACTTGGCAGGTGTATGTCAAGGCAGCTGCACCCTATCGCCCATACGTTGGGATCTCTTCCACCTTCCCATCTCCATGCTCCTGTGCTCGTATCACTAAAATAAGAAAGAAGATCTTCTCTTCCCAGCACCTGCTGGACGGCCCAAACTGGCATATTGTGTTTCCAGTTACCTCACCGGCTTGGCACATTCATTATTATTATGGATGGCCATCCCCGCTCACTTAGGCTACCGTCCTGTCATTGCGATGGGCTTCTCAATTAGCAGTCATTCAATCTAATATCCCGGCTGCATGTCATTAAGTCTTTTTAATATGGGACATAACTTTCAACAAACTGTGGACTGGATGTCCTCATAGGCTTAGACAAGTATGTAGTGACCATTACTTATATTAACCTATAATTCACTAACACAGTCCAAAGATAGGGTTAACAAACTTAAAGGGAATCTGTCACCAGGTTTTTGCTCCCCCATCTAAGAGCAGCATAATGTAGAGGCAGGAACACCGAGTCCAGTGGTGTGTCACTTACTGAGCTGCTTGCTTCAGGTTTGATAACATTTCTAGTTTTTTTCCTGCAGAACTACCATTTCTCTGAATACTGAGCTCTGTATAACCCCGCCCACATCACTGACTGGCAACTTTCTGTTCTCTGTGCATAGGCAGAAAGCTGCCAATCAGAGTTGATGAATATGGAGGACTACATGCCATTAGGTTTACTACTCAACTAATGATAATCTCCTGCTGATAAAATAGTAATTTTATCAAAACTGCAGCAAGCAGCCTAATAGGTAACACATCGTTGGAATTAATATCTGTGTCTCTACCTCATGCTTCTCTCAGATTTGGTGGTAGAAACCTGGTGATAGATTCAATTTAACTCTTTCACTGCTTTTAACTTACATGTAGAGACAAAGGTAGTGTCCCTGCCTTTGATGCATGCTGAAATGCCGAGCCTACATCGCTCCCAGCACATGACGGTTAATTTAATCAGCCATCATATGCTTTTAACAGCTGCAGATGGATCAGAGCGCCGCCCGCGACTGTTACTCTGTTAAAAGCAGCTGTCAATCTCTTACTTACAGGTACATATAAAGAGAACCAACCATCATGATTTTCATATATAAAGTAGACTGTATGGGCTCCTTCCAGGTATAAGTCATTTCTGTCTTGTGATAGGGGCATGTTAGAAATGCAGCCCATATAGTCTAATATATTTCTGAAATAAAACATCCAATTTCAGAACAAAAGGTATACTTAGATTCAGCATCCTAGTGCCAGTATAGCACTGGCTTTACTTTATATATGAAAATTATGATGGTTGGTTCTCTTTAACACATCACGGCGTATCATTCCACATGCTCATTGGTGGGCCCATGACGATCGAAGCATGTCTAAGGCTGTGTGCACATGTTGCGTTTTTTTCATGCGTTTCCGCAGCATTTTGAACTGCAGCGTTTTAATGCAAAAATGCATGCATTTTGTTTTCCAAGCAAAGTCTATGGGAAATAGGGATTTCTTGTGTGCACAATGCTGTTAAAAACGCAGCGTTTTAGTTGCTTAAAATTTGTCAAAATCTCTGTGTTTGAAGAAGCAACATGTCAATTGTTTTTGCCATTTTGGCTGCGTTTTACTATTATTGAAGTCAATGAGAACTTACAAAACGCATCCTTAATTAAATTTCTAGCGTTTTACTTGCTTTTTTGGTGCAGAACGCATCCATTTTTGATAATATAGTGAGGTCTTGACGTCTCCTTTCACACACATATCTAGCCCGACTATAAAAAAATAGTCAAACTATAATGTAACGTTATTTTATACATAAGTATTAAATCACAATAATATTTTAAATAAAATTAGCTATCTTGTGTATGTTTTAAACCATGACATTTTTTTTTCCATTTTTTTCATTTTGTTTGAATGTTTAAACTTTATTTAGTAGTGTATTTGTATTGAAAACGCATCTGTCTTTAAGCACAGAAAATGCATGTAAAACGCGATAAAAACGCGGCAAAAACGCAAGAAGAACGAATGCGTATTTCCTGCGTTTTTGTGGTCAAAACCAAATTTGACATTGCCAAATTCTGCCAGAGGATGCATTCATTTCTGTAAGGTACTGGACGCAAAGTGCGCACATGGCCTAAAGGTTGTTGTGACAGCTGGAGATCTGCTGAAGATCCCCATGACTGTCATTATGATCCAACTGTGAAAGCCAGCCCGCAGCTGGCGCTCATAGTTTGGGATTTCAGCTGTATATAAAAGTGCTGATGCAATGCTATGTACAACACAAGCGATCAGACAATTTTTTTCACCAGTTAAATAAAACAAAACAAAAAACAAAACGTTACATTTTTTGTATCTGCATACTCATACTGACCTGGAGAATCATATTGCCTGGTCAGACTTACCATATAATGAGCATAGTAAATAAAAATCCCAGAAAACAATTGTAGAATAGCAATTTTTTTTGCAATTTCAACGCATTTGGATTTTTTTTTCTGTTTTTCAGTGCAGCACATGATAAAATGAATGGGTAATTCAAAAGTACAACTTGTCGTGCAAAAACCAAGCCCTCGTTTGGCTATGTGGTTGGAAAACGTTATGGTTCTTGGAAGAAAGAGAGGAAAAAACGAAAATGCAAAAACAGAAAATCGCAAGGTGGTGAAGGGGTTAATAAAATTCATAACCTACAAATGAGCCCCAGTTATATTACCTACAGTATTAAAAAATATATTTTGTTAAATTATGTATTTACAATAGTTCATTGGTATAATAATATAACTATAATACAAGATAATTTTCTATAACTGCAGGAAGCACCAAATAACCCCTGTTCATGTATAGTAAATATTCTACAATGGGATCCACATGTACATAGATTAATTCAATAAGTCACAAAGTCATGTAAGAAAAACAGTATCACAACAAAAAAGTGGTCAATATAAAGTATCAAATATTGCACTTAGTTCCCATGGACATAGCAGAACAAGAGCAGGGCAAACCACACAAACACCTGGATGGGCTTTGTGCTTCGTCAGGAGGTCTGTAGTGACCATTTTGACCCATTATTAATGAAGCCGGTTGGTTTTCCAATTATAAATTTAATAACATCAGTTGTGTCTGGCAACAAAGACAGTGCAATCCCGGAGAGAAGACGTTGTTGAAGGGGAGATACACATTAATCAGCCATATAAAACCTTAATTCTCAGGACTGCTGGGAGTCCCAGTTGTTAGACCCTAACTCTATATCTAGGAATGACATTATCACCAGTCATCAGCAGTTCACAATAAAAAAAACATTTCTACTGGTTACATTAAGGAATCCATATGTGAAAGCCCGAACTTCATTATCTATTGTCAGAAACCCACAGAAGACATGCAATTGTCAAAGAAACCAAAGTTGAGAAGAAGCTCGTATACCACTACAAACATGGAATCTAGGCTTGAAGGTCCACAAAACATTTCTTTCGGAGCAGATCAGTTCACCCAGTCACAGTAGAATTCAAGACATAACCTTCCCTTTTCATTGGTCAAATCTTCATAACTTATTATCTAGTAACAGAAAAGGGGGTTCCACCAATCTGGAAAGTGGGGGTCACAAGTCTTTGATTTGGAGTGGTGGTCAAGAATGTGTCCTGCTGGTGGATTTAAAGTCTATTGGAGTGATAGAGATATCAGAATATAATATTCTTTATAATATATCAGTCCTATAGACTTTGGATGGACAAATAGTGTACATACTCAATTATCTCTCAATTTAAAGGAAGACTCAAGACACTGTATGGGGCCGAGCATGCTCAGTGTATTATTTGAGCGGCGCTCATAACAGGGCACAGAATGCCAATCATATCATTTATATAAGGCAGAACGCATTTAGCTGTCTGCAGGAACTATGGCCGAAAACACCTAAGGAGCAGTTTTTTTGTATGCCTGCTGACATGGATGAGGCAGAACTCACAGTCAACATCTGAGCCTCTTGACTAGAGCAGGAGAAGCATCCTGGTGGATGAAATATATGCAGCACATAAAAAGAGCATGCTATATAGATCTGACCACACATATACTTCCCAAATACAAAAATATGCATTTTTGAAAATTAACTTTATTTGAAAAGTAATGTTGTTTTTCCAAAATGTTTTACACGTGAATGATTTATTATCACTCTTTAATACCCAGTTTTATACTGATCTGTCAGTATTCAGCCATAAGCCAATCCACATTCCATTCTTGCGCCATTCAGCTGAGCAATGTTTGGAATAAGTATGCGGTATGCTCTATACAGCATGTTGACCTATATATCATTGTCTACTCTTCATTGTGTGTAGTAGCAGAAACTGCATAGACTACATTCTCACTGACAAACTCAGTATCCAAGTATGCAAACTTTATATCAACATCACTCCGATACTTCATGAAGTTTACTTAATATATGCTAAAAATGTATCCTGCAGAGTAATAATTATAAAGCATGTCTCTCTCACCTTGGAAGACCTGTACTACTCTTCATTGCACCATCTATTGATTTAACAATGTGCAGTGCCTAGTGTATGCTGTAGTGGTGCTGCAGGGAAATCAAACACTTGTCATCAGGATTTTCTACAGATTACAGCTAATCTTTGAGGATCTCAGTAGGGTAGGCTTTGTGATAAATTTATTTTAGCAGAACCTTTCTAACAAACAGGGATTGTCCATAGTGAAAAATCCCTTCAAACAGTATGACAGATCTCTACACTGTCAAATTGCTAATCTCAGAATTGATCATATACAACCCAACATAAGGACACCACCATGTTTCACAGTAGCCACAATGCATTTAGAAAAAAATCTTGTCTACCAAGGGCACAAAGTTATGTTGGCATCTTCTCTTTCAATATACAGCAGTGCATCTGTGAATTAATGAAATGTAGTTCCCTGACATTACAAGCACTTATACAACCCCAAATTTAGATATGGTCACCATCATGTTTCATTGAAGGCATCATGCATTAAGAAAAAATGTATGTTTACCTAGGGCACGAAGCAATGGTGTCATCTTCTCTTTCAATATAGAGCAGTACATCCGTGAATTCAGCATATAACAATGAAATATAGCTCACTGACATCAGCAGCACTCCTGCAGCCCCACATAAGTACACTGGCACCACCATAGGCTTCATACATTTTTCTAATTAAATTTTTCTAAATGAAACCCAAACCAACCAAAAAACACCTATGGGGAATTCCGTAGAGACAAGTTGAGCCTCACTCGCCATCCACCATCAGTCTCTAAAAGAGGTCATTCTTGAAGAATAGAAATAAATGTTGCAATATGTTGCCAACTTGTAGATATACCATTGCTAAAAGACTTGTTGCTGTCCAAAATCATGGAGGTCATAAAAATACTAGATGTAGTAGTTTTGATGTGGGGTGTATTAATTTTTGCATCAATTAATTTGAGTAAAACTGAAGATTTTGTAATGAAAGTTATATCATTAAGCCCTTACCAACCTAAGATGCATTAACACGTCCTAGGACATTTCCCTAGCTTTGATACGGGCTCACACGCTGAGCCTGCATCCTTCCCTTTATATGTCTGCTGATCTGATCAGTTGACATTTTCCTCTAACAGGCACAGTTGGATCGGCGATTCGCCCGTGACTGCTAATCAATTATATCCAGCTGTCAATCTCTAAGTGCGTTATTCCCACCTTACATCGGCTGTCTCGTGACATGATCACTAGGCGCCGATGGGTTGTCATGATAGCAAGGGGTCAGCTAATGACTCCTGTGTCTGTGATGACAAACGTCCTGTAAATGCGGCTGAAAGCTGGCGTTCATAGAACGTCATAATTTCTGCAGTACAGGGCAGTGCTGATGCCCTGCTCCGTACAGCACAAGTGATCAGATGATTGCAACTTCAAGTCCAAAAGTGAAAAAAGTTTTTAAAAATATGAATAAAATAAAGAAAATTAAAATCACACCCCTTTTGCCCCATTGAAAATAAAACAACTAGAAAAAAATAAAAAATACACATATTTTGGTATTGCTGAATTCAGAAATGTCTGATGTATTAAAATATAAAATAAATGAATCCAATCGGTAAACAGTGAAACAAAAAAAAAAATTAAAAACCCCAGGGTTATGTTTGGTTACAAAAAATAAACCCAGATACTGAAAAGTAAAAATGTTACGGTTTTCAAAAAATGGCTCCAAAAGCAAATTATTTTTGTCAAATTTCCCCGCAATTTTTTTTACCCACTTCTTAAATTGAAAGAGAACGACACATGTTTGGTATCATGGTACTTGTACTGACCTGGAGAATCATACATACAAACGTAGAAGTGCACTTTTTTTGCAATTTCACCACACTTGGATTTTTTTTTTACCATTTTTAATACACTATATCGTAAAGTGAATGGTTTCATTCAAATGTACAACTCATCCCACAAAAAACAAGCCCTCATATGGCTATGTGAAAGGAAAAATAAAAACGTTATGCCTCTTCATAGAAGGGGAGGAAAAAACAAAAGCGCACAAATGGGGTTAACCTTACTTTCATCTTATGGGTTAAACAGTGATTTATGAAATGTAGCCTTGTCAAAACTTTGGAAATTTTTCTTGTATTCAGTGAAATATGGATTAAAATCATAGTTTTCTAAGAGAATGTTTTGGAGACCCAAGGGTCAGTGGGTGGTCTTGTTCGCTAGCGTAGCTGTCTTTAGAAAGATCGCACAGGCTCAGACTCATCCCAATGAACACCTGTGTTTCTTGCTCATGGGCAGAATACTACTCAGACAACACAAGGTGAGGGTACCACACTTTAGAAAGGGTTTTTGAGTCCCCAACAGTTAACAGCATATAGTACATTCCCAGCAAGCACACAAGATGGTGCAAGTGACAGAGTCTCACCCTTCCACTGGCTTGGCAGGGATTACAAACTCTGTGAATTTGGGGCATTCTGGGCCAACAACGCCAGCCAGCAGCACCCTGCTTTTGGTGGGCACCCACTGAAAGGAAGTAGAGGCAGGCTGAGGAAGTTGACTGAGCAGAGCGAGGTATGGGGCCAGGTTACCGGATTGTACCAACCTAGGTTCTCCAACCAATTTGTGGCTTTGCTGTTGCACAATGGAACAGTTCTGTAATCCATCAGTTGGAACCATGGTCCCGAAGGCTGAAGTCCTGTAGAATCACACCGGAGAAAGGAGCAGGCCCCTTTATTTTAAATTCCTCAGCTCCCATTTCAGGGCATTGTGCCCAACAATATTGGGGGGAGATAATCATGGCTGCTTCCTTAGTGTTTGGTAGTTCAATTAGACTGCATACTTGTCCTCCAAATGATGCAGACTAGTACACAGCAGGGGGTCAATATAATATACATTTACAGTATGTATATGCCTGTAAATATGTGTGTATGCGCGTGTGCCTTTATATCTGGTATGCGTGTAATCGCTGAGCTCAGCAGTCATGCCAAGGTAGATGTCACAAGCTGTTGAGGCCTGTGATTAGCTATAGTGGTCAAGTGTGACATTATCACTGTGTCTGTGAAAAAAGATATAGCAGTAGCAGAGAGACATCACTAGGCCAGATGAAAATTAGTAACTTTGATTTTATTATTTTTTCCCTAGCTCAAGGTGATGAGCACAACAAATAGTCATTTACCACATTAACAATATATAGAGTGTATATCTGTTTAATTTAATATTAGCTTCATTGAAAAAAATGGGCTTTTCTTTCAAAAATAAGGAAATATGTAAGTGATCCTAAACTTTTGAACTGTAGTGTATATGTGGCACCCCTGAGGTTTCAGTCGCCACAGGGCATTGCATTTCATTTCAAAGTACAATGCTTGGACTCGGGTGATGAAGGAGTTAATCATTGGTGTTGTTTTCTCACTTACAAAACATCTAGCTATGAGTCACCACTTACACAGGAAGCCAGATAGTCTGGGGAATTCCAGGTTACCAGGCAACAGCCACTAAGAGTCATCCCAAGGGTGGGGGCTGCCAGAGGAAGTGAGCAGACACAAACCTTTTTCACTTCCGTTCCATCTGGGAGCAGGAGAGAGCAGACAGCCTTAAGAGAGGAAGGAGAGCAAGGTTGTTCCTTGGGACGGGAGACTGGAGGACTTTGTCCCAGGACCAGGAGCCACAACACCGCACTAAGTCTGCAGGAATGAGACTGGAATAGGGCGAGAGGTGACCAGTGGAGATGGTGAGACAGAGGAGACATGGTAGCTGAGGTTAAGCCTAACCGTTCCCACAGTGGTAGCACAGTCTGGGGTCAGAGCCCTTGGATGGGAAACCTTCATGGACTCTAACAAATCTGCATGGGATGGGGATTCCATGTCCCATCGCCCACCACCCACTTTCCCGGAGCACAGTGACATTTAGGATCCCGGGTTGGTTTTACAGCCAGGCCCCACGGCGAGGACCCGCATCACCTGCACATGGCACAGGACACTTAACACGGACAGTGGGGTCCCCAAGTTGCTTCAAGCCACGGGGATCCACAACCAAGCTCAAGGAGGAAGGTCTAACACATTTCCACAGACACTGGGGATTGCCTCCGATTTACCCAGGACCGGCTGGAGTCCATCCATGATGGCAGAAACTGGCACCTCCGGTGAGCTTTAAGAACTGTGAGTAAAAGGAACTTTGAGCAGCAGCCCCGGTGTTGTCCTTGTCATTCACGGCACCGCTGCCCCATGCTTTGGCGCCATCAACCATCCCCATCGCCCTCATCCTCCTTGGGGCTCACTCCACCTGTGGGGAACTGGACTATCTGTGCTGCGTTAAAATCAGCCCTGGAGGAGAGCAACATCCCTGGCACACCACGGGTGGCGCTGCAAAGCATTCCCCATTCCCATCCAACACCGCTCCTGGAAGAGGAAAAGTCGCAGAAAGGGTCTACGGCGGAGGAGGCCGCGACCCCAGTCACCGCTGCAACCAGTGACACGCTTCCCAGGGACCCTTCACCCTCCTTCCATCCCCATTTACACCTTGCACCCGCTTGTTTGTCCTTTACATGTAGCCGACGGGGCCACGGGGCCGGGTAAGGCCAGTCACAACAACCCCACAAAACCACTTACCCGGTGACGAGTAACCCCTGAGGCCTCGTGGGGCGCTACATATATATAATCTTTTCATTGGACAACATTGGACGACATTGAAGAAATGATACTTTGATACAATGTACAGTAGTCAGTGTACAGCTTGTATAATAGTGTAGATTTGGTGTGCCCTCTAAATCACTCAACACTCAGTGATTAATGTCTAAACTGCTAGAATATAAAAAATCCAAAACAAAATCCATAGTTTGTGATGTGTCAAAATCATCATGAGTGAATAGCATATGATATGGATAATCAGGACAAGATAATGAAATTACTCCTATATATAATCTCAAAAAGTGTGGACACACAATAGAGTACTTATTTTGTATGATACAAAATGAAAACGTTTTTATTCAAAAAATGCATAACATACAACTAAATACAGTAATGAAAAAATGGAAAAGAGGAAATCCAAGAATAATCTCTTGTGATTAGTGATGGGCGAACCTGAACTGTAAAGTTCGGGGTTCATACCGAACACATAGTATTCGTACACGCGATCCCGAACACGAGCTTTCCTGAGAAGCTCGTGTTACAGTTCGGGCCTACGGGCTGTAAAACAAAAAAAGCAGCAAGTGGTGGAAATTCCTTTCCCAATCCAGCAACACGTCCGAGATAGATGTGAATTAAATTTTTAATTCACATCTATCTCGGACGTGTTGCTGGATTGGGAAAGGAATTTCCACCACTTGCTGCTTTATATTCCTTAACACGGAGTTCATATCCTTGCACCGTTCTGGGTCCTGGAGCCAGGTGAAATGATACTGTGGGTGAGCTGAAAAAACTCTCTTTTCTTGTAAAAAAAAAAAAGCACATCATTAAAAATATTATGATCATACTAACAAGTCCCGTGACGCGTCCTGCAGACTGTCTCCTGTCCGATCATTGCTGTGCCCCCCGGTAAGCACCACTGACTAAAGGACCTTCCATGACGTCATAGCCATGTGACCAGTCTGGTGTGAATGTTGTACAGACACTTGCTTACAGACTAGTTACATGGCTATGACGACATGGAAGGTCCTGTTGACTGAACTTTGACTGTCACTGTGCGAGTGTTGCATCGGCATCACACGGTATGGCCGAACACTCTCCTGACAGGAGTAGTCGACTGCATGTATTTCCATGCAGCTAAGGTGCTCGTGTCCAGATAGTGTGCGGCCGTACCGGGTGATGCAATGCGAGACTGCACAAGTCATACGCAAGTGGAACTCAAGCCTCAGTTTCAGCCTGCTTCTCACTCTGTATAGACGCTTGTCTGTGCAGAGTGATGAAGCAGAGCTGACAATGCTCTCTCTACTTATCACTCTGTATAGACGCTTGTCTGTGCAGAGTCAAGAAGCAAAGTTGACATTGCTGTACCTGTGGACTACGTCGGACTAAGGGGTACTTTGCACACTACGACATCGCAAGCCAATGCATGCAATGCCGAGCGTGATAGTCCCCGCCCTCGTCGCAGCAGCGATATCTTGTGATAGCTGCCGTAGCGAACATTACTGCTACGGCAGCTTCACATGGACTTACCTGCCCTGTGACGTCGCTCTGGCTGGCGACCCGCCTCCTTCCTAAGCGACGTCACATGGCAGCCATCCAATAGCAGTGGAGGGGCGGAGATGAGCGGGACGTAAACATCCCGCCCACCTCCGTCCTTCCGCATAGCCGGCGTGAGCCGCGGTGACGAAGGTAAGCTGATGTTCCTCGCTCCTGCAGCTTTTCACACAGCGATGTGTGCTGCCGCAGGAACGAGGAACAACATCGTACTGTCGCTGCAGCGAAATTATGAAAATGTCGGACACTACACCGATGATACGATTACGACGCTTTTGCGCTCGTTAATCGTATCAAAAAGGATTTACACACTACGATATCGAAAGCGAGGCCGGATGTGCATCACTTTCAATCTGACCCCACCGACATCGCAGCTGCAATGTCGTAGTGTGCAAAGTACCCCTAAGAATTTTTTAAAATACAGATGGAGTCTCTAATTTGGCGTGACACCATGAATTTCGGGCTTAGTACCAGCTGAGAATACAAAGCTGGTATTAACCCCTTTATTACCCAGCATGCCACCACCATCAGGGCCGCTGGACGAGCCGGGTAAAGCTTTTAAGTATAGAATATTTATGTCCATTTCAATTATATTTTTCTGGACTGGGTCCCTGATTAGCTTAATTGTCCTATATTTGACTTTAAGTCCCACATTTTTTAACAAATACATTTATTCTAAGTAGAATTATTATCAAACAAATTCCTTTTATTTATTTAATTCATTTATAAATAGATATCACACAGTGCACAAAGTGAAAAAATGTATTAAAAAGTACTATATAAAAAACAATTAGAGGATGGCCTCATGACAGGGTAGCGTGATCCACATAATTTCAATTAGAATATTAGCAGTTAAGGTACAAAGTATTTGGTGGTATTAGGAGATTTGTATATCTTTTATGTACATACAAAGTGCCCAGCATAATGCAACATCCATATTCACATAATTCACAGATTATATTAATTCATATCCATGTATAAATACATATAAAGTGCTTGATACAATGCAGTATAAGTTATTAATACAGTCCTCCAATAAAATGGTCCTATATATCTATAAATAATGACATATAGAAAGTACATGAAAGTTCACCAGTGAACAGTGGTTAGGGAATAAAGGGTTACTTCATAGTGAACACCCACCAACTGTTGCAGTATATGCTGTGTGGATCAGGCCGCCCTGCAACTTGACGCGTTTCGCCAAAGCATTGTCCTGGAGGTGCAGGTACGGCGTGGTCGAGATCCTTATATACATCCTCGCTTAGTCGCACCTGCATATTCGGCGCACGCCTCTCATCCACCTGTACTTTCCCTGCCACGGCTGGCGTCCGGAGATGGTCACTGCGCATGCGCACAGCGCTTCAATCCGATAGGACACCGGGCGTGACATAGAAGAGGGAGATGGGATGATCTGCGCGCGCACATGCAGTGCGCTGTTTCCACCATCTTGCATGAGGGCATGAGGAGGGGCATTCATACACCAGGACTGCGATAGTTTAAAGTTTCATTATAGTGCATTTTATTTCTATTTTAACACGTAGGAGACATTTATCTAATCTTGCAATTATCATAACGCTGTCCAAGTGTATTTCAGCCCCCCAGGATGCACCCATGCACTTAGATTTTCCCTGGAGTTACAAAAGATTCATATATTACAAATGGATCAGTTTCTTGTTTCTTTCGAGATGAACTTTTTATCACAGCGAAGGAGGATATAGAGCCACCGTACTCCTGTTGAGGATACACAAATCATAATAAAAAATTAAAACATTAAAAATGGAAGGTAGGAGTATACAGGCAGCATATCACCTCCCCATGCTAATAGAGTGTCATAAAAATGGTTTGAAACTAATCGCATCATTTAGTCCATTTGGTTTAGTTGTATTTAGCACTGTTATCCAACGTGCCTCCTTTTGGGCTAGATTTTTCTTTATATCACCTCCTCTAGGTCCCAGCTGTACTCTGTCTATACCCCTGAATTTTAGTAGTCTCCAATTGCATTGGTGTTTATCTCTAAAATGTCTCGGGATATTTTTTAATATTTCAATTTCTTCTGTTTTTTTGGCCTTGTTTGCATTTTTAATATCTCGGATGTGTTCCATGATTCCAACTCTAAGTTCACGTGATGTTAGTCCTATATAAATTAAGCCACATGGGCAATGTGCCCAGTATACCACTCCAGCCGTGCGACAGCTGATGTGGTGCACTATCGTATATGTGGTTAGATGAGCCAAATCATGGAACACTTGAGATCTCTCTACTTGGGCACAGGCACCACAATCCCCACATGGATATGTGCCCCACTTTGGTTTAGTGCTTTGTCTCCATATGTTTTTTTGGGGGGTATATAATGGCTTCTTACAACCAAATCTTTAATTGTCTTGGATCTCTTAGATGTAATTGCTGCTTTAGATGTTAAAACTGTGGCAAGGTCATTATCTGTTAGTAAAATAGGCCAGTATTTGTTTAGTATGTTACACATCTCTCTCCATTGGCATGATAGGAGGTAATAAAGTGCACCTTTTGGTCTGCTTGTTCCTTATTTGTTGGTTTTAGAAGCTCTATACGTGATGTTGTTTTCGCTCTTGTGTATCCTCTTTTGATGTCTTGATTCCTATATTGGCGAAAATGAAATCGTTTTCTTAGGTCCTGAGCTTGCGCCTCAAATAGATTATCACTTGAACAAATACGCCGTGTCCTCTAAAAACTGACCTGTCGGTATCCCTCTGATTGTCTGTGTTGGGTGGGAAGATTTTGCACTCAATAAAGAATTGACAGCTGTCTTTTTTCGGTATATATCGGTCATCAGGCTTCCATCTCGTTCCCTGAAGATCTTGACATCCAGAAAGTCAATATTTTCTTGGCTGTAGATCTATGTAAGTTTTATGTTATGATTATTCCTATTTAGTTGTTGCATGAACTGATTCAGCCGGTGAGTCTCTCCTTCCCAAATCAAAAAAAATCATCTATGTAGCGCAGCCATATATGAACTGCGCCACATGATTCAGATGGAAATTGTATGGACCGCTCCCACCACCCAAGAAAGAGGTTTGCAAAAGAGGTCGCACAAGACGCCCCCTTTGCAGTTCCCCTCTCCTGGACGTAGTAGCGGTCCTTAAATAAAAAAAAATTATGCGTCAGAATGAATTTCAACAGCTGTATTAGGAGACTCACCAGCTGATCATCCATGTTAGACATTTTCAAATAGTATTCAACTGCAGTGATTCCATCCTTGTGTGCAATTGATGTGTATAAAGATTGCACCTCTGTCGTTGCCATCACCATATTAGTTTCTAAAGTTCTATCCTGTATTCTGTTCAAGAATTCAGTTGAATCACGAATGTGTGATGGCAATGTACTGACTATTGGTTTCAGGTAGTGACCCAGGAATTTACACACTGGTTCACAGAGGCCTTGATTTCCAGATACGATTGGCCTGCCAGGTGGTTGCAGCGGCTCTTTATGTATTTTGGGCACAAAATATATCGTGGGTACCCTTGGAAATTCAGATGTAAGTCCCTCAAAGACAGATTTGGGAATTATGGTCGTGTCAAAGGCATTTTGTAGAATTATACCCAATTCATTCTGGAATCTATATGTTGGATTTCCCTCCAATCTTTTATAACAAGACTTGTCATTCAGCTGTTTCATAGCTTCACATTCATAAGCTTCCGTGGACCACAGGCTGCAGCTGCCCCTGGAAATGGCGCATTGTTTCTCAGTGCCATTTCCAGGCGCTTTACCCGGCTTGTCCAGCGGCCCTGATGGTAGTGGCACACTGGGCAATAAAGGGGTTAATACCAGATTTGTATTCTCAGCTGGTGCTAAGCCCGAAATTCATGGTGTCACGCTAAATTAGACATGGCCACCATGAATTTGTTAGTAAACAGTTAAAAAACCACAACACATAGAATTTTTTTATTAAAAATAAAACAAAAAAAACATTTAGAGACTCCATCTTTATTATAAAAAAAATCCTTAGCCCAACATAGTCCACAGGTACAGCAATGTCAGCTCTGCTTCATCACTCTATACAGACAGCGTCTATACAGAGTAAGAAGCAGAGAGAGAATTGTCAGCTTTGCTTCATCGCTCTGTACAGAGTGAGAAGCAGGCTGACAGTGAGGGTATGATTCCACTTGCGTCTTTCATTGCATCACCCCACACGGCCTGACTCTCTCGGGGCAGGAGTGCCTCAGCTACATGGAAATACAGGGAGGCGACCCGCTCCTGTCGGGAGAGTGTGCCCCGTGCAGGGTGATGCGATGCGACACTCACACAGTGACTGTCAAAGTTCAGTTAACAGGACCTTCGATGACGTCATAGCCATGTGACCAGTCTGTAAGCCAATGTCTGTACAACATTTACACCAGACTGGCCACATGACTATGACATCATGGAGGCTGCTGTAATCCAGGAGCACAGCAATAATCACACATGGAAGCAGAAGCATCCGGGAGACAGAGTCTGCAGGACGCGTCATGGAACCTGTAAGTATAATGACAATGTTTATTATTACCTATATTCATATTTTACAGCCCCCTCCCCATTCCATAACTGTAAAGCCCGAGTTCGGTGTTCGGACACAAGTTCGCTTTATTTCAGAACCCGAACTCAATCTTTACAAAACGTTCAGGCAAGGCTCCCGATCCCGAACATTGGGGGGTTCGCCCCCAATTGTGATCTGTAAATACATCAGTGCATCTACATTCAGAAAAATAGAGATAATATGTGCCCCTGTAGGTGAGCCATATGTACACAATTCAATATGGTGGGTGTGAAAAAGTGTTTGCCCTTTCCTGCTGTCTTGTTCGTTTGCATGTTTGTCACACTTAAATATTTCAGATCACCAAACAAATTTAAATATTAGACACAGATGACACAAGTAAACACAAAATGCAGTTTATAAACGGTCTTTATTAAGGAGAAAATGAATACAATCCTACAGGGCACTATGTGAAAAAGTAATTGCCCCTCTCTCACCCATAAAACAGAAATTAACTATGGTTTATCACATCTTTGGGAAGCAGAGTTCAATTTCCCTAGCCACACCTAGGCCTGATTACTACCACACCTTTTCTAAATCAAGAACTCACTTAAATAGGACTTGCCTGACAAAGTGAAATAGACTAAAAGATCCTCAAAATTTAAACATGTCACGATCCAAAGAAATTCAGTAACAAATGAGGAACAAAGTAATTGAGATCTATCGGTCTGGAAAAGGTTATATTGCTACTTCTAAAGCCTTGGGACTCTAGAAAACCACAGTCGGAGCCATTATCCACAAATGGCAAAACTATGGAACAGTGGTGAACCTTCCCACTAGTGTGTGGTCAACCAAAATTAACCCAATAGTTCAGTGACGACTCATCAAAGAGGTCACAAAAGACCCCCCAACAACATCCAAAGATCTGCAGGCCACAATTGCCTCAGTTAAGGTCAGTGTTCATGACTTCACCATAAGAAAGAGACTGGGCAAAAATCACCTGCATGGCAGAGTTCCAAGACGGAAACCACTGCTGAGCAAAAAGAACATAAAAACTCGTCTCAGTTTTGCCAGAAAATAATTGTTAAATGAAAAGACAAACGTTCAACTTTTCAACTTTTTGGCTTCCCCGTTGTCTCCTGGACAAAGGGAAGCCATTCGATGATTGGAGCATCACCACACATCCCTCTATGTGGTGGATTTACTATGGAAAGTGTGCTATATAGTTTAGGTTAGCAGTATTGCTTAGATTATATAGGTGTGTTTCCCTTTAGCATATATTTTCTGTAGTTGCTTTAGCACTTGCAGTTGATACATATATTTGATGCTGTATTTTGGTTCTCTATGAAACTATGATCGTGTCCTTTATACGATCATCCCTATGTTATACATGGTGCCAATATTGAACAACTGCATTGGTTATGCACTTAAGGGGTTAATGTGGCATTTACGATCATGTGTTCTCCTATTTGAAGTCATGGATTGGTGCCTAGTAAAGGATTGGATGGTGGCAGACCATGCGCAGCTATGGCACCTTGGAAAGTTGATGATGGGTTCAGGCGCATGTGCATTAATCACATAGGACCACATTACGCATGTGATGTGCGATGGCTCTTTTGACGCATGGACACAGGACGCTGATGCAGACACATTCACTATGCTGCCCCATGAGATCATGTGGACAGGTGATATTTTTGGATTGGTTGTTTATCTCCAGGACAATGGGGAAGCCATTCCATGATTGGAGCATCACCACACCCCCCTTTGTGTGGAGGATTTGCTAAGGAAAATGCGCAATATGGATGTTATGGATGTATACACATCCTTTTGTTGCTCTATCACAGCAGTTTGTGCTTTTTGTATATACACTTTTGGACATTTTGGAGATGGTATTATATGTAATACATACAGTATGGTCTAGTGTATTGCTGTTGTTTATGTGTGTATTCGATAATGTGATTGGATTTGGGATACTAGAGGGAGGTGACAATGTTGATTTGCTTTTTACTGATTGTTCATGATATTTAAACTTGTCCTTTTGACACTAACTGTATGCTTGACAAAGACCTATAACAGATGGAAATGTTGCTTCTATGGCAGAATAAAAAAAGTGGATCTTAATTTTTCACCTATTGTTACGCTGTCTACTTTTCATTTACCTATGGTCTTTCTACCCCCTGAAGAAGACGCAACGAAACGTGGGGGCAGGCGTCGTGTTACCTTGAGGAGGCCGTGCTCTCTTATCTATTAAGGTGAATTTGTCATGCTACCATTTGGTGTTACTATGTGTCGATTCTGACACCTTTTCAACTATGTATGTTTTCTCCTTGACACTGTCTTGAGCCGTCTCCTCTGAATTTTACCTGCATTTGAGGCTTTAGGTTTTGTGTCCTGTGGATTTTTGTATGATGGTTACCCTGCTGGTTACTATCAGCTGAATAATCATCAGCTGACCTTACTCTAATTGTAGTGGCATGACCTCTGGCCACAATCTTCCAGCACTTGACATTTTATTTGTGTATTGTGTTTACTTATTTATTCATCCTTTTGAATCCTTTTACACTAACCCTTTTGCCTCATATAAATATATTTTTTTGTACCTAATATATACATACTATGCAAAGTTTTTTTGACGCCCCTTTTTCCAGTCAATAGCTGTGTTTTATTATGTGTGCATTTTAATTATGTATTAATAAAGATTTAATATTCAGTGACTACTTTGTTCGGTTTTCTTCTTTTTTGGTATAAGTCTTTCTACAAGTGGACTTCTTGGATTTGACGGGCACCCCTCTTTGGACTGCATGCTTTATTTATACAAAAGTTCTACTTGAAGTACTACAAAAATCCCAGTTTCATTAAATAAGTATTGATCACCCATCAATTTTCAAATAAATTATATTTACAAAGGGGCTATTGACATGAATTTCTTCCCAGATGTCAGTAACAACCCATTTAATCCACACAGGCAAAGAAATCAAACCATAGATGTCCATCAATTATGTATAATAATGAGAACTGACACAAAAGAAAAGTATTGAACACACTTGCTAAAAATTTTTAATACTTTGCACAAAAGTCAAGTCACCTCCTGTATGGAGAAACTAGTTGGATACATTGCTCAGGTGTGATTTTGGGCCATTCTTCCACACAAACACTTCAAATCATTAAGGTTTTGAGGACTCCTTCTATGAACTCTGAGCTTTAGTTCCTTACAGCTCTCCGATATGGCTTTCCTTCCTTTCTGAGTTTTGGACTGTGCCTGAAAAGTAATTTCTGACCACATATGGGGTATTGCCGAACTGAGAAAGATTGCATGACAAATTTTGTGGTTCATTTTATCCTGTTACCCATGTCAAAAATTTGGGCTTTCAGCATAATTTTTGTTGAAACAAATATTTCATTTTCATGGCCCAAAAGTTTAAAAATTCTGTCAAGCCGCATGGGTTCAAGATACTCACCACACCTCTATATAAATTCCTTGAGGAGGTGTAGTTTCCCAAATGGTGTCACTGTTGGGGTTTTCTGCTGTTTTGGAACTTCGGCGGCTCTCTAAATGTGACATAGTGTCCACAGTTTATTCCAGACAATTTTGCACTCCAACAATAGCGCTCCTTGCTTTCTAAGCCCTGCCGTGTGTCCAAAGAAGAGTTTTACCTGTTGATTCCAGGTATTTCTGTAGCTCTCCACGGGTGGTTCTCAGGTCTTGAACAACTCTTCTGATAATTCTTCTCAGTCTTCTGTCTGAAATCTTGCTGGGAGTACTTGGTCATGGGCCGATTTATGGTGAATTTATGTTCTTTTTGGATCACAGCCCCAACAGTGCTCACTGGAATCTTCAGTAGTTTAGAAATTCTTCTGTAACCAATGCCATTAGTATGCTTTGCAACAATAAGGATGTAAAGGTTTTGAGACAGCTCACTGGCTTTACCAATCATGAAAGGTTTCTTGTGTGGCCCCTTGGTAATGAGACACCTTTTTCACTACGTGGCAGGATTGCTTTCTAATTACTGATACTTTTCAGCTGGTGCCATGACTTTCCATGACTTTTGCACCTGTCATGAGTGTCTTCTCTCCTGGTGATGTTTGGGACAGTTCTGAGCTCCACATCAAATAGTGAGGCGCTATATATTAAATGTATTTGCGTTCTGTTTGTAGTACAAGGTTAATGTAATTTTCCCTGCTAGTAGCTCCTGTTTAATTCACCATACGTGCAGCTTTTTTGTGACCACACCCATCTCCTTTAAATAGTGACATTATCCATCACCTGATGCCGGAAATAGAGGATTATTTCTGTTCTGTTCACGTTGGAGGGAGGAAGCATTTAGGAGCTGCTGGAGATTTGCTACGGTAGTTTTGCTGTTTGGAGCCATTTTGTTTGCAGCTTGGATGTCTGGCTGCAGCTTTGCAGTTTTGTTATATCTTTTTTTGTCTATTTCCACCTGTGTGTCTACCTACCATTGTGTTTGTTTATTGTAATGATGGGACTAGTGCTCTAGCTGGCCTTCTCACTAGCCAGGGTGCGTTTAGGGCAAGTGAGGGCCTAGACACGTGATGGGGTATAGTGATGTTAGGGAGTTCAGGGATCAACTGAAAGTGAGTGTAGGTGATGGCCCTTCTTCCATCTCTCTAGCATCAAGGCCCAATGTTGTATCATGTACCCGGTGTACTCTGTGGTGACACTAGTTGAGGGTTCCCTTATATCTGAATGAATCCCAATAGTCACAGTATGATGACACCTCTCTGTCTTACCACGTCAAAGTGACAGGGCCCTTACTTACATAGCGCTCACTAATATACAAATTAGACACACTGAATACAGTTTTATGGCAATACAATAATGTAACAATTTATTAAGATTGCATCAAGATAATGTTCAATTATGGAATGGCAGAAACAATATAACCCTGTTCTATTGATTGAATTATTGTAAATCATACAAGCAATGTAAATCATAGTATATAGAGAAATAAAGCATCAATACATTACGTAAGTATTGTAACATCACTTCTCAACTGGAGGGACCACAGTGTCAGCGAGAAGGAGAATACTTTGGTCTTATAATCACAGAAGTAGTGCGCCCACTATACCTTCTGGAGCGTCCCTAACTCGCTGAACAGGGTCCCCCTTTTTTATACACAGCTCTCACATCCTCCTCCATCATGGCTGCACAATATGTTTTAGCCAGATCATCAGTTTCTTGCAGCTGCACAGTATGTTATTTTTTTACAAAGTTAAAGTTTTATGATCACTTAAGTTTTATGATCACAACACAGTGCTTCAAGGTTGTTTGTTACCAATATAACAACTCAAAGTTTGTTTGCAAAATTTGTTTGCTATTGATTATAGTCTAACATCTCAAAGTTCACTGGTATGTTGTTTTCACTACGTTAACTTCTCATGTTCAGGCATAACGCTCTAAGATTGTAGCACATGGACAGCATGACTTCCATAATCACCTATTCTGAAGACTGTATACCTATTTTAATCCAATCACACACTCATACTTGTCTCATTTGTATTACACTCTTTCTTCCTGTGTTCAGTACTTTTTCTTTATTTCTGTGTTCAATTAATTTTTCATGTTAAATCATCTAAAGGGGAGAGCAGGGTTGGACTGGGATGTCTGGGTCCCACCAGAGGAATTGACACCAGGGGCCCGCCCTACAGTGATATTCAAATACCTGTTGGCCATTATCCCCGTTATAGTGGAGCATCAACTGTGAAATACAGACGGCTCCTGCACATCTCCTGTGCACACACAATAACTGATGTACAATTACAGTAGTTTGCAGTAAGGGGGATCTTTGGTGAAAACAAGTTATCACCGATCCACAGGTTAGTTAGGTGATCAGTTATTGAATGAATGGATCAGTGGACGAGTCAGACATGAGCTCCACTTTCAAGGGGATAAGAGTTGCACGATCGGGGCATTCGGGGCATGTCCCAGCAATAAGTCCCCACAGATGACTATGTTATAACTTATCCATAGGCCACATTCACACGTTCAGTATTTGGTTAGTACGTTACACTGAACATGGGCACATGGCCTTAGAATAGGCGATTGCTTAGCATATTTGATACAGTGTAATTGTCACAGGACAGGGAGGGGTTAAACATTCAAGTATTTAAAGGGGTGGTTCACCTATTTTTTTTATTTTGTCTATGGATGTAACTTACCATTTTGGGAGTTTTCTTAATTGGTCTCTATTTCCAGTTCTGGCACTGAGCGGCGCTATCCTGCACGCTCAGTGCCAGTCACATGACCCCCTGTAGCTGTGGCCACCAGCATCCTCTGATGTCCTGTCAAGTTCCGGGCTCTCAAACTTGACGCTTACGTCAGAGGATGCAGGCGCCACTCAGATTGATTGACTTGGCTGTGGGCGGTGACCACCGCACGTCACAGCCCAGCATCGAGGGGAGGATCCAGAGGATGGCACAGTGTGGAGCGGTGAAGACGGCTGAGCACCCGGCAGATTGGTGAGCACGGCGCGCCAGTGTGCAGTACAGGGGGGGTTTCTTCAGCTGAATTCCCCCCTGTCACGCAAGTATGTGATCACACTATCCGCCTGCTGTGCTCAGCTGTCAGGAGAGCGAGCGGTGTCGGCAGTGTGATCATATACTCTCACCAGCAGCACAGGTGACCGGACGCTGCATGGGACCAATTTGCTCCACTCTGTCACCTGCACAACAAGTCCCAGAGTGGAGACAGTTAGTGACATGCTCTGCTCTGACACATAGTGTGCTATATGTCACTATCTTGCTCCACTCTGGGACTTGTTGTGCGGGTGAGAGGGGAGAAAGTGGGTCCTATGCAGCAGAAGTCACAGAGTGGAGCAAGTTAGTGACATATAGCACACTATGTGTCAGAGTAGAGCATGTCACTTACTGTCTCCACTCTGGGACTTGTTGTGCCAGAGTCACCGCTCTGCTCTGTCACTTGTCCTGCTGCATGGGACCAACTGTCGGCACTCTGTCACCTGCACAACAAGTCAGAGTGGAGCAAGTTGGTGACAGAGCACCCCCCCTCTTCTCCCCCTCCCCCCCTCTTCTCCCCCTCCCCCCTCTCTTCTCCCCCCTCTCTTCCCCCCCTCTCCCCCTCTTCCACCCCCTGTTCCCTCCACTCTCTTCTCTCCCCCCACTCTCTTCTCCCCCCCTCTCTCTTTACCCTCCCTCTCTCTTTACCCTCCCTCTCTCTTTACCCTCCCTCTCTCTTTACCCTCCCTCTCTCTTTTCCCTCCCTCTCCCTTTTTTCCCTCCCTCTCTCCCCTCTCCCTCTCTCTTTACTCTCCCCCTCTCTCTCTTTTCCTTCCCCCTCCCTCCCTCTCTTTTCCTTCTCCCTCTCTCCTGGCATGGTTAGTACAGAAATCTCTCGATCGTGGAGGGGTGAGACAGAGTAATAAACATGTAGTCCCTAATGTGTCTGTGTATTTATTTCTAATAAAGTATTTTTTCTGTGTGCTGTCTTTTTTTTTTTAACCCTTTATTGGAGATTCTTAATGGCCGGGTCAAACTTGGCCTGACATTAAGAATCTCGGGCTTTATACCAGCTGGTAAAACATAGCTGGTATTAACCCCTTATTACCCAGCGTGCCACCTGCCACCAGGGCCACTGGAAGAGGCTTTTTTGAAAGCGCCATTTTCTGGGGCGGCTGTGGACTGCAATTCGCAGCGGGGGTCCCAGAAAGCTTGGGCCACTCTGCGCTGCGGATTCCAATCCCCAGCTGCCTAGTTGTACCTGGCTGAACACAAAAAATGAGCAAAGCCCACATCATTTTTTTTTTTTAAATTATATCATGAAATTCATAAAATAATTTAAAAAAAAGGGCTTCCCTATATTTTTGATTCCTGGCCGGGTACAAATAAGCAGCTGGGGGTTGGGGGCAGCCCATACCTGCCTGCTGTACCTGGCTAGCGTAAAACAAATATGGTGAAGCCCACGTCATTTTTTTAAAAAAGTTTTTAGGCAAAAACCTTTATATAAAAAAAAAAAAGGCTTCCCTGGATTTTCCATTGCCAATGAAGGTAACAGCAAGCAGCGGGGGTTAGCAGCCGGAAGTTGCTCGGGATACCCTTAGCAATAGAAAATGCAGCGGCAGCCACACTTTTTTTTTTACCCCTAACCCTAGGGTTAGAGTTGTATTTGGGGTTTTTTTTGTTGTTTTTTTTTTATTTTTAAGGATTGTTTTTAAAACAAAGAAATCGACATGGACTTCGCCCATTGACCACCACAGCATTTTACTGCTCACTCATGCCTATTCCTGACCACAGCACAAGCAGAACAAGTAATCAGATGACTCCAGTGTCGGCCGATTACTTGTTCTGTGCCCCCCTGCATCCATCGCAGCGTATGCAGGCTGTGAGGTCACCTGAGTTCAGTCCAGCACTGGAGTCAGCTGATCTGAACTCAGCTGAACTCCAGCCCGCACATGCTGCGATGGATGCAGGGGAATCACAAAACAAGTAAGACCTAAGCCACAGGGCTAGAAAAACGGTGCAAGTGGAATGCGATAAAACATTGCATTCCATTCGGACCAATATTAGCCTGTGTGTCAGCGCACGTGAGCAATTATTTTCTCAGCCCTAATCAGACCGAGAAAACAATTGCAGCATGCTGAAATTGTAATGCAAGACTCTTTCACTTTTACCCATTCAAGTGTATGGGGTGAGAGAAAAAAAAAAAAAAAAAACACACTGCACTACCGCGAGTGCAGAACGAAAATCGCGAGAGCCGGCAACGGAGGAGAGAGGGAGAGGGAGAGAAATCCCTCCCTCCCCTCCTCAGAGCTGGCCTGCCCCCCGCAGCTGAGGTCTGCTCGCACAGTTGGACCTCAGTCGCAGGGACACACGCATGACACTCAGCTCTGCTGTACTGAGCGTGAGCCGAGTGTCATGCGAGGGGATCGCAGTAATCCATGTGTGGCCCCAGCCTGATCGGCCGACACTGGAGTCTGCTGATCTGAACTCAGCTGAACTCCTGTACACACAGCCCGCACATGGTCACATGTGATCGGCAGCAGGCAGTGACTGCTGTTAACCTGCAGCTATTGAAGTGTGTGCGGGATGTGACATCAGGAGTCAGCTGACTCCAGTGCCGACCGATAAATTCTGTGTCCCGATGCAGAAGGATCCGGTAAAATAATGGTTGCATGTGTTGCACATTTAATCCTCAGGATTAGAGTTGAGCGCGGTTCGCGGTTCGAGGTTCTCCAGATCTAGGCTCGAGTGAGTTTGGGGCCTGTTCTAGATCGAACTAGAACTCGAGCTTTTTGCAAAAGCTCGATAGTTCTAGAAATGTTCGAGAACGGTTCTAGCAGCAAAAAAACAGCTAATTCCTAGCTGGCTTTCCGCTGTAATAGTGTAAGTCACTCTGTGACTCACACTATTATGAAACTTCAGTGTATAGTGTGTGGGAACAGCGCCTTCAGATCACTGCTGTTTGTATAATGGCCATTTTTTTTTTTTCCTTGTCTTCCTTCTCTAAGCGCGCGCGTGTAGTGGGGAGGGCCATTATGTCAGCCAATCCCAGACACACACACAGCTAAGTGGACTTTTAGCCAGAGAAGCAACGGCATTTGTGATAGGATGTCCATGTCACATGTCCCTGCATTATAAAAACGAGTATCTGCCCGTCCAGACGCCATTATCTCTTCTGCGTCCTTGGTGTCAGACATCACTGGCGCAGGTCCGTCCTTTGTCCTATCGCCGATACTGCTGTTGCGCTGGACAGCTTAGGGATAGCACTTTCTATCAGTCCTTTTAAGGGCTCGTAACGGCAGGGTCAGAGCCATAGGTGACAGGTCCTGAAAACAGAGACAGCGTCTGTGTAGCTAAGGTCAGGGATTTCCTCGCTGCATTTCCCCATTAGAAGGGAATAGAAAGGCAGGCTTCCTTTCCTCTACCCAGAGCCCCACAATCCTGGCACTGTATCCTCCTGTCCTGTGCACACTCCAACTCATTATAACTAAGCCATTATACTAGCAAACACTGAGTGAACTTAGTGTCATCCTAAATGTGGCTGTTGGACTTCTGTATAGTCCCAGTAGTGCACAGATATTTGCAGCACCTCTGCCTGCATTGCACACTCAAACTGATAGTTACTAAGCCATTATACTAGCAAACACTGAGTGTACCTAGTGGCATCCTAAAAGTGGCTGTTGGACTTCTGTATAGTCCCACTAGTGCACAGATATTTGCAGCACCTCTGCCTGCATTGCACACTCCAACTCATTATAACTAAGCCATTATACTAGCAAACACTGAGTGTACCTAGTGGCATCCTAAACGTGGCTGTTGGACTTCTGTATAGTCCCACTAGTGCACAGATATTTGCAGCACCTCTGCCTGCATTGCACACTCCAACTCATTATAACTAAGCCATTATACTAGCAAACACTGAGTGAACTTAGTGTCATCCTAAACGTGGCTGTTGGACTTCTGTATAGTCCCAGTAGTGCACAGATATTTGCAGCACCTCTGCCTGCATTGCACACTCCAACTCATTATAACTAAGCCATTATACTAGCAAACACTGAGTGAACTTAGTGTCATCCTAAACGTGGCTGTTGGACTTCTGTATAGTCCCAGTAGTGCACAGATATTTGCAGCACGTCTGCCTGCATTGCACACTCAAACTGATAGTTACTAATCCATTATACTAGCAAACACTGAGTGAACTTAGTGTCATCCTAAACGTGGCTGTTGGACTTCTGTATAGTCCCAGTAGTGCACAGATATTTTCAGCACGTCTGCCTGCATTGCACACTCAAACTGATAGTTACTAAGCCATTATACTAGCAATTTATGCTGCCAGTTTAAAGGGGCGTAGTTGCATTGTCAGGGATATTTATTCTTTATTATTCTGCTGTTAATAAAGCTAGACCACTGCTGCAATCTACACCACCTCTCAATTTTTACTACCACATTTTCAGTGCCCAATCTTGTCGCAATCAACATGAGTGGCAAAATGACAGATGCTGGTGGAAAGGGGGAAGAGGCGTGGTGGAAAAGGAAAAAAAGGTTTTGTCCGTGGGGAAGGTGGCAAAGCTCCATTATCATCTGCTGAAGATAGACCATCTACCAGCAAAAGTAAGATGTCTACTACTTACCGTGGACAATCCGATGTGCTCCCTTTTTTACGGACACTAACAACAGGAACAAAAGGTAGATGATGGCCAAAAAAGGAAAATGCTTGAATGGATCTCAAGTGGTCCAACAAGTGCCCTCTCAGCCACTTCAAGTACCGCATCCAAAAAACACCAGTCCTCTGAGTTGTCATCCCGATCAAACTTGCTTTCTCCCAGCTCTGAAGTCTCCATCAGCCCTGCACAGTATGGTGGAACTGAGATGGCTGAGTCTGCAGAGCTGTTCAGTCACACTATAGCCTGGGAATCAGAGGTCTGCTCCCAAGCTACAGTGAGCACAGAACAGGAAATGGTCTGCAGTGATGCCCAGAACCTTTGTGACTCTGATTCAGGCCGTGAGGACCAAGTTTCTGAGCATAATGTTGACCCTTTGTCACAAACTGTAACACCTGTGGTTATAGACAATGAACATACTGATGAAGATGAGACGCAGATACCCGATTGGGATGACAACTTAAATATTCGGTCAGGGCAAGAAGAGGCTCGGTCTGAGGGGGAGGGGAGTGCAAACCCAACAATTGATGATGAAGTTCTAGATCCCACCTACTGTCAACCCACAGTCAGGCACTCGAGGAGGTCAACAGAGGTGGTGGAGGAGGATGCAACGGATGACGAAGTTACCTTGCGCCTTCCTGGACAGAGTCGGAGTACTGGTAGCACGTCTACAACTGCATCCTCAGCCACCACTCTGCCTCTGAGCACTAGTCGGGGTGGATCAACAGGTCGCATGCCCTCTAAGCCTTGCCTAGCCTGGTCCTTTTTTGACATAGCAAAAGATCGCCCAAATTATGTGATCTGTAAAATTTGTCATGGTTCTCTTAGTAGAGGTCAAAACCTCAGCAGTTTGACAACTTCTTTCATGAATCGTCACATGAATAAATATCATATGTCCCGGTGGGAAGCTCACCGTGCTGCAATGCGGCCTAGCGGAGCGAACCATCCACCGCCTGCCCCTTCCAGTGCATCCGCGCGCTCTTCATCTTCTAGGACTGTGGGGACAGCTGTCACACCTGTTTTTCCACGCACAACTTCCACCACTGTAACCGCAACAGGCAGTTTGCTTGGTAGGTCGTCAGTTGGTTTGGAAGGGGAAACAAGTGAGTGTGTACAGCTCTCTCAGACATCGATAGCACCAACGTTGGATGAAGGCAACATCATGTCTCCGCCTGCACTTTCCTCACAAACCTGCATTTTTCCAGGGACACCCTACTCAACACCGTCTACACACAGCAGCCAGATCTCTGTCCCTCAGATGTGGTCAAATAAAAGGCCACTTCCTGCGACCCATGACAAAGCTAAGAGGTTGACTCTATCCCTCTGTAAGCTCTTGGCTACCGAAATGCTGCCTTTCCGCCTAGTGAACACACAGGATTTTAGAGACCTTATGTCTGTCGCTGTGCCCCAGTACCAGATGCCTAGTCGCCACTACTTCTCTAAGAAAGGTGTGCCCGCGCTACACCAGCATGTCGCACACAACATCACCGCTTCCTTGAGAAACTCTGTGTGTGAACGGGTGCATTTCACCACCGATACTTGGACCAGTAAGCATGGACAGGGACGTTACATGTCGCTGACTGGGCACTGGGTAACTATGGTGATAGATGGTGAAGGGTCTGCTGCACAAGTCTTGCCGTCCCCACGACTTGTGTGTCAATCCTCTGTCTGTCCAAGTTCCGCCACTGCTTCTGCCTCCTCCACCTCATCTGGGTCCTCCACCTCCGCCCCAAGCCTGCCTGGTCAGGCCACCAGCGTTCTCACTGCGCAGAAGGAATCACGCACCCCTCATTACTATGCTGGCAGCAGAGCGCAACAGCATCAGGCGGTCTTTAGCTTGACATGTCTTGGAAATAAGAGTCACACAGTTGAGGAGTTTTGGTCAGCTCTGCGGTCCGAGTTTAATAAATGGTTGTCTCCACTCAACCAGCAGCCTGGTAAGACCGTGTGCGACAATGCTGCAAACCTGGGTGCGGCCCTTCGCCTGGGTAAGGTGACACACGTACCTTGTATGGCTCACGTGTTGAACCTTGTCGTCCAGCAATTTTTAACACACTATCCCGGCCTAGATGGCCTTCTGAACAGGGCACGAAAACTGTCTGCTCACTTCTGCCGTTCAAGCGCCGCAGCTGAGCGACTTGCATCGCTCCAGAAGTCTTTCGGCCTGCCGGTTCATCGCCTGAAATGTGGCGACATGCTGGAATTCAACTCTCCACATGTTACCGCGACTGTGGCAGCACCGCCGAGCCCTGGTGCAATACGTCATGACGTATAGCCTGGGCCAACGAGATGCAGAGGTGGGGCAGATCACCCTGATGGAGTGGTCTCAGATCAAGGACCTATGCACCCTTCTGCACAGTTTCGACATGGCAACGAAAATGTTTAGCGCTGACAATGCCATTATCAGCATGACAATTCCAGTCATTTACATGCTGGAGCACACGCTAAACACTATTCGGAGTCAGGGGGTGGGACAACAGGAAGGGGAGGAACTACAGGAGGATTCATATGCTCAAGGGACAACAACATCACCAAGGTCCAGACGTTCATCATCACCAACGCAGCAGGCATGGGACCATGGGGGACAGGGATCAACAAGGGCGCATAGTATCAGGCTAAATATTGAGGAAGATGCAGGAGAACATGAAGAAATGGAGGACGAACTGTCCATGGACATGGAAGACTCAGCAGATGAGGGAGACCTTGGTCAAATTTCAGTTGAAAGAGGTTGGGGGGAGATGTCAGAGGAAGAAAGAACGGTTAGCACCTCTATGCCACAAACACAGCGTGGACTTGGTCCGCATGGCTGCGCAAGACACATGAGTGCCTTCTTGTTGCACTACCTCCAACATGACCCTCGTATTGTCAAAATTAGAAGTGATGATGACTACTGGATTGCCACACTATTAGATCCCCGGTACAAGTCCAAATTTTGTGACATAATTCCAGCCATAGAAAGGGACGCACGTATGCAGGAGTATCAGCAGAAGCTGTTACTCGATCTTCGCTCGGCTTTTCCACCAAACAACCATGCAGGTGCAGGGAGTGATTCTCCCAGTTGTAACTTGACAAACATGGGACGGTCTCGTCATCTTCAACAGTCTACCCGTACCAGTAGGACCGTATCTGGTGCTGGTAACAGCAATTTTATGGAATCTTTTCATAATTTTTTTAGACCCTCCTTTGCAAGGCCACCAGAGACAACAAGTCTGACACATAGTCAACGGCTGGAGAGGATGATACAGGAGTATCTCCAAATGAACATCGATGCCATGACTTTGCAAATGGAGCCTTGCTCCTTTTGGGCTTCAAATCTAGAAAAATGGCTAGAGCTCTCCTGTTACGCCTTGGAGATTTAGTCGTGTCCAGCTGCCAGCGTTGTCTCTGAACGTGTCTTCAGTGCTGCTGGGTGTGTGCTGACAGATAAGCGCATGCGTCTGTCCAGTGACAATGTGGACAGACTAACGTTCATCAAAATGAACAAGTCATGGATCCACAAGGAATTTACTACCCCTGTGTCATCCTGGGGAGAGTAAATGCTTGTGGATTTGGAATGTGCTTGATGCAAATCAAAAGATCCTGTTTGCAACTAGGGCACAAGTGCTTCCACTGATAAGGTGTCTGTGTGGGGCCCAATTTTTGGAAAAAAGGGAGGCTCTGCTTGGAGTAACCCTTGCTTACATTGTTCATCTTGGCTTCTTTTAAAAACAGAGCTGGGATCAGGAAAGACTTTGCTACCAACCCCGGTGTCATCCTGGGGACGGTTAAGAATAGCGTATTTTTGAATGTGCTTGATGCAAATCTAGCTGTGAAGTGTACAACTAGGGCACAAGTGCTGCCACTGAATGGGTGGGTGTGTGTGGGGCTCAATTTTTGGAAAAAAAGGGAGACTCCGCTTGGAGTCACCTTGCGGTGTTTTACATGATTTTAGAAGGGCGTGCCATGCCTATATCTGTGTCTCCTCCTCTTTTTCCTTGTCCTGCTCTTTTGTTTTCGCATGAGTATATGTCCTTGTCACTTTCCCATGTGTTTGTGTTGTGTTGTGAGTTGTTTGTCACCTTTTGGACACCTTTGAGGGTGTTTTCTAGGTGTTTTTATGTGTTTGTGATTGCCTGCCATTGTTTCCTATGCAGTTCGAGTTCGGTTCGTCGAACGTTCGACGAGCCGAACTCGACCTCGAGCCGAACCGCGACTGGTTCGCTCATCTCTACTCAGGATCCTGTCATATGCGGTTTGCGTTTTTTTGCCTGTATGTGAAAGTAGCCTGCAAAATGCATGCCACACGGATGATACGGATAACAGAGACTAGGCAAAAGGGAAAAAAAGCAATCTCATGACCCCTTCATTTTTATTTTCCCCAATTATTTTTTTCACATGTTGCGCAGGCTAATAATTATAATTTCTGTAAACACACACCACACCACACCACACACCACACACCACACACCACACACCACACACCACACACACACTATTGACTATATGAGAACAAGCAGAAGATAGCCGCTTTCTTCCCCGGGTTGTGCAGAGCTGGCAGCTGCTGCTGTCCCTGTGTGATTGCTCTCCGTGCATCGACAGGGAAGAGGCAGGGAGGAGGCTTTGGACTTTGGGTGGAGAGGAGAGCAGAGTGGGTGTGTTAGATACAGTGGGTGTGTAAGATACTAGAGCCACAAAGAATTATGGGAGTTGTAGGAACTGAACCCAGGAAGTCAGAAGAGAGATTAACCCCATCAGAGCTGGAGCCAGCAATTAGGATGTGCTGCTAGAGCACGATAAAAGGCAATATTGCTGAAAAAACATAATAGATGTGTGGAGAGGCACATAATTGCAAGATTTATCAGAAAAAAAAAAATCAGTTTTGGTAACTGGACAACTTCTTTAATCTCTACTGGAAATAATCTTTCCTTTACTGATAGCGAGAAAAAGTGACCTCCAGACACAACACAATCCACTATACCAAGACCAATAATACCACATACAAGGGAGAAATACCACCACACCATGACCAATAACATATTACCACCACATAGTAACTGAATACAACTACATACAAGAAAGAAATACCGCCACACCATAATCAGAGCACATAATCACCAAATATTACCACTTACAAGGCAGAAATACCTCAACACTATGACCAGACCACATAAATGACCAAATATTACCACATACAATAGAGAAATACCACCCCACTGTGACCAGACCACATATTACCACCACACAGTGCCCGAATAATTCTATATTAATGATAAAAACCACAATACTAATAACACTAATGTCACCATCAGTGCCATGATACACAGGAGCTCTGTATATAGTGTCAGTGTAAAGAAAATAAAGTGATCACCAGTGACATTAATTAGTGACATTATACACAGGAGCTGTTTATATAGTGTTTAGTGTGTGTACATCTAATACACTGACATACCAGTGACATCTCTAGCTGAAGTTATTCATCTTCGCTTTTCCTCTTCATCCATCACTGACTGCCATCACTTCTTCCTGCCACGACGCGACTCTGCGGAAAATAACACACAGTCACCTATAGCTGATCACTCCCAGAGCAGATTCCTCACTTTTCCCCCAATTTCTATTCCCCAAATTTCTACACCACGTCAGACTTTTGTTCTCCCCATGGAAGACAGTATCCTCAATTATATTTCATCAGGAATAATGTCCCTTAACTTGCCCCTACAGTAATTATCTCTACTATTTGCCATTTTAAACCAATAATATATGTTCCTCGTTCTGACCTCATATACTAATAATATCTCCCATCCTGGCCACCTTTATTTAATAATGTCCCCATCCTGGCTGCATGTATTTGATAAAGTCTCTCATCCTGGGCCCCTATGTTCCCTCAAATGATAGTTCATTCCTAAGGTGGGGAGACAGAAGCTGGCAGTGATTGGACGTGGGGCTCCCGTGATGTCACAATGTAATGTCAGCCACGAATCGAGATTACTGACAGCGCTAAAACGGTCCCAGCACCAGAGGTGAATACAGAGGCTTTTATTTTAGCTGGGAGAAACAAGGGGAATCAGAAGGGGTTGTTAATTGCTTCCTGCCCAAAATAGCCACCCTCCAAAATAGCCCCACAAAGTGCCCCTTTCCATAATGTTCCCCAAAACTTGCCCTTTCTATAATATCTCCCCCATACCACGTCTCTGCATAAAGTTCCCCCAGCTCATTATACTAATTATACTATGCCGCTTTTCACAATTTCCTTCCTAATTGCCCCATCCTGTCCCCCATTGTCCCATCCTGCTTCTCATTGCCCCATTCTGTCCCCCATTCTGATCCCCATTGCCCCAATCTGTTCCCCATTGCCTCATCATGTCCAACATTGCCCTATCCTGTCTCACATTGCCTTATATTGTCCCACATTGCCCTATCCTATCCCCCATTGCCCTATCATGTCCTCCATTGCCCTATCCTGTCCCACATTGCCTTATCCTGTCCCACATTGCCTTATCCTGTCCCACATTGCCATATCCTGTCCCACATTGCCATATCCTGACCCACATTGCCCTACCATGTTCCCCATTGCCCTATCATATCTCACATATCCCTATCATGTCCCACATTGCCCTATCCTGTCCCCCATTGCCCTATCCTGTTCCCCACTGCCTAATAATGTCACTTGTAAAGTGACACTGCTCCTCCCCCACCATGGCCCCTGCATCTAAACCGATTCCTCTTGTTTTTTCGGCTCCACAGGAGCGCTTACCTGTGCCTGCACGTCTTCTTCTTCCGTGCGGCTCCGGTGATGACAGATGTCGGTGGGGGGCTGAGCAGTGCTCCACTGCCTCAGTCCTGGCATTGCACTGTTCAAATGTATGTGCGCCTGAAAAACATGCGTACATTTGTATATGAGAGGCAAAGTCTGCAGGTCCTGCGCGCACCTCATCTGTGCAGGCCTGGGGACTCCCTCAGTGAAAGTGTGCCGCCCCTGCAGCGGTCGAACCACTCGGATCTGGGGTCTGCTGTGGCTCGAGGGTCTCCGGACCTGGAGGTTTGCGACCACTTCAAATGAAAAGGGGGTATTTACAGGTGATAAGAGTTCGTGACGCCACCCGTGGTTCGCGGTAAGGGGAGTACCACTACTGCCTATGGGAGTACCTGGGGGAGATAGAGTGGGGCAGCCAGATGACTTTCCTTCCACGGGTAGGGGAGACCCCAGGACTCTGGATGGTGGAGGTGACGGGGAGCGTGGTGCAGATGGGAAGCAAGGGGACGACAGCGTACTCACTCAGGTAATGTTGGCAGACTCTGACAAAGGTAAACCAAGTCTCTGGGTGCCTCTGCCCTCTTGGGGGAGCTTGTTCGGGTGTCCAACTCCTTTGGTACTGCCAGATGGTCTGGAGCCTGCCTCCGTGAATTCATTTTAGAATGCTTTGGTGACCCCATTGGCTTAAAGCTGTCCGGGTCTTGCTCCCTACTTTTTGGTAGTGGAGCTGTGCTCTCAGGGGCTCACGCTTGGGATTTTTTGCAGGCTGCATAGATTGGAAAGCCCTATCCCCCTCGTTGTGCTAGTGCCCCCGATCTCTGAGCTTCTTGGGGACAGTATGTGAAGACACTATCCTCCACAGGCTAATTGCCGGGTTGCCTGAAGCTACTCCCCGACCTCGGGTCCTGTACCCTGCCATTCTTTCGGTCCCGGACCGGTTATTAGGCTTGAGATACTGTCCATCCTCCAAGACCAGGTCCAGGCACCCAGCCTCAGTACCCTGCGACCGGGTCTCCGACTCCTCCAGGCCCAGACCACTGTCTGTGACTCAACCAACTACATACAGGGAGCCACCACTCCCTCAGCCCCTCACTTCTCGAGGGCTAACACTCTTCTCTTCTCTCTTCCCTCCCACCAGCCTACCTGACCCCTAAGTGGGCGGCCCTATTCCAGCTCAGCAGCTCACTGGTGTGTCTGACAGGGTGTGGTGTGAGGTCTGATTGGGATTTGGATGCGGATGGAGGCAGTACCATAGGTTGGGAACTCAGAACCATGAGGAAAAATGAATGAGTTCAGCTCACCTCTCTTCACCCTAGGATCCACCACCGATGCACGGAACGCCCTGACCCGGGCGGAGAGACACGTGCATAGAAAAAAGAGATTTCCAGCATCGGAGAGACGGAGAGATGTATTAAAACTTAAGACGTTTATTTAGTCCATTAAAAACAGAATATTACACACAAAGGCATTGGGGCACACAGTGAGAGACGCGGGGATGGTTCTTGTCCTACGCGTTTCAACCTTTTGGTCTTAATCATGGAGATGATTAATCATGATTAAGACCAAAAGGTTGAAACGCGTAGGACAAGGACCATCCCCGCGTCTCTCACTGTGTGCCCCAATGCCTTCGCTTGTGATATTCTGTTTTTAATGGACTAAATAAACGTCTTAAGTTTTAATACATCTCTCTGTCTCTCCGATGCTGGAAATCTCTTTTTTCTATGCCTGGAACCATGAGAGGTTGAGTCCTGCACCACAAGATAAAAAGGGTGCAGTACCCTGTGACACCTTGACTAGTTCAGGGGCATCACACAAGGACCTTTGGTGAGTCACATGACTGATGTCAGCACAGGTCCTTCTGCAACTGCGGAAACTGCAGAGATCACACAGAATTTGTGTGATTACTACATTTTATGATGGAAAGGCTGGGGGCCCTTCAGAGCATGGGGGCCCAGTCTGCCCACTCTAATTCTGGCCCTGAGAAACAGCCCTGCCCAACCCACAGTAACAAGCGGTACCCCCCACAATGTAAAGCATGGGGGCCCGCTGGGGACCAGGGGCCCACTGGAGACTCGGGGCCCAACGGAGGATTCTCCGGTGCTACGATGGCCAGTCCGACACTGGGGGAAGAGTAATGATGCCATCATATACATCAGATCTGAGACATAACTAGGGGTTCAACTTGGGAGGTGGAGGTAGCAACGAATTTGAGTGGGTCCCTAACCAGATAACCCTGATTACAACTATGGTTGCGCAGCCTAATAGTGGATGTAGGCGAACCTCAGCAGAGATGTAAATGAAAATTATTATATTACCACCATGTAAGGACCAAATATTGGTAGGTATCAGTCTTGCAGTACATGTAAGAGATTGCTGTACAGTTATACATTTTCCATTTGGCCCAGACTGACGTTACAACTTCTCCAGTTACAACTCGTCTGCAGAGATTACAACAAAGACACATTGGACGTCTCACATTTCCTGCGCCGTCTCCATCTATTCCCAACTTGCACAAACTCTTCATGCTACTGACACCCCAATACGGAGTTGCTGTTGCCGTATGTGTCCCTAGTACTGCACTTGCTGTGTAGCACAATTCTAGTGCTCCTCTTACTGCCCCACATAATAATGCCACCACTGTGCTTCTTACATAGTAATAATACTCCTTTGTGCACTCTAGATGGTAAAATTCCCCCCAAAAAATATTAATGCCTTGTTTAAGTGGTCTAGAACAGTGTCCACATTCTGCCCCTAGAAAATAACGCTCCTCGTGCACCTTTGACTGTTAAAATACCCTGAGTGCCCAAATAACAATAGTGTTTTTTAAGTGTCCGTTTAACATTTAATGTCCCCTGAGTCCTCCAAAGTACAGCTCCCCTTTACAAAGTATCATGTCCTTACCTGTTACGAGGGGGACCCGGGGAAGCGTGCCAAGATGGGGAATGGACAGCTTCCGCCGGTCAAGGTCCACTGTGCGGTGTAAGGGACCGCTGCTATGGTGGGTGAAGAGTGAGCAGGTTGCTGCTAGCGATCGTCTGGAATGTCACAGACGATCTATGTACACCGGTCTGCCCTAACCCATGAGGGTTGTATGGCAGGGATCACACGGCTCGGTGTACCTGTTGCATGGGGAAGCACAGAGGTGCCCACGCACGTGTGCCAGTGGAAGTCACGAGAATATGGCACGAGGGTAGCACAGAGGTGCCCACGCACGTGTGCTTTCAATAACCAGGTGAGTCCGGTGGAGACTCGAGGAGCTCACCTGGAACAGGAACACGGCCTGTCAAAGGAGCTACTGCCGGAGCAGCAAGGCAGGGACACAGCCTGCAAACCAGGTGCTGCCTAAGCAGCAAGGGCCAAGCCCACAGAAGACGATAATGCCTGAGCAGTGGCGTGGCAGCACGCTGCCAGACATCCAAACATAGAAGGACGGTCGCACGCCACTATGATGGCAGGAGGAGCTTTTAAGGAGGTGTAGCTCCAGCCAAGGGCGGGCGCGAGGCGGAGATGACGGACTTGACCCAATCAGGATCCACGACATCCCAGCCTGGCCAGTCAGGATTCACCACGTCACCAGCCTTGTCATCAAGCCGTGTGACGTCAGTGAGCGAATCAGGATCCCCCAACATAGCACATGCTCACCCTCCTGCCTCTGGGAAATAGAGGCGGGATCCTCGGTCTCATAATGTGTAGAGATAACGGGAGTCTCACTGCTTCCCTGAACAGCAAACCTCTGCACATTGCGCAACCTCACAGACCTTCGAGGCTGCTGAGCAGGAGGAGCTGCGGCAGGCAAGGAATGGGAGACCGCCTCATCTCTTGCAACAGGAGTACCACTAGGTGTCACCCTCGTGCTGCCTCTCTGAGGAGGTTTCTCCTGCAGTCTGGCAGACCTTCGGCGCTGCTGAGCAGGAGCACTCGTGGCAGGCAAGGAGACTGTCTCATTCCTTGCCACAGGAGAGCCACAAGGTGTAACACTTACCCCTCCCCTATACACAGTGTGATGGGCCCACAGCTCCACTATGCACAGTATCGTGACGCCCTGGCCTATCAGGTCGTCACAGGGTATTGTGCAATCTGCCCTTCTGTGCAGTATCCACCTCCTCCTTGGTTATGGGTCCCCAACTACACGGTGTTGCCTACATTAGCCAGTTAAAGTCCTAGGTACACTCTGCACCACACTCACCAGACACCAGTGGACGGCCTGAGTGGAATAGGGTCACCCACTAGGGGGGTTGGTAAGGGGAGGTCAGGAGTGTGAGGAGTAAGTCAGTCAGTGAGTGGAGTTGGAGAGAGAAGGTTGAGGAGGTTATGAGCCGGGCACCTTGGAAACGACTAGGTGGCAGATGGTGGTCTGGGCCTGGGAGGAGCTGGACCCCCAGTCGCAGGGGATTGTGACAAGGGGCATGGAACTGTCGAGGAGGACAGCCAGCAGCCTTGTACCATCACCGGGCTGGGACCAGGGCACAACGGGGTACGTGGACCCTAGGTCAGGGAGTAGCTTGAGGCAACCTGACAATTTACCCGATGAGAACGGAGCCTTCAAGATCCACTCTTCACCCGCTCCAAAATTGGGGTACTAGCGCAACGAGGGGCATAGGACTTTCCACTAAAACGGTCCAGGAAATCCCAAGCATGAACCCTGAGAACCACAGTTAGCCACACTGGGGAGCGGGACCCAATTCATTTTATGCTACCGGGGCCAACCAAGAAGCAAACTAAGTGCCAGGGAGAAGGTCACAGATCATCAGGTAACACCATCGGGGATGGGACCCAAACTATCTCCCCTCAGCGGCAGCGGTGTCCAGAACTTTGGTTTACTCAGTTGTCGGTGTCAGCTTTATGGACTGTGTGAGTACGAAAGTCTCCCCCTTCACTCCCCATGGCACCCCCTCGCACCCCTTCACCGAGTCCCCGGGGCATCCCCCTACCCGTGGAGGGTTCTAACACCTGGCTAACCCACTCCATCACCCCGGGTACTGCCAACTGCAGCAGTGGTACTCCAAATTACCACATACCATGGGTGGCGTCACGAACTTTCACACAAACCCCTGTAAATACCCCCTTCATTTGAGTGGTCGCACGACCCCCGGGTCCGAACGCCCCTCGAGCCACTGCGGATCCGGATCCGAGCAGCCTGGCTGTTGACACGGGGGCGGCACAGTATGATTAGCACACATCTCCCCTATACACAGAATGATGGGCACAGTAGCCGAATGAGACAGAGTAGCCCTCAAACTGTAAATTGGTCCTCACATTAGCTACCACACTATATAATGGCCCCCAAAGTAGTCCCCACAATTTGTGATGGCTCCCACAGTAGTCCCCACACTGTATAATGGCCCCCAAAGTTTATGACAGCCCCCCACAGTAGCTCCAACACTGTATAATTGAACCCACACTGTATGATGGCTTCCAAGGTAGGCCCAAACTGCATATAGGCCTCCACATTTGCTCCCACACTTTATAATGGTCCCATCATTAGCTCCTAAACTGTATAATGGCCCCCACAGTAGTTCCCATGCTGTATATTGACTTCCCAATAGCTCCCACGCTGTATAATGATATCTTTATTACAGTCTTATGCAAAACAGTCCAAATAGTGCACAAATAGCCATAAAAAGGGTTCTCCATGAGAAAGGGACCTGTGCGTCAAAGTGTAGTTGATAAAGTAACAGCAGGAGTAGGGACTCAAAGGATGGTTAAATGAGGTCCCATCCCAAAAATATTGGAAGACGTACTTTCCCTATGTCTACTTCTTCCTACCTGTCAGCAGAGTGTATACACCCTAATACTTGGTGCCCTCGCTCCACCATCCCTACTCCTGCTGTTACTTTTTCAACTACCCTTTGGCCCACAGGTCCCTTTCTCACGGTGAACCGCTTTTATGGCTATTTGTGCACTATTTGGACAGTTTTTAATAAGACTAATAAAGATACCTTTTATTGGGATTTTCAGTTGGGTGTTTTGGTTGTTGTTCATCCCTACTAATTAATTCATTTTGGTTTAGTTTCACGCTGTATAATGGCCTCCACATTAGGTTGTGTGACGCCCTGGCAAAACAGGTAGTCACAAATATTATACATCATCATTGTTTCCATCACAACCAACACCTAGGCATAACACACAGCCATAAAATCCTAGCCACCCCCTTATGATAATAAGGACACACCTGTGGGCGGGATCAGGCAGTAATGAACGCCCACCTAGGGGTCCTGAGGTGTCAGAGGCGGGAACCAGTTAGTTGAAGTTGGGAGTTCAAGTTGAGTTCTGACAGTTGAAGTGTGATGAGCAAAGTGTGTAGTGTAGTCAGGGGTCATAGCCTCTGGACTACTTGGCTAGGTGGCAGACGGTGGGCAGAGCCACAGGCGACGGAGATCTGGTGGCGGGAGACCTAAAGTGGACCGGGGCAGGGTTGTAGCCCGCCGGTACCGACAGCGGGAATCCGGTCCGGAGGCCGTGCACAGTCGGGGTGCCTGGACCCTAGGTCGAGGAAGATTGCAAGCCCCTCTCCAATTGACCAGCCGGGGACAAGGTTCCAGACATTGTCCCAATTTACTGCCCAGATAGAACGAAACGGAAGCCCAACGCGGGGGATAGGGTGTCCGCCAAGAACCCACTGAAATCCCAAGGGTCAGCTTTTGCGGGCCACAGCTCCCAACACAAATAGACCCGGGAGTGGACTTCTCCGTTCCATGCAAAGTTGTCCAAAAAGAGAAAGAAACACAAAGTGCAGGAGGAAGGGTTATCTGCTCATCAACCTGGGTGCGGGACCCGAATGCACCCCCCTAAAGACAGCCGGCTACTGGCAACTTGGTTTACTACTGGACTTGTGTGAAGTTATTGAACTGTGAGTACACCACTGTCCCCCGGTCTACTCCGGCGCGCTACCTCCAGCAGCCATCACTCCCATGTTCCATCCTAGGGTCCCGGGACCACACCTCCCCTACCCGTGGAGGGGATCCCACCTTGCTGCCCCGCTCTATCAGCCCCGGGCGCCTCATCAACAGGCAGCGGCGGTGCCAACATTCTTTACCGCAACACATGGGTGGTGTCACAGACAACCTCCCTTGTAACTATACCCCTTCCGGCAGTTGTGAGGACGGGTGGCCGTGAGAGCCCGGGTCCGGTCACCGCTCGAGCCGCAGCAGCGAACCCGGATCCGAGCAGGCCCCTGAGGGAAAGAGAAGCGGTAGCAGCCCCCGCCCGCAACAACCCGAACCTGGGGCCACGAACAGGATTCGTACCCCATCAGTAGATGACGTGCGCCTTGCTTTAAATTCCATGAACTGTTTGCAAGTTTTGAACTGCTGCCATCTTGCCCGCCATCTTTGGCGCCATTAACGACAACTCCATCATCTTCTCCTCTGAAAAAGGCGCAAAGCTGAAGCTCCGCCCCCTGGGAACGCGGGCGGAAGCTGGTAACTCCCAAGACAGGAAGCGCAAAAGACAGTGGGTCCCGCGAGACTGATTCCAAGAAACCTGGGGGGAGGAGGAAGAGCGGCATGTGATCCAAGAAGATAAAAGGCAGGGACACCAGGACTTTGCCAATGCCAAATCCCGTTCCTGGACACAAGAGCGTCAAGATGTCTCAGCGGTCCGGCAGCCAGCGTGCGGAGAGTCCTGTTCCCAGACTGGATTGAGGAGCAGACGGAGAGGATATGCCGCCGTATGCAGGTCCAGGCACACTTCATCTTGACACGGTGGACAACCGAAATGAAGGGCCTGACTGCAGCCGTCCGAGTGCGCGAGCAGGAGATGGCCTCGGAGGAGCGGGTAAGCAGTTACCCACGCCCCTATGTTCTCCAGGGGTCCGGCTTGCCCCCGTCCGCCACATCGCCTCCCTCGCCACCCGTGTCCGCGGCCAGTGCCCCGATCGGCCCGCTACCCCAAGCAACGGCAGCGGAACCCGTCTTGTCTGAAGAGGAGGACCCAGCAATGGGGACCTCGGGCCTCGCCTGTACCACCAATCCGGCACCCGTCTCGGCCCCGAGTGTGATACCAATGTAATATGACTGAAAGAATGAGTGTGATTAGATAGGGATCATAATCAAAAGATATAGTGATCCCAGATATTATTTGATCCATCAATAATTCAGTATCAGAGAGAGATGTCCTCTGGTTGAACCTATTTCACTATGACCAAAGAATACGTGTCAGACAGATCTTAAGCAAAACCACGATAATAAGGAAGTAACGTTTATAGTTCCACAGTCAGGACACTGTGGTTAGTTGAAAACAGGTCCAAGGAAGCTGGCCTGTAAAATTCACGGCACCTTGCAATATCTACAGGAAACTGTGGTCGACCAGTTGTCAACTGACTAAATGTGCAGGAAATGTGCAGGAAGCTGCTGGTGCCCACAGAAGCTTGTGGTCAAGTTACATGAACATGACTCAGCTGTCACATGCTGGTCACCAATTAACCATTCAGAAAACACAACGTACAAAGTTTCTTATAAAAGGATCGGACTCTTTTAATGAGATTAGGGAAAACCTTCCAGGAAGCTGAAGTGTACCTACTGCTCCTGTGATGCAAAAGGCCGCATTGTTTTTCCTTCTCATTAAATCGAGTCCCTCCGATGAGAAGGATTGCTACAACAAACGGTAATGTTGATGCATATTTCTGTTATTGTATAAGATTCTATGACTAAAAAAGTAGTTCTAATGCACCATTGACTATTCATGTGCTATTAAAATAAATAGTATCTTGCTATAAAGAATCTTAGTATTCGTGCCTGATTAGGATATCAGTGAGCGCTTCATAAGTACGGGCTTTTAGCCCCCTTTTTAGTAGAATTTAGCAAGACACCGAGCCAGGCTGCAACCCCGATGACGTCTCTCCTGGCCCCTGCAGTCTGCCAGGCCGCAACAGTGATGATGTCGGCTCCGGCATTCCGCCCGGCCACAACAGAGATGACGTCGGCTCCGGCAGTTCGCCCAGCTGCAACAGTGATGATGTCGGCTCCGGCAGTCCGCCCGGCCGCAACAGTGATGATGACGGCTCCGGCAGTCCACTTGCCGCAACGGAGGTGGCCAACGACCGGAAACCCACCCCGATCGAGGCGCCAGCTGCTCCCAAGTACCCCTCCTGGCTGTGGAGCAGCCGGGGTGTACCTGCAGAGAGGAGGAGCAGGCCACTGAGCGATGGGGCCCACGGCAGAGAGAGTCCAGTCGTCGCCGGTGCCGAGGGCATCCGTGTGGGCCTGGCTCCCGAGCAGCAGGCGGAGCACAGGACCCGTGCCCCATACTGGGAGTGGCAGCAACGGCTGCTGCGCCAAGAAATTGCCACACGAGAAAATCGTAAAGCGGAGGTGCTGGCCCGCACCTACAAAGAGAAGGATCACCTGCGACAGGCTACCTTCCGGGTCCAGGGCCTGACCTACCGAGGGCAAGTCCGCCACTTTGACCCCCAAAAGGGGTGGGGGTTCATCTACGAACCGGGACTGGATGCAGAAATTTTTGTGTCCCGGAGGGATGTGTTCCCTCACTTGCCGACTGGCCATCCAGACAGGAATCTGGAACCCGGAGACATGGTCAGTTACACCAGACATTGAGGAGAGTGAGAGTGGTTTGCCCTTGATATCAAGAAATGGGGGGTGGTGAAAGAAACACCTTGCCTCGCCTACCACTATTTCTTGTATGAAGATAAAGAGTAGGTAGCGGTACCTGGCTACCCTCCTTCAGTTAATTTGTTGTCTACCCTTTAGTTAAAAAATGTTAAACCATGGACCATGGCTCATGAACTGGCAGAGCTAACCCAAAAACTTTCTTGGGTTTTGTAAATAGCCCCTTCTACTTTCTTGTTACCCCACTGCCAGGACTGCAACACCTCTAGAGAGGTTGGTTGGAGGAAGGGCCTGCGGTAGAGTCGGCCGAGGTCTAGTCACTAACAAAACCGGTGGCTAACCTCCAGGCCAAGGGTTCCCGGACTTTGGAACTCTTGGGGTGGACTGGCGGGCGAGGGACTTTGCCCGGACAATGCAAACACCCCCAGGAACCCAGAATGGGGTGCACTTGGATTAGCGGTGGCACCGAGGGAGGGTTCAGGTGTTTTGGGTGGCGGGCGAAAACGGGAAATGTAGATGACGGTTTTTCATATTTTTGCAACGTACAAGTAATGTGCCTCCCGTAAGGGATGAATGTTTACCATGTTTTATATTTACAACCAGAAACGCATAGTGTAGGGCCAAAAATATAACAAGTTTATTGAACAGAAATTATTTGCACATTAAATTACATTAAAATGACACGGTGCCAACAGATAATAGGAGAGGACAGAGGATAAGAATTTTTTGCAATAAGTTAGGATGAAAAAAATAAAAAATGCATCCAAGAGTCTATAAATATCAAAGTGAGAAGTGCCTACTCCATGAATAAATATATAATTAGTCCATCCTAGCTGCAATCCAAAAGACTTATAAAGTGCGATGTGCAAGCTCTAGCAGCAACTGACCAGCAGGGGGAGCTCAGATAATATATACATATGTAAATCTGAGTAAGGTGGGATAAATACAATTGCAGAGCAAGTGAAGGGAAATATAGCTATTGCAATATGCAATCAATACATGAAAGGCTGGTAATTACTAGGCAGAGCGGGCAAAGAAAATTCAAATGTTTAATACATTGGGGATTGCAGTAACAGCTTCCCGTGGAAGCGTGGGTGTGTGGACAGAGGTAATGTACGATACTTGTAAGCTGTTACTGCAATCCCCAATGTATTAAACATTTGAATTTTCTTTGCCCGCTCTGCCTAGTGATTACCAGCCTTTCATGTATTGATTGCATATTGCAATAGCTATATTTCCCTTCACTTGCTCTGCAATTGTATTTATCCCACCTTACTCAGATTTACATATGTATATATTATCTGAGCTCCCCCTGCTGGTCAGTTGCTGCTATAGCTTGCACATCGCACTTTATAAGTCTTTTGGATTGCAGCTAGGATGGACTAATTATATATTTATTCATGGAGTAGGCACTTTGCACTTTGATATTTATAGACTCTTGGATGCATTTTTTATTTTTTTCATCCTAATTTATTGCAAAAAATTCTTATCCTCTGTCCTCTCCTATTATCTGTTGGCACCGTGTCATTTTAATGTAATTTAATGTGCAAATAATTTCTGTTCAATAAACTTGTTATATTTTTGGCCCTACACTATGCATTTCTGATTGTTTATATGATATTAGTTTTTGGCCGTATTATGTATTCTAAAAGGTATTCTGTGGTTACCATGTTTTATATTTGTTACCTTTTCTACTTTGCAGTTGCTGAAAACAATAAACGTCAGTGGCCGGACAGCCCGCAGACGGGCTGTAATCAACCAAGGGGAAGTGTGACGCCCTGGCAAAACCAGGTAGTCACAAATATTACACATCCTCCTTTTTTCTATCACAACCCACACCTAGGCATAACACACAGCCATAAAATCCTAGCCACCCCCTTATGATAATAAGCACATACCAGTGGGTGGGATCAGGCAGTTATGAACGCCCATCTAGTGGTCCTGAGGTGTCTGAGGTGGGAATCAGTAAGTTGAAGTTGGGAGTTCAAATTGAGTTCTGACAGTTGAAGTGTGAGGAACAAAGTGTGCAGTGTAGTCAGGGGTCGTAGCCTCTGAACTACTTAGCTAGGTGGCAGACGGTGGGCAGAGCCACAGGCGACAGAGATCCGGTCGCGGAAGCCCTAAAGTGGACCGGGGCAGGGTTGTAGCCCGCCGGTACCGACAGCGGGAATCCGGTCCGGAGGCCGTGCACAGTCGGGGTGCCTGGACCCTAGGGCGAGGAAGGTTGCAAGCCCCTCTCTAATTGACCAGCCGGGGACAAGGTTTCAGACATTGTCCCAATTTACTGCCCAGATAGAGCGAAACGGAAGCCCAATGCGGGGGATAGGGTGTCCGCCAAAAACCCACTGAAATCCCAAGGGTCAGCTTTTGCAGGCCACAGCTCCCAACACAAATAGAACCGTGGACTTCTCCGTTCCTTGCAAAGTTGTCCAAAAAGAGAAAGAAACACAAAGTGCAGGAGGAAGGGTTATCTGCTCATCAACCTGGGTGCGGGACCCGAATGCACCCCCCTAAAGGCAGCCGGCCACTGGCAACTTGGTTTACTACTGGACATGTGTGAAGTTATTGAACTGTGAGCACACCACTGTCCCCCCGTCCGGTCCGGCGCGCTACCTCCAGCAGCCACCACTCCCGTGTTCCATCCTAGGGCCCTGGGACAACACCTCTCCTACCCATGGAAGGGATCCCACCTTGCTGCCCTCCTCCATCAGTCCCGGGTGCCCCATCAACAGGCAGCGGCGGTGCCAACATTCTTCACCGCAACCCACGGGTGGCATCACAGACAACCTCCCTTGTAAATAACCCCCTTCCGACGGTTGTGAGGATGGGCGGCCGTGAGAACCCGAGTCCGGTCACCACTAGAGCCGCATCAGCGAACCCGGATCCGAGCAGGCCCCCGAGAGAGAGATAAGTGGCAGCGGCCCCCGCCCGCAACACTTGCACACTGTATATTGCTCCCATATTAGCTCCCATGCTGTATAATGGCCTCTACTAGCTTGCACACTGTATAACAGCCCCCATATTAGCTACAATGCTGTAAAATGGCCCACGCATTAGCTCACACACTGTATAAGGGCCTCTCACAAAGTATAAGAGCCCCACACTGTAAAGGGCCACACACACTATATAAAGGCCTCTAACTCTGTAAAAGGGCTGTCTATAGTACTACCTACTGTGACGCTCACAGGTGCGAGCAGTGTGTGGACCCACTGGACCACAGCACACAGAATACCTGAGGGGCATGACTATGGCTCACACTAGGTTTTACCCAGAGCCTCCAATGGTGAGGGTGCATTGTTCTACAGGTAACCAGCTGCCACTCAGGGAGACTCGATGCTGCGACAGCTGACCCCAGGGGTATGGACACTGAAAGTCCCTGAAGAAGCGGGTGCAGCCGGGATGGCTGATGCAGCAAGCTCGGCCGATAGGGAACGATACAGCAAGGACAGCCAGGATAGCAGAATTGGCCGATATGGTACGATGCAGTAGCTGCTGGGACAGAAGGCTTGGCTGCTGCAGCAGCGGTGGCCGAGATAGCAGGTTCGGCTGATCACTGTGATGGCTGTGACTGGGGCCCAGTGAAGAGAGGGTCCGTGACCGGGGCATAATAAAGCAAAGTAAGTACCCCGACCAGGCCACTCTCTTCACTGGGTCCCATCAGTAAGGGCAGTTGCACTGCCCCCGGGTCAGCGGCTGAGCCGCTCGGATCCAGAGCCATGGTGGCTCGAGGGGTCTCCGGACCCGGGGGTTCGCGTGAACACTCGAATTTAAGAACGGGAGTATGTACAGGGGAGTTAGAAGTTCGTGACGCCACCCACGGTGTGTGGTAACACGGAGTACCACTGCTCCTGTTGGGGAGCCCGATGGAGGTGGTAAGGCAGCAAGGTGTTTAACCCCTCTGTGGGTAGGGGGTTGTGCCCCGGGGCCCGGTGGTGGTGGTGCAGGGGTGCCGTTGGGAGAAGGAAAGGGGTTTTCTGCGTACTCACTCAGTTCAAGAATACTGACACCGACAGCTTGTAAACCAGAATTCTGAGCACCACTTTAGCAGGGAGGGAGCACGCATGGATCCGTGTCCCTGGTGTTGCTTGTTAGCCTGTGGCCTTTTCCGTGGCACCTTCTCTCTTTTGGATTAGTATGGAGCTAATCGGGTCCCGCTCAACCGTATGGCTAACGGAGTGAGCTTGCTCTCAGGGTTCATGCTCGGGATTTTCTGGACTGTATTTGGGAAAAGTCCTATCCCATCGGTGCACTAGTACCCCAATTTTGGAGCGGGTGAGGGATGAATCTTGAATACTTCACCCCCGTTGGGTAAATTACCAGGCTGCGTGAAGCTACTTCCCTGCCTAGGGTCCATGTACCCCGTCATGCCCTGGCCCCTGCCCGGAGATGGTCCAAGGCCGCCGGCTGCCTTCCTCGGCAATCCGTGCCCTTTGACACGATCTCCTGCGACCGGGGCTCCAGCTCCTACGAGGCCCAGATCAACTTCTGCCACCTAGTACTCAAAGAGCCCTGCTCCTGACCTCCTCTCTCTATCACCTCCAACTACACACTCCCGTGACCTCTCTCCTTGAGAGTCACCTTACAACTCCTTTCACTTTTTCACTTTCCCCTACCAACCTCCCATGTGCGCGGCCCTATTCCCTTTAGACCCCCCAATGGTGTGTCTGGTGGTCATGGTGTAAAGTGTTAGTAGGATTTTGACTGGCTCGGCTCTTAGCAACACCAAAGGACAAGGATCCGTAACCAAGGAGGATTGGATACTGTGCAGAAGGGCAGATTGCACAATACCCTGTGACGACCTGATAGGCCAGGGCGTCACACAGTAATGCAGTGATGGCAGCTCTGCCAGCAGGTGTCGGTGCTTGTGCCCACCGGAGGATCCTCTAGTTCACCGGTGAGCCAGTCCGGCCCTGTCCATATCCCACATGGCACACGTCCACATACCCAGCCACGACAAGTTCTTTCATGTAGTATGCCGAGGCATCCGGAATCAATACCTCGCCCACAAATACTGGCCAGTGACACTTTACACACCTGTAGGACAGAAAGCAGTAGACTTAGAGGTCTGTATATGAAAATGAGCTCTGACCCCATCTAAAGTTGTATGATGCATGTTGGCTATTACATCCACTTAGACAGTGCCTGACTGCACGAATAGGCAATTAGAGCTTTCATATGGCAGAATGAACCATGTTGCTATAATCTAAAAATAAACTAACCCCTAATTATAGCATATGGTCTTTACAACGCATAGAATTCAATTCATTGGACATTTCATTATGAGACACTCTGCAGGGCTTGAGTCAATAATGTTTTTTCCCTTACTTTGTTAAAAAGAAAAGGCATAGCCACTAAGTGGTTCCATTGGGAATCGTTCCTCTCTGGTCCACAGTTCCTTGCACTACATTAATCTCCTGGATAGTTGAACCCTTGGCATGTATCATCTATAGAAGCCACATCTTAACTTCTTAGTTCACGCTCCAACGGACGATATACCAGGCCCGGCCAACAGGTTCCTTCCCCTTTTTTCTTTTCACTGACATTTTCTTTTTCTTCCCTGAATTAGGTCCTTGCTTCCTTTCTCTGTTTTCTCTTTTATGTTCTATTATTCTTGGTTTAACATGTTAACCATGTATTTATGTAATTATAAATGCACTGTTGCTGAGCCTGCTGCTTTGAAGTGTTGTAAAGGCTCTTTATGTAACATCACCCTGATAAGTTGCTAACTTTCACGTGTTTCTTTTCCCTTCTTAAAATCAATAAAAAACTTTAATTTAAAAAAAAAAAAAGGCATGACATTTGAAGCATGTGATTTGAAGATCTCACCATCATGGCCTTAGCTTCAGAAACTGAGAGGATAAGAATTTCAGAAACTCATATTATATCAGACATTCATCATTTCAATTTACACAGTAGACATTCAACAAATAGCGCCAACAAATGGGCATTTTAAAGTCTGTAGACGCAACGGTCGTCAAAAGAACTTAGTGCAGCACTTCATGCTTACTTCTTTTCGAAGTCTGAAGAGGTCGAGCACTGCCATCAGCTCAGAACTGGAAGCAACTAATGATACCCAGCTGTACTCATCAACTGTTAAGAAAAGTCTGTCCAGAAGTGGTATTCATGGAAGAATTGTGATCAAAAATCATATCTTTGACATAAAAATAAGGCCAAGTGACACAACTATAAATGAAAAGATAGGAACTCTGTCCAGAAAAATGACAGCAGGTGCTCTGGAATGATGAGTCAAAATCTGAAATATCTGGCTTAAACAGAAGGCAGTTAGCTAAAGGGCTGTAGAGCGTTACAATGAGTGTCTGCAGAGAACAGTGCAACCCAGAGGTGGACACTGAAAACAAACGCCCCTGTATAAAAAATTGTGGGCCCCCTTCTTTCTTAAAAGGGTCTTCTATTTTATTTTTTGTGTTAATAATCTTCAACTAGGGAAAAAATTATAAAATCAGAGTTACTAATTTTCAACTAGCCTAGTGATGTCTCTGCTACTGCTCCATCTTTTTTCACAGGCTACAGTGAGAATGTCACACAAACCACTATAGCTAATCACAAACCTCAACAACTTGTGACATCTATCTTGGCATGACTTCTGAGCTCATTGATTACACACATTCCAGATATAAAGGCACAGGCACATACACACATATTTACAGGCACATACACACATATCGTATACACATACACACATATCGTATACACATACACAGCCACAGCCACATACACACATATACTATATATACACAGGCACATTCACATAGGCACATATGCTATATACAGTATACACAAGGCACATACAAACATACTATATATACAGGCACATAAATACATATGCTATATATACAAAGGCACGTATACTATATATACACACAGGCACATATACGCATATACTATAGAATAGACATATACATACACATATATGCAGGCACAGACACACACATACCATATAACCAGGCACATACACACATATACTATATACAGGATACACAGACATGCACACAGGCACATATACTATATATTCACAGAGGAGCATATACACATATACTACATTCCCACAGGAACATATATGCAGGTGCATAAACACATATACTATATATATATACATATATATATATATATATATATATACAGTCATATGAAAAAGTTTGGGCACCCCTAATAATGTTAACCTTTTTTCTTCATAACAATTTGGGTTTTTACAACAGCTATTTCAGTTTCATATATCTAATAACTGATGGACTGAGTAATATTTCTGGATTGAAATGAGGTTTATTGTACTAATAGAAAATGTGCAATCTGTATTTAAACAAAATTTGACCGGTGCAAAAGTATGGGCACCTCATAATAAAAGTGACATTAATATTTTGTAGATCCTCCTTTTGCAAAAATCACAGCCTCTAGTCGCTTCCTGTAGGTTTTAATGAGTTCCTGGATGAAGGTATATTTGACCATTCCTGTTTACAAAACAATTCCAGTTCAGTTAAGTTTGATGGTCGCCGAGCATGTACAGCACGCTTCAAATCATCCCACAGATTTTCAATGATATTCAGGTCTGGGGACTGGGATGGCCATTCCAGAACATTGTAATTGTTCCTCTGCATGAATGCCTGAGTAGATTTGGAGCGGTGTTTTGGATCATTGTCTTGCTGAAATATCCATCACCTGCGGAACTTCAACTTCGTCACTGATTCTTGCACATTATTGTCAAGAATCTGCTGATACTGAGTTGAATCCATGCGACCGTCAACTTTAACAAGATTCCCGGTGCCGGCATTGGCCACACAGCCCCAAAGCATGATGGAACCTCCACCAAATTTTACTGTGGGTAGCAAGTGCTTTTCTTGGAATGCCGTGTTTTTTTGCCTCCATGCATAACGCCTTTTTGTATGACCAAACAACTCAATCTTTGTTTCATTAGTCCACAGGACCTTCTTCCAAAATGTAACTGGCTTGTCTAAATGTGCTTTTACATACCTCAGGCAACTCTGTTTGTGGAGTGCTTGCAGAAACAGCTTCTTTCACATCGCTCTCCCATACAGCTTCTCCTTGTGCAAAGTGTGCTGTATTGTTGACCGATGCACATTGACACCATCTGCAGCAAGATGATGCTGCAGGTCTTTGGAGGTGGTCTGTGGATTGTCCTTGACTGTGCTCACCATTCTTCTCTGCCTTTCTGATATTTTTCTTGGCCTGCCACTTCTGGGCTTAACAAGAACTGTACCTGTGTTCTTCCATTTCCTTACTATGTTCCTCACAGTGGAAACTGACAGTTTAAATCTCTGAGACAACTTTTTGTATCCTTCCCCTGAACAACTATGTTGAATAATCTTTGTTTTCAGATCATTTGAGAGTTGTTTTGAAGAGCCCATGATGCCACTCTTCATAGGAGATTCAAATAAGAGAACAACTTGCAAGTGGCCACCTTAAATACCTTTTCTCATGATTGGATACACCTGCCTATGAAGTTCAAAGCTCAATGAGGTTACAAAACCAATTTAGTGCTTTAGTAAGTCAATAAAAAGTAATTAGGAGTGTTCAAATCAAGAAATTGATAAGGGTGCCCATACTTTTGCACCAGTCAAATTTTGTTTAAATGCAAATTGCACATTTTCTGTTAGTACAATAAACCTCATTTCAATCCAGAAATATTACTCAGTCCATCAGTTATTAGATATATGAAACTGAAATAGCTGTTGCAAAAACCCAAATTGTTATAAAGAAAAAAGGTTAACATTAATAGGGGTGCCCAAACTTTTTCATATGACTGTATATATATAAATATATATATACTAGATCGTGGCCCGATTCTAACGCTAGAATTTATTGAGTAGTTAATGTAAGATATGTGACTAATAATGGAAGGATGTCACAGTATATTTTTGGTCAAAGATAAATTTTATTGTTTAGAAATTGTGACTGTTTAACATGAAGATGTAACTGTATGTGACTAAATATTGTTGGGAATTAACTGCATTAACAGTATACTGTGTGATTTAGCAATATCATTGAAAAATATTCTTGTACATGACATTACGTGTGATAACCTTGTCACTATCTTTTAGTAATTTGCCGTGTGTGGGGGCGTGTGATTGTGGGGCAATGTGTGTGTGCGCGGGGTGTTTGTGTGCGGCTGTGTTTGCGCCCGTGTGTGGGTGGTTGTGTGTGTGTGTGGGGCGCGTTTGATATGAGAGGGGTTGTGTATGTGTGTGTGCACGACGGTGTGTGTGCGTGGTGGTTTGTGTGTGCCGGTGTGTGTGTGTTTGTGTTGGGCTGTGTGGGAGTCGTGGTGTGTGTGTGTGTGTGTGGCTTTATTTCCCGCTGGCCATGAATAGTAATGATTGGCTAATGAGCACTCCGGGATGCAGCTCTCCCACTAACCACTGATGAATGCAGGGGAAGCACATGGCAACTTAAATATTAACACTGCAGTGAATGTTAAATAGCTGCTCATGAATAGTAATGAGTTGCTCATGAATAGTAATGAGTGGCTCATTAACATTCACAGCAGTGTTAATATTTAAGTAGCCATGTGCTTCCCCTGCATTTATCCTTGGTTAGTGGGAGAGCTGAGTCCTGGACTGCTGGGTTCCTAGTGCGCCGCAGCTGCGTCTCCTCCTGTCCCCGTCCCTCTATGTGTCTCTGTGGCGTGGGGAAGCCCTGCGATGCCGCAGCTGTCTCTCCTCCGGTCCTTGTCACTCTGTGTGTCTCTGTGTTACGGGGAAGCCCTGCAATTCCGCAGCTGCGTCTCCTCCGGTCCCCGTCCCTCTGTGTCTCTGTGGCGTAGTTGGGACACTGACCTGCACTTTGGGGCCTCCTGTGGGTCGGGGCTTACTGTGCTCCATCGTGTCTGGTGTAGGGAGCTTCCGTGGTGGTGTCCCTTGTACCTGTCCGCCAGCTGCGTCATGGCGTTCAGGGTTTTGGCGAGTGGGCATGTCCTAATTGAGCGGTCGTCACTGCTGATTGGGTATGGGTAGAGTAAGGTGTGGGTGTGTGGGAGATGTGACGCAGGGCCGCTGCTGATTGGGTTAGGTGAGAGAGGGGTGGGTGTGTGTGTGGGGTATTTGGCCTGATGGAGCTGTGTGGGCGTGGTTTAGGTGGTGTCAGCGTATGACGTCACTTCTTGGACAGACAGAGAGAGAGACAGAATAGGGCAATTATATATATATATATATATGTTTTTATATATATATATATATATATATAAAAATATATATATATATTTCAGGCCCATACATATACTATGATACATAAACACATATATATATATATAGTACAAGCAGCATATGTTGTGTAACGGGGTGCCAGGGGCGCCTCGGGGATTGTAGTCGTGGCCCCTTCTGCTAGGCTTACCCCTGTTGCCGCCGTCACTATTGGGACAGGAGATGTCTTGGTGGGGCAGAGTGTGGTGGTGCATATGTCGCTGTCGGTTGTACAAAGACTCTGTAGACGTGGATCAATTGAACCAACAGGCTTATTTATTGAGCACTTCTCCATCACAAAGGCAAAACACGGCAGATGACTTCACACTTCCTTCGCTGGGGGGAAAAAACCTGTTCCTGACGTCTCCTCCAGTGGGGATGTGCCCGGCTAATCCACTTCACCTGGCTCCCACTACGGCTACCACAGACCGGACCCACACCAGTACTGCTTCACACTTGAGGCTACACCTTCTCCTCTTCTCTCCGGCTTTCCTATTCACCCAGCTCCCACACTCTGCCCCTTCTGCTTCTTCTCTCCTGTCTCGGACTCGACTGCTCCTGGTTCTAAAACTTTTTCTAACCACTCTCCTTCTCCCTCCCCTTTCTGCTGCCGGCTCCTCCTTTCCTCTACCCTGTTCCTATGGGGACAGCCGTCCCACCCGGCCACTAGGGGAACCCACTAAAACAGTGTAATTACAATAAAACATTTTTTATTAAATAACATCAACATTCTGGGAAAACTGTACCTCATTGTAAGGGGTCTGCCCACCCCTTACATACCTCCCCTCTTTAAGCCTAAGCCTCCCGGCAAGGCATAACCCTAAGAACCCCATTTAAATAACAACGTCATTTTTAATAAAACTAAAAACATGTCCACCTTAGGGCACACGCAAGGGGCGCACCAGTCCGGCGCCCGGAGTCCCTCCTGGGAGCTCCCGGTCTTAGTAGGTAACGTGCCCGGAGGCTTTCAGTAAGCGCTCCCGGTCTTTGTAGATTTTCTGCCCGGAGGCTTTTGCAGTACTCCCTGTCTTAGACGGCAGGAACACAAAATAGCAAAGTTTCCTTTAACCACACGGAGGGAACCCCTGGCTCAGTCCAGCGTCAGGCTCCTTCCGGGCTCAGTAGCTTGAACAGATTGCAAACAGCAGAACTTTTCCGGCTCTGAACAATGCCGGTATTTAACATAAACAGGTCCACTATCTTCCGGTCATGACAGTTCACTCAGGGTGATAAGCACGTTGCCATTCAGCCCGTTGAGCCTTCACGTAGTCAGACAAGGACTGACCAGGCAACCGGCGCAGCCTCCGGAAGGGTTCATAGTTGACCTTTTGCTCCGGTGTCTCGGTCTCCGGTCTTGTCTCCTCAACCCCCGACGGGGGTGATGGGGTCGCTGCACGGGACGGCTGGGGGCTGCCCATGACGATCACCGGGTGAGTAACCAGGCTCTGTTGAATAGCCAGCACCGCCGGGGTCCCCTTCTCTGGGTCAGCGCTCGGTCCGGGCATGACTTCCGGGGCTACTGCCAGTGTGCTTCTCGGGTGGGAAATCTCAGCTAGTACCGGTCTTTGCTGTGCATGCCGCCGGTATTGGCATTCTTCCCACTCGATTTCTTGCTGCCATTGGGCAGCCTCTTGGGTAGTGGGCATCCGGATCACTCCTACCGCAAATAGGCCCCGGAATCCCACCTCTCTCATGAACCGCACCTTCTCTCCCGGGTATAAAGTATGAAGGCGTTGTGGTAGGCCCTCAGTGTTCAGGTTCACCCGGTTGTAAAAGTAATGATCACCGGTCTCTTCATCCTCGATGAAACCATTGCCCTCTTTCTGGTTGAACTTTACCACAGTTCCGACGGTACACTGTCGTTCGAACTCATCACTCCGGGGACCGGTCATCATTTCGCGGGCCACGGTCTCGGCCAGCAATCTCTCCTGTACCGGGTCGGGTTCAGGTGATGGGGACTTCCGCCGAGTCTGGGACGACGGCTCCACTGGATCCCAGAAGAACCCCCAGTCATCCTTTTCCAGCTCCCGGGCGTGTGGTTCTTCCGGGGCCGGAACTGTTGCGTGGGTTGAAGATCCCACCGCGACCGGCGGGGGTATCTTCGGGCACCAGTAGGGAGTTCCCAGGAGTCTGTTTCCCGACGGCAGCTGTGCCGTGTAAGTAGCTCGGACCTCGGTCGTGGTCTCTCCGGTCGCGGCGTCCCAGGTTGTGACCCAGGTAACTTTCGTGGGACGCTCTGGTCCTCCGGGCACAGCCGGTAAGTTAGGGGTGAGTCCTTCCGCAGACGCAGACGCAGTCTGCTTCTGGTGTCCTCTACCCAGGCCAGTCGCGACCAACGCAGCCATCGCAGCTTGCTGTCTTTCAGAGTTCTCCATCTTGCTTGCAGTCAGCGTTTCTGGTAAGGGCGTCAGGGTCAGTGGAGATGCTGGAGGAAGTGGAGGCGGGCCTACTTTTCCCGCTCTTGGGTATACTCCACCCCCAGTCTCACACATCAGATCGACCCCTCCGCGGCGGTTCTTCTTTTTTCCTGGAACACCGCCCACTTCACATGTCTTCTTCAGCATCCTGGGGCCAGCACCTCCCCTCTTTGGGCGGAGTACTCCGTACTTCTTTTTCTTCACCGGCCAGCCCCAGGCTCTTCTTTTGGCGCCACTTCTTCGCGCGTTCACTGTGTCCATAAAGACGGCGGCCATCTTTTCGCCATCTTGTGCCCGGTCCAACGCCTTAGGCACCACTTGTTCTTCCCACCATGGGATCGGGACCCTTCGCCAATAATCCGGATCCTGCGCCCTAGGCACCACTTGGTCTCCATCTTCTTGGATCGGGACCCCTTGCATATAATCCGGATCCTGCCGACTACGCCACATGTAACGGGGTGCCAGGGGCGCCTCGGGGATTGTAGTCGTGGCCCCTTCTGCTAGGCTTACCCCTGGTGCCGCCGTCACTATTGGGACAGGAGATGTCTTGGTGGGGCAGAGTGGGGTGGTGCATATGTCACTGTCGGTTGTACAAAGACTCTGTAGACGTGGATCAATTGAACCAACAGGCTTATTTATTGAGCACTTCTCCATCACAAAGGCAAAACACGGCAGATGACTTCACACTTCCTTCGCTGGGGGGAAAAAACCTGTTCCTGACGTCTCCTCCAGTGGGGATGTGCTAATCCACTTCACCTGGCTCCCACTACGGCTACCACAGACCGGACCCACACCAGTACTGCTTCACACTTGAGGCTACACCTTCTCTTCTCTCCGGCTTTCCTATTCACCCAGCTCCCACACTCTGCCCCTTCTGCTTCTTCTCTCCCGTCCCGGACTCGACTGCTCCTGGTTCTAAAACCTTTTCTAACCACTCTCCTTCTCCCTCCCCTTTCTGCTGCCGGCTCCTCCTTTCCTCTACCCTGTTCCTATGGGGACAGCCGTCCCACCCGGCCACTAGGGGAACCCACTAAAACAGTGTAATTACAATAAAACATTTTTTATTAAATAACATCAACATTCTGGGGAAACTGTACCTCATTGTAAGGGGTCTGCCCACCCCTTACAGTTGTATGAAGGAACAAACAGATCCAACAAGTATACTTAACGCTCTGTTTCTTCATAGGTTGCTGATGACCCTGTGGAGTCGGTGTGTTGCACTTCCTCTCCTGCTCTAGATGTGGAAATGTATGACCTCCATCTTTCTACTGTTCCCTAAGTTCTGCCCTCCTCTCCTGCAGGCCTGTGCTCATTATTAGCTGCTGATGCGGCAGCTTACATCCTCTCTTGAGTAGTGAGACCTGGCCATCTTCAACCCCGCGCTCTCACTCAACTGTGGGAGGGGTGTGGCACCCCAGACCTGGTCAGGCACCACTGAGTACTGCACCCATGCCGGGTCAGTACAAACAGGTAATCCCAAAAGGCTGGCAAGGGTGTGTACGCACAGACACGAAGTAACCAGGACACACACACAGCTTAGAGGGGACCCCTGGGCAGACCCAGGGAGGCGGCGTGGCCCTCGCATCCCAGCTAGTGGTGGGTAGTGGAAGTGGAGATGGGGAGTTGTGCAGTGGCAGTTAAAGGAGAAGGAGTGGAGCAGCCGCATCTAGAGGGTAGACCTGAAGAGCAGGACCCTGTCAGACCCTGCACATGTAGTGGCTGTTGACGGGGGAGAACATTACCACTGGGTCAAATTGAAAGACACCCGAAGAGAGAGAGCAGTAAGGAGTCGAGTACGGGGACTCCTGGTAATGAATGCACACATGGGGGACAGGCCCCCAGAGCAGAAGTCTATTTACTAGAGCTGCTAAATCCTGCAGGTGGGATGGACTAGAGGTCCCACACCAACCAACACAGAGCCCGCAGCATCAACAGCAATGATGGGGCCCATAAGGAGGATCGAGCTTGGAGCCATCTTATCCTTGGTCCACGCTGTCAGCAAACGGGTCAGAAAGGGGAGAACGACAGCAGCGACTTCCCTGGGCGCATCCCGCAGTACTTTAAGTCAGGGGTGGTCCGAAACAAGGTGCAGGAAGGCGAGTCAGCAGTCACCCCTATATCAGCCTAAGGGATACCCGGTTCCACCTGGCTCATCATAGCATCGCCCGGGCTATCTCACTTCACCAGCAACAAGTGAGTAAAAACCCTGAAAGACATATTTGGACTGTGCGTGAGTTCTTCTGCGACCTATGGTACTACACACTTACACTGGGCCCTGGGGCCAGCCTCACTCTCGGGAGGCCACAACACCAAACTGCATTTATCATCAGCCCCAGGCGCTCTCCATACTGCAGTGGCGGTCGCCTCCTGACCGCAATTACCGAGAGTGGTGTCACGATTCCCATCGAAGTTAACTTGACATACCTGTGGCCAGAAGTTGCCCAGCACGTGAAGTCCCTGGAGACCCTGAGGCGACCCGAAGGTAATGGGGCTCCACAGGGGCAGAGGTTTTTACAGAACTTCAGAGCAGCTTTTCAATAGGAAGAGCCTCTTACTGTTTCTGGGGCCCATCGGGATTAACCAGCTTCTTGGTAAGCCAGTTGAACCCTGGCCATTTCTATTATTTATTACAGTTCATGGCCCTCTTATAGTTCTCTGGGACCTGATGCAACTGCACTGGCTATGTGTCTTCCACTGGCAAAGTCTGATGGTTGTTACTTGCAAGTTTGGGGCTGCATTTCATCATAAAGATTTGGAGATTTGGACAGGATTAATATTGTCCTCAATGCTGAGCCATACAGTCAGATACTTATCCATCTTGCAATATTATCAAGGAGGCATCTGATTGACTCCTACCAAATTTATTTTTAGACAAGACAATGATCCCAAATATAAGCCCACGTAATTAAGAACTATTTTCAATGCAAAGAAGAGTACCGAGTCCTGGAAATGATATGTCTTCCACCGAGCCCAACATCTGCAGTGGTGACAAGTGGGGACAAAGCTATGTACTTTATCCAGTGGTCCAGCGGTATTCATAGCTGGACAAGCTGGATGCAATGTTTTTTGATGGTGCTATTGAGACAATATGGTAGACTAGATGCCAGAAGCAATAAAACTGTTCTGACATCAGTGGTGCATACAGAAATCCCAAAGGCAAAAAACACTTGATGGGTCTAGATATGTGAAGTGGATTCACCAAATTGCATATCTTCGGACAGGAAGGCTACAGTAATGACACAATATCATTCTTTGACATTCTGAAGACTGCTCCCTACTGCTGAGTTACAGTTTCCACCAAGCAATGACCTATGTATATATACGAGTCCCTGAGCCATTCTATATCCAAAGTGTTGAAACATTCAGTTTCAGAATAAATACTTCCGGTGTTCCGGTAATGACAACTTCTATAGCTGCCATTATAATGTCTGAGACTATTGAGTGATATACTGTCACGGCCAGGTGTACGGGCAGGCCCAGGAGGTGGATCCACTGGACCGAACTCCTAGATGGTAGCAAAGAGTCCGGCAGCTGGAGCACTAGAAACAGCAGAGCAGTCCTTGCACACAGGTATAGCGGAGAAGTCCCTGGGACTACGGAGTTACGGGTGGTAGTCCGGGTGACGCAGCTCAGGTTCGGAAGCCGAGATGATGTCAGGCGGGGTCCGGAACCTTGGGAGCAAGAAGACGGGTCACCGCAGGGATCCGAGGTGGTGCGGACTGTCAGGATGGCAGATGGACAGCGTTCGGGTTTCAGGATACGGCAGACTGGATGGCGAAGCAGGCACGGCTCTACAAAGAGAGATAGGTGAGTACGAGCACAGTAACACCAGGAGACCTGACTCCTAGCTCAGGGAACACGAAGATCAGGCCCCGCCCCCTTGGACAATGACCCCTTATATACCCTGTACCTGTGCAACCTCATTTCCTGTTAATGGACGCTGGCCCTTTAAGAAAGGGTCAGTGACCGCGCGCGCGCCCTAATGCGCATGCGCGCCGCCCGGGTGCCAGAAGCCAGGGAAGGAGGCTGCGAGGAGGACGCAGGGGAGCCGGCCAGGTCCAGGGAAGCTGTCGGGCGCCGGGATCGGGGGCCCGGAGCCCTGGGACGGACGGAATCCGGTGACTGGGGAGCGGAGAGCGTGGCAGGTGAGCCGGGGAACGGGGGTGAGGACCCGGGGAGCGTGACAGTACCCCCCCCCCCCACGCCCCCCTCCCCGCAACCGGGACATGAAGGCACGGATAAGAGGAGTGCCCACGTTCTCCCTGGGCTCCCAAGACCTATCCTCAGGACCATACCCTTCCCAGTCCACCAGGAAGAACTGCCGACCTCGTACGGTCTTCATGGCCACGATATCCCTTACCGCATAGATGTCATCATCGGCAATAGGAGGAGGGGCCGGACTGGCAGCAGCGGAGAAGGGACCAAGGACAACCGGCTTGAGCAGAGAGACGTGGAAGGAGTTGGGTATCCTCATCGTGGCCGGGAGCTGTAGCTTGTAGGATACCTCATTGATCTTGCTGAGGACCTTAAACGGCCCGATGTAGCGAGGACCCAGCTTGTAGGAAGGTATCTTCAATCGGATGTACTGGGAAGCAAGCCAGACCAGGTCACCAGGAGAGAAACACGGAGGATCCAGACGTCTCTTGTCAGCGTGTTTCTTCATCCGCTGGGAAGCGCGCCCAAGGGACGCTTTGACAGAGTCCCAAATGGTAGCAAAGTCACGAACTGCAGTATCAGCAGCCGGAACATCCGATGAAGGGGATATAGGCAACTGGACGGAGGGTTGAAGTCCGTAAACTACATGGAAGGGAGATTTGGAGGACGACTCACTGATGTGGTGGTTATGTGAGAATTCAGCCCAAGGTAGAAGCGTGGACCAGTCGTCGTGATGGGCGTTGACGTAGTGACGTAAGAAGGAGGTCAAGATTTGATTGACCCTCTCCACTTGGCCATTAGACTGAGGATGGTAAGCAGAAGAAAAGTCCAGAGTCACACCCAGATGTTTGCAGAGCGCCCTCCAGAAGCGGGAGGTAAACTGAGTTCCTCGGTCGGACACGATGTGGGATGGGAAACCATGCAAGCGGAAGATGTGATGTATATAGGCTTCCGCGAGTTCCTGAGCAGAGGGCAGTCCAGCCATAGGGACGAAGTGAGCCATTTTGGAGAACCGGTCCACCACGACCCATATGACTGTGTGTCCAGAGGATAATGGCAAGTCCGTAATAAAATCCATCGCTATGTGTTGCCACGGAATTGTGGGTATCGGCAGAGGCAGAAGACGGCCATAGGGCAGGTGTTTGGGCGTCTTGTTCCTGGCACAAGAGGAGCAGGCAGAGACAAAAGCAGCGACGTCCGTGCGAAGGGATGGCCACCAATAATGGCGTACAATCGCACCCCATGTTCTCTTCTGGCCTGCATGACCGGCTGTTTTCGAGGCATGACCCCAGTGTAACACCTTTTGCCTGTCAGTCTCAGAGACATAGGTCTTTCCGGGCGGTATCTGGGCCAGGGTGACAGGGGCCACCGGAATAATCTTGCTAGGAGGGATGATAGGCTGGGTAGTCTCTTCCTCCTGCTCCATGGGCATGAAAGACCTAGACAAGGCATCCGCACGTACATTCTTGTCTGCGGGTCGGAAATGGAGCTGGAAGTCGAACCTGGCAAAGAATAAGGACCACCTGGCTTGCCGTGGGTTCAGTCGCTGAGCGGACCGTAGGTATTCCAGGTTCTTGTGGTCCGTGTAGATAATCACGGGGTACACTGCTCCTTCCAGGAGGTAGCGCCATTCCTCCAGAGCCAGTTTGACCGCCAATAGTTCTCGGTCACCGATGGTGTAATTACGTTCAGGTGCAGAGAAGCTCTTGGAGAAGAAACCGCATGTAACCATCTTCCCGGAGGAGGACTTTTGCATGAGCACTGCTCCGGCTCCCGAGGAGGAGGCATCCACCTCCAAGGTGAACTGGCGGTTTAACTCCGGACGGTGGAGTACAGGAGCGGAGGCAAATGCTCGCTTCAGTGAGCAAAACGCGGCGTCGGCCGCAGGTGACCAGTCCTTTGGATTAGCCTCCTTTTTGGTCAAAGCGGAGAGAGGAGCAGTCAGGGCAGAGAAGTGAGGGATGAACTGGCGGTAGTAGTTGGCAAATCCCAGGAACCGTTGGATTGCCTTTAGTCCAGAAGGGGGAGGCCAGTTGAGTATGGAGGACACCTTCTTAGGATCCATTTGCAGTCCAGTACCCGAGATGATGTATCCCAGGAAAGGGAGAGAAGACTGCTCAAAGACACACTTCTCATATTTGGCGTATAGACGATTCTCTCTCAGTCGTTGTAGGACCAGCTGGACGTTCTCTCTGTGGGTCTGGAGGTCCGGAGAGTAGATAAGGATGTCATCCAGATACACTACTACACAGACGTAGAGGAGGTCCCGGAAGATGTCGTTCACCAATTCTTGGAAGACTGCTGGTGCATTACATAGGCCGAAGGGCATCACGCAGTATTCATAGTGCCCATCGCGAGTATTAAACGCGGTCTTCCATTCGTCCCCAGAGCGGATACGAACTAGGTTGTAAGCACCCCGAAGATCCAGTTTGGTGAACACACGGGCTCCTCTGAGCCGGTCGAACAATTCGGGGATGAGCGGCAGAGGGTACTTGTTCTTTACGGTGATCTGATTCAGACCCCGGTAGTCGATGCAGGGGCGTAGGTCACCCTCTTTCTTCTTAACGAAGAAGAAGCCCGCTCCCGCAGGAGAGGAGGATCTCCGGATGAATCCCTTAGCCAGGCTCTCTGTGATGTAGGTAGACATGGCCCTGGTTTCGGCTGGGGACAACGGATATATCCGTCCTCGAGGTGGTGTTGTTCCTGGGAGCAGGTCGATGGCACAATCGTAGGGACGGTGTGGCGGAAGTACCTCAGACTCCTTCTTGTCGAAAACGTCTGCGAAGGACCAATAGGCCGAGGGCAGTTCCGGTAGGTTCTCTGGAACCGGAGGTCGTCGGATGTGTGGTATGGACTTCAGACACTTCTCATGACAAGAAGGACCCCATCGGGTGATTTCGCCAGTACCCCAGCTGACTGAGGGTTCGTGTGTCCGCAACCAGGGAAGTCCCAGCAGGATTTGATGGGACATGTGTGGAAGGACGTAGAGAGAGATGTTCTCGGTGTGCAGGGCACCGATACGTAGTTCGACCGGTCTGGTGACCCAGGAGATGGTATCAGAGAGGGGTCTCCCATCCACAGAGGCTATCACGAGGGGTTTGTCAAGTGGAGTAACAGGCAGCTGGTACTTGTCCACCGTGGCCTGCTGAATGAAATTGCCTGCTGCCCCGGAATCGAGGTATGCCTCAGCCGTGAACCGTGTCTCTCCCGTTGACACTTGCACAGTCCACATAACCGGGTCTGAGAGAGTCCCAGCACCTAGGGTGGCCTCTCCTACCAACCCTAGGCTTTGGAGTTTCCCGGCCTCTCTGGACAGGCGCGTAGCAGGTGTGTGCCCTCTCCGCAGTAAAAGCAGAGGCCCTTGGCGAGCCGCTCTGCTCGACGCTGTTCAGACTGTCGTACTCGGTCAATCTGCATGGGCTCGTGGACGGGAATCCCAGCTGTTGATGACTGAGGTGCGGAGGGCTTCTGGGGAGGTGAGGAATGCCGTACCGGTCGTCTCTCACGAGACAGCTCTTTAGAGCGCTCCTGAAAACGAATGTCCACTCGAGTAGCCAGGGCAATCAGGGCATCTAGGGTGGAGGGCAAGTCACGACCCGCCAACTCATCTTTGATGCGACTCGAGAGTCCCTCCCAGAAGGCGGCTGTCAGGGCCTCATTATTCCACCCGAGTTCAGAAGCCAAAGTGCGGAAACGGATGGCGTATTGGCCCACCGTCAGTGTTCCTTGACGTAGGCGGAGAAGTGATGAGGCAGACGCAGAGGCGCGTCCCGGCTCGTCAAAGGTACTGCGAAAGGCCTGCAGGAACTCTCGAAGGTTCTTGGTCACGGGGTCCTCCTTCTCCCACAAGGGGTTCATCCACGCCAGTGCCTCGCCCTCTAGGTGGGACATTATAAAGGCGACCTTGGCTTGGTCGGAGGCGAATAGATGTGGCAGCTGCGTGAAATGAAGGGAACATTGGTTGATGAAGCCCCTGCAGGTCTTGGGATCTCCAGAATAACGAGGTGGTGAAGCCAACCGGAGTTGGGAAGCACCCGACGAGGCTGCCACTGGTGCGGGAGCCGTGGATTGTCCATTGGAGGACCTGGGTGCCGCAGGCGTCATGGATGCTTGTAACGTGTACAGGCGGGTGTCCACGGAGGTCATAAATTGCAGCATGCGGGTCTGGACTTCACGCTGGCGTTGGAGTTCCTCTTGCAGGGCCAATAGTGCTGCAGCGGGATCCATGGCCTGATCTTACTGTCACGGCCAGGTGTACGGGCAGGCCCAGGAGGTGGATCCACTGGACCGAACTCCTAGATGGTAGCAAAGAGTCCGGCAGCTGGAGCACTAGAAACAGCAGAGCAGTCCTTGCACACAGGTATAGCGGAGAAGTCCCTGGGACTACGGAGTTACGGGTGGTAGTCCGGGTGACGCAGCTCAGGTTCGGAAGCCGAGATGATGTCAGGCGGGGTCCGGAACCTTGGGAGCAAGAAGACGGGTCACCGCAGGGATCCGAGGTGGTGCGGACTGTCAGGATGGCAGATGGACAGCGTTCGGGTTTCAGGATACGGCAGACTGGATGGCGAAGCAGGCACGGCTCTACAAAGAGAGATAGGTGAGTACGAGCACAGTAACACCAGGAGACCTGACTCCTAGCTCAGGGAACACGAAGATCAGGCCCCGCCCCCTTGGACAATGACCCCTTATATACCCTGTACCTGTGCAACCTCATTTCCTGTTAATGGACGCTGGCCCTTTAAGAAAGGGTCAGTGACCGCGCGCGCGCCCTAATGCGCATGCGCGCCGCCCGGGTGCCAGAAGCCAGGGAAGGAGGCTGCGAGGAGGACGCAGGGGAGCCGGCCAGGTCCAGGGAAGCTGTCGGGCGCCGGGATCGGGGGCCCGGAGCCCTGGGACGGACGGAATCCGGTGACTGGGGAGCGGAGAGCGTGGCAGGTGAGCCGGGGAACGGGGGTGAGGACCCGGGGAGCGTGACATATACCGACAAGGAATGACCTTTTAAGAGTTTATGAAAGTTGAGTGACAACTCCTATTGGCAATAATTATAGGTTGTCACTTTGGAAAACAACTTTACAGAAGATGGCAAATTGTTTTCGGATGATTTTTGACCTCTAATGGCCATCCTAGTAATAAACTTAGCAATAATTTTATTGTACGTCCATTAGAGCACAATCCGAGTTAATATTTTCCCAGTCAAACACTAAGCATCCTGTCTCTACTATTTATAAAGTATGATACGGTTTATGAGTCTGCTGTATTATTTACAGCTCCTGTCTATCTGAGCAGGTGTTTTCCAAGCAACATTGGAAAATCTGTAGTAATACCTGTGTATGATGGGAAGAGCAGTAACCCCTTGGGTGGTGAGCAGCTTTTTCCCATAACACGATGAATGGAGTCACTGATCCTGGCGAGGTGTCATAAGGGGATTTGGGGAATCTGGTGCAGAGGCTGGAGCACATGCCCATCGCACATACTTACACAGGACACATATCAATCACATACCCAATGCGTGCAATACACACCCTGCTGTTAATATTTGGCGTTCTCTGGAATATTTTGGTGACACGAGAATCGTGCTCAGCATTTAGTATAATGGTGACGTATTTTGGTTTCCTAATCTAATGAGCAGTGAATTTGCTAATAAGCTTAGGTATGGTAATTTCTCCTAAATTATGCATTTTGTAATACATAATGTGATTGACCATGAAGTCTTTTCAACATCATATCACATGCTTTATTTCTAAATGGATTATGGTCTTCTTATGAACATTCATATATTAACATGTCATAAAATTTATATTATTTTATAACAGGAACAACATATACTCTCGCTGTGCTTTAATATAATCAAACAATATCCAGAGTACTATACTTTGCCCACTTACTTCAGTTCCATACTTTGCCCATTTACTTCAGTGCCCTCTGTAGCTCTATGACATAATGCACTTAGGCAGTATCATAATATTGTGCCTACAGTCCTCAAAGGGAATCTGTCTGGAGAATTTTGCTATGTAATCTGAAGACAACATGATATAGGGGTTAAAAGACTGAACTTGGGAATGTGTCACTTAATAGGCTGTTGTTTCAATATAATGAATGTTTTATCACCAGAAGATTATCACTATCTGGGCTACAGTGCATGTGAGCTGTGGCCCAACCACACGCTTTCCTCCAATAAGCAGCTCACTGTCAATAGATAATGTACAAATAGCTGTGGTTTGGGTGGGGTTAGCTTTCTCAGCCCTGCTTCTTTGTACATCTAAGAACTCTGATCGTGTCACAACTGCTACACCCAGTAAACTAAGTGACACATCCTTGGAATCAGGGTCTCTTTCTCTACATTATGCTAGTTTCAGATGAGTCAAATTCCCTTTAAGATTTTTATTTTTTACAGGATTTAAATTTTGCTTGCCTACCCTTAGTATAGATACTGTATAATGAAAATATGTTAAAAATTTATATAAGGTTTGATAAACAATAAGGTTATAAATGAAAAAAAAATTTGAGCACCATACATGTAAACACCAAATATTACAGATAAAAAGTGTCCCTACTCCCCAGTGCACTGTGCCTCGCCAACCTCCTCCATTCCCATTTCTGCACATAACATTTCTCCTGCATACGAAATTTCTTCTCTCAAGGAAAAACCTTGGATGCCTTAAAAATAATGACTAAAATAGAGAATTAGCTTATGAGAAGGGTTATGATATACTTAACCTAGTAAGCACAGTGACTTACAATTCTGCACCTCAGGGTGGAAGTGTGTGACTTTCCGGAATGAGCTCACTTGCCTTTGGGCACTGTTTCCAAGGGAGCATATGGAAAATTTTGCACTACAAGTGCCAATTATTATTCCACATGGACAATAGGGCAAAAATGTCAAGTGGCAGAGAGGTTTCTGTTAGGAAGAATTTCGTTACTAAAAACATGTCAGAGAACAAGACAATAAATGTATTAGAGCTACAGTAACAAATAGAACATGAACATCTCTTTTATTTATGAAAGTATGATCTGATGAAACTGATTATAATTCATGTAGTGAAAGGGAATCAGACAGCAAGTTCATGCTGCAGCCAGTGGCGGAACAAATCAGAGACCGGCTGCCATGTATGTTTTACCATGAAATGCTCAGACTTCTCCACTCGACTGACAGGTCTCTCCCTATACACGCATAAGGAAAGATCTGTCAGTTATGGGGGGGTAACAATTGCGGACATGTCATTGGTGCTACCCAGCCGCACAGGGGCTCAAGAGTTAAAGGCGCCAATTTCCATTCCAAATTCCAAAACCAGTGGAATTGCGCATTATAATGAGATACTAAACTGCAAAGAGCCCTTATATTGATCTTGCACAAGTCCCTCTTCTGTCTGTGTCCGCCAGTGATGAGGAGCCACTTTGGAATAGTCATCCAGGACTAAGTTTTGAAGGTATGTTTTCTCTCTAGCTGCCAATTTTTCGGGCAGCATGAATCTATTGTCTGGTTCCCTTTAAAGTATGGAAACCTTTAGCCAGCAATTTACAGTTATATGTGTAGCACCCCTGCGGTACCAGGTGCCACAAATGTGAATGTGGAAACCCAAATGCCAGAATATCCGTGCCAGTCAACACACCAGCACTTTCAGGCCACATACATACCCCAACACCAAAGTGGGAGACTGCCTAGCAACAGGTAAAAGGGATGGGCACTGATTGTATAGTCACCACCCAATCTGTAGGGAGAGGCCCAGCAAGGGGAGGGGCCAGTGGTCAGTTGGGAAGTTGGCGTGAAGAAGAGAGGGAGAAGGAAGTGAGTCGGTTAGGAGTCAGGACAGTTGAGAGTAGTAGACAGAGTGAAGTAAAGAAAGAAAGTTGTAGCAAGACCTGAAGTAACAACGGAGTGCTGTAACAGGAATGAGGGAATGTGGAGTAAGGAACCAGGACTCCAGGGACCGTGGGTTACCTGTGGAAGTGGAATACTCCAGGAACCGCGGGGCACCTGTGGAAGTCTGGAACCAAGGCTCACAGTACTCAGCATGAGGCGGGGTGCAGACCCTAGGACAGCAGGACACTTTATGGCCAACTGTTAAATCTGCCAGGCGAGAAGATCTCCAGGGTTCATCGCCAACTAAAGAGTCTGAAGCATCAGCAGCAAAGAGGGGACCGGGGATTGACCCCCTTAAATAGTCCAGGCTGCCTGCAATAGGACAAAGACAGAAACGGAGGGGTTCTCAAGAAGCTCTAAGCCACAGGAGCCCAATATAAGTGAGAGTGTACGGAAAACAGCTACCCCAGGTCACAACTGGCATGGAGAACAAGGGGAGCAGGAACACCTGGAACTGGCACCAGCGGGTCCAAACACTGAAGCAAAGTAAAACAAGGCAAGTTGAAACTGCAATACTGGTGTGGAATGTTTCCCACTACAATCCCCATCATCCACTGCTAGGGCCTAGCCCTGCTTGCGGAGGGCCCAAAACACCAAAGCTGCATTACTCCACCAGCCTCAGCAGGACCCTGCAGTGGCAGCTCCAATAACCTAGCCGCACACTGCATTGCATTGCACTGCGTAGTCGAAAAACTCTTTATTTTTATTTCTCCCTTTTCTTTTATAACTACCCCCTTTTTTTTATTCGAATCGACCCCCAGGGTCACGGAACTGGGTATCAGCTGTGACCACGACTGATCCCCCCTGAACACGACGTGCCCGGGGACCGGGTACCCCACAGCCCTGGGGCATCACATATGTGCCTACAACCTATATAATAGGGCACCTTTGTATACACAGCAGTCTACATCTGAATATACAGTATATCTGAGCTATAGAAGCTGAAAAACTGACTAGAAATATGAGGTGTAGAGATGAGCGAACCGGTCGCGGTTCGGCTCGAGTTCGGTTTGCCGAACGGGCGTCTCGTTCGAGTTCGATTCGGCGAACGTTCGACGAACCGAACTCGAACCGCATAGGAAACAATGGCAGGCAATCACAAACACATAAAAACACCTAGAAAACACCCTCAAAGGTGTCCAAAAGGTGACAAACAACTCACAACACAACACAAACACATGGGAAAGTGACAAGGACATATACTCATTGCGAAAACAAAAGAGCTGGACAAGGAAAAAGAGGAAGAGACACAGATATAGGCATGGCACGCCCTTCTAAAATCATGTAAAACACCGCAAGGTGACTCCAAGCGGAGTCTCCCTTTTTTCCAAAAATTGGGCCACACACACACCCACCCCTTCAGTGGCAGCACTTGTGCCCCAGTTGTACACTTCACAGCTAGATTTGCATCAAGCACATTCAAAAATACGCCATACTTAACCGTCCCCAGGATGACCCCGGGGTAGGTAGCAAAGTCTTTCCTGATCCCAGCTCTGTGCATCTTGAATTATTTTTAAAAACAATGTAAGCAAGGGTTACTCCAAGCGGAGTCTCCCTTTTTTCCAAAAATTGGGCCACACAGACACTCACCCCTTCAGTGGCAGCACTTGTGCCCTAGTTGCATACAGGATGTTTTGATTTACATCAAGCACATTCCAAATCCACAAGCATTTACTCTCCCCAGGATGACACATGGGTAGTAAATTCCTTGTGGATCCATGACTTGTTCATTTTGATGAACGTTAGTCTGTCCACATTGTCACTGGACAGACACGTGCACTTATCTGTCAGCACACACCCAGCAGCACTGAAGACACGTTCAGAGACAACGCTGGCAGCTGGACACGACAAAATCTCCAAGGCGTAAGTGGAGAGCTCTGGCCATTTTTCAAGATTTGAAGCCCAAAATGAGCAAGGCTCCATTTGCAAAGTCATGGCATCGATGTTCATTTGGAGATACTCCTGTATCATCCTCTCCAGCCGTTGACTATGTGTCAGACTTGTTGTCTCTGGTGGCCTTGCAAAGGAGGGTCTAAAAAAATTATGAAAAGATTCAATAAAATTGCTGTTACCAGCACCAGATACGGTGCTACTGGTACGGGTAGACTGTTGAAGATGACGAGACCGTCCCATGTTTGTCAAGTTACAACTGGGAGATTCACTCCCTGCACCTTCACGGTTGTTTGGTGGAAAAGCCGAGCTAAGATCGAGTAACAGTTTCTGCTGATACTCCTGCATATGTGCGTCCCTTTCTATGGCTGGAATTATGTCACAAAATTTGGAATTGTATCTGGGATCTAATAGTGTGGCAAGCCAGTAGTCATCATCACTTCTAATTTTGACAATATGAGGGTCATGTTGGAGGTAGTGCAGCAAGAAGGCGCTCATGTGTCTTGCGCAGCCATGCGGACCAAGTCCACGCTGTGTTTGTGGCATAGAGGTGCTAACCATTCTTTCTTCCTCTGACATCTGCCCCCAACCTCTTTCAACAGAAATTTGACCAAGGTCTCCCTCATCCGCTGAGTCTTCCATGTCCATGGACAGTTCGTCCTCCATTTCTTCATGTTCTCCTGCACCTTCCTCAACATTTCGCCTGCTACCATGCGCCCTTGTTGATCCCTGTCCCCCATGGTCCCATGCCTGTCGCGTTGGTGATGATGAACGTCTGGACCTTGGTGATGTTGTTGTGTCTTGCGCATATGAATCCTCCTGTGCAGAAGGGTGCATAGGTCCTTGATCTGAGACCACTCCATCAGGGTGATCTGCCCCACCTCTGCATCTCGTTGGCCCAGGCTATACATCATGACGTATTGCACCAGGGCTCGGTGGTGCTGCCACAGTCGCTATAACATGTGGAGAGTCGAATTCCAGCGTGTCGCCACATCGCATTTCAGGCGATGAACCGGCAGGCTGAAAGACTTCTGGAGTGATGCAAGTCGCTGAGCTGCGGCGGTTGAATGGCGGAAGTGAGCAGACAGTTTTCGTGCCCTGGTCAAAGGCCATCTAGGCTGGGATAGTGTGTTAAAAATTGCTGGATAACAAGGTTCAACATGTGAGCCATACAAGGCACGTGTGTCACCTTGCCCAGGCGAAGGGCCGCACCCAGGTTTGCAGCATTGTCGCACACGGCCTTACCAGACTGCAGGTTGAGTGGAGACAACCATTTATTAAACTCAGTCTCCAGAGCTGCCCACAACTCAGCCGCTGTGTGACTCCTATTTCCAAGACATGTCAAGCTAAAGACCGCCTGATGCCGTTGCGCTCTGCTGCCAGCATAGTAATGAGGGGTGCGTGATTCCTTCTGCGCAGTGAGAACGCTGGTGGCCTGACCAGGCAGGCTTGGGGCGGAGGTGGAGGACCCAGATGAGGTGGAGGAGGCAGAAGCAGTGGCGGAACTTGGACAGACAGAGGATTGACACACAAGTCGTGGGGACGGCAAAACTTGTGCAGCAGACCCTTCACCATCTATCACCATAATTACCCAGTGCCCAGTCAGCGACATGTAACGTCCCTGTCCATGCTTACTGGTCCAAGTATCGGTGGTGAAATGTACCTGTTCACACACAGAGTTTCTCAAGGAAGCGGTGACGTTGTGGGCGACATGCTCTTGTAGCGCGGGCACACCTTTCTTAGAGAAGTAGTGGCGACTGGGCATCTGGTACTGGGGCAAAGCGACAGACATAAGGTCTCTAAAATCCTGTGTGTCCACCAGGCAGAAAGGCAGCATTTCGGTAGCCAAGAGCTTACAGCGGGATAAAGTCAACCTCTTAGCTTTGTCATGGGTCGCAAGAAATGGCCTTTTATTTGTCCACATCTGAGGAACAGAGATCTGGCTGCTGTGTGTAGACGGTGTTGAGTAGGGTGTCCCTGGAAAAAATGCAGGTTTTTGAGGAAAGTGCAGGCATAGACATGATGTTGCCTTCATCCAACGTTGGTGCTATCGATGTCTGAGAGAGCTGTACACACGCACTTGTTTCCCCTTCCAAACCAACTGACGACTTACCAAGCAAACTTCCTGTTGTGGTTACAGTGGTGGAAGTTGTGCGTGGAAAACCAGGTGTGACAGTTGTCCCCACAGTCCTAGAAGATGAAGAGCGTGCAGATGCACTGGAAGGGGCAGGCGGTGGATGGTTCGCTCCGCTAGGCCGCATTGCAGATCAGTGAGCTTCCCACTGGGACATATGATATTTATTCATGTGACGATTCATGGAAGAAGTTGTCAAACTGCTGAGGTTTTGCCCTCTACTAACAGAATCACGTCAAATTTTACAGATCACATAATTTGGGCGATCTTTTGCTATGTCAAAAAAGGACCAGGCTAGGCAAGGCTTAGAGGGCATGCGACCTGCTGATCCACCCCAACTAGTGCTCAGAGGCACAGTGGTGACTGAGGATGCAGTTGTAGACGTGCTACCAGTACTCCTACTCTGTCCAGGAAGGCACAAGGTAACTTCGTCGTCAGTTGCATCCTCCTCCACCGTCTCTGTTGACCTCCTCAAGGGCCTGACTGTGGGTTGACAGTAGGTGGGATCTAGAACTTCCTCATCAATTGTTGTATTTGCACTCCCCTCACCGTCAGACCGAGCCTCTTCTTGCCCTGACCGAATATTTAAGTTGTCATCCCAATCTGGTATCTGCGTCTCATCGTCATCAGTATGTTCCTCATTGTCTATAACAACAGGTGTTACAGTTTGTGAAAAGGGGTCAACATTATGCTCAGAAACCTGGTCCTCACGGCCTGAATCAGAGTCACAAAGGTTCTGGGCATCACTGCAGACCATTTCCTGGTCTGTACTCACTGTAGCTTGGGAGCAGACCTCTGATTCCTAGGCTATAGTGTGACTGAACAGCTCTGCAGACTCAGCCATCTCAGTTCCACCATACTGTGCAGGGCGGATGGAGACTTCAGAGCTGGGAGAAAGCAAGTTTGATTGGGATGACAACTCAGAGGACTGGTGTTTTTTGGATGCGGTAGTTGAGGTGGCGGAGAGGGCACTTGTTGGACCACTTGAGATCCATTCAAGCATTTTCCTTTTTTGGCCATCATCTATCTTTGTTCCAGTTGTTCGTGTCCGTAAAAAAGGGAGCACATCGGATTGTCCATGTTAAGTAGTAGACATCTTACTTTTGCTGGAAGATGGTCTATCTTCAGCAGATGTTAATGGAGCTTTGCCACCTTCCCCACGGACAAACCCTTTTTTTCCTTTTCCAACACGCCTCTTCCCCTTTCCACCAGCATCTGTCATTTTGCCACTCATTTTGATTGCGACAAGATTGTGCACTTAAAATGTGGTAGTAAAAATTGAGAGGTGGTGTAGATTGCAGCGGTGGTCTATCTTTATTAACAGCAGAATAAACAACAATAACTATCCCTGACAATGCAACTACGGCCCTTAAACTGGCAGCATAGTTTGCTAGTATAATGGCTTAGTAACAATGAGTTTGAGTGTGCAATGCAGAGGTTCTGCACATAGATTTGCACCAGTGGGACACTAATGGAAGTCCAACAGCCACTTTTAGGATGCCACTAAGTTTACTCAGTGTTTGCTAGTATAATGGCTTAATAACAATGAGTTTGAGTGTGCAATGCAGAGGTGCTGCACATAGATTTGCACCAGTGGGACACTAATGGAAGTCCAACAGCCACTTTTAGGATGCCACTAAGTTTACTTAGTGTTTGCTAGTATAATGGCTTAGTAACAATGAGTGTGAGTGTGCAATCCAGAGGTGATGCACATAAATTTGTACCAGTGGGACACTAATGGAAGTCCAACAGCCACTTTTAGGATGCCACTAAGTTTACTCAGTGTTTGCTAGTATAATGGCTTAGTAACAATGAGCTTGAGTGTGCAAAGGGCAGGAGGGTACAGTGGCAGGGTTGTGGGCCTGGGTAGAGGAAAGGAAGCCTCCCTTTCTATCCCTCCTAATGGGGAAATGCAGCGAGGAAATCCCTGACCTTAGCTACACAGACGCTGTCATCTTGTGTAGCTGTTAAAATCTGTTTATACGGACCTGACTGTCACCTATGGCTCTGACCCTGCCGGTATTAGCCCTTAAAAGGACTAATAGAAACTTCTATCCCTATTCTGTATAGCGCTGTGTATAGAGCGAACACAGCAGTATTGGAGACAGGAGCTACGCCAGCGGTGACTGACACCAAGACGCAGAAGGCAGATAATGGCGTGCTGGAGGAAAATGTCCGTTTTTATAATGCATGGACATGTGACATGGACATCCTATCACACATGCCGTTGCTTCTCTGGCTAAAAGTCCACTTAGCTGTGTGTGTGTCTGGGATTGGCTGACATGCTGGCCCGCCCCACTACACGCGTGCGCTTAGGGAAGGAAGACAAGGAAAAAAAAAAATGGCGATCGCCATTATCCAAACAGCAGTGATCTGAATGCGCTGTTCCCGCACACTATACGCTGAAATTTCATAATAGTGTGAGTCACAGAGTGACTTACACTATTACAGCGGAAAGCCAGCTAGTAATTAGCTTGTCTTTTTGCTGCTAGAACGTATCTAGAACTATCAAGCTTTAGCAAAAAGCTTGAGTTCTAGTTCGATCTAGAACAGCCCCCAAAATTACTCGAGCCGCGAACTGGAGAACCTCGAACCGCGCTCAACTCTAATGAGGTGGTAATAATAGCAAGCTTTCGAGACTACTCAGGTCTCTTCATCAGGCATGGTACTGAGTAGTCTCGAAAGCTTGCTATTATTACCATCTTTTCAGTAAGCCATTAAAAGGTATCAACCACTGAGGACTTCAGTCCTTTTAAACAATTTTTTATCTCTACTGGCTAACACGGTACAAAGATATATTTTACCTGTAGAAATATGAGTTCTCATTCAAAGTCTGTGTTGCACATACATGTTGTATCTAGAGGTGAGCGCGGTTCGTGGTTCGTGGTTCTCCAGTTCGCGGCTCGAGTGATTTTTGGGCTGTTCGAGATCGAACTAGAACTCGAGCTTTTTGCTAAAAGCTCGATAGTTCTAGATACGTTCGAGAACGGTTCTAGCAGCAAAAAGCAGGGCTTTTTACAGCTACAGTGAGCAGGAGCCATCGCTGGCAGCCTGCCACAAGCTGGTAACCAAGATAAACATCGGGTATCCAAGCAAAGCGCTTTGGTTAGTAACCCGATGTTTATCTTAGTTACGTGCAGGAAGCCCACACTTTCCCGCTCAGCTCGCTCCACCCCCTCCTGCCCGCGGCATGTACACATACATACACATACACAAACACACACACACACACATCCACCCCCCCCCCGCCCGCCCGCCCGCCCGCTCGCTCGCTCGGCTTACCTGCGGTGATGAAGTCCCACCATCCCGACCTCAGCGCTGTCACTGTCCTCCATGGCCGCCGCTTGTCACATCACCTATCGCTTCCGACCCGAGACTGACACTGGCGGTGACGTCACGGACCTCTCGCGATACTTGATGTGAAGGCGCCGGTCATTGACCTCAGTGACAGGGGCTGTCAGTGTGCTGGAGATCAGCGCAGGTAATGTACCTCGCTGACAGCAGCACTTGTCATCCCCTGCAGTGACCTGGGCTGACCCATTGATGTTAGCTCAGGTCACTGCACTGCTCTCCCAGCCAATGGGGAACATCCTGCTCTTCATTGACTGGGACAGTGTGCATCGTCATGGCAACCCCTTGGATTTCACCAGACCTGGATTTGTTTTTCAATCTAATAAATTGGTTAAAGAGGGAATGTTTTGGGGAGTGTTTTTTCAAATAAAAATGTGTTTGTCGTGTATTTTTTTTTTATTACTGACTGGGTTGGTGATGTCGGGTATCTGATAGACGCCTGACCTCACCAACCCCAGGGCTTGATGCCAGGTGACATTACACATCTGGTATTAACCCCAAATATTACCCCGTTTGCCACCGCACCAGGGCGCGGGATGAGCTGGGGCGAAGCACCAGGATTGGCGCATCTAATGGATGCGCCACTTCTGGGGCGGCTGCGGCCTGCTATTTTTAGGCTGGGGAGATTCCAATAACCATGGACCTCCCTAGTCTGAGAATATCAGGCCCCAGCTGTCTGCTTTACCTTGGCTGGTGATCCAATTTTGGGGGACCCCTACGTGTTTTTTTTTTAAAATTATTTATTTAATTTAAAATAACAGCGTGGGGTGCCCTCAGTTTTGGATTACCAGCCAAGGTGAGGTTGCCAGCTGTGGTCTGCAGGCTGCAGCCGTCTGCTTTACCCTAGCTGGCTACAAAACTAGGGGGAACCCTATGTCATTTTTTTTTCATTTTTTTGGCTAAATACAAAGCTAAGCACCCCTTAGTGCCACATGAAAGGTACCAAAGGGTGTTCCACTTTTTCTCCATTTTTTTCTCCACTTTCTCTCCACTTTTTCTCCACTTTTTCTCCATTTTTTTCTCCACTTATTCTCCACTTTTTCTCCTCTTATTCTCCACTTTTTCTCCACTTTTTCTCCACTTTTTCTCCTCTTATTCTCCACTTTTTCTCCACTTTTTCTCCACTTTTTCTCCATTTTTTTCTCCACTTTCTCCACTTTTTCTCCACTTTTTTCTCCACTTTTTCTCCTCTTATGCTCCACTTTTTCTCCTCTTAATCTCCACTTTTTCTCCACTTTTTCTCCACTTTTTCTCCACTTTTTTCTCCACTTTTTCTCCTCTTTTTCTCCACTTTTTCTCCACTTTTTCTCCACTTTTTCTCCACTTTTTCTCCTCTTAATCTCCACTTTTTCTCCTCTTATGCTCCACTTTTTCTCCACTTTTTCTCCACTTTTTCTCCACGTTTTCTCCACTTTTTTCTCCTCTTATGCTCCACTTTTTCTCCACTTTTTCTCCACTTTTTCTCCACTTTTTCTCCACTTTTTCTCCACTTTTTTCTCCACTTTTTCTCCACTTTTTCTCCTCTTATTCTCCACTTTTTCTCCACTTTTTCTCCACTTTTTCTCCTCTTATTCTCCACTTTTTCTCCACTTTTTCTCCACTTTTTCTCCATTTTTTTCTCCACTTTCTCCACTTTTTCTCCACTTTTTTCTCCACTTTTTCTCCTCTTATGCTCCACTTTTTCTCCACTTTTTCTCCTCTTAATCTCCACTTTTTCTCCACTTTTTCTCCACTTTTTCTCCACTTTTTTCTCCACTTTTTCTCCACTTTTTCTCCACTTTTTCTCCTCTTATGCTCCACTTTTTCTCCACTTTTTTCTCCACTTTTTCTCCACTTTTTCTCCTCTTATGCTCCACTTTTTCTCCACTTTTTCTCCTCTTATGCTCCACTTTTTCTCCACTTTTTTCTCCACTTTTTCTCCTCTTATGCTCCACTTTTTCTCCACTTTTTCTCCACTTTTTCTCCACTTTTTCTCCTCTTATGCTCCACTTTTTCTCCACTTTTTCTCCACTTTTTCTCCATTTTTTTCTCCACTTATTCTCCACTTTTTCTCCTCTTATTCTCCACTTTTTCTCCACTTTTTCTCCTCTTATTCTCCACTTTTTCTCCACTTTTTCTCCACTTTTTCTCCATTTTTTTCTCCACTTTCTCCACTTTTTCTCCACTTTTTTCTCCACTTTTTCTCCTCTTATGCTCCACTTTTTCTCCTCTTAATCTCCACTTTTTCTCCACTTTTTCTCCACTTTTTCTCCTCTTATGCTCCACTTTTTCTCCACTTTTTCTCCACTTTTTCTCCACTTTTTCTCCACTTTTTCTCCTCTTAATCTCCACTTTTTCTCCTCTTATGCTCCACTTTTTCTCCACTTTTTCTCCACTTTTTCTCCTCTTATGCTCCACTTTTTCTCCACTTTTTCTCCTCTTAATCTCCACTTTTTCTCCTCTTATGCTCCACTTTTTCTCCACTTTTTCTCCACTTTTTCTCCACTTATGCTCCACTTTTTCTCTACTTTTTTCTCCACTTTTTCTCCTCTTAATCTCCACTTTTTCTCCACTTTTTCTCCACTTTTTCTCCACTTTTTCTCCACTTTTTTCTCCACTTTTTCTCCACTTTTTCTCCTCTTATGTTCCACTTATTCTCCACTTTTTCTCCACTTTTTCTCTACTTTTTCTATGGTCGGTCTACCCATTAGCTCTGCCATGCATAGTGTAGCTCTACACCTACTGCACATGTTACTTTATGATTGACATCTCTTTCGTACCAGAGCTGTCTAAGTCTACTCTGACCTCATATTTGTCATTACTATATTGTCCTTGTACTGTATTATGACATTTGTATCATGTGTTTCATTTCTTGCTGTGTTGCAATTTTTTTGCTGCATCCCAATTGTACCTCTACATTGTTCGAGTTTATGTTATTGTTCTCTCACTCTTATGTGATACTGATTATTGTCATTTTTCATGATTACATGCAGATAAGTCCAATCTGACAAAGGCTCAGGCCGAAACGTCATTTGTAACTTGTTTTGGACAAAAACATATATGCTTATGAAAAAAAATTTTCTTAATACGGACCAATAAAGAGTGATTTTGCATTACTATCCGTTGTGACTTACTGACTTAGTCTGGGAGATATAGAGTGCCGAGGTTACTCACTAATTTTATCTATTATTACCTCTGAGCACCTATATACCAGTGAGCAGAGCTTCCTCTACAGTAGTTCTCCTGATTAGGCATGCCCTTACCTCATAAGCAGGGCATTGCAGCTTTGGTAGCAACCATTACGACATGGACTCTGCTGCTGTGGAGAGTGAGTGCAGATTCATTGCACCCACACTCCTCACATGAAGGGTCCGCACTCCTAGAAAATGGGGGATACGTTCCCTGAGTGTCTCCCCCCCATATTCTAGACGGTCCAGAGTCGTCGTGGGACCCCTTTATTTTTTTTCTTACAATAAATTGGTGAAAGAGGAAATGTTTTGGGGACTGTTTTTTCAAATAAATTTCTTTTGTCGATTTTTTGTTTTTGTTAGTACTGACAGTTTATGATGTTGGGTATCTAATAGACGCCATGACATCACAAACTGCTGGGCTTGATCTCAGGTGACTTTACAGCTAGTATCAACCCGATTTATTACCCCGTTTGCCACTGCACCAGGGCACGGGATGAGCTGGGGTGAAGCGCCAGGATTGGCGCATCTAGTGGATGCGCCACGTCTGGGGTGCCTGCGGCCTGCTATTTTTAGGCTGTGAAGGCCCAATAACTATGGACCTTCCCACCCTGAGAATACCAGACCACAGCTGTCCGCTTTACCTTGGCTGGTGATCCAATTTGGGGGGTCCCCTACTTTTATTGTGTAATTATTAATATTTATAAAATAATTATAAAAAAGAGCCTGAGGGGACCTCCACATTGGATCCCCAACCACGGTAAAGCTGCCAGCTGTGGTTTTCAGGCTACAGCCGTCTGCTTTACCCTAGCTGGCTATCAAAAATGGGGGGACCCAACGTAATTTTTTTTTTTTAACTATTTTTTAAATAGAAAAAATTAATGGGCTTCCCTGTATTTTGATTGCCAACCAAGGTAACGGCAGGCAGATGGGGGTGGCAACCCATAGCTGTCTGCTTTATCTGCGCTGAGAATCAAAAATACCGCGGAGCGCTACGTCATTTTTTTAAAGATTTATTTTTACAGCACTGTGATGTCCAGCAATCAAAATACAGGGAAGCCCATTTTATTTTTAGTTATTTAAATAAATAATTAAAAAAAATATATGTTAGCTCCCACTGCATTTTTTGTATTGCTAGCTAAGGGTAATCCAAGCAGCTACTGGCTGCTAACCCCCACTGCTTGGTGTTACCTTCACTGGCAATGGAAAATCCAGGGAAGCATTTTTTTTTTTTTTTGCCAAAAAGCTACAAAAAAAGGACGTGAGCTTCGCCATATTTTTGTATGCTAGCCAGGTATAGCAGGCAGGTGCTGGAAGAGTTGGATACAGCGCCAGAAGATGGCGCTTCTATGAAAATGCCATTTTCTGAGGTGGCTGCAGACTGCAATTCGCAGCAGTGGGGCCCAGAAAGCTCAGGCCAACCGGTGGTGCGGATTCCAATCCCAGCTGCCTAGTTGTACCTGGCTGGACACAAAAATGGGGCAAAGCCTACGTCATTTGTTTTCTAATTATTTCATGAAATTCATGAAATAATAAAAAAAGGGCTTCCCTTTATTTTTGGTTCCCAGCCGGGTACAAATAGGCAACTGGGGGTTGGGGGCAGCCGTACCTGCCTGCTGTACCTGGCTAGCATACAAAAATATGGCGAAGCCACATAATTTTTTCAGGGGGCAAAAAACTTCTGCATACAGTCCTGGATGGAGTATGCTGAGCCTTGTAGTTCTGCAGCTGCTGTCTGTCTGTATGGAGAAGAGCAGACAGCAGCTGCAGAACTACAAGGCTCAGCATACTCCATCCAGGACTGCATGCAGAAGTTTTTTGCCCACCAAAAAAATGACGTGGGCTTCGCCATATTTTTGTATGCTAGCCAGGTACAGCTGGCAGCCACGGGCTGCCTCCAACCCCCAGTTGCCTATTTGTACCCGGCTGGGAACCAAAAATATAGGGAAGCCCGTTTTTTTTTAATTATTTCACTTATTTCATGAAATAATTAAAAAACAAATGACGTGGGCTTCGCCCTATTTTTGTGTCCAGCCGGGTACAACTAGGCAGCTGGGGATTGGAATCCGCAGCACAGGTTAGCCCGAGGTTTGTGGGCGCCTCTGCTGCGGATTTCAGTCCGCAGCCGTCCCAGAAAATGGCGCTCTCATAGAAGCGCCATCATCTGGCGCTGTATCCAACTCTTCCAACAGCCCTGGAGCCGGGTGGCTTGTTGGGTAATCATGAGTTAATACTGGCTTTGTTTTACCAGCCAGTATTAAGCCAGAGATTCTTAATGTCAGGCACGTTTGACCCGGCCATTAAGAATCTCCAATAAAGGGTTAAAAAAAGACACCACACAGAGAAAAAATACTTTAATAGAAATAAATACACAGACACATTAGAGACTCCATCTTTATTACCCCTGTCAGCCCTCCACGATCCTGCTCTTCTGTCTTCTTTCTTTCTAGTGTAGTAGTAGTGACGATTGTAGTGAGGGGCATCACTTGGGGCTGGGGAACCTCCATCCTAACTACAATGCTCACTACAATCGGGAAGCAGCGTGCAGCCTTCACTCCGTGAGTGATCACTGCTGGCTGCTAGCGGTAACAGCGGTAACGCTGACAGACGCGTTACCATAGCAACGGTGCTCCCGGAGCCGCGGTTAGCGGTGACGTCACCGCTAACTGCGTTGCTATGGCAACGGTGATCTCCGTTAATGACCGGCTGTGTCAGCCGGTCCCTAACGGAACGGGGAGTCGACCGTGTGCTAGAGCATGTCGCCGGTACACGGCGATACACATATGTGCACCGTGTACCGGAGAGATGCACTCGCAGGTCCTACATGACGTGTCATAGTCATGTGACCAGTCTGTAGCCAATGAGATAATAGCCACGTGACTGGTCACATGGCTATTTTGACGTCACGATAGGTCCTGCTTCTCTGCTGGCAGTGCAGGTCACCGGGAGGATTCAGCGATCATCGGATGGAATAGCGGCAGGAGACAGAGTGCAGAAGGGATCGCGAGGACCGGTAAGTGTTATGGCAATGTTTATTAACTGTTTGTGTACATTTATAATGCATTTTTATGTGTTTGTGATTGCCTCCCATTGTAGCCTATACGTTCGAGTTCGGTTCGTCGAACGTTCGACGAACCGAACTCGAACGGGACCCCCGTTCGGCGAACCGGCCTCGAGCCGAACCGGGACCGGTTCGCTCATCTCTAGTTGTATCCACTTTTTCTCACAGATAGAACTCGTGTCCATTATAATCTATAGGGCTGGTCACACGTGGTTTTTCACGGCTCATGTGTCTTTGCAAGACTCACGGAGACAGGTCCATTTTTTTTGGTGTCATGGATAAAAAGTGCTAATACAAGTCTATAGGGTACTTTACACACAACGATATCGCTAACGATATATCGTCGGGTTCACGGTGTTCGTGACACACATCCGGCACCGTTAGTGATATCGTTGTGTGTGACTAAAAGGAGCGACGATCAACGATAGCAAAAACGTCAAAAATCGTTGATCGCTGACACGTCGCTCCTTTTCATAATATCGTTGCTGTTGCAGGACGTTGGTTGTTCGTCGTTCCTGTGGCATCACACATCGCTATGTGTGACACCGCAGGAGCGATGAACATCTCCTTACCTGCGTCCACCGGCAATGAGGAATGAAGGAGGTGGGCGGCTTGTTCCGGCCGCTCATCTCCGCCCCTCCTCTGCTATTGGGCGGCCACTTAGTGACGTCGCTGTGACGCCGAACGCACCTCCCCCATGAAGGAGGGATTGTTCGGCAGCAACAGCGACATCGCTGAACAGGTATGTGCGTGTGACGCTGCCATAGCTATATTGTTCGCTACGGCAGCGATCACCACATGTCGCACGAACGACTGGGGCGGGTGCTATCGCTCGTGACATCGCTAGCAATCGCTAGCGATGTCGCAGCGTGTAAAGCACCCTTAAGGATTGTGAAAAACACATGGATTGCATGTGTGTACAATCAGTCTGCTCTCTGTGTTTAACATTGAAAAGTGTAGGAGAAGCTTAGTAATTTATTCATCTGTGACGCCCCTGAACTAGTCAGGGTGTCACAGGGTACTGCACTCCTTTCTCTCTTGGTGCAGGGCTCAACCCCCCCATGGTTCTGGGATCCCAACCGTTGGTATTGTTCCATCAACATTCAAACCCTAGTCACACCTCACACCACATCCTGTCAGGCACACCAGTGGGTGGTCTAGCTGGAACAGGGCCACTCGCCTAGGGGTCAGGCAGACTGGTGGGAGGGAGGAAGTCAGTGAGAGGAAGTGGAGAGCAGAGCAGAGCTTAGAAGAGATTAGTTGTAACTCCCAAAGAGTGAGGAGCAGGGAGGTGGAGCTCCCTGGGGACATTTAGCTAGGTCGCGGACGGTGGTCTGGGACCGAAAGAGTCAGAGACCCGGTAGCAGGGTATTGGAGAAGGGTGCCCGGCTTAGTTTTGAAGAACGGTTGGCACCGGAGTACCTAATAACTAAACCGGTACCGAGCACGGCGGGGTACTGGACCCTAGATCAGGGAGTAGCTTCACGCAACTTGGTAATTAACCTGTAGAGGATAGTCTCTTTATGAACTTTCCCCAAGAGCTCAGAGATCGAAGGCATCAACACAAAGAGGGGGATAGGGCTTTCCAGCTTATGCGGCCCACTGAAATCCCAAGTGTCAGCCATCGAGAGCACAGCTCCCCTACTTAACAGTGGGGAGCGGAACCCCGACATCTTCAAGCAGAGGGGTCACTCAGTCAGAACATCTAAAATACAGTGCATGGAGGCAAGGTACAGACCATCAGCAATACCAACGGGAGAGGACTCCCGGACGAACTTCCCTGAAGTGGCAGTGGCACCCAGAGACTTGGTTTACTTCTGTGTCAGAGTCTGCTTTGTGGTCGCATCACTACCAACACTGCCTGAGTGAGTACGCTGTCCTCCACCGCTTCCAATCTGGACCACGCTCCCCTACACCTCCATCAGTCCCGGGGCCTCCCCTATCCATGGAGGGAACATCATCTGGCTGCCCCACTCCATCTCCCCTGGGTACTCCCATCGGCAGCGGCGGTACTCCTCTTACCGCGAACCACAGGTGGCGTCACAAACTCTCACTCCCCTGTAAATACTCTGCTTTACATTTGAAGTGGCCGCGAGCCCCCGGGTCCAGAGACCCTCGGGCCACAGCAACCCCCGGATCCGAGCGGTTTGACCGCTGCAAGGGCGGCACACATCCATCTGTGAAATACCCTGATGACACGCTGATAGTAAAAATGGACACATGGATGTCACACTGATGACACACTGATGTTAATCACTGATGACACCGGTACCATTCTTTCATGTATATGTTTAAACACGGACATGTGACTGAACCTTTAGATAGGTGCTGGCTAAGGGATCCAGCTTTCATGATAATTATATGTTCTCTGAGTTCATAGTTTTTTTCTTAATTTAGATTAATTTAGATTAAATTAGTCAAAGGGACCCTGACAGTTGACTCATGGTGCCTTAATCAAAAACAGCATGAATCAGACACTGGCTCTCTCATTTGAAGCAGATGTGTTTTACTCTGAAATGCTGAAAAGCATTACTCTGAAAAGCGTTTCAAAGATAGCACACTTTTATAGGCTACCCGAGGACAATGATTCACAGGTGACTAGTACAAAAGGCCACAACCCCCATATCCACCAAAACATCCCATATAATATGGACATGTAGCGCCCCTGAACCCATCAGGGCACTACTAGGTACTACATCCTGACAAGGATGCAGGGCCTATCTCCAGGGACCTGGAAGACCAGAAACATCAAAACACATAAACATCCCCAGTTTCCCTCTCCCAATCATGGGTGACTGACTAGTCCGGGACCCAATGGATGGCCACCCAGAGGTGGAGCCAGTCCAGTCCACTAGACGACAACCCGGTGGGAGGGGACAGACAGAAAGACAGGGGAGTCCGGTAGTGACAATTGAAGGGACGGACGTGTCTCCAGAGGGAGTCGTGTAGCAGTGACCTAGGTGGCGTAGGAGAGGTTGCCAGTGAGGGTACAGCCAGGTACCCCTGTAACTAGAGCACCGATGGGGTACAGGGCCCTAGGTCAAGCGAACGCATCAGGCTACCTGACAAATACCCACAGACGCTCCGAGTTCCACCAACCAGTAAGAAGTGCTGGGGAAAGAAGCCACCAGGTTACCACAACGGCACTGAAATAAAATGGAACCGGGGTCGGAACCAGCTGTCCTCAGCGCAGCAGCATCAACAACTCTGTGAGTAAAACAAAAGTTGCACTCCATCCCCATCCATCTCCTTTCTTTCTGCACTGGACCCCACCATCCACTCCCTGGGGCCCGGCCCTACCATCCAGGCTGCGATCACCATCAGCCCCAGTGGTAAAAGACTGTTCAGCGGCGGTTCCATCACCATAACAGCAACCCACGAGAGGCATCACGATATAAACTCTTTAATCTTCCCTGTACATAATCCCCTTTAAAAAGCGTCCCCCCAGGGTAACGGAACCGGGTATCGGCCATTAGATAACCGTGAAACAGCATCCCCGTACATATACAGCCCGAGACAGAGTACCCCATAGCCCTGGGGTGTCACAGCTTTTTCCTGGCATCACGAACAGGATGCGGACTGGACCCGTTAACACTGGGTGACGTGTGCCTTATGGACTGGAAATGATCCGAACTCTCGCAGTGTAAATAGTTGCACCAGTTGTGCCAATACCAGAGTACCACCTTGCCAAAAAAGGACCCTCATGGACACCACCAGCAGGAGAGGAAAACGTCGCAGGGAGAGTCTGCGGTAGAGTCGGCCGAAACCCGGTCACCATGGAAACCGGTGACATTCGTCCTAGGGGCTTTGGGGACCAGGACCTTTGGGTGGTGGTTGATGTGGAAGGTACTCCAGTTTGCAATGTTAAAGTAATGCCTCCCTTGCGCGGGAAGAACGTTTTAATGTTTTAACAATGAAAAAAAATGTAAACCGTTACACTTTTGCAGTCCGAGGACGTGCTGAGTTTAACCAAGGGGGAATGTAGCGCCCCTGAACCCATCAGGGCACTACTAGGTACTGCATCCTGAAAAGGATGCAGGGCCTATACCCAGGGACCTGGAAGACCAGTGCCTTTAAGATCAAAACACATAAATATCCCCAGTTCCCTCTCCCAATCATGGGTCACTGACTAGTCCGGGACCCAATGAATGGCCACTCAGGGGTGGAGCCAGTCCAGTCCACTAGATGACAACCCGGTGGGAGGGGACAGACAGAAAGACAGAGGAGTCCGGCAGTGACAGTTGAAAGGACGGACGTGTCTCCAGACGGGGTCGTGTAGCAGTGACCTAGGTGGTGTTGGTGAGTGCTTGCCAGTGAGGGTACAGCCAGGTACCCCTGGAACTAGAGCACCAATGGGGCACAGGGCCATAGGTCAGGCGAACGCTTCAGGCTACCTGACAAATACCTGCACAGTGAGAGGACCTTCAAGGACCTCGCTGGCCCAAGAATCCGGGGGCACCAACAGTAAAGATAGAGCCAGGGACCAGAACAGAACACAGATGCTACAGGGTTCACACTGTCCGCCGTATGGACCAGAGACTGCCGACAGACAGTAGGGGACCCACAGACGCTCCAAACTATGGGGGTCCACCAATCAGTGAAAAGTGCCGGGGAAAGAAGCCACCAGGTTACCACACCGGCACTGGAATAAAAGGGACCAGGGGTCGGAACCAGCCTTTCTCAGCGCAGCAGCATCAACAACTCTGTGAGTAAAACAACAGTTGCACTGTATCCCCATCGTGTGGTCTACTTTCTTTCTGCACCGGATACCACCATCCACTCCCTGGGGTCCGGCCCTACTTGCGGATGGCCTACCATCCAGGCTGCTATCACCATCAGCCCCAGTGGTAAAAAACTGTGCAGCAGCAGTTCCATCACCATAACCACAACCCGCAAGTGGCGTCACAATATAAACTCTTTAATCTCCCCTGTATATAATCCCCTTTAAAAAGCGACCCCCAGGGTCACGGAATCGGGCATCGGCCTGGGGGGTCTGGGGCCCACCAGGGGAATTGACTGTAGGGGTCCACCCTACAGCTATATGCAAATACCCGTTAGCCATTATGTCCTTCAGGGTACGTGCCCACGATCAGGACTCACTGCGTCTTGGACGCAGTGAGTCCTGACCTGCAGGTCCACAAGTCTCCTCCGCAGGTGAACACAGGAGACCTCAGCTGCTCGTATACTGTAATCTTCACTTATTGATAGAGAGAAAATGTGACCTCCATACACAACACAATCCACTGTACCAAAACCAATACCACCATATACAAGGGAAAAATACCGCCACACCGTGACCAGACAACATATTACCACCACATAGTGACCGAATAGAACCACATACAAGGGAGAAAAATCGCCACACTGTGACCAGACCACATAGTGACCGAGTAATACCACATACAAGGGAGAAATGCCACAATAGCGTGACCAGACCACATATTACCACCACATAGTGACCGAAAACAACCACATACAAGAGTCAAATACCAACACCCCATGACCAGACCACATAGTGACCTAATAATACTACAATAATGATCATGAATGAAAACCAAATTCGGCGAGGTTGTCAGTAGTTTTATAGAATAAAAGAAGAATTTACATTTTAATCAAAAACAAAGAGAAAAATCCGAAAAACTGAACATTTTGTAGTGGTCTCTTAATTTTTGCCAGAGCTGTATATAAAGAGCACACCACTAATAAATGACAATGAAAAAAGCTTTATTAAACACCACATGTTACAAGTATACAAATAAAGTTAAGTAGAGTTGGCCCCCCCGGTCGCAGGAGATCATGACAAGGGGCATGGAACTGTCAAGGAGGACAGCCGGCAGCCTTGTACCATCACCGAGTCAGGGACCAGGGCACGATGGGGTACGACTACCCTAGGTCGGGGAGTAATCTCAGGCAACCTGACAATTTACCCGACGAAAACTGAGCTTTCAATATCCGCTCTCCACCTGCTCTAGAATTGGGGTACTAGCGCAACGAGGGGGATAGGACTTTCCACAAAAACGGTCCAGAAAATCCCAAGCGTGAATCCTGAGAGCAAGCTCCCACAGTTAGCCACAGTGGGGAGCAGGACCCGACTAGTTTTATGCTACCGGGACCAAAAGAAGAGAGGACCTAGTGCCAGTAGTAAGGTCACAGATCACCAGGCAACACCAGCGGGGATGGGACCCAAACTAGCTCCCCTCAGCGGCAGTGGTGTCCAGAACTTTGGTTTATCCAGTTGTCGGTGTCAGCTTTTTGGACTGCATGAGTACGCAAGTGACCCCCCTCGCTCCCCACGGCACTCCCCGAATACCATCACCGAGTCCTGGGGCATTCCCCCTAGCCGTGGAGGGTGCTAACATCCGGCTGCCCCACTCCTTCTCCCCCGGGTACTCCCAACAGCAGCGGTGGTACTCCACATTACCACACACCACGGGTGGCGTCACGAACTCTAAACACAATCCCCTGTAAATACTCTCTTCATTTGAGTGGCCGCACGACCCCCGGGTCCGGATGCCCTTCGAGCCACCGTGGATCCGGATCCGAGCAGCCCGGGTGCTGGCACGGGGGCGGCACAGTAACGTGTGGTGTTTAATAAAATTTTTTCATTGTCATTTATTAGTGGTGTGCTCTATATATACATATGCTGGCGCTTTTTTCTTTCCCTCCGCCTGGTTATTCACCAGCATGAAGCATGTCTTTTATTATGCTTAGGTATTTTCAGCTGTTCATCACGTTTTGTTTTTTGTCATACATGCACACAGAGCGCAGTCAGGCCCACTCATAGGCAAGCACTAATACACAGACGCACGGGCACATACATGTCATAATGCGTAAAGAGCGCAATCAGGCCCATCATAGACAAGCACTAATACACAGGCACATACATGTCATACATGTACACAGAGCACAGTCAGGCCCACTCACAGGCAAACACTAATACACAGATACATAGGCACATACATGTCCTACATGCACACAGAGCACAATCAGACCCACTCATATACAAGCACTAGTACACAGACACACAGGCACATACATGTCATACATGCACACAGAGCACAATCAGGCCCACTCATAGACAAGCAGTAATACACAGACACATACATGTCATACATACACACAGAGCACAGTCAGGCCCACTCATAGACAAGCACTAATACACAGGCACATATATGTCATAAATGCACACAGAGCACAGTCAGGCCCACTCATAGACAAGTACTAATGCACAGACACACAGGCACATACATGTCATACATGCACACAGAGCACAGTCAGGCCCACTCATAGACAAGCACTAATGAACAGACACATGGGCACATGTATGCCCTCCCAGACACAAACCCCAGTCCGACCCTATACACAGACATACACACATTAGAGGAGTTCTTACCTTCCCCCGGCTTGTCTCCCATCTGGCCCGCAATCTCCATGGTAGAGTCTAAATTCCAGTGAGCTAAAGGACCTGTGCTGATGTGATTCCCATGTGATCAGAAGGGGCGGGGCCAACATAGCTGATACCAGGAAGAAACTCCCCCTTGTACCATATAGTGGACAGGAGGAAACATTGCCACGCTCCCCAACTAAGCCGATCACGCCCACTAGGAAGGTCCTGCTAGCCACTGGGATCTAACAACAACCCAGGCTCCATTGCAGATCACAGATCCTCTTCGGCGGTAAGCATCAGTGCTGAGTGCAGGGTGCGCTGCATGATGTCACAGTTAGCAGACCCGGCCACATCTGTTCACTGTGACATTGCTGGCGCAGTGCAGCCCGGGCCTAATAGGTGGCTCTGCGGCCTCAGCACTGCTGCTGATGGTGCCGCCTGGGGCCCCCTGCCCTAACCCAGCCTGCGGTTACCAGACTGGGGCCCTATGTGAAGTATGGGGGGCCCACTAAGGACCTGAGGCTTATCGGGGGATTCCCCAACACCCCGGTGGCCCAATCTGACCCTGGTGACACCGCATCCTTCATATAATCACATCACAGCCCTTCATATAATATGATGTCAATCACAGCCCCCCATACAATATGGTCACCACAGCCCCTACACAGTATGATGTCCACCTCAGCCACCATACAGTATTATGGTAACTACAGCACCCCACATAGTATGATGTCAACCACAACCTCCCAAGCAGTATGCGATGTTAACCACCATTCCCCTCTACTCCTATACTCACCTAATCTTGGTGCCCTGTCCACCACAGACTGCATTTCCTTTAGTATCTTGCCTTGCAGTGCGGTGGCTTCATTGACTGACATGACGTGACGTAATGTTTCCTGTGTGGTACCAGCCTTGAGCCACTGGGGACAGAGCCATGCTGTAGACTAGCGGGGCAGGCTGATCCACAGCAGCTTCTCACCTGCCCTTGCATTTATTCACAGGTCTCTGCCTGTTGGCAGCGGATTGTCAACGATACTCTCCAAGCGTGTCACAACAATGGTAAGTTTATTCAGGAACAATCACGAACAAATATGAAGCTTAGTAAATCAGCAAGTAATCATATCCGTGTGTCTCTACATAGAGCTTCTCCAGAAAGCGTCCTTTCACATACAATACAGGAAGGAAGAATACAGAATACAGTCACTCCATTCCTTTTTTTTGTTCTATGTTTAATAACAGCACTAACAGCACACAAACCTAGCAACTGAACACTCCCAGATAGGAATGGAGTTGTTGCACCAAACATATGCCAACCCCCCCACTCATCAACTACTTATCCTGTTAGTCCCATAGCGGTTCTGAAGTCCTCAAACTTGGCTCTTGACAATGGCTTGGTCATACCATAAGCTTTTATCTTGTCAGACTCACAATAGACAAACTCGAGTATTCCACGTTCCACTATATCGCCTAAGTGGTGATGTTTTGCCTCAATGTGCTTAGTCCTTGCACTAATCTTTTTACTGCTGGTGAGCTTAATGCATCCTTGGTTATCCTCGTAGATACCAGTTGACCGGGCTATTGGATTGCCGAAATCTTCCAAAAGTTGTTTCAACCAAATTACTTTTTGACCGACATGAGCAGCAGCCATATATTCTGCTTCTGTAGAAGATAAGATCATAAGATTTAGCCTTTGAGTGTAAGATATTGAAGAATTTTCTTAATTGCATTCTAGTCTGTTTTGCGTGGCTTCCTTACACGACGGCAGAGAATTCCGACTGTGGCTATGATATCTAGACGAGTTGTGGTTGCTATGTACAGAAGTGCCCCCACTGCTTGTCTGTAACTCTCGTTGCTGGGTAGCAGATCTTCTCCTTCCAGCTTTAAATAGGACGGATCCATTGGTGTTAACGCACCTTTGGTTTCTGACATTCCAAACTGGTTTAGGACTGTGGATATTTTAGAACTTTGGTTGAGAAGAAAACCCCTATCTTGATTCCCAAATAATATGTCACATTTCCAAGGTTCTTTGTCTCAAAGTGTTGGTTGAGAATTTCGCCTATCTTTGCAATTTCATTTTCAGCTTGATGAGATATGATTACATCGTCTATATATAGAAGAACATACATCCACATCTCTGTTACACTTTTCGTGTACAAACATGGATCAGCTTGAGATCTTTTAAATCCTTCATCAACACTTTATTCATTTTGGAGTTCTTTGCTGTTTCCGATTGCTGAAGACCATAGAGAGATTTTTGCATTTTGCAAACAAGATGCTCTTCACCCTTTTTAGTATATCCTTCGGGATCATGTACAACTCTTCTTCAATGTCAAGATACTATAAAAGAAGGCTGTTTTGATGTCAAATGTCTCACTGTCAGCTGTTGAACTGAAGCTACGGAAATTAAAGTTCTGAATGTGGTCTGCTTTGCAACTGGAGAAAATGTAGCATCATAATCTTCACCATACTTTTGTGAGTATCCTTTTGTGACCAATCTAACCTTAAACCCGCGAATTTTACCTTTGGAGTCATATTTGTTTTTGAAGACCCATGTAAGCTCCATGTTGGTCCACAGCGGCTTCTCACCAGCCCTGCTATTTATTGACATGTCTCTGTTTGTTGTAGCGGATTATCAACCACACTCTTCAAGTGTGTAACAACAATGGTAGGTTTATTCAGGAACAATCAGGAACAAATATGAAGCTTAGTAAATTAGCTAATCATTTCTGTGTGTCTCTATCTACATGTTCTGGAGCAAGCATCCTCTCACATACAACACAGGAAAGAAGAATACAGTCACATGCTTTTTCGATGACCTCCTGGTGCTCACCTCCTTTTTTTTGTTCTATCTTTATTAACAGCACACAAACTTAGCAACTAAGCACTCCTATCAAGAATGGAGTTGTTGCACTAAACATATGCCAACACTGCCTATACCCTCTTTAAGTTTTTTCAGCTAATGCCAGTCACAGTTATAGATTTGTTCTCTGCCAGAAGTATCTATTACCTATCCTATTATTTTTTTTGTCTTAGAGGCGATATACAGAACATATACTTATCAGCAAAACAATTGTTTGGTCAATCATTTGGTCAACAGCTACTGTATCTCTTTTGACTCCTCTATACATAAGGGTGCTTACTTTACCAAGTGCTCCTGTGTTCTCTATGAGAGGGCCACTGCCAGACTGTTCCAGCTGCGACTTATTTCACTGAGAAGAAAAGGATCGACAGTCCAAAATTGGACATGCCAGATTCTTATCTCCCAAGACATAATCTATTCGGGGAAAGTTGGGAGGTCCTCATTAACATTAGACTGTCAGCTGACATTAGTTAAATGTATATAGAAGCCTTAAGGGTCTATTCACACTGTTTTTGGAGTGTTTACTGCATGTCTTAGCCGACACATTACATGTATCCATGTTGCTAACAATGGAGACCAGCACTCTGTTCTCGGTTATAAACTTCAATTATTCATTGGAAATCATTCTTTAAAAACATCTTGGCATTATGTATAGCATAGAAAGTTCATCATATTGTCACTATGTGACTGTAGGATAGTGCCTGACTATTATCCTGACCAGATCTAATCTTTTACTCCACCTACCCTGGGAAGGAAGGTGAGGAGTGTGATGGTAACACAGATTAAGAGAGATAGTGGAAAACCAAAACACACTACAAACTCACAGGAATAAACACAGACAAAAGAGAAAAGCAAAAGCAGGAAGGTAGCAACAAAAAGACAACAAGGGTTAACACCACAACCACTCACAGCAATAATGCATAAAAATCACCAGTAACTGTGGATCACAACACCACACCAGGTAAACTATAGCTGCCATTAATGATATAGTCCAGCCAGCATATATAGGAGGGGAACAAATGTGATTGGCTCCCCCACAACATGTGATCAAAGAGACTAACAAGCAGCCCAGCAGAGATTAACTCTTGCTAACTTTCCTAAGTCTTTGGGTTGACCCCCGAGTCTCCCTGTACTGATCACAGACCTCAGATTAGTTAGCAGGCAGAGTGCCAGAATCTGTAGTCTCCATAGATCCTATCACTGCCACTATAGTTGGCGATACTTGCAAAACCTTCCTTGTGACATTTATTGTACATGGAAGCAGAAAAATGCACTCCATTTCAGACTTAACTGATGTAATGCAAGAAATTTGTGCACATCATTATCTGCATATAATTAGTCACTTTATTTAAAATCATAAAGTGACCCAATGAACGCAACATTTAATGCAAATTGAAACCACACAATAAAAACCTCCAGCTACATGTGAGTAATGTAAGCTTGTACTCAAAGCAATGAATTCCCAAAATAGGGTACGACAGCAAAATATTAAAATGCCATCATAAATTATGAATATGCAATTCTAAAAGCATAGAAGATATTAAAATGACTCCCAAAAATGGTTAAGAAAGACTTTATGCAGTTATTTTTTTTAAACAATATAAAAATAATGTGAGATCTAATATTCAATATACTATACTCATGATTGTAGGAGAGATGTAGCAGTAAAGTCATAGTCATTAGATGAGCCCACCCTCACTTTATAACCCGAAAATGGATGGCATTTAACTTATTTTTCCTAAAAAATTACCCAACCTGTCCAGAAACATAACAATTCAAGGCACGTTAGATATAAGCAACTTATTATAAATGTCACTGACGTCACTGTATATAACAAAAACATAAGAAAGGAACAGTAAAGGAAACAGACATAAACATGGAATGCCGTTATTTATTTTTCTACAGGAATAGTCAAAGCATGCACCGCTCGCATGTAAGATGAAAAATAACAAAGAACCTGGTGTTTAGCTTTATGAAGTTCTTGGATAATAATACAGTCCAAACCACGTAATAACAGATTAAATACCACATCACCATAGGCTGTTCTGTCCCTGGTATACTGCTGTAAAGCCTCACAGGCAACAACTTATTTGAGCTCCTTGAAATAACTTAAAGAGACACTAAAATGTAAAACTAGAGCAAAACACCGGCAACATTTCCAATAATATCAACTACTAGATCCTATTTTGTTTCAAATTATTATCTGAAAGGTTTATATTAAATTGTTGACCAAAAATTCTATGTACTGGGATTTTAGAGAATAGGTAGAGTAATATAGGGGAAAGGACAGGGTTAAGTATTGCTAGACTGGCCATACAAATCAAATAGGTATTGACCCAATGTTCATTCATCTATGCTGATTTATTTCATGATGATAGATTTTTTTTCTTTCTGTGCATGATTATTAATACTGCCATCTTGTCCTGTAGAATGTATTGATATGCAGGTGTAGGGGGTGGGCAGACCCCTTACAAAGGAAGCCCGGAATGTTAATGTTGTTTTAATAAAAATGTTTTTATTCATAATGCATGTCTTAGGGATCCCCTAGTGGCCGGGTGGGACGGCTGTCTCACAGAAACAGATGGTAGGAGGAGCCGGCAGCAGAAAGGGGAGGGAGGAGTAGTGTTGGAAAGGAAAGTGTGAGATCTAGAAGGCAGTTGTGTCCGGGACGGGAGAAGAAAGCAGGAAGTAACAAGGCACTGCCAAAGTGTGATGAAAAAGTGTATTTATTGTGCTTGAAGAACGTTTTCGGTCCAAAATGGACCTTCCTCAGTAGCACTAAGCATAAAAAATAAAATACAAAAAATAAATAAATAACATAGATACAAACGGTGTATACAACACTGAAGACAAACAAAATAGTTACATGTACGTAACAGTGTACATTGCAATATTCAAATTCATGTTTTTGGTAGAAAAAATCTCATACATATATTCATTTCATATATGTGACATTTTATACATTATTCTGTGATAAATAAATTTCATATTGACTCAGACTTTTTTTGAAAATAAAACATGAAATGAAGAGAAAAGGAGTAAAGATGAAGAAAGAGAAGAGGAGCCAAAGGGAAAAGAAGTTGGTTAGTATAGAGTTAATGGAAAGAGGATGTGTGATAAATGTCTATGTCAGTGAATGAGTGTGGTGGCAGGGAGAGACTGATTGATAGCATATGTATATAGTCATCAGGGGTATAGGATGTGATAATATGGTAACAGAGTAGAGAAAGATAGTATGGACACAAGAGCTATATGTGGGAAAAGGTCATATAGAAATTGTAAGCATAGTGTAAATCAGGGGTGGGCAATTAATTTTCCCAAGGGGCCGCTTGAGAAATTGGGATGGTTTTAGAGGGCCGGACTAATATAATTAACTCAATTTTACCCAATACTGTATATAGTGTATATATACTATCACTTCATAAACAAACAGTAAGTTAAACAATACAAAGGTTCAATGATAATATGGATGATCTAGTTATATCATTATTTAAGGACGTTATTATAGGACAGACATTATTACATATGGAGAATACAGTAAAGGGACATATTACAGGAAGGGGACATTGTTACAGATGGGGGACCTTATTATAGGATAGGGCCTATACATTTGACTAACATGCTGGTGGGGGCCCTGCATCAAATTTTGGACCATATTTATGCACACACATCAGATGGTGAAGGGTGTACAGGACAGCACAGCAAGTATTCAGATTAGCATATACTATACATGGCTGCAGACATCAGAATGTATATAACAATGTGTACACTTGATGTATAGGGCTATGTGCGCACTGCACTGCACCTTAAAAGGTGCGCTTCAGAGCGCAGCTGAAAAGCTCCGTTCTGAAGTGCATGGTGTTGGCAGAGAACGTGCGCTCTGCATGCTGCCTCTCCCATAAACAGAGCAGGGGCTGCAGGCAGAGCGCAGGAAAGAAGTGACATGTCACTTCTTAGAACGCGCGCTTCGGGCAGCAGCAGAAGCGCTGCGCTCTAAGACGCCACGTGCGCACGGCTCCTGCACAATCTCCATAGATTGTGCAGGGGACGCATGCAGTTACTCTGTGCTACAAAGCGCAGCGTAACTGCATGTAATTACGCAACGTGCGCACATAGCCTTATACTGGGCACAGATATACAATGATTTGTACAGTGGCTGATTCAATACATGCACCAGAACCTCACACGCTCTAATATCAATCTGGGTCTATATACTTTATACTGTATGATGTCCTGGAGCCAGGCTGAGGATCAGACCGTGCAGGATGTTATGTGCTCCTGCCTGCAAGTCTCTATACTCTCACTGTGTGTTATTGCTGGAGCCATTATTGTGAGGCTGGAGCCGAGGGCTCCCACTGACAGCCGACGAGATCTGTGTCAAAGTTCACCTGAATAGAGCGACTGCACTGCAGACAGCTGCTGTAAACATGGCGGGAGAGCCGGGTCCTGTCACCTCGTCACTGTGGAACATCAGAGACCTCCTGCCTGCCCGACCCTGTGCTGACCTCCTCCTGCACACAGTCTTCTCTCCTGCCGCAGGCACGCTGGGTGAGAACAGCAGACGTTGCCGACCACCAAGTACAGTGTGGGCGTGTCTGCTGTACTCGGATGCAGCCGGCCGGCACTTTTGCAAGTTTAAATCAACAGTGCGCGGTCAAAATCAAGAGTCGGTTGGGCAGCCCGAAACATCTGCTGAGTCTCCAGCCATAGGCCAGCCCGCCCGCAGGACAACTTATGACGCGATGTCGGTCTCTGTAATAGCAGCCTATCTGACAAAGGTATTTCTGGACGGTATCTGCGTCTGCTCTCAACAGTGTAAATCAGGCCACGCCCCCAACTCTGAGCTAAGACGGGCGGGCCGGTCACAGACAATAGGCGGGCCGGATGCGGCCCGCGGGCCGCACCTTGCCCAGGTCTGGAAATGAAAGTGAAAGATTAGATAAGAGTAGTTTGAGAGAGAGGGAGATGAATTATTGAATAGTCTGTGAAGAGGTAAATAGCCGTCAGACAGAAAGAGCCTCATACGTATATTAATTTCACAGCTGTAGCAATTTGTCCATTATTCTGTGACAAACAGATTTCATATTGATCCAGAGATTTACTAGAAAATAGGACATGAAAAGGAAAGAAAAGAAAAAGAGGAAGAACCAAGAGAAAAGCGGGGGATTGTTGGTTTGTACAGGGTTAATGGAGAGAGGGAGGAAGAGGTATAGTGGATGTCCATATGAGTAAATGAGAATGGTAACAGGAAAAGATCTGTGGGTAGTATGTGTGTATTACCATCAGGGGTGTAGGATGTGATAGTGTGATTACAGAGTGAAGAGAGCTGATATGAACGTGAGCGCTGTGTGTGAGAGAATGTTATGTAAGAGTTGTAAGCATTGTGTGAATGAAGGTGGATGACTGGATGTGAGTATAAAGAAAGAGAGGGAAAGGATTTATATGATAGTCTTGTAATCAGTTGAATAGCCGTCAGAGGAGTGTAGAAAAAGCTGAGAGGATTAAGTGAATCATGACAGGAACAGCAGATGAAGACGCCAAGGTGCTTACCAATTGTGAGGAGTGATGTGGCATGGACTGCAGGCGCGGATTCCACCGCTGCATGGGGGCAGCCATGACAGTGGCCGATGGGGCCGGGCTAAATAGGGGCGGTAATCAGTCCAGGCAGTGCTGGTGTGGGAGCGCGCGTGCGCAGTAGGGGCAAACAGCTCAGTGAGTTCATCACAGGACGCATGCGTAAAATCATAGAAGGTGCAGAGGCTTGTGCCAGGGGGAGGACAAAGCATGCGTCAGAGATGCACGTGGAGTGGGAATAAGGAAAACATGGATCATGCGTGGAACTTACAGGGCTAGTAAATTACAACTGAATCGACTGTGCTAGATGTGCGCACAGTGTTATCCAGGGAGGATCAGATTGCGCCTGTGTTGGTGATTTATAGTGAGCAGATTGTAAAGACATTGCGTGCCGGATCTCCACACTAGCTGATATGGGTGAGAACCTGTGATGGTGGTCGTGGAAAAGCAAAATAGGAGAACGACAGGAGCCACAGGATGAGATCAGTATTTTTTCTAAAAGAAAGAAAAAAAGTGTTAGAGAATATACATACACATTATGGTTAGACAATATGCATTAATTATGTAAAAATACATAACAGAGATTCAAGAGAAAAATTCATAAAAAGGATTGAAGGTCATATTCCCTATTTAATTCTATTCTCGGGAGAAGAAAGCAGAGCCGGGGCAGAGTGTGGGAGCTGGAAGAATAGGGAAGCCGGAGAGAACAGGAGCGGGCGGAATCTCAAAAGCGAAGCAGACTGGTGTGGGTCCGGTTTGTGGGTAGCCATAGTGGGAGCCGGGTGAAGCAGAGTAGCCGGGCACATCCCCACTGGAGAGGACGTCAGGGCAGGCTTTCCCCCAGCTAAGGAAAAACGTGAAGTCATCTGCAACTGCCGGTTTATTTTGGAAAATAAAGAATGTCTTTTGTTTGCACCAAAGCATGCCTGGAGAGTGTTTATACGCCGGACGACATCTGCACCACCACACTCTGCCCCACCAAGACATCTCCTGTCCCCAAAGTGACGGCGGAGCCAGGGGTAAGCCTGACAGCAAGGGCCGCGACTACAACCCCGGAGGCACCCTTGGCACCCCGTTACATGTGGCGTAGTCGGCAGGATCCGGATTGTATGCAAAGGGTCCCACAAGAAGATGGAGATCAAGTGGTGCCTAGGGCACAAGATCCAGATTATTGGAGAAGATTCCCGATCCCATGGTGGGAAGAAGAAGCAGTGTCTGCAGCGTTGGACCGGGCACAAGATGGCGGCAAGATGGCCGTCGTCTGCAAGGACGTAGAAAGCGCGCAAAAAGTTGGCGCCAAAAGAAGAGCCTGGGGTTGGCCGGTGCCGAAAAAGAAGTTCGGAGTACTCCGCCCAAAGAGGGGAGGTGCCGGTCCCAGGGCACGAATGAAGATATGTGAAGTGGGCGGTGTTCCAGAGAAAAAGAGAACCGCCGCGGAGGGGTCGACCTGATGTGTGAGACTGGGGGTGGAGTATACCCAAGAGCGGGAAAAATAGGCCCGCCTCCACTTCCTCCAGCATCTCCACTGACCCCGCCGCCATTATCAGAGTTGCCGACTGCTAACGAGATGGAGACCTCCAGACAGCAGCAAGATGTGGTGGCCGCGCTGGCAGCCACTAACCTGGGCCGAGGACGTCCTAAGCAGACTGCGGCTGCAGCTGCGGAAGCACTTCCTATCAACATACCGGCTGTACCAGGAGGACAAGAGCGCCCGACCAAAGTGACCTGGGTTACAACGTGGGACGCTGTGACCGGAGAGACCACGACTGAGGTCCGGGCGACGTACACCGCTCAGCTGCCGTCGGGGAATCGGCCCCTGGGAACCCCATACCCATACCCATACCTGGAGACACCCCCGCCAGTCACGGTGGGACCGTCGACACCTGTTCCAGTTCAAGCTCCGGAAGATTCACACGCCCGGAAGCTGGAAAAGGACAACTGGGGTTTCTTTTGGGACCCAGTACAGCCGTCACCCCTACCTCAACGGAAGTCCCCGTCCCCAGAACCGGACCCGGTACAGGAGCGACTGCTTGCCGAGACTGTGGCCCGGGAAATGATGGCTGGTTTCCGGAGTGAGGAGTTTGAGCAGCAGTGCACCACAGGAATTGTGGTGAAGTTTAATCAGAAGGAGGGTTACGGCTTCATCAAGGACGAAGAGACCGGCGATGACTACTTTTATAACAGAGTACACCTGGACGTTGAAGGCCTACCCCAGCACCTGCACACGTTATATCCGGGGGAAAAGGTCCGGTTTATGCGAGAGGTGGGATGCCGAGGCCTCTTCGCAGTCGGCGTAACCCGGATGCCTACCTCACAAGAGGCTGCTCAATGGCAGCAAGAATTGGAGTGGGAGGAATACCAGTACCGGCGGCGGTCGCAGCCAAGACCGGTGCTGGCTGAACTCTCCTACCCGAGACGCACCTTGGCCGTAACTCCCGAAGTGATGCCCGGACCGACCGCTGACCCGGAGAAGGGAACCCCGGCGGTGCTGGCTATTAGCCAGAACATCACCACACATCCGGTAATTGTCATGGACATACTTCAGCCGCCTCGTGCAGCGACCCCGTCACCCCCGTCGGGGGTTGAGGAGACCAAGGCACCGGAGCCCACCGTCGGTTATGAGCCCTTCCAGAGACTGCGCCGGCTTCCCGGGAAGTCCTTGTCGGACTATGTGAGGGCCCAACGAGCCGAATGGAAACGGGCTTTGCACCCGGAGTGAAGTGCTCTGATCGGCTTGTTTGAAGACTGGTGTTGTTTGAACCGGCAGAAGTTTTACTGTTAATCACCGTTCAAGTTGTTAAGCCCGGAGAGAGCCTGCTGCTGGACTGAGCCAGGGGCTCCCTCCGCGTCATTGAAGAAGATGTTGCCGCTGTGTGTTCCTGCCGTCTGAACGTCTAAGACCGGGAGTGCTACAAAAGCCTCCGGGCAGAAGCTCCACTAAGACCGGGAGTGCCTGCCGACGGCCTCCGGGCATGACTAAGACCGGGAGCTTCCAGGAGGAACTCCGGGCGCTGGACTGGCGTACCCCCGTTGGGTGCCCTAGGGTACGCATGGTTGTCGTTCTACTAAAATGACTTTGTTTAAGTTTTTAAATGTGTTTTAGGGTTGTGCCTTGCCGGGAGGCTCAGGCTTTAAGAGGGGAGGTATGTAGGGGGTGGGCAGACCCCTTACAAAGGAAGCCCGGAATGTTAATGTTGTTTTAATAAAAATGTTTTTATTCATAATGCATGTCTTAGGGATCCCCTAGTGGCCGGGTGGGACAGCTGTCTCACAGAAACAGATGGTAGGAGGAGCCGGCAGCAGAAAGGGGAGGGAGGAGTAGTGTTGGAAAGGAAAGTGTGAGATCTAGAAGGCAGTTGTGTCCGGGACGGGAGAAGAAAGCAGAGCCGGGGCAGAGTGTGGGAGCTGGAAGAATAGGGAAGCCGGAGAGAACAGGAGCGGGCGGAATCTCAAGAGCGAAGCAGACTGGTGTGGGTCCGGTTTGTGGGTAGCCATAGTGGGAGCCAGGTGAAGCAGAGTAGCCGGGCACATCCCCACTGGAGAGGACGTCAGGGCAGGCTTTCCCCCAGCTAAGGAAAAACGTGAAGTCATCTGCAACTGCCGGTTTATTTTGGAAAATAAAGAATGTCTTTTGTTTGCACCAAAGCATGCCTGGAGAGTGTTTATACGCCGGACGACATCTGCACCACCACACTCTGCCCCACCAAGACATCTCCTGTCCCCAAAGTGACGGCGGAGCCAGGGGTAAGCCTGACAGCAAGGGCCGCGACTACAACCCCGGAGGCACCCCTGGCACCCCGTTACACAGGGAGAAAGAGGAGTTATATGCCCCTAATATACTACTTTGTGTATGTGTGCCAGATTTACACAGCTTTGCAGCCCTTATTACAAAGTAATTTTCCTCCTACTGAAGCCTCTAGATTCCCCTTTCATTGCCCACATGATGTATGATGCAAATAAAAAGGGCCCTACAAACAGAATGATACCCCACAGTGAATTCCTCCACACACACAGTATAATGACCCCACTGTACCCCCCCGGGCAAATTATGGTGAACGCAACACAATATGATGCCCAAAGATGATCCCCACACAAACCTCCATCTAGTTAAAGGGGTTATCTGGCTTATTTTGACTTTTTTTATTATTTCCCTATTGGGCTACATTGGGGCAGGTAAGTAAATAGTGACCACTTACCTGCCCTGCTGTCAGCCCCTCTCCCCCTTCTCAGAGTGGTCATGTGACAGGACTGTGCCGCTCCCGTGGCCAGCAGCCGCCAATGCTGCTCGGGTCCGGGCCTTCTATAGGGAGTGGTGGCTCGAGGGTCTCCGGACCCGGGGGTCCTGCAGACACTCCAATGAAAAAGGTGGGGGGTTGGATGTATATGTAAGGCTGGCCCGTATTAGAGTTCGTGACGCCACCCACGGTGTGTGGTGAGGCTGGACACCACCGCTGCTGTGACGGGGCACCCGGGGGAGATGTTGTGCAGCAAGTTGTTAACCCCTCCATGGGCAGGGATGGTGGCCCCGGGACCCATTGGGTTGTTGGTGCAGGGGGATGGGCGACCGCAGGTTGCTAGTGTACTCACTATGAAAGAACACACGAGTCTCTGGTAAACCAAGGTGATGGTGGTCGGTGCCTGCAGCCGGCTGCGTTCTGGTCCCCCACCCGGCTGGTGGTCTCTGTCTTTCTCCTGCACCTTTTTAGTATGGTGGACTGCGTGTGCTTGCAACTCCAGGAGTCCGCTCCCGGCTGGATGTGGCCTAAGGAGCCCTTACCCACAGACGCTGGCCCATGGGATCTCTGAGCCTTGGCGGTGGCTGTTTATCCCCCTCGGTGGGCTGTTGTCTTCTATTAGGGACTTTGGGTGGGACAGGACCTCTAGTCCTGGCCTCAATTGGTTAATTAGCTGATTCCAGTCACTTCTGGTCCCAGCTTCAGGGTCCGAGTACCCCCTCTGTGCTCCGGTTTCCAGGTCGGTTCCCCGGGTCGGTATCGGCAGGCTACAACCCTGTCCCGGTCCATCTCGGTTCCACCGAGCTGTCTTCTTGGCTCCTGCAGACAGAGACCACCATCTGCCTCCTAGCCAAAGGCACCAGGGCTGCTACCCTGGCACCTGTCAAATTGGGGTATTCTCCTCTGCTGGAGCTGCACACAGCTCCAGCCCACACTCCTCTCCAACTTGAACTTCTGACTGTTGTTTCCACTCTCCTGCCCCGGGCTGTCTAAACCCCTAGGTAGGCGTCTTCCAACTGCCTGGTTCCGCCCCCTGGTGTGTCTGTCTAGCGCTGAGGGGGGTGACTAGGGTTTAAATGGTTGGCTGATGTTACCTATGAGGGACTGGTGGTAATGCAGGGGCCTATTTTTGACTACCTGGCTTGGCTAGGGCGTCGCAGGACCATGTTGACATGCAGATCTGTGAACAGCATGTTGCCGCCCTGCTGGGCGGGTACAGTGCGTGGAGTCCCCGCCCCCCTTCCCTGCACCCTCCCACACATTCCCCCGCACCCTGTACTTTCTCCGCAACCTCACCCGGCACTGCTGTGGGACCCGTGAGCTGAGGGGAGGGGCCTGGCGGCGGCTGCCCACGGTGTCACCGCCAGCACTGGGCCCCCTGCTCAGGATCGCACATTCAAATGTATCGGCATCACAGATGCCGATACATTTGAAAGCACTGATGAGAGGGAGCACTGCGCTGCTTCTCATCACTGTCCCGCTGTCTGTGTCTGACAGTTCAGGACAGCGGTGACGTCACTACTGTGCTGATATGTCCAGACCAGACAGTGGACGTACGTGCAGCAGCGGCGGGGACCGAGGACGGGTGAGTTTGTATTTCCTATGGGCTCATTCACATGACCGTTCTGTTTGTCCTGGTCAGTTCCTGTTTTTTTGCAGACCCACGGACAGGACCATCTTTTCAATGTGTTTTGTGTAGGATCGGATGGCACAAAGAAGCACTTCCGTGTGCATCCGATCCTACAAAAAACACATTGGATGCCGTATGTCCGTTCCGTTATGGAACATGTCATATTCTGTTCCGTAATAACGGACCGTGACTCAATACAAGTCAATGGGCCTGCAAAATCCCTGGAAGCCGCACAGAAGCACTTAAGTGTGACCTCCGTTTGGTGCCCGTACAGTCTGTGCCCTGCTCCCTGCCAGCCCCGCGGCTGCCCGCACTGCAGTGTGTCAGTGTCTGCCCGCACTACAGTATCAGCAGCTTCTCACACAGTAGTGCAGGTAACCGCGGGGATGACGAGCGCTGCTGTTAGGAGGTTAGAAGAGATCATTACTTGCTGTGACGATCTCCTGCACTCCTGACGTCAGCGCTGTCACTGCCTTCTATGCCTGCTTCGTTCTCACGTCACGTCTCGTGGGCAGCCCGAGACTGTCACTAGCGGTGACATCACGGGCTCCCATGATACTGCTGAGAACGCGGCGGGCGTAGAAGTCAGTGACAGTGCTGACATCAAGAGTGCAGGAGATCGTCACAGCAGGTAATTATTTCATCTAACCTTCTGACAGCAGCGCTCGTCATCTCCTGCAGTGACCTGGCCTGACCTATTGATGTTAGCTCAGGTCACTGCACTACTCCCCCAGCCAATGGGGAACTTTCTGTTCTTCATTGACTGGGATTATGGTCCGGATCGTCGTGTGACTGCCTTATTGGATTACGCCGGACCCGGATTTGATTGTTCTTTTCAATAAATTGGTGAAAGAGGGAATGTTTTGGGGAGTGTTTTTTCAAATAAAACTTTTTTTGTTGTCTATTTTGTTTTTTATTACTAACTGGGTTGGTGATGTCGGGTATCTGATAGATGCTTGACATCACTAACCCCATGTCATGTCCGTACCGGAGTCCGCTCCTGCGACTTCTGCTCCGATCGCCAGACGACGCCATGTTCCCACCATGGATAGTGCTGGTGATGGGAGAGGAGTCGTGCCCGTGGCTCTGCGGAGCACAGGCTCCATTCATCCACTAGGCTGGGTTTCCCTGGAACCTGCAGTACCACTGGCTGACTGTAGGTGGCGTGTGTCTTCCAGCTGAAGTTGCCAACATTCACCTGCAGCCAATGGGAAGACACCACACCTTTCTTATTCCCCCTCCTGTCACATGACCACTGCCAGAGATAGTTCTGTACTCCTGTTTTATGTGCTGTTTGTATTTTGATTCCTGTGCGCTGACCTTTGCTTGTTGTTTGACTACCCTCCTGCCTGTCGTTTTTGCACCTTGCTGCCAGTTCCGGATTTGACCTCTGCTTTGTCTCCTCACTACGCCCTTGCCTGACGATTCTGTTCCTGTTTAGCATCTCCTGGTTTCTAACCCTGCCTGACGACCACGGACGACCTGAGGTAGGGATCTATGGGGCTCTGTATAATTCCAAATCCCACTATAGGGGTTAAAGGGTTGCAGAGTTCTTGGGGGTCCTGCTTTGTGAGCAGCTTTTCTCTAGACTCCCCTTACAGCCAGTCTGAGTCTGTGGCTCCAATCAGGCATTACACCCCAGGGACTGATGCCAGGTGACGTTACACATCTGGCATCAACCCCATATATTACCCCATTTGCCACCACACCAGGGCAATGGGATGAGTTGGGGCAAAGCGCCAGGATTGGCACATCTAATGGATGTGGCACTTTTGAGGCGGTGGTAGCCTGCTATTTTTAGGCTGGGGAGTGTCCAATAACAGTGGACCTCCCTAGTCTGAGTATACCAGACCACAGCTGCCTGCTTTACCTTGGCTGGTGATCCAATTTGGGGGGACCCCGTGTTTTTTGTTTTAAATTATTTATTTAATTTAAAATAACAGCGTGGTGTGCCCTCTGTTTTGGATTACCAGCAAGGTGAAGCTGCTAGCTGTGGTTTGCAGACTGCAGCCGTCTGCTTTACCCTAGCTGGCTACAAAAGATAGGGGGGACCCCACGTCGTTTTTTTTTAATTATTTATTTATTTTTTGGCTAAATACAAGGCTAAGCACCCTTTAGTGCCACATGAAAGTCACTAAAGGGTGCCAGCTTAGAATATGCAGGGGGGTAGGACATTATATACCGTATTTTTCGGACTATAAGATGCACCCTGGTTTTAGAGAAGGAAAATAGGAAAATAAAATTTTAAGCAAAAAATGGAGTCATGACACACTGTTATGGGGCGAGGATCTGCTGCTGACACTGTTATGGGGGTAATGTCCCCAAATTTTCTACTTAGGTATCCCATCATGGTAATGATCCTCCTGCCTTGTATATACAGTATATGCCCCTCATCCAGCTATATACCATCATCCTGCCATATGGCCGCATCCTGCTATATACCCCCATCCTGCTCATATAGCCCCATCCTGCTCATAATATACCCCATCCTGCTCATAATATACCCCCATCCTGCTCATATACCCCCATCCTGCTTATATACCCCCATCCTGCTCATATACCCCCATCCTGTTATATGCCCTCATCCTGCTATACACCTCCATCCTGCTATACACCTGTATACCTCCTGTTATATGGCCCGCATCCTGTGGCACATAAAAAAAATAAACGTTCATACTCACCTTACCTCACTCCCTGCAGCATCGCCCCTCCTCCGTCTGTGTTAGCGGCAGCGCCGCTGAGTGGAACCGTCCCCGTTCCCCTGCAGCATCGCGATGTCCTCCTGTCTGTGTCGGCGGCGGCTTCGTGTGGACACGTGCGCTCAGCGATGACGTCATCGCTGTACGCGCCGCTAGTCTCCACTCACCGGCCGCCGGTACAGACAGGAGGTCATTGCGATGCTGCAGGGGAATGGAGACGGCTCCCCTCAGCGGCCGCCGGCAGCCAGGAGGAGATCGCGATGCTGCAGGGGAACAGTGACAGGTGAGTATACTGATTCACTGCCCCCCGCGCTGATGATAATGCGTGGGGGGGCAGTGAATACAGCCGCACATGATCACTCTAGGCTATAGTTGCCAGGGGTGATCATGCGGGCCGGCTGTTTATCCCTCGCCCATCATCCCGCTCACCTATCAGCGCCGGCTTCAGCGCTGAGGGATGATGGGTGGGATGATGGGCGTGCATATTAAATGAGCGGGTCCACGTGGTCACGGCAGGTGCTGCTACAGCCTGCTCGTGCCGCAGATGACCCGCTCCACCGCAGCACCCTCATTCCCCGCAGCCCTAGATTCAGACTATAAGACACCCCCCCCCCATTTCCCCCAACATTTGGGGGGAAAAAAGTCTGAAAAATACGGTATGTCTTTGTCATCTATCTATCTATCTATCTATCTATCTATCTATCTATCTATCTATCTATCTATCTATCTATCTATCCCTCTATTCATTCATTCATTCATTCCTCTATCTCTCTGTCTCTATATCTACAGTATCTATCCATCTCTATATCTACTCATCTATTTATCTTTCTTGCTGCTTCCATTTTTTGCAGTCCGCAAAAAAAAAGGAAGGCACACGGATGACACACAGATGACATATGGACCGTATACGGAACGTAACGGATGTCACACAGATGCATCCGTGAAAAAAATGAACCGTTTTTTTGCGGACCACAAAAACGGAACGGTCATGTGAATGTAGCCTACATGTGTTCCCTATGGGGTTAGGGGTCGGTACAGAACGATGGTGAGGGGGGGGGTCGGTGCAGAACGATGGTGGGGGGGTCGGTACAGAGCGCCGTGTGTGTGTGGGGGGGGAGGGTTGCAGAGCCTGTGGTGTGGGGTGCAGAGTCCTATGTGTGTGTGGGGTGTAGAGCCCTATGTGTGTGTGGGGTGCAGAGCCCTATGTGTGTGTGGCGTGCAGAGCCGGATGTGTGTGTAGGGGTGCAGAGCTCGATGTGTTTGTGGGGTGCAGAGCCCGATGTGTGTGTGGGGGTGCAGAGCCCGATGTGTGTGTGGGGGTGCAGAGCCCGATGTGGTGAGGGGTGCAGAGCCCTATGTGTGTGTGGGGTGCAGAGCCCGATGTGGTGTGGGGTGCAGAGCCCGATGTGGTGTGGGGTACAGAGCCCGATGTGTGTGTGCGGTGTAGAGCCTGACGAGGTGGGGGGTGCAGAGGCTGATGTGGTGTGGGGTGCAGAGCCCAATGTGGGGCTATTATTTCCAATGCTAGAGTGATAACAGGTCAGGTGCTGGGGAGAATATTGACAGGCAATGTGTGTGCAGAGGGTGGGCAGAGGGCGGGGCTGGACAGTGAGGCCGGGCGGTGCCAGCTCTGACTGTGAGGTTTAGCACAGGAAGAGGTCAGTTTGGTTGAGCTGAATGTAAAGAGCTGCAGAGAATAAAGGGATAATTCAAGAGGAACAAAAGTTAGAAAACAAAAAATAACAATGTAGAGGTGTTTTATATGACAATACAGCATAGATTGGCTTACCAAAAATGTTTGAGTTTATGTTGGACAACTCCTTTAAATGGTCCCCATCAAAGCCCTGAAAACAGTATAACAGCACTACATAACCCTCCTTAAAGTATAAAGGCTCTCATATTCCCTTCCATATAGTACAGTGCCCTCACCTAGTCCTCCTAACCGTATATTGTGCCCCACATTGCCTTCCATACAGTATAATGTGACCCATATTGCTTTTCATACAGTATAATGGGTCCCAAATAGTGCTCTATATAGTACAATGCCCTCACGTTGCCCTCCATATAGTTAAATGCACCCCACATAGTCCTCCATGCAGTATAATGCCCCCACATTGGCTTCTATATAGTATAATAGGCCCTGCATAGTCCTCCATATAGTATAATGCCCCCACATTGCCTTCCATATAGTATAATGGGTCCCCATGCAAACTCTTCCATATAGTATAATGCCCCCATGTTGACTTCCATAAAGTATAATGCACTCCACATTGCCTTGGATGCAGTATAATGGCCCCCACATAGTCCTCCATTCAGTATAATGTCCCCCACATAGTCCTCCATGCTCCCATATAGTCCTCCATATAGTATATAGTGCCGACTATTGCCTTCTATTTAGAATAATGTACCCCATAGGCCTCCATATAGTATAATAGGCCCCACATAGTTCTTCAAATACTATAATTGGTCCCAAATTGCTTTCCATATAGCATAATGCCCCCATATAGTCTTATAGTCCTCCATATAATATAAATCGCCTCATATTGCCTTCCATTTAGTATAATGTACCCCATAGCCCTCCATATAGTATAATGGGCCCCACAATGTACTGATTGACTGAAGGAAAAAAAAAGAAAATTCCTCAACTTGTTCCCCTCTACTCCGCAGTGCGCCACTGTTTTTGGTACACATGTAACTGTTTTGCTTTTACGGCTTCTATAGTACATTGTAAGCTGCTTTATGCTTTTTAGCCCATCATCCAGATTCCTTGTCAGTTAAATCTCGCTTTCGCATTCTGATCGCTCAATTTATCAGACGTCAAGATGTGATCTTAGATGAACAATCAGTGGAATACAAGAGGCGCTGAAGACAAAGCCAGTATGGAGCACACCTATCAGAAATAACACTGAACAGCATAGAGCATCTTGCAATATACTATAAGGGCTCATTCAAGATGTAGAAACCAGTAACAGACCTATTCTTCACATACAGTAGCACATGCAATGCAATAAAGAAGATACAAAGTTGTCAATAGATTTTTAAAGGGGTTGTCTGGTCTTCTGATGAAAGTCTGTAGTCACCCTGTGGGAATCAGGACTTCTGATTCCTTACAGCTCGCGCACAGCACTCTGTCAGGATTCTACAGCGCCATCAATTATGCAATTTGTGCACATGTGGTCACGTGCCAATTAGACGTGCACAGCCTCACTCCATACAATGCTAGAGAATTGAGCGAGAATAAGTATGCCAAGTCAGAATGTGGCCAAAAGTATACAAATTGCATACCTGCTATCACATAACCATTCACTCTCGCCGGCAGCACAGGAGAATCCTGACAGTGTGCAAGCTGTAAGGATTAAGACGAATGCAGTCACATAAAGTGACTACAAAATTTTGTCAGAAGACTGGAGAACAGCTTTAAGGACAAAGATGCTTATACAGATATTAGATGACTTTTAAACATATAAAGCAGCTCTGCCACCATTGTTCATTGATGAAGGAATACAACACATATCACAGTAATACATATATCCTTGTAATATCTTGCCCTGAAATTGGACACAGTCTGTTGACAGATCTACACTAAAGTTTGTTTAAAGAGTTTTGATTTGGTATATTTCATGTTGCAGTCACACTTTGTTGCCTAAGAAAGCAGCTGATGAATACCTTTATGCAGAGCCCTGAAGAAGTCTACAATATCCAAAGACTCAGGAGTAGTGATGAGCGAGTACTAAAAAGCTCGGGTGCTCGAAGCTCGGGCCGAGCCTCCCAAGATACTCGTGTACTCGGGCCGAGCAACGAGCCCAATGTTATCCTATGGGAGACCCGAGTATTTTTGTGAAATGACCCCCCGGCAGCATGGAGAAACCCTAAAAATGGCACAAAAGTCTCAGAAGAGTGCTCAAATGACATGGCAACAGCATGGGGAAGACCCCTTGAAGCATTTATCACTCAAAAGTCACAGCTGTGAACAATTTTGTCCGCGTTTCACGCCATTTTTACGGACTCACCAGAAAACCTTCCAAAATGACCCCAAAATGATTTTTCATGGCAGAAATGTTAAGGGCACATACCCAATAGTGAGATAGAGCTGGTGTATGTTACTTTTTGAGATTAATACATGAAAGATTTTACGTGAAAACATTGTGTGGCACTCCGATGTCCCTGAGAAGAGACGTACATGAAGGCCTCTTGAGTCTAATGTGCCCATTTTGAGGAAGTGAGTCTTTGTAGTATTTTCCTTTGCCAGGGCAGTCCAAAATTGTGAGGTTCACCAATGCCCCTGCATACAGACGTGCATGAGGGCCTGTAAACCTGAAGTGCCCATTGTAAGGAAGTGGGTCTATTTCAGTATAGCCCTTTGCCAGGGCAGCTAAAAATTGTGAGGCTCCACATTGTCCCTGGATAGAGACGTGCATGATGGCCTGTAAACCTGAAGTGCCCATTGTAAGGAAGTGGGTCTATTTTAGTATAGCCCTTTGCCAGGGCAGCCAAAAATTGGGAGGCTCCACATTGTCCCTGGATAGAGACGTGCATGATGGCCTGTAAACCTGAAGTGCCCATTGTAAGGAAGTGGGTCTATTTCAGTATAGCCCTTTGCCAGGGCAGCCAAAAATTGGGAGGCTCCACATTGTCCCTGGATAGAGACGTGCATGATGGCCTGTAAACCTGAAGTGCCCATTGTAAGGAAGTGGGTCTATTTTAGTATAGCCCTTTGCCAGGGCAGCCAAAAATTGGGAGGCTCCACATTGTCCCTGGATAGAGACGTGCATGATGGCCTGTAAACCTGAAGTGCCCATTGTAAGGAAGTGGGTCTATTTCAGTATAGCCCTTTGCCAGGGCAGCCAAAAATTGGGAGGCTCCACATTGTCCCTGGATAGAGACGTGCATGATGGCCTGTAAACCTGAAGTGCCCATTGTAAGGAAGTGGGTCTATTTTAGTATAGCCCTTTGCCAGGGCAGCCAAAAATTGGGAGGCTCCACATTGTCCCTGGATAGAGACGTGCATGATGGCCTGTAAACCTGAAGTGCCCATTGTAAGGAAGTGGGTCTATTTTAGTATAGCCCTTTGCCAGGGCAGCCAAAAATTGGGAGGCTCCACATTGTCCCTGGATAGAGACGTGCATGATGGCCTGTAAACCTGAAGTGCCCATTGTAAGGAAGTGGGTCTATTTCAGTATAGCCCTTTGCCAGGGCAGCCAAAAATTGGGAGGCTCCACATTGTCCCTGGATAGAGACGTGCATGATGGCCTGTAAACCTGAAGTGCCCATTGTAAGGAAGTGGGTCTATTTTAGTATAGCCCTTTGCCAGGGCAGCCAAAAATTGGGAGGCTCCACATTGTCCCTGGATAGAGACGTGCATGATGGCCTGTAAACCTGAAGTGCCCATTGTAAGGAAGTGGGTCTATTTTAGTATAGCCCTTTGCCAGGGCAGCCAAAAATTGGGAGGCTCCACATTGTCCCTGGATAGAGACGTGCATGATGGCCTGTAAACCTGAAGTGCCCATTGTAAGGAAGTGGGTCTATTTCAGTATAGCCCTTTGCCAGGGCAGCCAAAAATTGGGAGGCTCCACATTGTCCCTGGATAGAGACGTGCATGATGGCCTGTAAACCTGAAGTGCCCATTGTAAGGAAGTGGGTCTATTTTAGTATAGCCCTTTGCCAGGGCAGCCAAAAATTGGGAGGCTCCACATTGTCCCTGGATAGAGACGTGCATGATGGCCTGTAAACCTGAAGTGCCCATTGTAAGGAAGTGGGTCTATTTCAGTATAGCCCTTTGCCAGGGCAGCCAAAAATTGGGAGGCTCCACATTGTCCCTGGATAGAGACGTGCATGATGGCCTGTAAACCTGAAGTGCCCATTGTAAGGAAGTGGGTCTATTTCAGTATAGCCCTTTGCCAGGGCAGCCAAAAATTGGGAGGCTCCACATTGTCCCTGGATAGAGACGTGCATGATGGCCTGTAAACCTGAAGTGCCCATTGTAAGGAAGTGGGTCTATTTTAGTATAGCCCTTTGCCAGGGCAGCCAAAAATTGGGAGGCTCCACATTGTCCCTGGATAGAGACGTGCATGATGGCCTGTAAACCTGAAGTGCCCATTGTAAGGAAGTGGGTCTATTTCAGTATAGCCCTTTGCCAGGGCAGCCAAAAATTGGGAGGCTCCACATTGTCCCTGGATAGAGACGTGCATGATGGCCTGTAAACCTGAAGTGCCCATTGTAAGGAAGTGGGTCTATTTTAGTATAGCCCTTTGCCAGGGCAGCCAAAAATTGGGAGGCTCCACATTGTCCCTGGATAGAGACGTGCATGATGGCCTGTAAACCTGAAGTGCCCATTGTAAGGAAGTGGGTCTATTTCAGTATAGCCCTTTGCCAGGGCAGCCAAAAATTGGGAGGCTCCACATTGTCCCTGGATAGAGACGTGCATGATGGCCTGTAAACCTGAAGTGCCCATTGTAAGGAAGTGGGTCTATTTTAGTATAGCCCTTTGCCAGGGCAGCCAAAAATTGGGAGGCTCCACATTGTCCCTGGATAGAGACGTGCATGATGGCCTGTAAACCTGAAGTGCCCATTGTAAGGAAGTGGGTCTATTTCAGTATAGCCCTTTGCCAGGGCAGCCAAAAATTGGGAGGCTCCACATTGTCCCTGGGTAGAGACGTGCATGAGGGCCTCAAAACATTAAGTGTCCATTTTAAGGAAGTGGGTGTATTATAGTATAGCCCTTAGGCAGGGCAGCCAAAAATTGGGAGGCTCCACGTTGTCCCTGGGTAGAGACGTGCATGAGGGCCTCAAAACATTAAGTGTCCATTTTAAGGAAGTGGGTGTATTATAGTATAGCCCTTAGGCAGGGCAGCCAAAAATTGGGAGGCTCCACGTTGTCCCTGGGTAGAGACGTGCATGAGGGCCTCAAAACATTGTGTCCATTTTAAGGAAGTGGGTGTATTATAGTATAGCCCTTAGGCAGGGCAGCCAAAAATTGGGAGGCTCCATGTTGTCCCTGGGTAGAGACGTGCATGAGGGCCTCAAAACATTGTTCCCATTGCAAAGGAGCGGGTCTCCTGTCGTTGTAATGTCCATTCTGCAAAGAATGGGCGAAAAAATTTACCACTGGGGGTATACCTGAAACAAAGGCCTAAGTATTGCAATTTGTAACGGTCATCATCATGGTGGCGCATGAGGAGAAGGAGGAGCAGTCCAGCGATTATCCAAAGTCCAGAAGTGTGTACCCATGGGTGAGTGGAGGTACATGGCAAACTTTAAATTCCGCTCTCATTTGCTGGTGGTGTGGTGAAGTCTGGCCCAATCCAACCCTTGTTCATCTTGATCAGAGTCAGCCTGTCAGCATTTTCAGTTTACAGGCGGGTGCGTTTATCTGTAATGATTCCACCTGCGGCACTAAAAACACGCTCTGACAAAACGCTAGCAGCAGGGCAGGCCAGGACTTCCAAGGCGTAGAGAGCCAATTCATGCCACGTGTCCAGCTTGGATACCCAATAATTGTAAGGCACAGAGGAATGTCGGAGTACAGTTGTTCGATCTGCAAGGTACTCCTTCAGCATCTGGGCAAACTTAGGATTTCTTGTGGCACTACCCCGCACCTCAGGGGCTGTGGTACGTGAGGGGCTGAGAAAACTGTCCCACATCTTAAAGACTGTTCCCCTACCTCTGGCGGATTGGACTTGTGCCTCTCTCGGCTGTACGCCTCGGTTGTCCACTGATTCCTGACCTATGCCGCTAGCGTTTTGTGAGGGGAATGCTTTGCCTACTTCCGTGAGTATGGCCTTCCGGAACTGCTGCATTTTGGTTGACCTCTCCTCCACGGGAATAAGAGACAAAAAGTTCTCCTTGTAGCGTGGGTCTAACAGTGTTACCAACCAGTAATGATTGTCGGCCAAGATGTTCTTAACGCGAGGGTCACGAGACAGGCAGCTTACCATAAAGTCAGCCATGTGCGCCAGACTCTTAACAGCCAGGACTTCAGTAGCCTGACCAACAAGATGACTGAACATGCTGTCCTCCTCCTCCTCCTCCTCCTCCTCATCTACCCTGTCCTCTGGCCAGCCACGCTGAACCGAGGATATGACTGGTGTGCATGTCATATCCTCAATTTGGCCGGAGAGTTGCTCCATGTCTTCATCCTCCTCCTCGTCATAGTCCTCCACTGCACGTTGTGATGAGACGAGGCTGGGCTGTGTGTTATCACCCACACCCACTACTGTTTCTTGCTGCAACTCATCGCGCTCCGCCTGCAATGCATCATGTTTGTTTTTCAGCAGAGACCGTTTTAGAAGGCAGAGTAGCGGTATGGTGACGCTAATAATGGCGTCATCACCACTCACCATCTTGGTGGAGTCCTCAAAGTTTTGGAGGATGGTACATAGGTCTGACATCCATCTCCACTCCTCAGGTGTTATGTGTGGAGTTTGACCCATTTCCCGACGGCTTAGGTGATGCAGGTACTCAACAACTGCCCTCTTCTGCTCACATATCCTGACCAACATGTGCAGAGTTGAATTCCAACGCGTGGGGACATCACACACCAGTCTGTGAGCCGGAAGATGCAAACGGCGCTGAAAGCCGGCAAGGCCGGCTGAAGCAGTAGGTGACTTTCGAAAATGTGCAGACAGGCGGCGAACTTTTACCAGCAGATCAGACAGCTCTGGGTATGACTTTATAAACCGCTGAACCACGAGGTTGAGCACATGGGCCACGCATGGAACATGTGTCAGCTGGCCTCGCCTCAAAGCCGCCACCAGGTTCCGGCCATTGTCACACACGACCTTTCCTGGCTTTAGGTTCAGAGGTGTGAGCCAGTGATCTGCCTGCTGTTTCAGAGCTGTCCACAGCTCTTCTGCATTGTGGGGTTTGTCACCTATGCAGATTAGCTTCAGCACAGCCTGTTGCCGCTTCGCCGAGGCAGTGCTGCAGTGCTTCCAGCTTGTGACTGGTGTGGAGGGCACAGTGGATGAGGATGCGCAGGAGGAGGAGGAGGCTGAAGAGCATGACATTCCGGAGCTGTAGAGTGTGGGTGAAACACTGACTGAGGTAGGGCCTGCAAACCTTGGTGTGGGAAGGACGTGTTCCGTCCCTCGCTCAGACTGGGTCCCAGCTTCCACAATATTAACCCAGTGTGCCGTCAACGAGATGTAGCGGCCTTGCCCACAAGCACTTGTCCACGTGTCTGTGGTTAGGTGGACCTTGGGTGAAACAGCGTTGTTCAGGGCACGTGTGATGTTTTGTGACACGTGGTTATGCATCGCGGGGACGGCACACCGGGAGAAATAGTGGCGGCTGGGGACCGAGTAACGTGGGACAGCTGCCGCCATCAGGTCACGGAATGCTTCTGTCTCCACCAGCCTAAAAGGCAACATTTCCAGCGCAAGCAGTCGCGAAATGTTAGCATTTAGAACTGTGGCATGTGGGGTGTTGGCAGTGTATTTGCGCCTGCGTTCAAAGGTTTGCTGAATGGATAACTGAACGCTGCGCTGGGACAGGGACGTGCTTGATGATGGTGTTCTTTCTGCGTAGGCAACTGCAGGTGCAGGAGTGGAGGAGGCTTGTTCGCAGGCAGCATGGACAGGGGATTGGCTCGCATGCACAACCAGCGAAGACGTAGCAGTGACATCAGCAAGCACTGCTCCTCGACTCTGTTGTACTTCCCACAAAGTCGGGTGCTTGGCTGACATGTGCCTGATCATGCTGGTGGTGGTCAGGCTGCTAGTTTTGGTACCCCTGCTGATGCTGGCACGGCAGGTGTTGCAAATGGCCTTTTTTGAATCATCTGGATCCAACTTAAAAAACTGCCAGACTCGGGAAGACCTAACATTTGTACAGGCACCTTGTGTCGTCGTGTTGTTCCGGGGAACGGTTGCCTGACTTCTGCCTGGGGCCACCACCCTGCTTCTTACTGCCTGTTGTGATGCTACGCCTCCCTCCCCCTGTGCACTGCTGTCCTCGCTCTGCATATCCTCCTGCCAGGTTGGGTCAGTTACTGGATCATCCACCACGTCGTCTTCCTCTTCCGCACCCTGCTCCTCCTCCTGACTTCCTGATAATTGTGTCTCATCATCGTCCACCACTTGTTGAGACACGTTGCCAACTTCGTGAGAACGTGGCTGCTCAAATATTTGGCCATCTGTACAGACGATCTCCTCATGACCCACTTCAATATGAGCTGGCGAGAGGCCAGAATGTGTGAATGGAAACGTGAACAGCTCTTCCGAGTGTCCAAGTGTGGGATCATTAATGTCCGAGGAGGACGTGTACTCAGCCTGGTGGTAGGAAGGAGGATCAGGTTCAGAAATGTGCGGTGCAGTATCACGGCTACTGACACTTGACCGTGTGGAAGACAGAGTGTTTGTGGTGGTGCCAATCTGACTGGAAGCATTATCTGCTATCCAACTAACAACCTGTTGACACTGGTCTTGGTTCAAGAGCGGTGTACTGCTGCGGTCCCCAAGAATTTGGGACAGGACGTGCGAGCGACTAGATGTGGCCCTTTGTTGTGGCGAAATTAGAGCTTGCCCACGACCTCGGCCTCTGCCTGCACCACCATCACGTCCACTTCCTTGTTCTTTGCCAATGCCCTTGCGCATTTTGCAATGCTGTGCACTGCTGACGTGTATATTCACTACTTGTGCGTTATATCAAAGTTTCTGGAAATTGCACACAAGTGCACCTGTACGCTGCCACCAACAGTCACACACGTGCGGTTTTAAAAACCAAGCACGGACGCAATAAGAACCTAACAGGTTTTTTTGGGGAGCGACAATTACAGACAAGTCAGACACTATCTGGACTGTTTTACACTGTGTACACCAGCCCCAGATATGATGAAGGCTGGTATACGGTCACCACTACGCTGCCTGCCTGCCTGCCTGTATACTGGTACAATAGTCCTGACAAGGACTCTTTTGGTCACTAGCCTGTATTCAGACCTGGCTATACCCTGCCTGTATATAGCAACAATAGTCCTGAGAAGGACTCTGCTACTGTACTCCGACCTGGCTATACCCTGCCTGCCTGTATACAACTAGAATAGTCCTGAGAAGGACTTTTGGTCACACTGTTTGCAGCCCTGCAACTGAAAAAGCTATAAAGGGCCGCAAAGCTTTCCCTGAATCAGCGACACTCTCCCTGCACTCACTGTCTGGATAGCTGTGAGCAGAGCACAGCGCGCCGGCCGATATAAAGGCTCGGTCACGCTGTGCAGGCCGGCCAATCACTGCAATTCCACAACTAACAGGGCTGTGGCATTGCAGTGGTCTGCCAGCCAATCCCTGCATGAGGGCTGGCTCTCAAAAGAGCGCCAACATGCAGAAATGAAGACCACGAGTACAGCACGAGTATCGCGAGATTACTCGGTCCCCGCCGAGCAGCCCGAGTACAGCGATACTCGTGCGAGTACCGAGTAGTGACAAGCATGCTCGCTCATCACTACTCAGGAGCAAGGAATCCCATGACACTTATTATAATGTTCCATTACATAGAGATTTCTACACACACGAGCATCAATGTGACACTTCTGTCCAAGTGACCACTATTAGCACCAAACACATAGGTGTAAATTTAGAACAAACATAGTTACCCTGATATAATGAACAATATTATGTAATTATTATTAGCAACAATCAACTTCTAATCATCAAAACATAATGATAACACACGAGAAAAACAATACATAAGTTCTTGAGGCAATCAGGTCTAGACAAAAAAAAGGAAAATAATTATAAATCTTTTCTCTGTTTATGTTTTGGTTTCCTTTATTATGTTCTCCTAATTTATATTTTCTTTTTTGGCTTAGGGCAATTGCTATCCCTGGCCATGTAACATTGTAACAATTGTTATCAATTGTTGCATTAATAAAGGGAAAAAAACAGCACTACTACATGTATGTACAATAATTTAGTAACAGCATGTCACCCCACCTAACCAACTGTCACCTTCCCAAATATTCTGTAGATTGTAAAGGCCCCGTCAACACGCAGCAACGTATCTAACGATATATCGCCGGGGTCACGGATTCCGTGACGGACATCCGGCATCGTTAGCGACGTCGTTGCGCGTGGCACTCACGAACGACTATTAATGATGGGAAATACTCACCAAATCGTCCATCGTTGACAACGTCGTTCCTTTTTAAAAAATTGTAGATTGTTGAGGTCACAGGTTGTTCTTTGTTCCCAAGGCAGCACACATCGCTACATGTGACACCCCGGGAACGAAGAACTTCAGCTTACCTGCGGCCGCCGGCAATGCTGAAGGAAGGAGGTGGGCGGGATGTTACGTCCCGCTCATCTCCACCCCTCCGCTTCTATTGGGCGGCCGCTTAGTGACGCCGCTGTGATGCCGCACGAACCGCCCCCTTAGAAAGGAGGTGGTTCGCCAGCAACAGCGACGTTGCTAGGCAGGTAAGTCCGTGTGACGGGTCCTAACGATATTGTGTGCGACGGACAGCGATTTGCCCATGACGCACAAATGACGGGGCGGGTGCTTTCACCAGCGATATCGCTAGCGATATCGCTGCGTGTAACACCCCCTTAAGTGTCACACTAAGTACAGGGAAGTAGCAAGCGAATGGCAAAAGGGAAGGGAAATCCTGTGTCTAGGGAAGGGGGAGAAGATGACCCCTGACCAAAGCTACTGCTGGCCCCTGGCTTCCCTCACCAACCTAGAAAGGTTCTGTACCTATGTACCGAGCTAGTCACCTGACCCTGGCTGTAACTAAAATATGCCCTAGGTAGGAGACTGATGGGATGAGTGCCTAGTCAACCCCACTAAGCTCTAAAAACGCACAGGGAATACACACAGGAGAAAGTAAACTAATAACTTATCTCCAGATGATTCAAGAGAACTGCAACAATAAGTTTATCCACATGAATACAAGCCGACTGCTTGCACTGAAGACTTGTTAAGGGTATTAGACCTATCACCAGCACAGAGTAAGGGGGAATGAGCATATTTAAAAACACAAAGGGAGTGGCGACACCCGGATTTTTGTCACGACCCTTCTCTTTGACCAAAGGGACGAGACAGGGGTTCCCGCTGTCTCCTCTCTTGTTCAATCTAGCCATTGAGCCATTATCAAAAATGATCAATGGAGGAGATTGCTTTGAGGGCATTAACATTGGAACGGAAAAAGTACATTCAGCTCTATTCGCGGACGATATCATATTATTCATGAATAGACCACAGAATGACCTTTTAAAAACAATACAACAGATAGAGAGATTTGGGTCTATGGCAGGTTTTAAATTGAACAAGACAAAATGTGAAGTACTGTTTCTGAATGAGCGAACCATGTCATCCCTGAAAACCTATGGAATAGGGGATAACATATGTGGGATACCGATAGCAAAAACCCACCTTAAATACCTGGGGATCCAGATGGGACGCCAGCCTGCCTCCATTTATGAATTAAACTTCAAACCGTTGATACAGAAAATAGAACGAGAGCTAAAGATGTGGGAGGGGCTGCCGCTATCCCTGCTAGGTAGAAACCACCTCTTAAAAATGATGAGTTTCTCGAAGCTGCTATACCCGATGCAGACTATCCCTATATTATTAAAGCATGCGGATGTAAATAGGCTGAATAAAGCATTTACAAGCTTCCTATGGAAGAGAAAAAGACCAAGAATTAGGGCGGAAAAACTAATGCTACCACTGGAAAAGGGAGGAATCAAGATGCCAAATGTGAGAGGCTACAACCTTGCATGCTTGATGAGGCACGTAATAGACTGGCTGAGGAAGACAAACAGCTATTCTAACATAAAATTGGAAAGTGAGTACTGTAGACCATGGGACTTGGGGGCAATATTACACACGTCATTGGCCAATATTCCGAGGAAAATTAAGCACTCTCTGGTATGTAGAGATACGATAATGGCGTGGAAAGCAGTGAGGAAAAAGTTTAACCTGTCCTGGCGAATCTCCAAATACCTAAATATCTGGAATTTTCCGGAATTCCCAGCAGGGAGGGAAAACAAACTATTTCTAGAATGGAAAAATAAGGGGATCGGTGGGGTGAAAGATCTGCTCCATGAAACGGAACATAGGTGGTTGACCCTTGAGGAGTTGGTGAACAGGTACGGGCTTTCTCCATTCCAAATCATACAATACAAACAGGTGGAAAAGGGAATAATGGGACTATTGAGGGATGTTAGAAAAGAACAGGTAATGAATGAAATGGACCAATTTATAATGAAGGATAAACAGGAGATTACTATCTCCTCCCTGTACAAAGATCTGAGAACAGCACTGGTACCACTGCACTCTGACCAGGTCTGGGGAGCGTGGGCACGACAACTAAAAGATACAGAGGCAGGGGAAAAGATACAGCAGGGATGGATGAGGATGAGGAAGGAGGTGATTAATGAGGGCTGGAGGGACACACAGTTTAGATTAATGCACAGAGCAATTTATGGTTTTAACATCGCCACCAAGCAGACGATGAATAAAATAGAACATTGCCCCAAATGTAAGCAGCCGAAAACGGACTTATGCCACGGGATTTGGCAGTGTTCAGAAAGTCAGAAATTTTGGGTAAAAATGAAGACACTTATAGAAAAAGTATGGGAAGTGGAAATGGAACTAGACCCATTGTTATGGATTTTCCATCACAGGACTAAAGAAAAGGAAGTAGGAGGAGATACACGGGGGACCACGATTCCAAGACTCTTCCATAATATTGCTATGATAGGGAAAAAGGCCCTACTACGCAGATGGCTCGAGGAATCTGTTCCATCAGAGGAAGAGGTGGTCAATCAGATTAAAAAGCTGCTCAATATTGAACAGTTGGAAGCCGAAAGAAATAAGAACGAACTAACGGGAAACTTTTTTAAAAAATGGAAGAGATTTATAGTACAACAGTATGGAGTTGCAGAAATACGGAAAGTGGTATCTCCTTTCACTAATACGGAATGGTATCTACTGGGAGACTTGCAAGGCACATTGGGAAAGCTGAAAATACACACGCAGTAGAGACACGACAGTAGGGCGAGACGAGGGTTTCAGAGAAATAGGGCTTCAAACGGGAATCAGAATATAGAGGAGCTGTGTGTTCTCTTTCGCGACTTATACCTGGTGCTGAAGATTAACAACTGAAAAGGTGAGGAAATCTACAGGATCCTAAAAAGAAAGAGATAAACCCCAAGAAGGGAAAAGGGAAAGCCAGAGAGCAGCTTGTGTAGCCAAAGCTGCAACCTTCTACAGCCGGAAACTACAGGACTGTCTGGCAAGCGTGACATATCCTTCAGCCTGTGTGTACAGGGTCCCCTGTAACAGTCTGTCATTGTAAGTTTATTTACTGTACTTCTATATTATATAAGAACAATATTATATACGCCTCATTACTGAAATGCACCACGAAGGAAAAGTTGGGGAATCATGGAAATCACAGGATCGACAGACAGGTTAATAATGTGTAAAAGATGAAACAAAAGGGAAACAACATTTTCAAAACATCTTGATTTATTCAGTGCCATGTGCAGGAATACAGGCTGCTATCAATGAGGTTATTAATGGATGGCTGTGTCTGAGGAATTTTTGGCCATGCTGAATATACTTGGACAAGCTAATCATCAAGATTCACTGCAGGTGACTCCCTTAGTAATTGCTGACCAATGATGTCCCAGAAGTGCTTGATAGGAAACAAGTCTGGAGATATGTCACAATGTGATTGCAGGATGGCGGTGGACAGGGGGCTCCTATACTGTCCCTCACACTAGGGAATCCTAGGCTATCCCTGACTTCTGGATTACCCTTTTAGTTGGAGACACCGTAGTCCCGTGCCTGGCTATTCTCCTGTCCAGATGTCTCCTGGCAAGAGTGTGATAGAAACACAGACAAAGGCGGGCTTTGCACACTACGACATCGCAGGTGCGATGTCGGTGGGGTCAAATTGAAAATGACGCACTTACGGCATCGCATGCGACATCGTAGTGTGTAAAGGCTCGATGATACGATTAACGAGCGCAAAAGCATCGTAATCGTATCATCGGTGGAGCGTCGGCGTAATCCATGATTACGCTGACGCGACAGTCCGATGTTGTTCCTCGCTCCTGCGGCAGCACACATCGCTGTGTGTAAAGCCGCAGGAGCGAGGAACATCTCCTACCGGCGTCACTGCGGCTTCCGTAGGATATGCGGAAGGAAGGAGATGGACGGGATGTTTACATCCCACTCATCTCCGCCCCTCCGCTCCGATTGGCCGCCTGGCGTGTGACGTCGCTATGACGCTGCACGACCCGCCCCCTTAACAAGGAGGTGGGTCGCCGGCCAGAGCGACGGTCGCAGGGCAGGTGAGTCCATGTGAAGCTGCCATAGCGATAATGTTCGCTACGGCAGCTATCACAAGGAAATCGCTGCTGCGACGGGGGCGGGTACTATCGCGCTCGGCATCGCAGCATCGGCCTGCGATGTCGCAGCGTGCAAAGTACCCCTAAGACAGGGATGGGAAAACCAAGACTCACAGAAATAAACAATAAGAGACTAAAGAAAAAAAACAAGAGCAGGAAGGCAGCAACAAAAAGTCAACAAGAGTTAACACCACAAATGTTCACAGCAATAATGTACACCAATCACCAGTAAGTCTGAATCACAATCCTTCACCAGACATGTATAGGTAAGCTATAGCTGGTATAAATGGAATGTATAAACATGTATAGGTAAGCTATAGCTGGTATAAATGGAATACTCCAGCCATCATATATAGGAGGGGAGCAAACGTGACTGGCTTCCCCACAGCATGTGATCAAAGAGACTAACAAGCAACCCAGCAGAGTTCAACTCTTGCTTACCTGCCTAAATCTGTGAGTCGACACCTGCATCTCTCTGTGCGGGTCAGAGACATCAGAGCAGTTAGCAGTCAGATTGCCAGAATCCATAGTTTCCACAGATCCAGATGCCACCATCACAGTTAGCGATGGCTTAAAAAATCTCCTTGTGACAAGATGCTGCAGGTCATGGTAGCATCTGTAGGCTATGCAATCTGCTCACAGAAGCACAAGTAACATGTTGTCTGGCATTGTCATGTTGAAAAACTACTCTTGGGACACTGGAGAAATGACTGTACCACTGGTCCTGCAATTTATCCATTCTGTAATGCAGAAGAAATTGGATGTCCCATACCAAGCTTAAACACCACTCCAGCGTTTTGTCTTCAGAGCTGGAGTTGCGCTATAAATGTAAGCCCTCTGCCCCTAATGTTATACTCAATCTCCGGCATGTTCATACTTTTTCAGCACCCGCTTCAGTTTTGTGGCACTATCTTGTGACTGTGTCTTCTGGTTGGCAGGAAGTCAGAAGTTGCATCACAAGCTCCCAATAAGTATATCTTAAAGATACATGGAGTTGTGACTATTGATGGTCTGTAAAATAAAGAATATAGTTAATAATAAACATTGTCATTATATTTACCGGTCCCGCGATGCGTCCTGCAGACCCACTATCTCCCGGTCGGTTCTGCTTCCGGGTCCAATCATTAACGTCCGGAGGTATTTACTGCACTGCTTGTCACTCGGCAGTCTTCAGTTTTTTTCGGCTGTGTTTGTGGTGACATCAGGATTCACCCGAGTCCATGGCTTAGCTATAGACTCGATTGAACTTTGACTGACACTGTCAGAGTCAGCCTGCTTCTTGCTCTGTAGAGACGCTTGTCTGTACAGAGCGATGAAACAGAGCTGACATTGCTCTCCCTGTGGACTACATCGGACTAAGGATTTTTTTATAATAAAGATGGAGTCACTAAATGTATTTTTTGTTTTATTTCTAATAAAAAAATTTTTTTATGTGTTGTGGTTTTTTTTTACTGTTTACTACAAATTCATGGTGGCTATGTCTAATTTGGTGTGACACCATGAATTTCGGGCTTAGTACCAGCTGAGAATACAAAGCTGGTATTAACCCCTTTATTACCCAGAGTGCCACTGCCATCAGGGCCGCTGGGCGAGCCCGGTAATGCACCTGGAAATCATGCTAAAAAACAATGCGCAATTTCTAGGGCCAGCTGCGGGGGGCCCAGAACACTTGGGCCTTATCATGCTGAGAATCTCAGCCCCTAGCTGCCTGGTTTTACCTGACTGGCAATCAAAATACGGTGGGAGGCCATGCATTTAGTTGTTTTGGAGGGGTGGGGGGGCTGGTTCAAATTTGGTGACACACCAAAATAACAATAATATGAACTAAAGTGTAACCATGGCCGTGTGCGGCTGTTATAGTTCTTTAGTCAGCCAAAGGTAGCGAAAAGTCCTGTGCGATCCATGCCTGGTTCATTTTAAGGAAAATCAGTGTTCCCATGTTGGCTGAGGACAGACAGATGCACTTGTCTGTTATGAACCCCCCCCCTGCCGTGATGAACACACGTTCGGATATAACAGTTGCCGGAGGGCAGGCCAGCACCTCCAAGGCATAAAGGACAAGCTCGGGCTAGGTGTCCAATTTCGAGACCCAGAAGTTAAAAGGGGCAGACCCATTAGATTGCACCTCAAGATGCTGTCCCCTCCTCTATAAGCTTTACGGCTGTGTGCAGTTCCTGCCACATACAAATGTATGTGCTGGTTTCAGGTTACTCCAACAGGCAATCACAGACTCCCATTCTCTGTGCTGGTGTCTGTGATTGCCTGACATCATAGTACTGTAAACATAAATAAATCATTAAAAAAATGACATAGTGCTCCACAGTATTTTTGATTCTCAGAGCAGATAAAGTGGAAGTCTACGGGCTGCCACCCCCATCTGCCTGGCTTTACCTTGGCTGACAATTAAAATTTAGAGAAGCCCAATATTTTTTTTTAATTATTTAAATAAATATTTTTTAAAAAATAATTGCGTGTGCTCCCGCCATATTTTGATGGCCAGCCAGGTAAAACCAGGCAGCAGGGGATTGGAATCTCCAGCCATGGTGGCCCAAGCTGTCTGGGCCTCCCCCGCTGCATATTGCAGCCTCCAGCTACCCCAGAACTTGGCGCCTTCATAGAAGCGCTATTTTTTTATGCTTTGCTCGGCTCGTCCAGTGGCCCTGATGGTGGTGGCATGCTGGGTAATAATGGGGTTAGGGCCAGCTTTGTATTATCAGCTGGCACTAAGCCCAAAATTCATGGTGTCATGCCAAATTAGACACGGCCACCATGAATTTCTAGTAAACAGTAAAATAAAAACTAACACATAATTTTTTTTTTTATTAGAAATAAAACATCTGATTGAGGCCAATTAACCCTTTAAATACAGTTGTCAATCGCTATAGCAGTATTTAAAAGGATAAAAAGATCCCCATTGGCAGGATCAATACCCCATGAATATAATTGCAAGTGACAATCATTCCCATCAGGGCCGGATTAAGGTTGGTGGGGACCCCTGGGCAGAAAATCTGGTGGGGGCCCCATAACGTTAACATTTTTAGCCATAACAGTAGAGCGCGAACCGTAGCATTTAGATATAAATCCAATGAACATTTATCTTATCCTGTTCTGCCACATTCAGATTTACAGTACTACAATACAGATACAGTCCAGGATAACTCACATCCGTCACTTATACACACAAAGTAGAGTTAGGCTATGTGCGCACGTTGCGTTTGTCTCTGCAGAAATTTCTGCAGCAATTTGAACAGCACACGTGCGCTTCAAATCGCTACAGAAAGAGTCCGTAATGAAAAGCCAATTTCATGCGCTCTGAGTACAGCCCCTCCCATAGACAGAGCGGGGGCTGCATCCAAAGCACATGAAAGAAGTGACATGTCACTTCTTAGAACGCAGCACTTCAGGCAGCAGCCGAATCGCTACACTCTAATACGCCACGTGCGCACGGCTCCTGCATAATCTTCATAGATTGTGCTGGGGACGCAGGACGCATGCAGTTACGCTGCGCTACAAAGCGCAGCGTAACTGCATGCAAATACGCAACGTGCATACAGAACCTTACTCACATATTTTTTATTGATCCCAATGTTAAGGCAGCCCGGGCCAGCTCCAGGTCTTTGTGGCCTCCGGGTAAAAGTCTCAGTGGGCCCCATCCACACACAGACACGCACATACACAGACAGGCATACATATATATACATATTTGAAGACAAATTCAGAAAAATACATATAAACAGACAAATATATGCACAGTCATATACACTGACATATATGCAGACACAGACGCATTAGGGCTCGTGCGCATGTTGCGTAATTCCATGCATTTACGCTGCGTATAGCACTGCAGTGTAAATGCATGCGTCCTGCATCCCCAGCACAATCTATGTAGATTGTGCATGATTCGTGCGCACATTGCTTTTATGAACGCAGTGATTTGGGTGCTAAAATGTTGACCCAAATCTGTGAGTTCATAAAATGAGCATGTCAATTATTCCGTGCGCTATGGATGCAGCTCCCGCTCTGTCTATGGTGGGGGAAGCAGCCAGAGCGCATGGAATCGGCATTTTTTGTAAAGAAAAACTGCATCCATTATGCAGTGTTTCTGCAGCGATTTGACGCGCACATTTGCTGTCAAATCGCTGCAGAATATTCAGCAGTTACGTGTGCATGAGCCTTTACAGGTATTAATATGAGGAAATCGCCAGCAGCCTCACTCACCTCTCCCGCTTGTTTCCGTCCAGCTCCTTTAGGACATGTGGCTGTGTTTCACGATGGCTGTCACTAACAGACATGACTGCACACTGACACTGCTGTATATACATCACAGGAGGGGCTGGGGGCTACAATATATACATTACAGGAGGTGCAGGGGGCATAGACGTTACTGGAGTGGCAAACAGCTCTGGTGGTGTGCTCATTACTGGGAAGGGTGACATAGCGCTCTGGGGGACCCATATAGTTCTGGGGGGCTGCACAGACTGCTTCTTACACACACAGCTCTGACACACACACACACACACACAGCTCTGACACACACACAGCTCTGACACACACACATCTCTGACATAGATACACACACACAGCTCTGACACACATACACAGCTCTGACACACACAGCTCTGACACACACACACACACAGCTCTGACACACACACACACAGCTCTGACACACACACACACAGCTCTGACACACACACACACACACAGCTCTGACACACACACAGCTCTGACACACACACAGCTCTGACACACACACACAGCTCTGACACACACACACAGCTCTGACACACACACACACACACAGCTCTGACACACACACACAGCTCTGACACACACACACAGCTCTGACACACACACAGCTCTGACACACACACACAGCTCTGACACACACACACACAGCTCTGACACACACAGCTCTGACACACACACATCTCTGACACACACACACACACAGCTCTGACACACACACAGCTCTGACACACACACACAGCTCTGACACACACACACACACAGCTCTGACACACACACATCTCTGACACACACACATCTCTGACACACATACACACACACAGCTCTGACACACATACACAGCTCTGACACACACAGCTCTGACACACACACAGCTCTGACACACACACACACAGCTCTGACACACACAATGCACCCACCCATCACCCCCTACACACACACACACACACACAATGCACCCCCTTTACCGCCTACACACTCACACACACACACACACAATGCACCCCCCATCACCCCCTACACACACACACAATGCACCCCCCTTTACCCCTACACAAACACACAATGCACCCCCCATCACCCCCTACACACACACAATGCACCCCCCTTTACCTCTACACACACACACAATGCACTCCCCATCACCCCCTACACACACACAATGCACCCCCCTTTACTTCTACACACACACACACACACACACACACAATGCACCCCCCATCACCCCCTACACACACACACACAATGCACCCCCCATCACCCCCTACACACACAATGCACCCATCACCCCCTACAAACACACACACAATGCACCCCCCATCACCCCCTACACACACACACACACACACACTCAAATACAATGCACCCACCATTCCTCCCTACACACACACAAATACAATGCACCCCCCATAACTTCCCCCACACAAAACACACACACAATGCATCCCCCCATCCTCCCCCCACACACACACAATGCACCCCCCATCACCTCTACACACACAATGCACCCCCCATTACCCCTCCCCCCACACACAATATAATGCAACCCTCATCACCCCCTACACACACAAATCACACTGCCCCATCCCTACACACTCCTGCCTCCCCCCCTCCCTCGGAATACAGTACTCCTCCTCTGCCTGCCACAAAGCTGTGATCCACTTCCTTCACAGATGTTCCCCATTATGTGTCCTCAGCCCCTCCCCACTCATCATCATTAATTAAACCTGTCTCTTCGGCTCCTTCATGGAGCGCTTACCATCTGATGTCCCCTGTGTGCCGGCGCCCGCAGCACTGTGATGACGTCAGCAAGGTGCTGATCTCATCACGTTGCTGCACGTCGGGGGCGGGGCCCAGTCCCGGCGCGCTGTTCAAATGTATTTACGTCTGAAAGACGCAAATACATTTGAATAGGAAGAAGGAGGAAGCTGCGAGCACCGGCTCCGGCTCCGCTGCGCTCCTCTGCATTGTGTGCATGCCGGGCACACAGCACACAGCAGAGCCGGCACAGCACAGCGCTGCCTCCTGCTGCAGCTAGTGTGTCGGGTCTGCATGCACACACTGCGGAGGAGCGTGGCTGCACATACAGCGGCCCATTACACCGTGCCCCTGCTTCTAGGAAGGGGGGGGGCAGGTGCCCCCCCGCCCCTCGCTGGGTACGCCCATGACGGCCGCAGCACATAGCAGGGAGCTCATTGGCACACCTCTGACCCCGGAAGTGCAAGCGCTGGTACTTCCGGGGTCATTCAGCGTCCTGTGCCCGCAGTTTGTTTTTGCGTCTTAAAGACGCAGATACAAATAAATGCCGGTGCACCGCCCCACCCCACCCCCCCTCCGAAAACACAGCTGATTTATTAGACTGTCTTTACGGAGGGGGAGAGGGTGTGAAGAAAAAAAAAATGCTGACAAATATGGCCCTGGTGGTGGGGGCCCCCTTAGAAGCTCTTTTGGTGGGGGCCCCTGGGCTGGAGCCCCGCCTATAATCCGGCCCTGATTCCCATGGTACCCTGAAGTCATCTAATCACCCTAGGGTTCAGTGGACTGTTAGGTTCTAATATGAGCAGGGTCTAACAGGCACAGTCAGTGAGTCCCTGACAGGTCTGCTCCATTGCCGTACACAAGTAAAGCAGTGCATGAGACCAGTGATCAAATAAAAAAATATTCATCCCCCCCGTGGAACGAAGTGAAAAAAGTAAAAAAAGCTAAATAAGATATGAAAAAAAAGGAAAAAAGAAGTACAAAAATTATGAAAACTCCTTTCGCCACTAAAAATCAAGCATTTGCCTTAAAATAAAAAGAAAGAAAAAAGTACAGATAATTGGTATACTTGCATTCAAACTTACTCAATCTATATAACTGTCATGTTATTTATTCTGCACAGTGAACAACGTAAAAAGATGATATAATAAAAACAAACCAAAATTGTAGCTTTTTCATCATTTTGAAAAACAAAAAAATTGAATAAAAAGCAATCAGAAAATCATATGTAAAAAAAAATGTATGAATGAACATGTCCTACAAGAAACAAGCCCTAATATGATTGATTTGAAAAATAAAATAAAAAGGTTACTGCTCAGAATATAGTGCGGCAAAAACTAATACATTTTTGTAAAATATAGCTTTTAGTGTGTAAAAGTAGCAGAGCGTAAAAAAACATACAAATCTGATATCTCTATAATCGTACTGACGCTAAGAATATATCGGTTTTATTCCATTTTTCACACTGTGAACTGTGCAAAAAATAAATAAAAACTATAAGGGAATTACTGGTTTTTGTTCATTCTGTCGCTGAAAAATATAAATAAAAAGCAATAAAAAAAGTTATCAAACAAAACGTGCACGTGGTACCGAGCCAGAGCCATAACAGGCTGAGGCTCGTACTGAATTTGAAATTGGTGAAGCTTTATCAAACAGGTTCGCCCAACTCTAGTCACAGGTGTGACTTATCAAGAAGCTGATTAGACAGCATGATTATTGCACAGGTATGCATTAGGCTGGTCACAATAAAAGGCCACTCTAAAATGTGCAGTTTTACAGTATTGGGGAGTCAAAAAACAATCAGTATCTGGTTTGAGCACCATTTGCCGCCTACCATCTGCCGTCTATAGTGAAATCAGAATTCATCCGTGAAGAAAACACCTCTCTAATGTGCCAGATGCCTTCAAATGTAAGCTTTTGCCCACTCAAATCGGTTACCATGATGAACTGTAGTCAGAAGGAGACCCCAATGAGGACGATGAGCATGCAGAAGAGCTTCCTTGAAATGGTTTCTGACAGTTTGTGCAGAAATTCTTTGGTTATACAAATCGATTGTTGCCAGAGCTGGCCGGTTGGCGGTTCTTACATGATCTTAGAGGTGAATATGTTGTCTTGGAGGTGAAGATGCTGGAGATGCTGGATTGGAGGTCCTGGGCTGGTGTGTTTACGTGGCACCCCTGACCTGGTCAGGTGCCACTGAGTACTGCACCCATGCTGGGGAAGTACCTCCAGGTAATCCTGAAGGCTGGAATAGGGTGTGTACGCACAGACACATCGCAACCAGGTCTCCCACACCTTAGAGGGGACCCTTGGGTTCCTCAACATCTCATCTAGGGGTGTAGGGGAGGGGCTGGAAGCTAAGGTGGCAGTGGCTGTAAGGAAAGTAGGAGGAGTTAGCAAGTCTGGAGCAGATGGCGCAGAAAGAGAGAGAAACGGAGACGTGCGCTGACACGCTAATCAGACCCTGCATGTGAAACAGCCGTTAGCGGGGGAGAACGGTTACCAGCAAGTCGGTCAGAAACACGCTGAGGAAGTCAGCTGGTCGAGTACGGAGACTCCTGGTGACTAGTCACGCACGGGGAACAAGTCCCTAGAGTAGACATCCATTTACTGATCTGCTAAACCTGCCGGTGGGGGGAACCACAAGTCCCACACCAACCAACTAGAGTCCGAGCCTAAGCAGCAACGAGGGGGCCCATAAGGAGGATCGAGCCTGGAGCCATCTTCCTTGCTCCACGCTGCCGGCAAATGGGCCAGAAAGGGGAGAAAAGGCAGTTGCGACTTTCCTGGATGAATCCCACGGTATTTCAAGTCAGGGGTTATCCGAAACAAGAAGTCCTAAGAAGGCGAGTTAATGGTTACCCTTAGACCAGCCTAAAGGATACCTGGTTCCTCCTGGTTTATCTCAGCATCGCCCGGGTTCCTCACAGAACATCTGAAAGTGAGTAAAACAAGTTGAAAGACATCTTTGACTGAGACTGAGTTATTCTGGGACCTGTTGATCTACACACCCGAGCCCCTGGGGCCAGCCTCACTCACGGGAGGCCATATCACCAGACTGCAGATTCCATCAGCCCCAGATGCTCTTTAAACCTGCAGTGGCGGTCACCCATATCCCTGACCGCAAGCCGTGAGTGGCATCACGACTCCCATGTAAATAAACCTGACATACCTGTGGCCAGAAATACCAACGAGTGGAGACCCTGTGGCGTCCCTGAAGGTGGAGTGGTGTCCCTGGGGCGGCCGCTGCAGGTGGTTCCACATTTACACGTCATTTGCGATTGTGAGGCCAGTTGGATGTACTGCCAAATGCTGTGAGACACCTTTGGAGACGGCTTATGGTAGAGAAATAAAAAAAAAAAAAAAAAAAAAAAGAACATTCAATTAAATGGGCAACTGCTCTGGTGAACATTCCAGCAGTTAGCATGTCAGTCGCACGCTCCCTTAAAACTTGAGACATCTGCGGCATTATGCTGTGGGATAAAACTGCACATTTTAGCGTGGCCTTTAATTGTGGCCAGCCTAAGGCACACCTGTACAATAATCATACTGTCTAATCAGCATTTTAAGATGTCACACCTGTGAGGTGGATGGATTATCTTGGCAAAGGTAAGTAACACAGATTTATACAAATTTGTGAACAAAATTTGTGTACATAGAAAAAGTCGCAGATCATTGAGTTCAGCTCATGAAAAATGGGAGCAAAAACAAAAGTGTTCTGATTATATTTTTGTTCAGCATATGTTATTAGAATTAAAGGGGTTGTCTGAGTTTGTGATGAGTCTGAAGTCACTCTATGTGACTGCAGCATTTTGTATTTTCACAGAAAGAGCACTAAAAACTGTCAGGATTCTCTGATGCCGGACGTGTGAGTGGGAGGTCACGAAAGTTCAAATATGCGACTTACATACATGCAGTCACATGTCAACTCGACATGCGCTGCATCACTCAATGAAAGTGAATTGAGCAAGGATGGACACATCTAGTTAAAGTGTGACCAAAATTTTACAAATTGCATACTTGTGCTCACATGACCGCCCACTCCCACCACTGCCAAGAGAGTATCTGAAAAGTGTTGCAGTAAAGAGTGAGAATAGAGTGACTACAGACTTATCTCAAACCTGGACAACTCCTTTAATTATAAAATGATGTGCTGTAGCCCAATTCCAACAGTGTGTAATATACTAACTGTCAGGATTCAGCTCTGATTGCTAGTTCCAGCATTCATCACATTGTAACTCCACTCATATGCATTTTTCATCCTTACAATCATGTGACAACTGGCTTTTCTTCATGCTTCTAGTTTTTCTCTGAACATTGAGAGAATTATGAAGAGCAGCTTGTTGGTACGTGACTGTAAGTGTGCAAATTGCCTATTATTGTTTAGTCACAAGATGACTACTCAAACTGCTTTGGGGGGAGGAGAGGAGCCAAACTGAATTTTTGCCCTAGGTTCTGTGGTTTCTGCTGTCCCACCTCACTTGTCTGCAGTCCAGCATAGCCTGTTGTCCAGGTTCTTGCTGTTCCACGTGACCTTTGTGAATCCACCTCACCAAGGTGAGCCTAATACAAAGGCTTAAATAGATTTAAATAACAATGTGCACATTAAAACATCTACCGACATGTCTTTATAACATGCTTTGGATGAAGTATGACCTAGTTTCTTCAAGGATCACATGGAAAAATGAGCTGTGGCACTTTAGTCGGAGGCAATATATTATGCTTTTTTGACCTCAGTCTGCACTTTTTATATTTATGTTGCAGAAGATCATTATAACAGTAATGCCCTGTCACCATTACTCAGAAGCGTTCACAATACAATTTGAGTGGAAGAACAGTGTTTATTCCACTCATACATAAATGTAAAGAATGCGGTCAATCAGTGGAGACTGGCGGGTGACATAAAACAGCGGTCCAGGAGGTCATTATAGATTTTGTCTTACTTTATGCAGGACCTTGGGACCATTAATACAGAGTTATACAGTGATGGACAACCCCTTAACTAGAAAAGTAACTTTTTCATTCTCAGGACCGGTGTGGATCCAGTGGTATCAATATTCCATCAATATCTAGGATGAGAAAACTCCTTTAAAGTTACAAAAAGCTTTAATTCCTGTCCAAATGGAGGTTTATGAGAATAAACTATAGCCTACAGAATTTCACGTGTATCATTTCATTAATTCCATTATAGAAACATTATGGAGAAAGTGATTACTATGTATGGACTAATTATGGTATGTTATGTGACACACAGGAGCCTGGAACTGGTAAGACAGTTGAAGACTGCCATCTAGTGGCTAAACCCATATAAATCGCTATAGTGATAGGACAATAATCTGCTGTTACATACACAAGGGTTTCAGTCGTGTTTGTAGCTTTCAAGTTGAAATAACTCATTGCAAAGTCTCAGCTGGGTTTCAAATGAGAAACATCATGGCAACAAATGTAATAAAGCTTACTGGATGCCATAGATAAAGTCAATTCAGAGCCCAATCCTTATTTTCAACTTCACAAAGTCTGTTCACCTGCAACAAAGTGAATATCAAAAATATAGATCCAGCATTTGCATTGTGAATAGTGTTAGGTAACCAGCTTTAATAACCGAATAGTGATTTGATATGTAGTTGTGACATGATATCTATGTGAGCTGCTGTGAAATCATGAATGCGATAATGAATCAGTTGGGGTTAGATTTAACACTCTTTCTAATCAGTGGAAGCGGATGTGTGGCACCCCTGAGGCTTCAGTCGCCACAGATGCACTGCACCTCATCCAGAGGTGTGGTATTCCATCCTGGGTAAGGAGGATGTCATCACCGATTCACACAAAAACACAACACTGGTACTCAGCAACACCTCATCAGACATGGTAAGGGCGTGATTATACCCGAAGCCAGGCCGGGGGGTGGAGTCTTATGAGTTGATATAGACAGTCAGTCGTGGAGTGTGGAGAGAGAAGATAAAAGGAGAGGAACAATGGAGGAGCGAAGACCCGTGGCCTGGAGCTGGTACCGCTTGGCCTGGGCATAGACAGAAGGGGTCCTAGAGACCATGGGAGTGCCATACCTCCCGTGGCCTTGTTCCACATATAATATACAGGTGGAAGGACTTGGCCGTAACTCAGGGACTGGTTCCTAGGCTAGAGGAGAAGAACCTAAATACTCCATTAGTAAAACCAGTGGCTGAGGTGACTGCAAGCACCGAAGTCACATCCACACACGAATTCGCTGGAAGGTGACCCCAAAGGACCAAGGGATAGAGCTTCATGCCACCCAACAGAGTCCATGGGCACTGGCAGAGGGTCCAGTAAGCGAGCGCACAAGGCAGGAGGGAGAAGCAAGCACAGGAAGACGACAAGGGAAGGTACACTTAAGAAAGGTGAACCGAACTCGACCTCCAAATTACCCGTGATCGGCTGGAGCCCATCACGGTGAAACCTCAGTACTCCAAAAGCGGTCACTGGCATGTCATGTTACCTTGGAACCTACTACAGTGAGTAAAAACCTTGAGACTGCATCCCTGTGTCGCTCTATTATTCTCCTGCGCTTGCAGCCCAGCAACCCCCGCCATCATAGACTACTACCCCCATCTGCCCTTGGGCCCAGCTCTACCTGTGGAGAGCTGCACCATCTAAGCTGCATCGCTATCTGGCCCAGAGGTCCCCATCCCGCACCTAACTTATCGCATACCACAGGTGGCGTCACGAATAAACTGTCATCATTCACGGAACCGGGCTTGGCTACCACAGTGCCGCAGGAGCAGAACCGCTGCCCGGTAACGAGTCACCCCAGGCTCTGGCGTTGGCGTGTCCCTGAGAGGGGCCCGGCCGCTTTCTCAGCTTGCTCGAGCCAAGACGCTCGAGGTCCGGGCTCGGGTGGTCGGTGGCACGAGCGCCTCTGGACCAGGGGCCACATCACTCTTGTTAAGGGAAGGGGGTTGGGAGGGGTTGTTGGTGGTTGTGTAATGGGTCATGACGCCACCCACGGGTCGTGGTGACGGGGGAGTGCACCACCGCTGCGGCTGTAGTGATGGCGGGCTCGTCATCGGTGTTGCGGCCGCAGCCAAGATGTTAGCCCCTCCGTGGGTAGGGGCGGTGGGTCCCAGGGCCCGGTGGGGGACTCTGCTTGGGCTGATGCTGTTGTTGGGGTGCAGGGTGCCGTGGTGTAGTGTGTCTAGCCCGGATGGCACTGGTGTACTCACAATTAATTCACACGGAGTCGCTAGTAAACCAAAGTTCGGGTCTGGTCGGTTCTCGCGGCCGGCTGCTGATGTCCCCCTGCGGGGTTGATGGTGGCCCCTTTTGCCGTGCACCTCTAGATGTTGTGTTTTCGGCTCCCCTTGCCTAAGCAGAGGTAGCCCGCTCCCCGGCGTTGAGCTGCCGGAGGAGCCCTCGGTTGCCCGCAGGCGCTGGCCCGTCGGGTGTTTGGCCCTTGGCGGTGGCGCTCACCCAGTCTCGGTGGGCTTTTGCCTTCTTTCGGGACTTTGGTTGTGGATGAACCCGTGAGGTCCGGCCAGCAATCAGTCAATTTGCTAATACTCAGTGGCTCCTAAGGTAGGACGGAGTCTGAGTACCCTTCTGTTGGTGCTCCGGTACACGTTTGACTCCCCGATTCGGGACCGGCGGGCTCCAACCCAAGCCCGGTCCGTACGGTTCCGCCGGTTGCTGTACCGGTACTCCTGCAGACGGCCACCACCGTCTGCCTGTCTGATGTTTTCCAAGGGGCCCAGGCTCCTACCCGGGTCCCTGACAGCTGCTCCTCTTCCACTCACTGTCACTGTCCAAACTCCTCTAGAAACTAACTTTTTGAACTTCCTGCCCCAGGACAGTAGTCTCCTCGGTGGGCGTGTCTTTCCGCCTGTCTCCTCCCACCTGGTGTGCTCTACTTGCCCTGGGGGAGGCATCAGGTCTCCCTATCGGGTGACATGTGTGTGACCTCACAGGGGGTGGGGGTGTGTGTGTATGTGGCTGATGTAATTACCTGTGACCCCTGGGGTCCAGGGCGTCACACAAGTCGTCAGCAAGCGTTGCATCCCATTCTTTGTCTACTAGGCACAACTTTTTACTTTTGGGCTTGGCTTTTCCATTCAGTTGAATCTATAAATACATATAAATGAAATAGGGGTATTAGTGAGTTTTCGGGATGACGGTACAATTAGGTGCACACTAGGAACGTACCATCCATAGCAAGGCACTGTGAGAGCCATTAGGCTGAATGGGAAACTAGGAGTGTGACGCCCTGGCGCCGCTAGGTGGTCGCACACAAAATAGGCCCCCACATAATACCATCCCTCACAGGGTTACACCGAGCTGACAAAACCCTAGTCACCCCTCCAGGGTAGGAAAGGCACACCAGTGGGCGGGATCAGGCAGAAGGACAACGCCCACCTAGGGGTCTAGAGAACCCGGGGCGGGAAAGAGAGAGAGTAAAAAGTAAGCAGTGAAAGTAAAGAGTTGAGTTGAGAGTTGCTGAGCTGAGTTGAGTTTGAAGTTGGAGTGGAAGCCGGAGTGAAAAGGCGTAGGCATCGGGGTTGGAGCCTGGCGTACTGGCTAGCTGGCAAATGGTATTTCATGTCTGTCAGGAGACGGTAAGATGGTTGCCGGAGATCCGAGGTGGACCGGGACAGGGTAGGAGCCCGCCGGTATGACACCGGAGAACCGACCCGGAAACCGTGCACAGAGGGGGTACCTGGACCCTGAAGCAGAGACCGGAACCACCGGCTCTGTTAATTCACCAGTTGAGGACAGGATTACAGGTCCTGTCCCACCCAAAGTCCAAAAAGAAGCAGACCACCGCGGGGGATAGGGCATCCGCCAGGGCCCCTTTAGATCCCACAGGTCAGCGTCTGCGGGCAAGGCTCCCACCAGTAGTTCTGGGAGCGGACTCCTGTGTTCCATACCGAGAAGTCCAAGGAGAACTAAAAATAGTGCGGAGGAAAGTGACACAGACCATCACCCCGGGTGAGGGACCAGAATACACCCGGCAGCGGCGGCCGTCCACTGGCACTTTGGTTTACCGTTGGACTTGTGTGATTCATTTGACTGTGAGTACACCTGCCTCCCCCGGTCTGACCAGGCGCGCTGGCCCCTGTATTGGGGGGTGCAACTGCTATGGACAATAAGAAACACGCTGCCACTTTAAGAGACAGAAACCTCCCCGTGGTGGGGGGTAATGGAATGTTCTGCTCCCCCTGCAGAAAGTGTGCTAATGGACAGCCCGAGTGTAAGAAGAGAAGTGAGTTTCTGTTTTGATTTTAGAAGCGTGTGAAGGAACACACAGCCGGTGTGTCTCGGAGGATTGGAGTTTTTCTTCTGAATCGAGAGAGAGAATTGCAGATAACAGGGAACCAGCGAGGAATCTGAAGCAAGAAGAAGATTTTGATCTCCTTAACCCGGCCCAGGAGACGTGCGCACCTTCAGATGAGACTGTTGTTGGAGGGCCCCCAGGACTGGATCCATGTCCCCAGCATCACTGTGAGTTGAATATTGGGCACATACTAGGGGCTAAAGTAGGCTTCAGTAGGTAGAACACGGCATCCGTGTGGCCCATTTAGCAGAGGCCAGAGAGGTTATGTGTAGAGTAGCATTGTACCTGACTGTTTTTTGTGTTTCTTGAACCTGTAATAGTTGGAGCACCGTGCTAGTGAGCGGACCAGCTAGAGAATAGAGATGAGCGAACCGCGGCTCGAGGTCGGTTCGCCGAACGGAGGTCTCGTTCGAGTTCGGTTCGTCGAACGTTCGACGAACCGCATAGGAAACAATGGCAGGCATTCACAAACACATAAAAACACCTAGAAAACACCCTCAAAGGTGTCCAAAAAGTGACAAACAACTCACAACTAGAGTTGAGCGCGGTTCGAGGTTCTCCAGTTCTAAGCTCGAGTGATTTTTGGGGCTGTTCGAGATCGAACTAGAACTCGAGCTTTTTGCAAAAGCTCGATAGTTCTAGATACGTTCGAGAACGGTTCTAGCAGCAAAAAGCAGGGCTTTTTACAGCTACAGTGTGCAGGAGCCATCGCTGGCAGCCTGCCACAAGCTGGTAACCAAGATAAACATCGGGTATCCAAGCAAAGCGCTTTGGTTAGTAACCCGATGTTTATCTTAGTTACGTGCAGGAAGCCCACACTTTCCCGCTCAGCTCGCTCCGCCCCCTCCTGCCCGCGGCATGTACACACACACACGTACACATACATACACACACACACACACACACAAACCCCCCCCCCCCCCGCTCGGCTTACCTGCGGTGATGAAGTCCCGCCATCCCGACCTCAGCGCTGTCACTTTCCTCCATGGCCGCCGCTTGTCACATCACCTCTCGCTTCCGACCCGAGACTGACTAGCGGTGACGTCACGGACCTCTCGCGATACTTGAGGGGAAGGCGCCGGTCATTGAACTCAGTGACAGGGGCTGTCGGCAGTGCTGGAGATCAGCGCAGGTAATGTACCTCTCTGACAGCAGCACTTGTCACCCCCCTGCAGTGACCTGGGCTGACCCATTGATGTTAGCTCAGGTCACTGCACTGCTCTCCCAGCCAATGGGGAACATCCTGCTCTTCATTGACTGGGACAGTGTGGATCGTCATGGCAACCCCTTGGATTACAGTAGACCTGGATTTGTTTTTCAATCTAATAAATTGGTTAAAGAGGGAATGTTTTGGGGAGTGTTTTTTCAAATAAAAATGTGTTTGTCGTCTATTTTTTTTTATTACTGACTGGGTTGGTGATGTCGGGTATCTGATAGACGCCTGACCTCACCAACCCCAGGGCTTGATGCCAGGTGACATTACACATCTGGTATTAACCCCATATATTACCCCGTTTGCCACCGCACCAGGGCGCGGGATGAGCTGGGGCGAAGCACCAGGATTGGCGCATCTAATGGATGCGCCACTTCTGGGGCGGCTGCGGCCTGCTATTTTTAGGCTGGGGAGAGTCCAATAACCATGGACCTCCCTAGTCTGAGAATATCAGGCCCCAGCTGTCTGCTTTACATTGGCTGGTGATACAGTTTTGGGGGAACCCTACGTGTTTTTTTTTTTTAATTATTTATTTAATTTAAAATAACAGCGTGGGGTGCCCTCAGTTTTGGATTACCAGCCAAGGTGAGGTTGCCAGCTGTGGTCTGCAGGCTGCAGCCGTCTGCTTTACCCTAGCTGGCTACAAAACTAGGGGGAACCCTACGTCATTTTTTTTTTCATTTTTTTGGCTAAATACAAAGCTAAGCACCCCTTAGTGCCACATGAAAGGCACCAAAGGGTGCTCCACATTTTCTCCACTTTTTCTCCACTTTTTCTCCATTTTTTTCTCCACTTTTTCTCCACTTTTTCTCCACTTTTTCTACATTTTTTTCTCCATTTTTTCCAACTTTTTCTCTACTTTTTCTCCACTTTTTCTCCACTTTTTCTCCATTTTTTTCTCCACTTTTTCTCCACTTTCTCTCCACTTTTTCTCCACTTTTTTTTCCATTTTTTTCTCCACTTTTGCTCCACTTTTTCTCCATTTTTTCTCCACTTTTTCTCCACTTTTTCTCCACTTTTTTTCCATTTTTTCTCCACTTTTTCTCCACTTTTTCTCCACTTTTTCTCCATTTTTTTCTCCACTTTTTCTGCACTTTTTCTCCACTTTTTCTCCACTTTTTTTTCCATTTTTTTCTCCACTTTTTCTCCACTTTTTCTCCACTTTTTCTCCACTTTTTTTTCCATTTTTTTCGCCACTTTTTCTCCACTTTTTCTCCACTTTTTCTCCACTTTTTTTTCCATTTTTTTCTCCACTTTTTCTCCACTTTTGCTCCACTTTTTCTCCATTTTTTCCTCCACTTTTTCTCCATTTTTTCTCCACTTTTTCTCCACTTTTTCTCCACTTTTTCTCCACTTTTGCTCCACTTTTTTCCATTTTTTTCTCCACTTTTTCTCCATTTTTTCTCCACTTTTTCTCCACTTTTTCTCCACTTTTTCTCCACTTTTTCTCCACTTTTGCTCCACTTTTTCTCCATTTTTTCTCCACTTTTTCTCCACTTTTTCTCCACTTTTTTCCATTTTTTTCTCCACTTTTTCTCCACTTTTTCTCCACTTTTTCTCCACTTTTTTTCCATTTTTTTCTCCACTTTTTCTCCACTTTTGCTCCACTTTTTCTCCATTTTTTCTCCACTTTTTCTCCATTTTTTCTCCACTTTTTCTCCACTTTTGCTCCACTTTTTCTCCACTTTTTCTCCACTTTTTCTCCACTTTTTCTCCACTTTTTCTCCACTTTTTTCTCCACTTTTTCTCCACTTTTTCTCCACTTTTTTTCCATTTTTTTCTCCACTTTTTCTCCACTTTTGCTCCACTTTTTCTCCATTTTTTCTCCACCTTTTCTCCACTTTTGCTCCACTTTTTCTCCACTTTTTTCCATTTTTTTCTCCACTTTTTCTCCACTTTTTCTCCACTTTTTCTCCACTTTTGCTCCACTTTTTCTCCATTTTTTCTCCACTTTTTCTCCATTTTTTCTCCACTTTTTCTCCACTTTTGCTCCACTTTTGCTCCATTTTTTCTCCACTTTTTCTCCACTTTTTTTCCATTTTTTTCTCCACTTTTGCTCCACTTTTTCTCCATTTTTTCTCCACTTTTTCTCCACTTTTTCTCCACTTTTTCTCCACTTTTTTTCCATTTTTTTCTCCACTTTTTCTCCATTTTTTTCTCCACTTTTGCTAAACTTTTTCTCCACTTTTTCTCCACTTTTTTCCATTTTTTTCTCCACTTTTTCTCCACTTTTGCTCCACTTTTTCTCCATTTTTTCTCCACTTTTTCTCCACTTTTTCTCCACTTTTTCTCCACTTTTTCTCCACTTTTTCTCCACTTTTGCTCCACTTTTTCTCCACTTTTTCTCCACTTTTTCTCCACTTTTTTCCATTTTTTTCTCCACTTTTTCTCCACTTTTTCTCCACTTTTTTTCCATTTTTTTCTCCACTTTTTCTCCACTTTTGCTCCACTTTTTCTCCATTTTTTCTCCACTTTTTCTCCATTTTTTCTCCACTTTTTCTCCACTTTTGCTCCACTTTTTCTCCACTTTTTCTCCACTTTTTCTCCACTTTTGCTCCACTTTTTCTCCATTTTTTCTCCACTTTTTCTCCACTTTTTCTCCACTTTTTTCCATTTTTTTCTCCATTTTTTCTCCACTTTTTCTCCACTTTTTCTCCACTTTTTTTCCATTTTTTTCTCCACTTTTTCTCCACTTTTGCTCCACTTTTTCTCCATTTTTTCTCCACTTTTTCTCCATTTTTTCTCCACTTTTTCTCCACTTTTTCTCCACTTTTGCTCCACTTTTTCTCCATTTTTTCTCCACTTTTTCTCCATTTTTTCTCCACTTTTTCTCCACTTTTTCTCCACTTTTGCTCCACTTTTTCTCCATTTTTTCTCCACCTTTTTCTCCACTTTTTCTCCACTTTTTTTCCATTTTTTTCTCCACTTTTGCTCTACTTTTTCTCCATTTTTTCTCCACTTTTTCTCCACTTTTTCTCCACTTTTTCTCCACTTTTTTCCATTTTTTTCTCCACTTTTTCTCCATTTTTTTCTCCACTTTTTCTCCACTTTTTCTCCATTTTTTTCTCCACTTTTTCTCCACTTTTTCTCCACTTTTTCTACATTTTTTTCTCCATTTTTTCCAACTTTTTCTCTACTTTTTCTCCACTTTTTCTCCACTTTTTCTCCATTTTTTTCTCCACTTTTTCTCCACTTTTTCTCCACTTTTTCTCCACTTTTTTTCCATTTTTTTCTCCACTTTTGCTCCACTTTTTCTCCATTTTTTCTCCACTTTTTCTCCACTTTTTTTCCATTTTTTCTCCACTTTTTCTCCACTTTTTCTCCACTTTTTCTCCATTTTTTTCTCCACTTTTTCTGCACTTTTTCTCCACTTTTTCTCCACTTTTTCTCCACTTTTTTTCCCATTTTTTTCTCCACTTTTTCTCCACTTTTTCTCCACTTTTTCTCCACTTTTTTTTCCATTTTTTTCTCCACTTTTTCTCCACTTTTTCTCCACTTTTTTTTCCATTTTTTTCTCCACTTTTTCTCCATTTTTTCTCCACTTTTTCTGCACTTTTTCTCCACTTTTTCTCCACTTTTTCTCCACTTTTTTTCCCATTTTTTTCTCCACTTTTTCTCCACTTTTTCTCCACTTTTTCTCCACTTTTTTTTCCATTTTTTTCTCCACTTTTTCTCCACTTTTTCTCCACTTTTTCTCCACTTTTGCTCCACTTTTTCTCCATTTTTTCTCCACTTTTTCTCCACTTTTTCTCCACTTTTTTCCATTTTTTTCTCCACTTTTTCTCCACTTTTTCTCCACTTTTTCTCCACTTTTTTTCCATTTTTTTCTCCACTTTTTCTCCACTTTTGCTCCACTTTTTCTCCATTTTTTCTCCACTTTTTCTCCACTTTTTCTCCACTTTTGCTCCACTTTTTCTCCACTTTTTCTCCACTTTTTCTCCACTTTTTTCTCCACTTTTTCTCCACTTTTTCTCCACTTTTTCTCCACTTTTTTTCCATTTTTTTCTCCACTTTTTCTCCACTTTTGCTCCACTTTTTCTCCATTTTTTCTCCACCTTTTCTCCACTTTTGCTCCACTTTTTCTCCACTTTTTCTCCACTTTTTTCCATTTTTTTCTCCACTTTTTCTCCACTTTTTCTCCACTTTTTCTCCACTTTTGCTCCACTTTTTCTCCATTTTTTCTCCACTTTTTCTCCATTTTTTCTCCACTTTTTCTCCACTTTTGCTCCACTTTTGCTCCATTTTTTCTCCACTTTTTCTCCACTTTTTTTCCATTTTTTTCTCCACTTTTGCTCCACTTTTTCTCCATTTTTTCTCCACTTTTTCTCCACTTTTTCTCCACTTTTTCTCCACTTTTTCTCCACTTTTTTTCCATTTTTTTCTCCACTTTTTCTCCATTTTTTTCTCCACTTTTGCTCCACTTTTTCTCCACTTTTTCTCCACTTTTTTCCATTTTTTTCTCCACTTTTTCTCCACTTTTGCTCCACTTTTTCTCCATTTTTTCTCCACTTTTTCTCCACTTTTTCTCCATTTTTTCTCCACTTTTTCTCCACTTTTTCTCCACTTTTTCTCCACTTTTTCTCCACTTTTGCTCCACTTTTTCTCCACTTTTTCTCCACTTTTTCTCCACTTTTTTCCATTTTTTTCTCCACTTTTTCTCCACTTTTTCTCCACTTTTTTCCATTTTTTTCTCCACTTTTTCTCCACTTTTGCTCCACTTTTTCTCCATTTTTTCTCCACTTTTTCTCCATTTTTTCTCCACTTTTTCTCCACTTTTGCTCCACTTTTTCTCCACTTTTTCTCCACTTTTTCTCCACTTTTGCTCCACTTTTTCTCCATTTTTTCTCCACTTTTTCTCCACTTTTTCTCCACTTTTTTCCATTTTTTTCTCCATTTTTTCTCCACTTTTTCTCCACTTTTTCTCCACTTTTTTTCCATTTTTTTCTCCACTTTTTCTCCACTTTTGCTCCACTTTTTCTCCATTTTTTCTCCACTTTTTCTCCATTTTTTCTCCACTTTTTCTCCACTTTTTCTCCACTTTTGCTCCACTTTTTCTCCATTTTTTCTCCACTTTTTCTCCACTTTTTCTCCACTTTTTCTCCACTTTTGCTCCACTTTTTCTCCACTTTTTTCCATTTTTTCTCCACTTTTTCTCCACTTTATCTCCACTTTTTCTCCACTTTTTCTCCACTTTTGCTCCACTTTTTCTCCATTTTTTCTCCACTTTTTCTCCACTTTTTCTCCACTTTTTCTCCACTTTTTCTCCACTTTTTTTCCATTTTTTTCTCCACTTTTTCTCCATTTTTTTCTCCACTTTTGCTCCACTTTTTCTCCACTTTTTCTCCACTTTTTTCCATTTTTTTCTCCACTTTTTCTCCACTTTTGCTCCACTTTTTCTCCATTTTTTCTCCACTTTTTCTCCACTTTTTCTCCATTTTTTCTCCACTTTTTCTCCACTTTTTCTCCACTTTTTCTCCACTTTTTCTCCACTTTTGCTCCACTTTTTCTCCACTTTTTCTCCACTTTTTCTCCACTTTTTTCCATTTTTTTCTCCACTTTTTCTCCACTTTTTCTCCACTTTTTTCCATTTTTTTCTCCACTTTTTCTCCACTTTTGCTCCACTTTTTCTCCATTTTTTCTCCACTTTTTCTCCATTTTTTCTCCACTTTTTCTCCACTTTTGCTCCACTTTTTCTCCACTTTTTCTCCACTTTTTCTCCACTTTTGCTCCACTTTTGCTCCACTTTTTCTCCATTTTTTCTCCACTTTTTCTCCACTTTTTCTCCACTTTTTTCCATTTTTTTCTCCATTTTTTCTCCACTTTTTCTCCACTTTTTCTCCACTTTTTTTCCATTTTTTTCTCCACTTTTTCTCCACTTTTGCTCCACTTTTTCTCCATTTTTTCTCCACTTTTTCTCCATTTTTTCTCCACTTTTTCTCCACTTTTGCTCCACTTTTGCTCCACTTTTTCTCCATTTTTTCTCCACTTTTTCTCCACTTTTTCTCCACTTTTTCTCCACTTTTGCTCCACTTTTTCTCCACTTTTTTCCATTTTTTCTCCACTTTTTCTCCACTTTATCTCCACTTTTTCTCCACTTTTTCTCCACTTTTGCTCCACTTTTTCTCCATTTTTTCTCCACTTTTTCTCCACTTTTTCTCCACTTTTTCTCCACTTTTTCTCCACTTTTGCTCCACTTTTTCTCCATTTTTTCTCCACCTTTTTCTCCACTTTTTCTCCACTTTTTTTCCATTTTTTTCTCCACTTTTGCTCTACTTTTTCTCCATTTTTTCTCCACTTTTTCTCCACTTTTTCTCCACTTTTTCTCCACTTTTTTTCCATTTTTTTCTCCACTTTTTCTCCATTTTTTTCTCCACTTTTGCTCCACTTTTTCTCCATTTTTTCTCCACTTTTTCTCCATTTTTTCTCTACTTTTTCTCCACTTTTTCTCCACTTTTGCTCCACTTTTTCTCCATTTTTTCTCCACTTTTTCTCCACTTTTTCTCCATTTTTTCTCTACTTTTTCTCCACTTTTTCTCCACTTTTGCTCCACTTTTTCTCCATTTTTTCTCCACTTTTTCTCCACTTTTTTTCCATTTTTTTTCTCCACTTTTTCTCCACTTTTTCTCCACTTTTTCTCCACTTTTTTTCCATTTTTTTCTCCACTTTTTCTCCATTTTTTTCTCCACTTTTGCTCCACTTTTTCTCCATTTTTTCCCCACTTTTTTTCCATTTTTTTCTCCACTTTTGCTCCACTTTTTCTCCATTTTTTGTCCATTTTTTCTCCACTTTTTCTCCACTTTTTCTCCACTTTTTCTCCACTTTTTTTCCATTTTTTTCTCCACTTTTTCTCCATTTTTTTCTCCACTTTTTCTCCACTTTTTCTCCACTTTTTCTCCACTTTTTCTCCATTTTTTCTCCACTTTTTTTTCCATTTTTTCTCCACTTTTTCTCCACTTTTGCTCCACTTTTTCTCCATTTTTTCTCCACTTTTTCTCCACTTTTTCTCCACTTTTTTTTCCATTTTTTTCTCCACTTTTGCTCTACTTTTTCTCCATTTTTTCTCCACTTTTTCTCCACTTTTTCTCCACTTTTTTTCCATTTTTTTCTCCACTTTTTCTCCATTTTTTTTCTCCACTTTTGCTCCACTTTTTTTCCATTTTTTTCTCCACTTTTGCTCCACTTTTGCTCCACTTTTTCTCCATTTTTTGTCCATTTTTTCTCCACTTTTTCTCCACTTTTTCTCCACTTTTTTTCCATTTTTTTCTCCACTTTTTCTCCACTTTTTCTCCACTTTTTCTCCACTTTTGCTCCACTTTTTCTCCACTTTTTCTCCACTTTTTCTCCACTTTTTTCCATTTTTTCTCCACTTTTTCTCCACTTTTTCTTCACTTTTTTTCCATTTTTTTCTCCACTTTTTCTCCACTTTTTCTCCATTTTTTCTCCACTTTTTCTCCACTTTTTCTCCATTTTTTCTCCACTTTTTCTCCACTTTTGCTCCACTTTTTCTCCACTTTCTCTCCACTTTTTCTCCACTTTTGCTCCACTTTTTCTCCATTTTTTCTCCACTTTTTCTCCACTTTTTCTCCACTTTTTCTCCATTTTTTTTCTCCACTTTTGCTCCACTTTTTTTCCATTTTTTTCTCCACTTTTGCTCCACTTTTGCTCCACTTTTTCTCCATTTTTTGTCCATTTTTTCTCCACTTTTTCTCCACTTTTTCTCCACTTTTTTTCCATTTTTTTCTCCACTTTTTCTCCACTTTTTCTCCACTTTTTCTCCACTTTTGCTCCACTTTTTCTCCACTTTTTCTCCACTTTTTCTCCACTTTTTTCCATTTTTTCTCCACTTTTTCTCCACTTTTTCTTCACTTTTTTTCCATTTTTTTCTCCACTTTTTCTCCACTTTTTCTCCATTTTTTCTCCACTTTTTCTCCACTTTTTCTCCATTTTTTCTCCACTTTTTCTCCACTTTTGCTCCACTTTTTCTCCACTTTCTCTCCACTTTTTCTCCACTTTTGCTCCACTTTTTCTCCATTTTTTCTCCACTTTTTCTCCACTTTTTCTCCACTTTTTTCCATTTTTTTCTCCATTTTTTCTCCACTTTTTCTCCACTTTTTCTCCACTTTTTTTCCATTTTTTTCTCCACTTTTTCTCCACTTTTGCTCCACTTTTTCTCCATTTTTTCTCCACTTTTTCTCCATTTTTTCTCCACTTTTTCTCCACTTTTTCTCCACTTTTGCTCCACTTTTTCTCCATTTTTTCTCCACTTTTTCTCCACTTTTTCTCCATTTTTTCTCCACTTTTTCTCCACTTTTTCTCCACTTTTGCTCCACTTTTTCTCCACTTTTTCTCCACTTTTTTCCATTTTTTTCTCCACTTTTTCTCCACTTTTTCTCCACTTTTTCTCCACTTTTGCTCCACTTTTGCTCCACTTTTTCTCCATTTTTTCTCCACTTTTTCTCCACTTTTTCTCCATTTTTTCTCCACTTTTTCTCCACTTTTTCTCCACTTTTGCTCCACTTTTTCTCCATTTTTTCTCCACTTTTTCTCCACTTTTTCTCCACTTTTTTTCCATTTTTTTCTCCATTTTTTCTCCACTTTTTCTCCACTTTTTCTCCACTTTTTCTCCACTTTTTTTCCATTTTTTTCTCCACTTTTTCTCCATTTTTTTCTCCACTTTTGCTCCACTTTTTCTCCACTTTTTCTCCACTTTTTCTCCACTTTTTCTCCACTTTTGCTCCACTTTTTCTCCACTTTTTCTCCACTTTTTTCCATTTTTTTCTCCACTTTTTCTCCACTTTTGCTCCACTTTTGCTCCACTTTTGCTCCACTTTTTGTCCATTTTTTCTCCACTTTTTCTCCACTTTTTCTCCACTTTTTTTCCATTTTTTTCTCCACTTTTTCTCCATTTTTTTCTCCACTTTTTCTCCACTTTTTCTCCACTTTTTCTCCATTTTTTCTCCACTTTTTCTCCATTTTTTGTCCACTTTTTCTCCACTTTTTCTCCACTTTTTCTCCACTTTTTTTCCATTTTTTTCTCCACTTTTTCTCCATTTTTTTTCTCCACTTTTGCTCCACTTTTTCTCCATTTTTTCTCCACTTTTTCTCCATTTTTTCTCCACTTTTTCTCCACTTTTGCTCCACTTTTTCTCCATTTTTTCTCCACTTTTTCTCCACTTTTTTTGCATTTTTTTCTCCATTTTTTCTCCACTTTTTCTCCACTTTTTCTCCACTTTTTCTCCACTTTCTTTCCATTTTTTTCTCCACTTTTTCTCCATTTTTTTCTCCACTTTTGCTCCACTTTTGCTCCACTTTTTCTCCATTTTTTGTCCATTTTTTCTCCACTTTTTCTCCACTTTTTCTCCACTTTTGCTCCACTTTTTCTCCATTTTTTCTCCACTTTTTCTCCACTTTTTCTCCACTTTTTCTCTACTTTTTTTCCATTTTTTTCTCCACTTTTTCTCCATTTTTTTCTCCACTTTTTCTCCACTTTTTCTCCACTTTTTCTCCACTTTTTCTCCACTTTTTTTCCATTTTTTTCTCCACTTTTTCTCCACTTTTTCTCCACTTTTTCTCCACTTTTGCTCCACTTTTTCTCCACTTTTTCTCCACTTTTTCTCCACTTTTTTCCATTTTTTCTCCACTTTTTCTCCACTTTTTCTCCACTTTTTTTCCATTTTTTTCTCCACTTTTTCTCCACTTTTTCTCCATTTTTTCTCCACTTTTTCTCCACTTTTTCTCCATTTTTTCTCCACTTTTTCTCCACTTTTGCTCCACTTTTTCTCCACTTTCTCTCCACTTTTTCTCCACTTTTGCTCCACTTTTTCTCCATTTTTTTCTCCACTTTTTCTCCACTTTTTCTCCACTTTTTTCCATTTTTTTCTCCATTTTTTCTCCACTTTTTCTCCACTTTTTCTCCACTTTTTTTCCATTTTTTTCTCCACTTTTTCTCCACTTTTGCTCCACTTTTTCTCCATTTTTTCTCCACTTTTTCTCCATTTTTTCTCCACTTTTTCTCCACTTTTTCTCCACTTTTGCTCCACTTTTTCTCCATTTTTTCTCCACTTTTTCTCCACTTTTTCTCCATTTTTTCTCCACTTTTTCTCCACTTTTTCTCCACTTTTGCTCCACTTTTTCTCCACTTTTTCTCCACTTTTTTCCATTTTTTTCTCCACTTTTTCTCCACTTTTTCTCCACTTTTTCTCCACTTTTGCTCCACTTTTGCTCCACTTTTTCTCCATTTTTTCTCCACTTTTTCTCCACTTTTTCTCCATTTTTTCTCCACTTTTTCTCCACTTTTTCTCCACTTTTGCTCCACTTTTTCTCCATTTTTTCTCCACTTTTTCTCCACTTTTTCTCCACTTTTTTTCCATTTTTTTCTCCATTTTTTCTCCACTTTTTCTCCACTTTTTCTCCACTTTTTCTCCACTTTTTTTCCATTTTTTTCTCCACTTTTTCTCCATTTTTTTCTCCACTTTTGCTCCACTTTTTCTCCACTTTTTCTCCACTTTTTCTCCACTTTTTCTCCACTTTTGCTCCACTTTTGCTCCACTTTTGCTCCACTTTTGCTCCACTTTTTGTCCATTTTTTGTCCATTTTTTCTCCACTTTTTCTCCACTTTTTCTCCACTTTTTTTCCATTTTTTTCTCCACTTTTTCTCCATTTTTTTCTCCACTTTTTCTCCACTTTTTCTCCACTTTTTCTCCATTTTTTCTCCACTTTTTCTCCATTTTTTCTCCACTTTTTCTCCACTTTTTCTCCACTTTTTCTCCACTTTTTTTCCATTTTTTTCTCCACTTTTTCTCCATTTTTTTTCTCCACTTTTGCTCCACTTTTTCTCCATTTTTTCTCCACTTTTTCTCCATTTTTTCTCCACTTTTTCTCCACTTTTTCTCCACTTTTGCACCACTTTTTCTCCATTTTTTCTCCACTTTTTCTCCACTTTTTTTGCATTTTTTTCTCCATTTTTTCTCCACTTTTTCTCCACTTTTTCTCCACTTTTTCTCCACTTTCTTTCCATTTTTTTCTCCACTTTTTCTCCATTTTTTTCTCCACTTTTGCTCCACTTTTTCTCCATTTTTTTCTCCACTTTTTTTCCATTTTTTTCTCCACTTTTGCTCCACTTTTGCTCCACTTTTTCTCCATTTTTTGTCCATTTTTTCTCCACTTTTTCTCCACTTTTTCTCCACTTTTTCTCTACTTTTTTTCCATTTTTTTCTCCACTTTTTCTCCATTTTTTTCTCCACTTTTTCTCCACTTTTTCTCCACTTTTTCTCCACTTTTTTCCATTTTTTTCTCCATTTTTTCTCCACTTTTTCTCCACTTTTTCTCCACTTTTTTTCCATTTTTTTCTCCACTTTTTCTCCACTTTTGCTCCACTTTTTCTCCATTTTTTCTCCACTTTTTCTCCATTTTTTCTCCACTTTTTCTCCACTTTTTCTCCACTTTTGCTCCACTTTTTCTCCATTTTTTCTCCACTTTTTCTCCACTTTTTCTCCACTTTTTCTCCACTTTTGCTCCACTTTTTCTCCACTTTTTTCCATTTTTTCTCCACTTTTTCTCCACTTTATCTCCACTTTTTCTCCACTTTTTCTCCACTTTTGCTCCACTTTTTCTCCATTTTTTCTCCACTTTTTCTCCACTTTTTCTCCACTTTTTCTCCACTTTTTCTCCACTTTTGCTCCACTTTTTCTCCATTTTTTCTCCACCTTTTTCTCCACTTTTTCTCCACTTTTTCTCCATTTTTTTCTCCACTTTTGCTCCACTTTTTCTCCATTTTTTCTCCACTTTTTCTCCACTTTTTCTCCACTTTTTTCCATTTTTTTCTCCACTTTTTCTCCACTTTTGCTCCACTTTTTCTCCATTTTTTCTCCACTTTTTCTCCACTTTTTCTCCATTTTTTCTCCACTTTTTCTCCACTTTTTCTCCACTTTTTCTCCACTTTTTCTCCACTTTTGCTCCACTTTTTCTCCACTTTTTCTCCACTTTTTCTCCACTTTTTTCCATTTTTTTCTCCACTTTTTCTCCACTTTTTCTCCACTTTTTTCCATTTTTTTCTCCACTTTTTCTCCACTTTTGCTCCACTTTTTCTCCATTTTTTCTCCACTTTTTCTCCATTTTTTCTCCACTTTTTCTCCACTTTTGCTCCACTTTTTCTCCACTTTTTCTCCACTTTTTCTCCACTTTTGCTCCACTTTTTCTCCATTTTTTCTCCACTTTTTCTCCACTTTTTTCCATTTTTTTCTCCATTTTTTCTCCACTTTTTCTCCACTTTTTCTCCACTTTTTTTCCATTTTTTTCTCCACTTTTTCTCCACTTTTGCTCCACTTTTTCTCCATTTTTTCTCCACTTTTTCTCCATTTTTTCTCCACTTTTTCTCCACTTTTTCTCCACTTTTGCTCCACTTTTTCTCCATTTTTTCTCCACTTTTTCTCCACTTTTTCTCCACTTTTTCTCCACTTTTGCTCCACTTTTTCTCCACTTTTTTCCATTTTTTCTCCACTTTTTCTCCACTTTATCTCCACTTTTTCTCCACTTTTTCTCCACTTTTGCTCCACTTTTTCTCCATTTTTTCTCCACTTTTTCTCCACTTTTTCTCCACTTTTTCTCCACTTTTTCTCCACTTTTTTTCCATTTTTTTCTCCACTTTTTCTCCATTTTTTTCTCCACTTTTGCTCCACTTTTTCTCCACTTTTTCTCCACTTTTTTCCATTTTTTTCTCCACTTTTTCTCCACTTTTGCTCCACTTTTTCTCCATTTTTTCTCCACTTTTTCTCCACTTTTTCTCCATTTTTTCTCCACTTTTTCTCCACTTTTTCTCCACTTTTTCTCCACTTTTGCTCCACTTTTTCTCCACTTTTTCTCCACTTTTTCTCCACTTTTTTCCATTTTTTTCTCCACTTTTTCTCCACTTTTTCTCCACTTTTTTCCATTTTTTTCTCCACTTTTTCTCCACTTTTGCTCCACTTTTTCTCCATTTTTTCTCCACTTTTTCTCCATTTTTTCTCCACTTTTTCTCCACTTTTGCTCCACTTTTTCTCCACTTTTTCTCCACTTTTTCTCCACTTTTGCTCCACTTTTGCTCCACTTTTTCTCCATTTTTTCTCCACTTTTTCTCCACTTTTTCTCCACTTTTTTCCATTTTTTTCTCCACTTTTTCTCCACTTTTTCTCCACTTTTTCTCCACTTTTGCTCCACTTTTGCTCCACTTTTTCTCCATTTTTTCTCCACTTTTTCTCCACTTTTTCTCCATTTTTTCTCCACTTTTTCTCCACTTTTTCTCCACTTTTGCTCCACTTTTTCTCCATTTTTTCTCCACTTTTTCTCCACTTTTTCTCCACTTTTTTTCCATTTTTTTCTCCATTTTTTCTCCACTTTTTCTCCACTTTTTCTCCACTTTTTCTCCACTTTTTTTCCATTTTTTTCTCCACTTTTTCTCCATTTTTTTCTCCACTTTTGCTCCACTTTTTCTCCACTTTTTCTCCACTTTTTCTCCACTTTTTCTCCACTTTTGCTCCACTTTTTCTCCACTTTTTCTCCACTTTTTTCCATTTTTTTCTCCACTTTTTCTCCACTTTTGCTCCACTTTTGCTCCACTTTTGCTCCACTTTTGCTCCACTTTTTGTCCATTTTTTGTCCATTTTTTCTCCACTTTTTCTCCACTTTTTCTCCACTTTTTTTCCATTTTTTTCTCCACTTTTTCTCCATTTTTTTCTCCACTTTTTCTCCACTTTTTCTCCACTTTTTCTCCATTTTTTCTCCACTTTTTCTCCATTTTTTCTCCACTTTTTCTCCACTTTTTCTCCACTTTTTCTCCACTTTTTTTCCATTTTTTTCTCCACTTTTTCTCCATTTTTTTTCTCCACTTTTGCTCCACTTTTTCTCCATTTTTTCTCCACTTTTTCTCCATTTTTTCTCCACTTTTTCTCCACTTTTTCTCCACTTTTGCACCACTTTTTCTCCATTTTTTCTCCACTTTTTCTCCACTTTTTTTGCATTTTTTTCTCCATTTTTTCTCCACTTTTTCTCCACTTTTTCTCCACTTTTTCTCCACTTTCTTTCCATTTTTTTCTCCACTTTTTCTCCATTTTTTTCTCCACTTTTGCTCCACTTTTTCTCCATTTTTTTCTCCACTTTTTTTCCATTTTTTTCTCCACTTTTGCTCCACTTTTGCTCCACTTTTTCTCCATTTTTTGTCCATTTTTTCTCCACTTTTTCTCCACTTTTTCTCCACTTTTTCTCTACTTTTTTTCCATTTTTTTCTCCACTTTTTCTCCATTTTTTTCTCCACTTTTTCTCCACTTTTTCTCCACTTTTTCTCCACTTTTTTCCATTTTTTTCTCCATTTTTTCTCCACTTTTTCTCCACTTTTTCTCCACTTTTTTTCCATTTTTTTCTCCACTTTTTCTCCACTTTTGCTCCACTTTTTCTCCATTTTTTCTCCACTTTTTCTCCATTTTTTCTCCACTTTTTCTCCACTTTTTCTCCACTTTTGCTCCACTTTTTCTCCATTTTTTCTCCACTTTTTCTCCACTTTTTCTCCACTTTTTCTCCACTTTTGCTCCACTTTTTCTCCACTTTTTTCCATTTTTTCTCCACTTTTTCTCCACTTTATCTCCACTTTTTCTCCACTTTTTCTCCACTTTTGCTCCACTTTTTCTCCATTTTTTCTCCACTTTTTCTCCACTTTTTCTCCACTTTTTCTCCACTTTTTCTCCACTTTTGCTCCACTTTTTCTCCATTTTTTCTCCACCTTTTTCTCCACTTTTTCTCCACTTTTTCTCCATTTTTTTCTCCACTTTTGCTCCACTTTTTCTCCATTTTTTCTCCACTTTTTCTCCACTTTTTCTCCACTTTTTTCCATTTTTTTCTCCACTTTTTCTCCACTTTTGCTCCACTTTTTCTCCATTTTTTCTCCACTTTTTCTCCACTTTTTCTCCATTTTTTCTCCACTTTTTCTCCACTTTTTCTCCACTTTTTCTCCACTTTTTCTCCACTTTTGCTCCACTTTTTCTCCACTTTTTCTCCACTTTTTCTCCACTTTTTTCCATTTTTTTCTCCACTTTTTCTCCACTTTTTCTCCACTTTTTTCCATTTTTTTCTCCACTTTTTCTCCACTTTTGCTCCACTTTTTCTCCATTTTTTCTCCACTTTTTCTCCATTTTTTCTCCACTTTTTCTCCACTTTTGCTCCACTTTTTCTCCACTTTTTCTCCACTTTTTCTCCACTTTTGCTCCACTTTTTCTCCATTTTTTCTCCACTTTTTCTCCACTTTTTTCCATTTTTTTCTCCATTTTTTCTCCACTTTTTCTCCACTTTTTCTCCACTTTTTTTCCATTTTTTTCTCCACTTTTTCTCCACTTTTGCTCCACTTTTTCTCCATTTTTTCTCCACTTTTTCTCCATTTTTTCTCCACTTTTTCTCCACTTTTTCTCCACTTTTGCTCCACTTTTTCTCCATTTTTTCTCCACTTTTTCTCCACTTTTTCTCCACTTTTTCTCCACTTTTGCTCCACTTTTTCTCCACTTTTTTCCATTTTTTCTCCACTTTTTCTCCACTTTATCTCCACTTTTTCTCCACTTTTTCTCCACTTTTGCTCCACTTTTTCTCCATTTTTTCTCCACTTTTTCTCCACTTTTTCTCCACTTTTTCTCCACTTTTTTTCCATTTTTTTCTCCACTTTTTCTCCATTTTTTTCTCCACTTTTGCTCCACTTTTTCTCCACTTTTTCTCCACTTTTTTCCATTTTTTTCTCCACTTTTTCTCCACTTTTGCTCCACTTTTTCTCCATTTTTTCTCCACTTTTTCTCCACTTTTTCTCCATTTTTTCTCCACTTTTTCTCCACTTTTTCTCCACTTTTTCTCCACTTTTTCTCCACTTTTGCTCCACTTTTTCTCCACTTTTTCTCCACTTTTTCTCCACTTTTTTCCATTTTTTTCTCCACTTTTTCTCCACTTTTTCTCCACTTTTTTCCATTTTTTTCTCCACTTTTTCTCCACTTTTGCTCCACTTTTTCTCCATTTTTTCTCCACTTTTTCTCCATTTTTTCTCCACTTTTTCTCCACTTTTGCTCCACTTTTTCTCCACTTTTTCTCCACTTTTTCTCCACTTTTGCTCCACTTTTTCTCCATTTTTTCTCCACTTTTTCTCCACTTTTTCTCCACTTTTTTCCATTTTTTTCTCCATTTTTTCTCCACTTTTTCTCCACTTTTTCTCCACTTTTTTTCCATTTTTTTCTCCACTTTTTCTCCACTTTTGCTCCACTTTTTCTCCATTTTTTCTCCACTTTTTCTCCATTTTTTCTCCACTTTTTCTCCACTTTTTCTCCACTTTTGCTCCACTTTTTCTCCATTTTTTCTCCACTTTTTCTCCACTTTTTCTCCACTTTTTCTCCACTTTTGCTCCACTTTTTCTCCACTTTTTTCCATTTTTTCTCCACTTTTTCTCCACTTTATCTCCACTTTTTCTCCACTTTTTCTCCACTTTTGCTCCACTTTTTCTCCATTTTTTCTCCACTTTTTCTCCACTTTTTCTCCACTTTTTCTCCACTTTTTCTCCACTTTTGCTCCACTTTTTCTCCATTTTTTCTCCACCTTTTTCTCCACTTTTTCTCCACTTTTTTTCCATTTTTTTCTCCACTTTTGCTCTACTTTTTCTCCATTTTTTCTCCACTTTTTCTCCACTTTTTCTCCACTTTTTCTCCACTTTTTTTCCATTTTTTTCTCCACTTTTTCTCCATTTTTTTCTCCACTTTTGCTCCACTTTTTCTCCATTTTTTCTCCACTTTTTCTCCATTTTTTCTCTACTTTTTCTCCACTTTTTCTCCACTTTTGCTCCACTTTTTCTCCATTTTTTCTCCACTTTTTCTCCACTTTTTCTCCATTTTTTCTCTACTTTTTCTCCACTTTTTCTCCACTTTTGCTCCACTTTTTCTCCATTTTTTCTCCACTTTTTCTCCACTTTTTTTCCATTTTTTTTCTCCACTTTTTCTCCACTTTTTCTCCACTTTTTCTCCACTTTTTTTCCATTTTTTTCTCCACTTTTTCTCCATTTTTTTCTCCACTTTTGCTCCACTTTTTCTCCATTTTTTCCCCACTTTTTTTCCATTTTTTTCTCCACTTTTGCTCCACTTTTGCTCCACTTTTTCTCCATTTTTTGTCCATTTTTTCTCCACTTTTTCTCCACTTTTTCTCCACTTTTTCTCCACTTTTTTTCCATTTTTTTCTCCACTTTTTCTCCATTTTTTTCTCCACTTTTTCTCCACTTTTTCTCCACTTTTTCTCCACTTTTTCTCCACTTTTTCTCCATTTTTTCTCCACTTTTTTTTCCATTTTTTCTCCACTTTTTCTCCACTTTTGCTCCACTTTTTCTCCATTTTTTCTCCACTTTTTCTCCACTTTTTCTCCACTTTTTTTTCCATTTTTTTCTCCACTTTTGCTCTACTTTTTCTCCATTTTTTCTCCACTTTTTCTCCACTTTTTCTCCACTTTTTTTCCATTTTTTTCTCCACTTTTTCTCCATTTTTTTTCTCCACTTTTGCTCCACTTTTTTTCCATTTTTTTCTCCACTTTTGCTCCACTTTTGCTCCACTTTTTCTCCATTTTTTGTCCATTTTTTCTCCACTTTTTCTCCACTTTTTCTCCACTTTTTTTCCATTTTTTTCTCCACTTTTTCTCCACTTTTTCTCCACTTTTTCTCCACTTTTGCTCCACTTTTTCTCCACTTTTTCTCCACTTTTTCTCCACTTTTTTCCATTTTTTCTCCACTTTTTCTCCACTTTTTCTCCACTTTTTTTCCATTTTTTTCTCCACTTTTTCTCCACTTTTTCTCCATTTTTTCTCCACTTTTTCTCCACTTTTTCTCCATTTTTTCTCCACTTTTTCTCCACTTTTGCTCCACTTTTTCTCCACTTTCTCTCCACTTTTTCTCCACTTTTGCTCCACTTTTTCTCCATTTTTTCTCCACTTTTTCACCACTTTTTCTCCACTTTTTTCCATTTTTTTCTCCATTTTTTCTCCACTTTTTCTCCACTTTTTCTCCACTTTTTTTCCATTTTTTTCTCCACTTTTTCTCCACTTTTGCTCCACTTTTTCTCCATTTTTTCTCCACTTTTTCTCCATTTTTTCTCCACTTTTTCTCCACTTTTTCTCCACTTTTGCTCCACTTTTTCTCCATTTTTTCTCCACTTTTTCTCCACTTTTTCTCCATTTTTTCTCCACTTTTTCTCCACTTTTTCTCCACTTTTGCTCCACTTTTTCTCCACTTTTTCTCCACTTTTTTCCATTTTTTTCTCCACTTTTTCTCCACTTTTTCTCCACTTTTTCTCCACTTTTGCTCCACTTTTGCTCCACTTTTTCTCCATTTTTTCTCCACTTTTTCTCCACTTTTTCTCCATTTTTTCTCCACTTTTTCTCCACTTTTTCTCCACTTTTGCTCCACTTTTTCTCCATTTTTTCTCCACTTTTTCTCCACTTTTTCTCCACTTTTTTTCCATTTTTTTCTCCATTTTTTCTCCACTTTTTCTCCACTTTTTCTCCACTTTTTCTCCACTTTTTTCCATTTTTTTCTCCACTTTTTCTCCATTTTTTTCTCCACTTTTGCTCCACTTTTTCTCCACTTTTTCTCCACTTTTTCTCCACTTTTTCTCCACTTTTGCTCCACTTTTTCTCCACTTTTTCTCCACTTTTTTCCATTTTTTTCTCCACTTTTTCTCCACTTTTGCTCCACTTTTGCTCCACTTTTGCTCCACTTTTTGTCCATTTTTTCTCCACTTTTTCTCCACTTTTTCTCCACTTTTTTTCCATTTTTTTCTCCACTTTTTCTCCATTTTTTTCTCCACTTTTTCTCCACTTTTTCTCCACTTTTTCTCCATTTTTTCTCCACTTTTTCTCCATTTTTTGTCCACTTTTTCTCCACTTTTTCTCCACTTTTTCTCCACTTTTTTTCCATTTTTTTCTCCACTTTTTCTCCATTTTTTTTCTCCACTTTTGCTCCACTTTTTCTCCATTTTTTCTCCACTTTTTCTCCATTTTTTCTCCACTTTTTCTCCACTTTTGCTCCACTTTTTCTCCATTTTTTCTCCACTTTTTCTCCACTTTTTTTGCATTTTTTTCTCCATTTTTTCTCCACTTTTTCTCCACTTTTTCTCCACTTTTTCTCCACTTTCTTTCCATTTTTTTCTCCACTTTTTCTCCATTTTTTTCTCCACTTTTGCTCCACTTTTGCTCCACTTTTTCTCCATTTTTTGTCCATTTTTTCTCCACTTTTTCTCCACTTTTTCTCCACTTTTGCTCCACTTTTTCTCCATTTTTTCTCCACTTTTTCTCCACTTTTTCTCCACTTTTTCTCTACTTTTTTTCCATTTTTTTCTCCACTTTTTCTCCATTTTTTTCTCCACTTTTTCTCCACTTTTTCTCCACTTTTTCTCCACTTTTTCTCCACTTTTTTTCCATTTTTTTCTCCACTTTTTCTCCACTTTTTCTCCACTTTTTCTCCACTTTTGCTCCACTTTTTCTCCACTTTTTCTCCACTTTTTCTCCACTTTTTTCCATTTTTTCTCCACTTTTTCTCCACTTTTTCTCCACTTTTTTTCCATTTTTTTCTCCACTTTTTCTCCACTTTTTCTCCATTTTTTCTCCACTTTTTCTCCACTTTTTCTCCATTTTTTCTCCACTTTTTCTCCACTTTTGCTCCACTTTTTCTCCACTTTCTCTCCACTTTTTCTCCACTTTTGCTCCACTTTTTCTCCATTTTTTTCTCCACTTTTTCTCCACTTTTTCTCCACTTTTTTCCATTTTTTTCTCCATTTTTTCTCCACTTTTTCTCCACTTTTTCTCCACTTTTTTTCCATTTTTTTCTCCACTTTTTCTCCACTTTTGCTCCACTTTTTCTCCATTTTTTCTCCACTTTTTCTCCATTTTTTCTCCACTTTTTCTCCACTTTTTCTCCACTTTTGCTCCACTTTTTCTCCATTTTTTCTCCACTTTTTCTCCACTTTTTCTCCATTTTTTCTCCACTTTTTCTCCACTTTTTCTCCACTTTTGCTCCACTTTTTCTCCACTTTTTCTCCACTTTTTTCCATTTTTTTCTCCACTTTTTCTCCACTTTTTCTCCACTTTTTCTCCACTTTTGCTCCACTTTTGCTCCACTTTTTCTCCATTTTTTCTCCACTTTTTCTCCACTTTTTCTCCATTTTTTCTCCACTTTTTCTCCACTTTTTCTCCACTTTTGCTCCACTTTTTCTCCATTTTTTCTCCACTTTTTCTCCACTTTTTCTCCACTTTTTTTCCATTTTTTTCTCCATTTTTTCTCCACTTTTTCTCCACTTTTTCTCCACTTTTTCTCCACTTTTTTTCCATTTTTTTCTCCACTTTTTCTCCATTTTTTTCTCCACTTTTGCTCCACTTTTTCTCCACTTTTTCTCCACTTTTTCTCCACTTTTTCTCCACTTTTGCTCCACTTTTTCTCCACTTTTTCTCCACTTTTTTCCATTTTTTTCTCCACTTTTTCTCCACTTTTGCTCCACTTTTGCTCCACTTTTGCTCCACTTTTGCTCCACTTTTTGTCCATTTTTTGTCCATTTTTTCTCCACTTTTTCTCCACTTTTTCTCCACTTTTTTTCCATTTTTTTCTCCACTTTTTCTCCATTTTTTTCTCCACTTTTTCTCCACTTTTTCTCCACTTTTTCTCCATTTTTTCTCCACTTTTTCTCCATTTTTTCTCCACTTTTTCTCCACTTTTTCTCCACTTTTTCTCCACTTTTTTTCCATTTTTTTCTCCACTTTTTCTCCATTTTTTTTCTCCACTTTTGCTCCACTTTTTCTCCATTTTTTCTCCACTTTTTCTCCATTTTTTCTCCACTTTTTCTCCACTTTTTCTCCACTTTTGCTCCACTTTTTCTCCATTTTTTCTCCACTTTTTCTCCACTTTTTTTGCATTTTTTTCTCCATTTTTTCTCCACTTTTTCTCCACTTTTTCTCCACTTTTTCTCCACTTTCTTTCCATTTTTTTCTCCACTTTTTCTCCATTTTTTTCTCCACTTTTGCTCCACTTTTTCTCCATTTTTTTCTCCACTTTTTTTCCATTTTTTTCTCCACTTTTGCTCCACTTTTGCTCCACTTTTTCTCCATTTTTTGTCCATTTTTTCTCCACTTTTTCTCCACTTTTTCTCCACTTTTTCTCTACTTTTTTTCCATTTTTTTCTCCACTTTTTCTCCATTTTTTTCTCCACTTTTTCTCCACTTTTTCTCCACTTTTTCTCTACTTTTTTCCATTTTTTTCTCCATTTTTTCTCCACTTTTTCTCCACTTTTTCTCCACTTTTTTTCCATTTTTTTCTCCACTTTTTCTCCACTTTTGCTCCACTTTTTCTCCATTTTTTCTCCACTTTTTCTCCATTTTTTCTCCACTTTTTCTCCACTTTTTCTCCACTTTTGCTCCACTTTTTCTCCATTTTTTCTCCACTTTTTCTCCACTTTTTCTCCACTTTTTCTCCACTTTTGCTCCACTTTTTCTCCACTTTTTTCCATTTTTTCTCCACTTTTTCTCCACTTTATCTCCACTTTTTCTCCACTTTTTCTCCACTTTTGCTCCACTTTTTCTCCATTTTTTCTCCACTTTTTCTCCACTTTTTCTCCACTTTTTCTCCACTTTTGCTCCACTTTTTCTCCATTTTTTCTCCACCTTTTTCTCCACTTTTTCTCCACTTTTTTTCCATTTTTTTCTCCACTTTTGCTCTACTTTTTCTCCATTTTTTCTCCACTTTTTCTCCACTTTTTCTCCACTTTTTCTCCACTTTTTTTCCATTTTTTTCTCCACTTTTTCTCCATTTTTTTCTCCACTTTTGCTCCACTTTTTCTCCATTTTTTCTCCACTTTTTCTCCATTTTTTCTCTACTTTTTCTCCACTTTTTCTCCACTTTTGCTCCACTTTTTCTCCATTTTTTCTCCACTTTTTCTCCACTTTTTCTCCATTTTTTCTCTACTTTTTCTCCACTTTTTCTCCACTTTTGCTCCACTTTTTCTCCATTTTTTCTCCACTTTTTCTCCACTTTTTTTCCATTTTTTTTCTCCACTTTTTCTCCACTTTTTCTCCACTTTTTCTCCACTTTTTTTCCATTTTTTTCTCCACTTTTTCTCCATTTTTTTCTCCACTTTTGCTCCACTTTTTCTCCATTTTTTCCCCACTTTTTTTCCATTTTTTTCTCCACTTTTGCTCCACTTTTGCTCCACTTTTTCTCCATTTTTTGTCCATTTTTTCTCCACTTTTTCTCCACTTTTTCTCCACTTTTTCTCCACTTTTTTTCCATTTTTTTCTCCACTTTTTCTCCATTTTTTTCTCCACTTTTTCTCCACTTTTTCTCCACTTTTTCTCCACTTTTTCTCCATTTTTTCTCCACTTTTTTTTCCATTTTTTCTCCACTTTTTCTCCACTTTTGCTCCACTTTTTCTCCATTTTTTCTCCACTTTTTCTCCACTTTTTCTCCACTTTTTTTTCCATTTTTTTCTCCACTTTTGCTCTACTTTTTCTCCATTTTTTCTCCACTTTTTCTCCACTTTTTCTCCACTTTTTTTCCATTTTTTTCTCCACTTTTTCTCCATTTTTTTTCTCCACTTTTGCTCCACTTTTTTTCCATTTTTTTCTCCACTTTTGCTCCACTTTTGCTCCACTTTTTCTCCATTTTTTGTCCATTTTTTCTCCACTTTTTCTCCACTTTTTCTCCACTTTTTTTCCATTTTTTTCTCCACTTTTTCTCCACTTTTTCTCCACTTTTTCTCCACTTTTGCTCCACTTTTTCTCCACTTTTTCTCCACTTTTTCTCCACTTTTTTCCATTTTTTCTCCACTTTTTCTCCACTTTTTTTCCATTTTTTTCTCCACTTTTTCTCCACTTTTTCTCCATTTTTTCTCCACTTTTTCTCCACTTTTTCTCCATTTTTTCTCCACTTTTTCTCCACTTTTGCTCCACTTTTTCTCCACTTTCTCTCCACTTTTTCTCCACTTTTGCTCCACTTTTTCTCCATTTTTTCTCCACTTTTTCTCCACTTTTTCTCCACTTTTTTCCATTTTTTTCTCCATTTTTTCTCCACTTTTTCTCCACTTTTTCTCCACTTTTTTTCCATTTTTTTCTCCACTTTTTCTCCACTTTTGCTCCACTTTTTCTCCATTTTTTCTCCACTTTTTCTCCATTTTTTCTCCACTTTTTCTCCACTTTTTCTCCACTTTTGCTCCACTTTTTCTCCATTTTTTCTCCACTTTTTCTCCACTTTTTCTCCATTTTTTCTCCACTTTTTCTCCACTTTTTCTCCACTTTTGCTCCACTTTTTCTCCACTTTTTCTCCACTTTTTTCCATTTTTTTCTCCACTTTTTCTCCACTTTTTCTCCACTTTTTCTCCACTTTTGCTCCACTTTTGCTCCACTTTTTCTCCATTTTTTCTCCACTTTTTCTCCACTTTTTCTCCATTTTTTCTCCACTTTTTCTCCACTTTTTCTCCACTTTTGCTCCACTTTTTCTCCATTTTTTCTCCACTTTTTCTCCACTTTTTCTCCACTTTTTTTCCATTTTTTTCTCCATTTTTTCTCCACTTTTTCTCCACTTTTTCTCCACTTTTTCTCCACTTTTTTTCCATTTTTTTCTCCACTTTTTCTCCATTTTTTTCTCCACTTTTGCTCCACTTTTTCTCCACTTTTTCTCCACTTTTTCTCCACTTTTTCTCCACTTTTGCTCCACTTTTTCTCCACTTTTTCTCCACTTTTTTCCATTTTTTTCTCCACCTTTTCTCCACTTTTGCTCCACTTTTGCTCCACTTTTGCTCCACTTTTTGTCCATTTTTTCTCCACTTTTTCTCCACTTTTTCTCCACTTTTTTTCCATTTTTTTCTCCACTTTTTCTCCATTTTTTTCTCCACTTTTTCTCCACTTTTTCTCCACTTTTTCTCCATTTTTTCTCCACTTTTTCTCCATTTTTTGTCCACTTTTTCTCCACTTTTTCTCCACTTTTTCTCCACTTTTTTTCCATTTTTTTCTCCACTTTTTCTCCATTTTTTTCTCCACTTTTGCTCCACTTTTTCTCCATTTTTTCTCCACTTTTTCTCCACTTTTTCTCCACTTTTTCTCCACTTTTTTTCCATTTTTTTCTCCACTTTTTTTCCATTTTTTTCTCCACTTTTTCTCCACTTTTGCTCCACTTTTTCTCCATTTTTTCTCCACTTTTTCTCCATTTTTTCTCCACTTTTTCTCCACTTTTTCTCCACTTTTGCTCCACTTTTTCTCCATTTTTTCTCCACTTTTTCTCCACTTTTTCTCAATTTTTTCTCCACTTTTTCTCCACTTTTTCTCCACTTTTGCTCCACTTTTTCTCCACTTTTTCTCCACTTTTTTCCATTTTTTTCTCCACTTTTTCTCCACTTTTTCTCCACTTTTTCTCCACTTTTGCTCCACTTTTGCTCCACTTTTTCTCCATTTTTTCTCCACTTTTTCTCCACTTTTTCTCCATTTTTTCTCCACTTTTTCTCCACTTTTTCTCCACTTTTTCTCCACTTTTGCTCCACTTTTTCTCCATTTTTTCTCCACTTTTTCTCCACTTTTTCTCCACTTTTTTCTCCATTTTTTCTCCATTTTTTCTCCACTTTTTCTCCACTTTTTCTCCACTTTTTCTCCACTTTTTCTCCACTTTTTTTCCATTTTTTTCTCCACTTTTTCTCCATTTTTTTCTCCACTTTTGCTCCACTTTTTCTCCACTTTTTCTCCACTTTTTCTCCACTTTTTCTCCACTTTTGCTCCACTTTTTCTCCACTTTTTCTCCACTTTTTTCCATTTTTTTCTCCACTTTTTCTCCACTTTTGCTCCACTTTTGCTCCACTTTTGCTCCACTTTTTGTCCATTTTTTCTCCACTTTTTCTCCACTTTTTCTCCACTTTTTTTCCATTTTTTTCTCCACTTTTTCTCCATTTTTTTCTCCACTTTTTCTCCACTTTTTCTCCACTTTTTCTCCATTTTTTCTCCACTTTTTCTCCATTTTTTGTCCACTTTTTCTCCACTTTTTCTCCACTTTTTCTCCACTTTTTTTCCATTTTTTTCTCCACTTTTTCTCCATTTTTTTTCTCCACTTTTGCTCCACTTTTTCTCCATTTTTTCTCCACTTTTTCTCCATTTTTTCTCCACTTTTTCTCCACTTTTGCTCCACTTTTTCTCCATTTTTTCTCCACTTTTTCTCCACTTTTTTTGCATTTTTTTCTCCATTTTTTCTCCACTTTTTCTCCACTTTTTCTCCACTTTTTCTCCACTTTCTTTCCATTTTTTTCTCCACTTTTTCTCCATTTTTTTCTCCACTTTTGCTCCACTTTTGCTCCACTTTTTCTCCATTTTTTGTCCATTTTTTCTCCACTTTTTCTCCACTTTTTCTCCACTTTTGCTCCACTTTTTCTCCATTTTTTCTCCACTTTTTCTCCACTTTTTCTCCACTTTTTCTCTACTTTTTTTCCATTTTTTTCTCCACTTTTTCTCCATTTTTTTCTCCACTTTTTCTCCACTTTTTCTCCACTTTTTCTCCACTTTTTCTCCACTTTTTTTCCATTTTTTTCTCCACTTTTTCTCCACTTTTTCTCCACTTTTTCTCCACTTTTGCTCCACTTTTTCTCCACTTTTTCTCCACTTTTTCTCCACTTTTTTCCATTTTTTCTCCACTTTTTCTCCACTTTTTCTCCACTTTTTTTCCATTTTTTTCTCCACTTTTTCTCCACTTTTTCTCCATTTTTTCTCCACTTTTTCTCCACTTTTTCTCCATTTTTTCTCCACTTTTTCTCCACTTTTGCTCCACTTTTTCTCCACTTTCTCTCCACTTTTTCTCCACTTTTGCTCCACTTTTTCTCCATTTTTTTCTCCACTTTTTCTCCACTTTTTCTCCACTTTTTTCCATTTTTTTCTCCATTTTTTCTCCACTTTTTCTCCACTTTTTCTCCACTTTTTTTCCATTTTTTTCTCCACTTTTTCTCCACTTTTGCTCCACTTTTTCTCCATTTTTTCTCCACTTTTTCTCCATTTTTTCTCCACTTTTTCTCCACTTTTTCTCCACTTTTGCTCCACTTTTTCTCCATTTTTTCTCCACTTTTTCTCCACTTTTTCTCCATTTTTTCTCCACTTTTTCTCCACTTTTTCTCCACTTTTGCTCCACTTTTTCTCCACTTTTTCTCCACTTTTTTCCATTTTTTTCTCCACTTTTTCTCCACTTTTTCTCCACTTTTGCTCCACTTTTGCTCCACTTTTTCTCCATTTTTTCTCCACTTTTTCTCCACTTTTTCTCCATTTTTTCTCCACTTTTTCTCCACTTTTTCTCCACTTTTGCTCCACTTTTTCTCCATTTTTTCTCCACTTTTTCTCCACTTTTTCTCCACTTTTTTTCCATTTTTTTCTCCATTTTTTCTCCACTTTTTCTCCACTTTTTCTCCACTTTTTCTCCACTTTTTTTCCATTTTTTTCTCCACTTTTTCTCCATTTTTTTCTCCACTTTTGCTCCACTTTTTCTCCACTTTTTCTCCACTTTTTCTCCACTTTTTCTCCACTTTTGCTCCACTTTTTCTCCACTTTTTCTCCACTTTTTTCCATTTTTTTCTCCACTTTTTCTCCACTTTTGCTCCACTTTTGCTCCACTTTTGCTCCACTTTTGCTCCACTTTTTGTCCATTTTTTGTCCATTTTTTCTCCACTTTTTCTCCACTTTTTCTCCACTTTTTTTCCATTTTTTTCTCCACTTTTTCTCCATTTTTTTCTCCACTTTTTCTCCACTTTTTCTCCACTTTTTCTCCATTTTTTCTCCACTTTTTCTCCATTTTTTCTCCACTTTTTCTCCACTTTTTCTCCACTTTTTCTCCACTTTTTTTCCATTTTTTTCTCCACTTTTTCTCCATTTTTTTTCTCCACTTTTGCTCCACTTTTTCTCCATTTTTTCTCCACTTTTTCTCCATTTTTTCTCCACTTTTTCTCCACTTTTTCTCCACTTTTGCTCCACTTTTTCTCCATTTTTTCTCCACTTTTTCTCCACTTTTTTTGCATTTTTTTCTCCATTTTTTCTCCACTTTTTCTCCACTTTTTCTCCACTTTTTCTCCACTTTCTTTCCATTTTTTTCTCCACTTTTTCTCCATTTTTTTCTCCACTTTTGCTCCACTTTTTCTCCATTTTTTTCTCCACTTTTTTTCCATTTTTTTCTCCACTTTTGCTCCACTTTTGCTCCACTTTTTCTCCATTTTTTGTCCATTTTTTCTCCACTTTTTCTCCACTTTTTCTCCACTTTTTCTCTACTTTTTTTCCATTTTTTTCTCCACTTTTTCTCCATTTTTTTCTCCACTTTTTCTCCCCTTTTTCTCCACTTTTTCTCCACTTTTTCTCCATTTTTTCTCCACTTTTTCTCCACTTTTGCTCCACTTTTTCTCCACTTTTGCTCCACTTTTTCTCCATTTTTTCTCCACTTTTTCTTCACTTTTTCTCCACTTTTTTTCCATTTTTTTCTCCACTTTTTCTCCATTTTTTTCTCCACTTTTGCTCCACTTTTTCTCCATTTTTTCTCCACTTTTTCTCCATTTTTTCTCCACTTTTGCTCCACTTTTTCTCCATTTTTTCTCCACTTTTTCTCCATTTTTTCTCCACTTTTTCTCCACTTTTTCTCCACTTTTTTTCCATTTTTTTCTCCACTTTTGCTCCACTTTTTCTCCATTTTTTCTCCACTTTTTCTCCACTTTTTCTCCACTTTTTTTTCCATTTTTTTCTCCACTTTTTCTCCACTTTTTCTCCATTTTTTTCTCCACTTTTTTCTCCACTTTTTCTCCACTTTTTCTCCACTTTTTCTCCACTTTTTCTCCACTTTTTCTCTGTTCTTTTTCTATGGTCGGTCTACCCATTAGCTCTGCCATGCATACTGTAGCTCTACACCTACTGCACATGTTACTTTATGATTGACATCTCTTTCGTACCACAGCTGTCTAAGTCTACTCTGACCCCATATTTGTCATTACTATATTGTCCTTGTACTGTATTATGACATTTGTATCATGTGTTTCATTTCTTGCTGTGTTGCAATTTTTTTGCTGCATCCCAATTGTACCTCTACATTGTTCTAGTTTATGTTATTGTTCTCTCACTCTTATGTGATACTGATTATTGTCATTTTTCATGATTACATGCAGATAAGTCCAATCTGACGAAGGCTCAGGCCGAAACGTCATTTGTAACGTTTTGGACAAAAACATATATGCTTATGAAAAAAATTTTTTTCTTAATACAGACCAATAAAGAGTGATTTTGCATTACTATCCGTTGTGACTTACTGACTTAGTCTGGGAGATTTAGAGTGCCGAGGTTACTCACTAATTTTATCTATTATTACCTCTGAGCACCTATATACCAGTGAGCAGAGCTTCCTCTACAGTAGTTCTCCTGATTAGGCATGCCCTTACCTCATGAGCAGGGCATTGCAGCTTTGGTAGCAACCATTACGACATGGACTCTGCTGCTGTGGACCCGGGGAGAGTGAGTGCAGATTCATTGCACCCACACTCCTCACATGAAGGGTCCGCACTCCTAGAAAATGGGGGATACATTCCCTGAGTGTCTCCCCCCCATATTCTAGACGGTCCAGAGTCGTCGTGGGACCCCTTTATTTTTTTTCTTACAATAAATTGGTGAAAGAGGAAATGTTTTGGGGACTGTTTTTTCAAATAAATTTCTTTTGTCGATTTTTTGTTTTTGTTAGTACTGACAGTTTATGATGTTGGGTATCTAATAGACGCCATGACATCACAAACTGCTGGGCTTGATCTCAGGTGACTTTACAGCTAGTTTCAACCCGATTTATTACCCCGTTTGCCACTGCACCAGGGCACGGGATGAGCTGGGGTGAAGCGCCAGAATTGGCGCATCTAGTGGATGCGCCACGTCTGGGGTGCCTGCGGCCTGCTATTTTTAGGCTGTGAAGGCCCAATAACTATGGACCTTTCCACCCTGAGAATACCAGACCACAGCTGTCCGCTTTACCTTGGCTGGTGATCCAATTTGGGGGGGACCCTACTTTTATTGTGTAATTATTAATATTTATAAAATAATTATAAAAAAGAGCCTGAGGGGACCTCCACATTGGATCCCCAACCACGGTAAAGCTGCCAGCTGTGGTTTTCAGGCTACAGCCGTCTGCTTTACCCTAGCTGGCTATCAAAAATGGGGGGACCCAACGTCATTTTTTTTTTTAACTATTTTTTAAATAGAAAAAATTAATGGGCTTCCCTGTATTTTGATTGCCAACCAAGGTAACGGCAGGCAGATGGGGGTGGCAACCCATAGCTGTCTGCTTTATCTGCGCTGAGAATCAAAAATACCGCGGAGCGCTACGTCATTTTTTTAAAGATTTATTTTTACAGCACTGTGATGTCCAGCAATCAAAATACAGGGAAGGCCATTTTATTTTTAGTTATTTAAATAAATAATTAAAAAAAATATATATGGGCTCCCGCTGCATTTTTTGTATTGCTAGCTAAGGGTAATCCAAGCAGCTACTGGCTGCTAACCCCCACTGCTTGGTGTTACCTTCACTGGCAATGGAAAATCCAGGGAAGCATTTTTTATTTTTTTTGCCAAAAAACTACAAAAAAAAGGACGTGAGCTTCGCCATATTTTTGTATGCTAGCCAGGTACAGCAGGCAGCCACGGGCTGCCTCCAACCCCCAGTTGCCTATTTGTACCCGGCTGGGAACCAAAAATATAGGGAAGCCCGTTTTTTTTTAATTATTTCACTTATTTCAAGAAATAATTAAAAAACAAATGACGTGGGCTTCGCCCCATTTTTGTGTCCAACCGGGTACAACTAGGCAGCTGGGGATTGGAATCCGCAGCACAGGTTAGCCCGAGGTTTCTGGGCGCCTCTGCTGCGGATTTCAGTCCGCAGCCGTCCCAGAAAATGGCGCTCTCATAGAAGCGCCATCATCTGGCGCTGTATCCAACTCTTCCAACAGCCCTGGAGCCGGGTGGCTTGTTGGGTAATCATGAGTTAATACTGGCTTTGTTTTACTAGCCAGTATTAAGCCAGAGATTCTTAATGTCAGGCACGTTTGACCCGGCCATTAAGAATCTCCAATAAAGGGTTAAAAAAAAACACCACACAGAGAAAAAATACTTTAATAGAAATAAATACACAGACACATTAGAGACTCCATCTTTATTACCCCCTGTCAGCCCTCCACGATCCTGCTCTTCTGTCTTCTTTCTTTCTAGTGTAGTAGTAGTGACGATTGTAGTGAGGATGAGATTCACCAGCTCATCACTTGGGGCTGGGGAACCTCCATCCTCACTACAATCCTCACTAGTGTAGTAGTAGTGACGATTGTAGTGAGGAAGGATGAGATTCACCAGCTCATCACTTGGGGCTGGGGAACCTCCATCCTCACTACAATCCTCACTAGTGTAGTAGTAGTGACGATTGTAGTGAGGAAGGATGAGATTCACCAGCTCATCACTTGGGGCTGGGGAACCTCCATCCTCACTACAATCATCACTACAATCGGGAAGCAGCGTGCAGCCTTCACTCCGTGAGTGATCAGTGCTGGCTGTCAGCGATAACAGCGGTAACGCTGACAGACGCGTTACCATAGCAACGGTGCTCTCGGAGCCGCGGTTAGCGGTGACATCACCGCTAACTGCGTTGCTATGGCAACGGTGATCTCCGTTAATGACCGGCTGTGTCAGCCGGTCCCTAACGGAACGGGGAGTCGACCGTGTGCTAGAGCATGTCGCCGGTACACGGCGATACACATATGTGCACCGTGTACCGGAGAGATGCACTCGCAGGTCCTACATGACGTGTCATAGTCATGTGACCAGTCTGTAGCCAATGAGATAATAGCCACGTGACTGGTCACATGACTATTTTGACGTCACGATAGGTCCTGCATCTCTGCTGGCAGTGCAGGTCACCGGGAGGATTCAGCGATCATCGGATGGAATAGCGGCAGGAGACAGAGTGCAGAAGGGATCGCGAGGACCGGTAAGTGTTATGGCAATGTTTATTAACTGTTTGTGTACATTTATAATGCATTTTTATGTGTTTGTGATTGCCTTCCATTATAGCCTATACGTTCGAGTTCGGTTCGTCGAATGTTCGACGAGCCGAACTCGAACGGGACCCCCGTTCGGCGAACCGGCCTCGAGCCGAACCGGGACCGGTTCGCTCATCTCTACTCACAACACAACACAAACACATGGGAAAGTGACAAGGACATATACTCATGCGAAAACAAAAGAGCTGGACAAGGAAAAAGAGGAGGAGACACAGATATATGAGTATATGCAAGGAAACATCGATGCCATTACTGTGCAACTTGAGCCCTGCTCATTTTAGGCGGGCGTTGCACGCTGCGACATCGGTAACAATGTGTTACCGATGCTGCAGCGATAGTCCCGCCCCCGTCGCACGTGCAATATCTAGTGAAAGCTGCCGTAGCGATTATTATCGCTACGGCAGTTTCACAGCACATACCTGCCGTGCGACGTCCCTCTGGCCGGCGACCCTCCTCTTTCCTAAGGGGGCGTGTCGTGCGGCGTCACAGCGACGTCACACGGCAGGAGGCCAATTGAAGTGGAGGGGCGGAGATGAGCAGGATGTAAACATCCCGCCCACCTCCGTCCTTCTCATTGCAGCCGGCGGCAGGTAAGGTGAAGTTCCTCGCTCCTGCGGCTTCACACACAGCGATGTGTGCTGCTGCAGGAGCTAGGAACAACATCGCACCTGTCGCTGCACCGGCATTATGGAAATGTCGGAGGCTGCAACGATGATACGATAACGACGCTTTTGCGCTCGTTCATCATATCAAAAAGGTTTTACACGTTGCGATATCGACTGCGACGCCGGATGTGCGTCACTTTCGATTTGACCCCATCGACATCGCACGTGCAATGTCGCAACGTGCAAAGCCGCCCATAGGCTTCCAATCTGGATAAATTGCCTGAGCTTGCCATGTACGCCTTGGGGATCTTGTCGTGTCCTGCAGCCAGCGTTCTCTCGGAACCTGTCTTCAGTGCTGCTGGGGGTCTGCTGGCAGATAAGCACACGTGTCTGTCCACTGACAATGTGGACATGGCTCTCAGAGGACTTTTCTTCCCCTGGGTCATCCAGGGGACGGGAAAGGCACGCGTATTTTTGAGAGTGCTTCAGGCAAAGCATCTTTTTCTTTTTCAAAAGGGGGGTCAACTGATGCCAGTCAAGTGTGGTGTGTGGCCCAATTAGTGGCAACGAGGAAGACTGTGGTTGGAGTCCCCTCGCTGTGTTTCTAAAAGAACCAAGATGAACAAGTCATGGCTCTCAGAGGACTTTTCTTCCCCTGGGTCATCCAGGGGACGGGAAAGGCACGCGTATTTTTGAGAGTGCTTCATGCTAAGCATCTTTTTCATTTTGAAAAGGGGGGTCAACTGAAGCCAGTCAAGTGGGGTGTGTGTGGCCCAATTAGTGGAAACAAGGGAGACTGTGGTTGGAGTCCCCTTGCTGTGTTTCTAAAAGAACCAAGATGAACAAGTCATGGCTCTCAGAGGACTTTTCTTCCCCTGGGTCATCCAGGGGACGGCAAAGGCACGCGTATTTTTGAGAGTGCTTCATGCAAAGCATCTGTTTCATTTTGAAAAGGGGGATCAAGTGATGCCAGTCAAGTGGGGTGTGTATGGCCCAATTAGTGGAAATGAGGGAGACTGTGGTTGGAGTCCCCTCGTTGTGTTTCTAAAAGAACCAAGATGAACAAGTCATGGCTCTCAGAGGACTTTTCTTCCCCTGGGTCATCCAGGGGACGGGAAAGGCACGCGTATTTTTGAGAGTGCTTCATGCAAAGCATCTTTTTCTTTTTCAAAAGGGGGGTCAACTGATGCCAGTCAAGTAGGGTGTGTGTGGCCCAATTAGTGGCAACGAGGAAGACTGTGGTTGGAGTCCCCTCGCTGTGTTTCTAAAAGAACCAAGATGAACAAGTCATGGCTCTCAGAGGACTTTTCTTCCCCTGGGTCATCCAGGGGACGGGAAAGGCACGCGTATTTTTGAGAGTGCTTCATGCAAAGCATCTTTTTCATTTTGAAAAGGGGGGTCAACTGATGCCAGTCAAGTGGGGTGTGTGTGGCCCAATTAGTGGAAATGAGGGAGACTGTGGTTGGAGTCCCCTCGTTGTGTTTCTAAAAGAACCAAGATGAACAAGTCATGGCTCTCAGAGGACTTTTCTTCCCCTGGGTCATCCAGGGGACGGCAAAGGCACGCGTATTTTTGAGAGTGCTTCATGCAAAGCATCTGTTTCATTTTGAAAAGGGGGATCAAGTGATGCCAGTCAAGTGGGGTGTGTGTGGCCCAATTAGTGGAAACAAGGGAGACTGTGGTTGGAGTCCCCTCGCTGTGTTTCTAAGAGAACCAAGATGAACAAGTCATGGCTCTCAGAGGACTTTTCTTCCCCTGGGTCATCCAGGGGACGGGAAAGGCACGCGTATTTTTGAGAGTGCTTCATGCAAAGCATCTTTTTCTTTTTCAAAAGGGGGGTCAACTGATGCCAGTCAAGTGTGGTGTGTGGCCCAATTAGTGGCAACGAGGAAGACTGTGGTTGGAGTCCCCTTGCTGTGTTTCTAAAAGAACCAAGATGAACAAGTCATGGCTCTCAGAGGACTTTTCTTCCCCTGGGTCATCCAGGGGACGGCAAAGGCACGCGTATTTTTGAGAGTGCTTCATGCAAAGCATCTGTTTCATTTTGAAAAGGGGGATCAAGTGATGCCAGTCAAGTGGGGTGTGTATGGCCCAATTAGTGGAAATGAGGGAGACTGTGGTTGGAGTCCCCTCGTTGTGTTTCTAAAAGAACCAAGATGAACAAGTCATGGCTCTCAGAGGACTTTTCTTCCCCTGGGTCATCCAGGGGACGGGAAAGGCACGCGTATTTTTGAGAGTGCTTCATGCAAAGCATCTTTTTCTTTTTCAAAAGGGGGGTCAACTGATGCCAGTCAAGTAGGGTGTGTGTGGCCCAATTAGTGGCAACGAGGAAGACTGTGGTTGGAGTCCCCTCGCTGTGTTTCTAAAAGAACCAAGATGAACAAGTCATGGCTCTCAGAGGACTTTTCTTCCCCTGGGTCATCCAGGGGACGGGAAAGGCACGCGTATTTTTGAGAGTGCTTCATGCAAAGCATCTTTTTCATTTTGAAAAGGGGGGTCAACTGATGCCAGTCAAGTGGGGTGTGTGTGGCCCAATTAGTGGAAATGAGGGAGACTGTGGTTGGAGTCCCCTCGTTGTGTTTCTAAAAGAACCAAGATGAACAAGTCATGGCTCTCAGAGGACTTTTCTTCCCCTGGGTCATCCAGGGGACGGCAAAGGCACGCGTATTTTTGAGAGTGCTTCATGCAAAGCATCTGTTTCATTTTGAAAAGGGGGATCAAGTGATGCCAGTCAAGTGGGGTGTGTGTGGCCCAATTAGTGGAAACAAGGGAGACTGTGGTTGGAGTCCCCTCGCTGTGTTTCTAAGAGAACCAAGATGAACAAGTCATGGCTCTCAGAGGACTTTTCTTCCCCTGGGTCATCCAGGGGACGGGAAAGGCACGCGTATTTTTGAGAGTGCTTCATGCAAAGCATCTTTTTCTTTTTCAAAAGGGGGGTCAACTGATGCCAGTCAAGTGTGGTGTGTGGCCCAATTAGTGGCAACGAGGAAGACTGTGGTTGGAGTCCCCTCGCTGTGTTTCTAAAAGAACCAAGATGAACAAGTCATGGCTCTCAGAGGACTTTTCTTCCCCTGGGTCATCCAGGGGACGGGAAAGGCACGCGTATTTTTGAGAGTGCTTCATGCTAAGCATCTTTTTCATTTTGAAAAGGGGGGTCAACTGATGCCAGTCAAGTGGGGTGTGTGTGGCCCAATTAGTGGAAACAAGGGAGACTGTGGTTGGAGTCCCCTTGCTGTGTTTCTAAAAGAACCAAGATGAACAAGTCATGGCTCTCAGAGGACTTTTCTTCCCCTGGGTCATCCAGGGGACGGGAAAGGCACGCGTATTTTTGAGAGTGCTTCATGCAAAGCATCTTTTTCTTTTTCAAAAGGGGGGTCAACTGATGCCAGTCAAGTAGGGTGTGTGTGGCCCAATTAGTGGCAACGAGGAAGACTGTGGTTGGAGTCCCCTCGCTGTGTTTCTAAAAGAACCAAGATGAACAAGTCATGGCTCTCAGAGGACTTTTCTTCCCCTGGGTCATCCAGGGGACGGGAAAGGCACGCGTATTTTTGAGAGTGCTTCATGCAAAGCATCTTTTTCATTTTGAAAAGGGGGGTCAACTGATGCCAGTCAAGTGTGGTGTGTGGCCCAATTAGTGGCAACGAGGAAGACTGTGGTTGGAGTCCCCTCGCTGTGTTTCTAAAAGAACCAAGATGAACAAGTCATGGCTCTCAGAGGACTTTTCTTCCCCTGGGTCATCCAGGGGACGGGAAAGGCACGCGTATTTTTGAGAGTGCTTCATGCTAAGCATCTTTTTCATTTTGAAAAGGGGGGTCAACTGATGCCAGTCAAGTGGGGTGTGTGTGGCCCAATTAGTGGAAACAAGGGAGACTGTGGTTGGAGTCCCCTTGCTGTGTTTCTAAAAGAACCAAGATGAACAAGTCATGGCTCTCAGAGGACTTTTCTTCCCCTGGGTCATCCAGGGGACGGGAAAGGCACGCGTATTTTTGAGAGTGCTTCATGCAAAGCATCTTTTTCTTTTTCAAAAGGGGGGTCAACTGATGCCAGTCAAGTAGGGTGTGTGTGGCCCAATTAGTGGCAACGAGGAAGACTGTGGTTGGAGTCCCCTCGCTGTGTTTCTAAAAGAACCAAGATGAACAAGTCATGGCTCTCAGAGGACTTTTCTTCCCCTGGGTCATCCAGGGGACGGGAAAGGCACACGTATTTTTGAGAGTGCTTCATGCAAAGCATCTTTTTCATTTTGAAAAGGGGGGTCAACTGATGCCAGTCAAGTGGGGTGTGTGTGGCCCAATTAGTGGAAATGAGGGAGACTGTGGTTGGAGTCCCCTCGTTGTGTTTCTAAAAGAACCAAGATGAACAAGTCATGGCTCTCAGAGGACTTTTCTTCCCCTGGGTCATCCAGGGGACGGCAAAGGCACGCGTATTTTTGAGAGTGCTTCATGCAAAGCATCTGTTTCATTTTGAAAAGGGGGATCAAGTGATGCCAGTCAAGTGGGGTGTGTGTGGCCCAATTAGTGGAAATGAGGGAGACTGTGGTTGGAGTCCCCTCGTTGTGTTTCTAAAAGAACCAAGATGAACAAGTCATGGCTCTCAGAGGACTTTTCTTCCCCTGGGTCATCCAGGGGACGGGAAAGGCACGCGTATTTTTGAGAGTGCTTCATGCAAAGCATCTTTTTCTTTTTCAAAAGGGGGATCAAGTGATGCCAGTCAAGTGGGGTGTGTATGGCCCAATTAGTGGAAATGAGGGAGACTGTGGTTTGAGTCCCCTCGTTGTGTTTCTAAAAGAACCAAGATGAACAAGTCATGGCTCTCAGAGGACTTTTCTTCCCCTGGGTCATCCAGGGGACGGGAAAGGCACGCGTATTTTTGAGAGTGCTTCAGGCAAAGCATCTTTTTCTTTTTCAAAAGGGGGGTCAACTGATGCCAGTCAAGTGGGGTGTGTGTGGCCCAATTAGTGGCAACGAGGAAGACTGTGGTTGGAGTCCCCTCGCTGTGTTTCTAAAAGAACCAAGATGAACAAGTCATGGCTCTCAGAGGACTTTTCTTCCCCTGGGTCATCCAGGGGACGGGAAAGGCACACGTATTTTTGAGAGTGCTTCATGCAAAGCATCTTTTTCATTTTGAAAAGGGGGGTCAACTGATGCCAGTCAAGTGGGGTGTGTGTGGCCCAATTAGTGGAAATGAGGGAGACTGTGGTTGGAGTCCCCTCGTTGTGTTTCTAAAAGAACCAAGATGAACAAGTCATGGCTCTCAGAGGACTTTTCTTCCCCTGGGTCATCCAGGGGACGGCAAAGGCACGCGTATTTTTGAGAGTGCTTCATGCAAAGCATCTGTTTCATTTTGAAAAGGGGGATCAAGTGATGCCAGTCAAGTGGGGTGTGTGTGGCCCAATTAGTGGAAATGAGGGAGACTGTGGTTGGAGTCCCCTCGTTGTGTTTCTAAAAGAACCAAGATGAACAAGTCATGGCTCTCAGAGGACTTTTCTTCCCCTGGGTCATCCAGGGGACGGGAAAGGCACGCGTATTTTTGAGAGTGCTTCATGCAAAGCATCTTTTTCTTTTTCAAAAGGGGGATCAAGTGATGCCAGTCAAGTGGGGTGTGTATGGCCCAATTAGTGGAAACGAGGGAGACTGTGGTTTGAGTCCCCTCGTTGTGTTTCTAAAAGAACCAAGATGAACAAGTCATGGCTCTCAGAGGACTTTTCTTCCCCTGGGTCATCCAGGGGACGGGAAAGGCACGCGTATTTTTGAGAGTGCTTCAGGCAAAGCATCTTTTTCTTTTTCAAAAGGGGGGTCAACTGATGCCAGTCAAGTGGGGTGTGTGGCCCAATTAGTGGCAACGAGGAAGACTGTGGTTGGAGTCCCCTCGCTGTGTTTCTAAAAGAACCAAGATGAACAAGTCATGGCTCTCAGAGGACTTTTCTTCCCCTGGGTCATCCAGGGGACGGGAAAGGCACGCGTATTTTTGAGAGTGCTTCATGCTAAGCATCTTTTTCATTTTGAAAAGGGGGGTCAACTGATGCCAGTCAAGTGGGGTGTGTGTGGCCCAATTAGTGGAAACGAGGGAGACTGTGGTTGGAGTCCCCTTGCTGTGTTTCTAAAAGAACCAAGATGAACAAGTCATGGCTCTCAGAGGACTTTTCTTCCCCTGGGTCATCCAGGGGATGGGAAAGGCACGCGTATTTTTGAGAGTGCTTCATGCAAAGCATCTTTTTCTTTTTCAAAAGGGGGGTCAACTGATGCCAGTCAAGTAGGGTGTGTGTGGCCCAATTAGTGGCAACGAGGAAGACTGTGGTTGGAGTCCCCTCGCTGTGTTTCTAAAAGAACCAAGATGAACAAGTCATGGCTCTCAGAGGACTTTTCTTCCCCTGGGTCATCCAGGGGACGGGAAAGGCACGCGTATTTTTGAGAGTGCTTCATGCAAAGCATCTTTTTCATTTTGAAAAGGGGGGTCAACTGATGCCAGTCAAGTGGGGTGTGTGTGGCCCAATTAGTGGAAATGAGGGAGACTGTGGTTGGAGTCCCCTCGTTGTGTTTCTAAAAGAACCAAGATGAACAAGTCATGGCTCTCAGAGGACTTTTCTTCCCCTGGGTCATCCAGGGGACGGCAAAGGCACGCGTATTTTTGAGAGTGCTTCATGCAAAGCATCTGTTTCATTTTGAAAAGGGGGATCAAGTGATGCCAGTCAAGTGGGGTGTGTGTGGCCCAATTAGTGGAAACAAGGGAAACTGTGGTTGGAGTCCCCTCGCTGTGTTTCTAAGAGAACCAAGATGATCAAGTCATGGCTCTCAGAGGACTTTTCTTCCCCTGGGTCATCCAGGGGACGGGAAAGGCACGCGTATTTTTGAGAGTGCTTCATGCAAAGAATCTTTTTCTTTTTCAAAAGGGGGGGTCAACTGATGCCAGTCAAGTGGGGTGTGTATGGCCCAATTAGTGGAAACGAGGGAGACTGTGGTTGGAGTCCCCTCGCTGTGTTTTACATGATTTTCGAAGGGCATGACATGCCTAAGAGGTTGAGTTTCATCATCTGCAACTTGTTGGCAACAGAAAGGCTGCCTTTACACCCTTTTGAGACTGAGGATTTTCGAGACCTTATGCCCATTGCAGTGCCCCAAGAGCCGATGGCCAGTCGTCACTCCTTCTCCAAGAAAGGCGTGCCCGCGCTACCACAGCAGGTCGCACACAACCTCACCGATTCCTTGAGAAACTCTGTGTGTGACAGGGTGCATTTCACCACAGATACTTGGACCAGTAAGCATGGACAGGAGAGTTACATGTTGCTGACTGGGCACTGGGTAACTATGGTGAGAGATGGAGAAGGGTTTGCTGTACAAGTCTTGCCGTCCCCACGACTTGTGTGTCAATCCTTCCTCTGTATGTACAAGTTCCTCCACTGCTTCTGCCTCCTTAACCTCGTGTGGGTCCTCCACCTCGGCCCAAACCCTGTGTGGTCAGGCCACCCTTCCTTGTAACTGCGCCCAAGGATTCCTACACACCTCCTTACTATGCTGGCAGCAGAGCTCAAGGCCATCAAGCGGTCAAATGTTTACTTTGAAATGTAGGGGAAATGTGAGACACCGCTGAGGAATTGTGGACGGTTAGCTCTGGAGAGTGAGACCGAGTTTCATCAATGGTTGTCTACACTCAACCAGCAGTCAGGGAAGGTCGGGTGCGACAATGATGCAAACCAGTCTGCGACTCTTCTTCAGGGCAATGTGACACACGTGCCTTGTATGGCTCACGTGTTGAACCTAGTTGTCCAGCAATTTTTAAAACACTATCCCGGCGTACATGGCCTTCTGCAGAGGGCACGGTGTAACGCCTGCCTGGATCGACACACTCAGATGGGCTGTAAAGGATAGGCTAGAGGCAAGCCACTCACCAAGCTGGACACCCAGAACCCTGAAACCCTTTAACCCCTTGTGAGGTAGCACGGTCGGCTGCGCAGCAGAAGACACGGGATCCAGGCATTAAGGTTCACAGCACACGGTTTTAATGTCCAAACAAAAGTCCATAACAAAAATACATGTGCCTCTCCAGCAGAAAACTCAGGGAGTTCTGTTCACTCCCTCACTCCCGGCACACCTGCCCTTGTTCCTGATTCTTTTTAACCCTTCCTTCAGCCTGTAGGGAAACAGCATTAACCCTATAGTGGATTTACTTTCTATCATGGAGTGAGCACAACCGGGGCGAGACATACCGGCCGTCATAGATAACCCCGGTCACAGTCTCACATACCCCCCCCTCAGTTCAAGCGTGCGGGGTTGAACTCCAGCCATCAAACACGGACCGCGGGACAAGGCATCGGCGTTGCCCTGCAACCCACCGGCCCGGTGTTCAACCGTAAACCGGAAGTTCTGCAGAGAAAGGAACCACCGGGTAACCCGGGCATTCCGTTCCTTGGCGGACCTCATCCAGACCAGTGGAGAGTGATCCGTCACCAAGCGAAACTGACGTCCCAGCAGGTAATAGCGTAGGGACTCCAAGGCCCACTTGATCGCCAGGCACTCCTTCTCCACTACGCTATAATTCCGCTCGGGAGGGGTGAGCTTCCTACTTAAGAAGGTGACGGGGTGTTCCTCCCCCTGAACTACCTGAGACAGCACTGCCCCCAGGCCGACCTCCGAGGCGTCAGTCTGTACTATGAACTCCTTCCGGAAATCAGGGTTGACCAGAACGGGCTGTCCGCACAGGACCTCCTTCAGGGCCCGGAAGGAGTCCTCGGCCTGCGGAGTCCAGCGCACCATGACGGACTTCTTGCCTTTAAGAAGGTCCGTCAAGGGGGCTGATAGTCCCGCAAAATCCTTTACAAACCTCCTGTAGTACCCCACGATACCCAGGAAGGCCCTAACCTGCTTCGTGGTCAGGGGTCTAGGCCACTTCTGGATCGCCTCAACCTTGTTAATTTGGGGCTTAATCACTCCTTGGCCTATCACGTAGCCCAAGTAGCGGGCTTCCGTGAGTCCCAATGCACATTTCTTGGGATTGGCTGTCAATCCGGCTGTTCGAAGCGCGTCCACCACCGCTTGTACCTGTTCCAAGTGGGTCTGCCAATCGGAGCTGTAAATAATGATGTCATCCAGGTACGCTGATGCATACGCCTGGTGGGGTTCCAACACTAAGTCCATCAACCTCTGGAACGTGGCCGGAGCGCCATGTAACCCAAAAGGCAAGACAACATAGTGGAAGAGACCCTCCGGCGTAACAAAAGCGGTTTTCTCCTTGGCGGACTCCGTCAGTGGCACCTGCCAGTACCCCTTGGTCAGGTCGAGCATGGTAAAATATCGCGCCTGTCCCAGCCTATCAATCAGCTCATCCACCCGGGGCATGGGGTAGAGATCGAACTTGGATATTTCGTTCAATCTCCTAAAGTCATTGCAGAACCTTAAGGAGCCATCGGGTTTTGGTATTAGGACAATCGGACTAGCCCATTCACTCCGGGATTTTTCAATGACCCCCAGGCGTAACATTGTCTTTACTTCCTCCGATATGGCTTGTCGTCGAGCCTCCGGTACCCGGTATGACTTCAGGCGTACCTTCAGGTGGGGCTCGGTGACAATATCATGTCGTATCAGACTGGTCCTACCGGGCAGCTCAGAGAAGACATCGGGGTTCTGCTGAACCAACCGTTTGGCCTCTCGCCTCTGTTGCTTGGTGAGGGCTTCTCCAATCCTTACTTCCGGTTCGTCCTCTCCGGAGGTGGCTGGAGCCGGATGTGAACGACCCGAAGAGGAGGGAGGTGGGGAAAAAACAGCCATCAGGCTTTCCCGTTCCTGCCAAGGTTTTAATAGGTTGACATGGTATATTTGTTCAGGTTTCCGCCTACCGGGCTGCAATACTTTATAGTTAACCACCCCTACTCTTTCCTTTATCTCGTAGGGGCCTTGCCACTGAGCCAGGAATTTACTCTCCGCCGTGGGGATTAATACCAACACCCGATCCCCGGGTTTAAAGGTCCGCACGGTGGCTTGTCTATTGTAGCGGCCGCTTTGCGCGGCCTGAGCCTCCTGTAAATGCTCCTTCACAATTGGCATGACCGCGCTTATGCGGTTCTGCATACCTAAAATGTGTTCGATCACACTTTTATGGGGGGTGGGCTCTTGTTCCCATGTTTCCTTTGCCAGGTCCAACAATCCCCGGGGATGTCGCCCGTATAACAATTCAAAAGGCGAAAACCCCGTGGATGCCTGTGGCACCTCTCGTATGGCAAACATCAAATAGGGAAGCATCATATCCCAGTCTTTCCCGTCTTTTGAAATCACCCTTCTTAGCATGGTTTTCAGGGTTTTATTGAAACGCTCGACTAAACCGTCCGTCTGAGGATGATACACAGACGTACGCAACTGCTTGATCTGGAGTAGCCGGCATAGCTCTTTGGTCACTTTAGACATGAATGGGGTCCCCTGATCCGTAAGGATCTCCTTGGGCAACCCCACCCGGCAGAACACAGCAAACAACTCCCGAGCTATAAGCTTTGCTGCAGTATGTCTGAGAGGTATCGCCTCGGGATACCGGGTGGCATAGTCAACGATCACTAGGATGTGTTGGTGGCCTCGAGCGGACTTTACGAGGGGCCCCACCAGATCCATCCCTATCCGTTCAAAAGGGACTTCTATAATGGGTAACGGTACCAACGGACTGCGAAAATGGGTCAGGGGTGCGGTAAGCTGACACTCCGGGCAGGTTTCGCAGAACCGTTTTACCTCCCCAAAGACCCCGGGCCAATAGAACCTTTGCAATATTCGCTCCTGCGTTTTCTTGACCCCTAGGTGGCCACTCATCAGGTGTTTATGAGCCAAGTCGAGGACCCGCCGGCGATGCGGCTGGGGCACCACCAACTGTTCTACCCCCACGCCCCGTATTTCATCTACCCGGTAGAGTAAATCCTGCTTAAGAGCGAAATGGGGGTACCTTACCTGGGCACCGGGCAGCTGTGCCACCCCGTCAACTACTGTCACCCGACTCCGGGCATGTATTAACGTAGGGTCCTGGAGTTGGGCTGTCCCAAACGTATCCGGGGACGCCTCCAACTCCGGGATGGGCTCGACCGTCTCAGCCTCTCCTGCCAATACCTCTAGGGGCGACCTATCGGGTTCACACTCTGTCCCTATCATGGTGACCCCTACGGCAGGTGTCCCGGATTCAGGATTGTAGGGCTCAGGTCCCGGACCGACCAATATCTGAGGGGACTTAGGGGGTCCCCTCCATAAAGTCCAAAAATAGGGCAGATCCCTTCCTAGGATCACGTCATAAGGAAGAGTGTTAAGAAGTCCCACCTCATGTTGCACCTGACCGCAAGGTGCTGTGATGGTGACAATCCCCGTGGGATAGTCGCGGCGGTCCCCATGTATGCAAACCACCCCCACGGTGCGTCCTGTGGCCTTTACTTTAGCCCTCAAGGTGGATCGCACAAGGGTCACTAAGCTTCCGGAATCCAACAATCCTGTAACCGGACATCCATTCACCTGTATTTGGCACAAGTGGGGCTCCGTCTCTGGGGAGACCAGGTCAGCGGTACACACCACCTGAGCATACATTGAACCCCGCCGGGTAACCCCACAATCCATGGGCTCCGTGGTGAGTGGACACTGGGCTTCCATATGTCCCACCCGCTGGCACCGCCAACATCTAATGGGGACGGAAACCCCCTTGACGGGTTGTCGTTTAGGGTACAGAACCTTCCGGACCTCAGGAATGGCGGCCGCGGCCTCAGATGGGACGGTAGGGGACTCCTGCACCGTTGTCAGCGGTGGGTCCTTGGCCCTAGGCTTAGAGGGGCCGGACCGACGGGCGGTACGCAAAGTCTCAGTGTCCCGTATCAAGTCCTGCGTAGCCACATGCCGCTCTACCAGGGACACTAATTGGTCCAGGGTACTCGGGTCACCCTGTCCTACCCACCGTTGAACGGTGACGGGTAAAGTGCGCACAAAACGATCCACTACTACCCTTTCCACCATTTGCGCCGGGCTCAGAGTGTCAGGCTGCAACCACTTTTTTACAAGATGCAATAAGTCATAGGCCTGGGAGCGTACGGGTTTGGCTTCCTCATAGAACCACTGATTTACCCGCTGAGCCCGTACATAGGTATTCACCCCCAACCGAGCCAGTATTTCGGCTTTCAGGGTCACATAGTCAATGGCGTCCTCGGTACAGAGGTCCAGGTACGCTTTTTGGGGTTCCCCCGTCAAATAGGGCGACAGTACCTCAGCCCACTGGGCGGTCGGCAGCTTTTCCCGCTCGGCCACCCGCTCAAACACTGCCAGGAACGCTTCCACATCATCCCCCGGGGTCATCTTTTGCAACGCTTGTCTCACCGCTTTCCGGACGCTGCCGTCGTCACCCGGTCCCGGGGTTGTTGCTGCCGGTCCGGCACGGATCGACTTGGCCACGAGAACCATCTGTTCTTGGTGCCTTTTTTCCTGCCCTTGCAAGGATTGCTGCTGACGTGCATTGGCCTGATCCATCTGTTCTTGGAGTTTTTTTTCCTGCATTTGCAAGGATTGCTGCTGACGTTCCAACGCCCGGAGCAGGTGTGCATTGGTCTGTTGCTGCTCTGCATTAGCCTGTTGCTGCTGTGCATTAGCGTGTGCCAGCTGCTTTAGTATTTCCTCCATGGCGTCGCCGGGTTTGGGCTGTAGTATAGCCGCTCGAATCCAGGACATGCGCAGCTGGGTCACCAGGGATGGATGCTATACCTCACCGGCTGTCATGCCCGCCGATTCTCCACCATAAGTGAGGTAGCACGGTCGGCTGCGCAGCAGAAGACACGGGATCCAGGCATTAAGGTTCACAGCACACGGTTTTAATGTCCAAACAAAAGTCCATAACAAAAATACATGTGCCTCTCCAGCAGAAAACTCAGGGAGTTCTGTTCACTCCCTCACTCCCGGCACACCTGCCCTTGTTCCTGATTCTATTTAACCCTTCCTTCAGCCTGTAGGGAAACAGCATTAACCCTATAGTGGATTTACTTTCTATCATGGAGTGAGCACAACCGGGGCGAGACATACCGGCCGTCATAGATAACCCCGGTCACAGTCTCACACCCTATACAGTGATTTGGAATTACACAGGGCCCAAGTTGATCAATACCTGTGGAAGGCTGCAGTTCCAGAGAATAGTAGTCAGGCAGGGTCAAAAACATTAATTGAGGAAGAGGAACAGAATGGGATGGCCAGGACTTAATCACAAAACAAGCAGAGGTGAAATGCGGATCGGCCAACGAGGTACATAAACAGCAAGCAGGAAAAGTAGTCAGGTAACAAGCACACAAACTCATAAAACTGAACTGGGGGTAACAGTAACCAGAGGTTCATAGCTATGTCTGGCAGTGGTCTGCAGACAGGAGGGGCCTAAAAAAGAGTGTGGTGTCTTCCCATTGGTTGTAGCTGAATGATGGTACTTCATCTGTAAGATACCCACCACCTACATTCAGCCTGTGGTTCTGTATCTGTCAAGGTAACTGTCGCGGGCGGGGAGGAGGGTGTCAGCACACCGCGCTCACCCCTTCTGCTCGGGTCCGGCAGTTGCTCCTGGTGGCTCGAGCTGCGAGCCGGATCCCGGGGGGTCTCGAGCGGCACTCCTCGCCCGTGAGTGAAAGGGGGGTGTTTGTTGGGGTTATAGTTCGTGACGCCACCCACGGTTGTGGTGATTGCACCACCGCTGCTCGGTGTGGGGGTCCCGGGGATGGTGATGGGAGCAGCCAGGTGTTGTGTTGCCCCTCCGTGGGTAGGGGTTGGTGATCCCGGGGCCCGGTGGAGAGATGTAAAGTGTAGGGCCTGGAGGGCGCAGGGACGCGGGGGCAGCGCTGTGCCTTGCGGCACTATGGTACTCACTCAGCCTGACACGGACACAGTTTGTACGGTAAACCAACGGCTGGTAGGACGGTCCCACAGACGGCTGCACCTGCACTCCCGGTAGGTGACGGTGACATCTCTCTTCCTTGCACCTGTTTGACTGATGGTAGCGGTGGATTCCCTCCGGTTACCCGCTCCCCGACTGCAATCTGGGCCGGAGGAGCTCTACACTTTGCCCGCAGGCGCTGGCCCTGGGGAAACTGGTGCCTTGGCGGTGGCGGTGTCTCCCCGTTAATGGTCGGGCTGTTGCCGTCAATCGGGACTTTGTTGTTGGGGGATCTGCGTCCCCGTCACTGATGGATTCGGCAAATTGGGCGACTCCTAGCCTTGCCGGGGTCCGAGAGACCCCTGCCCTGGTGCTGACTGTCCTTCAGAACACTGCTCCAGACCACCGGGCACACAGCCAACGGGGTCCTTCCAGGAACTTCCGAACTGTCCCACTCCGGACAGTCACCGCCGTCGCTGACCTTGCTGTTCTAGCCCTACACAAAGCTGGGCTCTCAGGCTTGGCACACTCTCTGCGCTGTCTCCACTTCTTGCTTTCCTCCTTTTCTACTTTCCTTTCCTTCACTTTCACTTCTGGTTGTTTACTCTAGCCCCTGCCTGGGCTACTCCTCACTCCTTCCACTTCCTCCTCCCTGACTGTTCTGCCTGGTTTACTTCCTGCCTCCAGAGTTCTGAGCTCCTAGGTGGGCGGAGCCAACTGCCTGGCCCACCCCCTGGTGTGCATCACCAACCTCTGGAGGAAGGCAACAAGGATTTCTGGTTAGCAGGTGTGCCTACCTGGAGTGTGGGGTGTAGTGGTGTTGTTATCTGTGTCCCCTGGCCTGCCCAGGGCGACACATTCCCCCTTAGCAAAATGCAGACCGTCCGCGGGCTGCCGTCCTACACCGGTTTTATTTTTCTGTAAAAAGGGGATAACAGGTTAAACATAACATAAGCATAACATTTTTAATCAACTCTTCCCAAGACGGGAGGCACATTTTACTTTAACGTTTCAACGGTGTACGGTCACGGTTTCCGCTCTCTCCCACCCAAGCAACCTGGCCCTGATGCTGCCTCTAAAACCCAGGCAGCACCCCTTGACCCACAGTCCAGCACAAGTCACCCGAGCGGGATCTGTCCTTGCCCTCCAGAGGGTAGCCACCGGTCCCTTTGGTGGCTGGGCCCTGGCCTGCTCTGCTCAGGGCCCTCCCTCCAACCTGCCTCTCCGGAGGCGGCATGGCGGAAACGGTAACGGTACCCAACATATTTACAAGCCACTAACGTTTGTGGTTGCCCTGCAGAGTTCACGGGCTTGTCCATGGCTAGTTCCCATGCATTTTTAAACTTTAGACGGTCCCCACGGGGACAACGGTGCCGGCTCCTGCCGGTTGCTAATCACTGCAGACAATCAGGTAAACTTCGGTAAATCATTTTTCATTTTTCAAAACTTTCAAACAACAAACAACTAGCAGGTGGTCCCAACGGGGACTGCTGCAGCGGGCATCCGCTGTCTTTTGCGGCTCAACAGTCCATTCTCACTCGTGGGGCTCTAGTGCCACCTTCACATGGTGCACCGCTCTGGACCCCAATGGTAGCTCGCTGCAGGCGATCATCTTCCATATACATGCGGGCATGCACATCCGCTCTACACCCCTCTCGGGCATCGATCTTCCTGCGCAGCTGCTGTTGCCGCCGCTCCCAGCCGGGAGCACTTTCTGTTTGCTCCGGTTCAGCGTGTGCGGGGGACGGACCCAGCCAGAGTCCCTCCGTGTCGGCTACGACCGGCACCTTCAGTAACGAGGGACCCCGCTGTGACATGGCCTCCTCTGCCTCCTGGCAGCTGCATCCCCGCCGTGCCTCCGGTGCATCTTTGCTGACGGCCTCAGCCTTCGGCTTCTCCCAGGGGAGTGTATCAGAATGGTCACGAGCTTCTGCTGCAGGTCGGTCCGCCGGGGCGGATTGGCAGGGTACCGCTACCGGTGGTGGTGGTAGCGGGCCTAGTGGCGGGGCAGCAGCAGCAAACACGGGTGGCGGGGGAGGTAGCAGGGCGAGCGGGTATGGACCGGGTCCCTCAGCCGCGATGACCGACCCACTAGGGGCACAGGGGCGTGGGTCACTTACCCTCCCTTCCAAGACTCCCTCCACCTCGCGTCTCCGTATGGCCGCCGCCACTTCCACCATGTCGGCCTCCCACTCCTCCAGGAGGAGCCGCATGCGGACCTGCAGACGGCTGCTTAGCTGGACAGTCCGGACTTCCACCCGCGCCGCGATGCAAGGCGCGGGGACCACGGTGTTGTTGGTCGGACTCAGCATCCTTAGCAGCGGCTTCTTCCAGGAACCAGTAAATGGCCGCAGAGTCCTGGCGTCCCTGCTTCTGTAGCCGCGGCTACATGCGTCCAGCCGCCATCGCGTCCCCCTTAGCTCTTTTCGGCCCCTCCTCTCTCGGGGCGGGGTTTTGGCCTTCGCGCTTCTACTGCTCGAGAAGACGCTCGAGCGGGAACTTTTCGCGCCAAAGATGGCGGCTTCTGAAATTTTTCTGCCGGATGCCTCCGGCGGTAACAAGGCGCACCTCTACCTGACGGCAGAGCGGTAAGATCCTGTTCGTGACGCCAAGTTGTCGCGGGCGGGGAGGAGGGTGTCAGCACACCGCGCTCACCCCTTCTGCTCGGGTCCGGCAGTTGCTCCTGGTGGCTCGAGCTGCGAGCCGGATCCCGGGGGGTCTCGAGTGGCACTCCTCGCCCGTGAGTGAAAGGGGGGTGTTTGTTGGGGTTATAGTTCGTGACGCCACCCACGGTTGTGGTGATTGCACCACCGCTGCTCAGTGTGGGGGTCCCGGGGATGGTGATGGGAGCAGCCAGGTGTTGTGTTGCCCCTCCGTGGGTAGGGGTTGGTGATCCCGGGGCCCGGTGGAGAGATGTAAAGTGTAGGGCCTGGAGGGCGCAGGGACGCGGGGGCAGCGCTGTGCCTTGCGGCACTATGGTACTCACTCAGCCTGACACGGACACAGTTTGTACGGTAAACCAACGGCTGGTAGGACGGTCCCACAGACGGCTGCACCTGCACTCCCGGTAGGTGACGGTGACGTCTCTCTTCCTTGCACCTGTTTGACTGATGGTAGCGGTGGATTCCCTCCGGTTACCCGCTCCCCGACTGCAATCTGGGCCGGAGGAGCTCTACACTTTGCCCGCAGGCGCTGGCCCTGGGGAAACTGGTGCCTTGGCGGTGGCGGTGTCTCCCCGTTAATGGTCGGGCTGTTGCCGTCAATCGGGACTTTGTTGTTGGGGGATCTGCGTCCCCGTCACTGACGGATTCGGCAAATTGGGCGACTCCTAGCCTTGCCGGGGTCCGAGAGGCCCCTGCCCTGGTGCTGACTGTCCTTCGGAACACTGCTCCAGACCACCGGGCACACAGCCAACGGGGTCCTTCCAGGAACTTCCGAACTGTCCCACTCCGGACAGTCACCGCCGTCGCTGACCTTGCTGTTCTAGCCCTACACAAAGCTGGGCTCTCAGGCTTGGCACACTCTCTGCGCTGTCTCCACTTCTTGCTTTCCTCCTTTTCTACTTTCCTTTCCTTCACTTTCACTTCTGGTTGTTTACTCTAGCCCCTGCCTGGGCTACTCCTCACTCCTTCCACTTCCTCCTCCCTGACTGTTCTGCCTGGTTTACTTCCTGCCTCCAGAGTTCTGAGCTCCTAGGTGGGCGGAGCCAACCGCCTGGCCCACCCCCTGGTGTGCATCACCAACCTCTGGAGGAAGGCAACAAGGATTTCTGGTTAGCAGGTGTGCCTACCTGGAGTGTGGGGTGTAGTGGTGTTGTTATCTGTGTCCCCTGGCCTGCCCAGGGCGACACATAACGCAACCCAGTGGGTGACCATAACCTGCGTCCACCTGCGCCGCAGGCATCGACTCCTTTCCCATCATCAGCACTATGCACGAAAGGAACACGTTGTCACCTGGCGACCGAAGTACAAATTGATTGAGTGGACTACGTTGGTGACTTAACAGCTGTGTGCGGCAATGATGCAAACCTGTCTGCGGCCCTTCGTCAGGGCAATGTGACACACGTGCCTTGTATGGCTCACGTGTTGAATCTGATTCTCCAGCAATTTTTAAAATACCATCCCGGCCTACATGGCCTTGTGCAGCGGGCACGCTGCTATGTGCTCACTTTCATCCTTCGCACCCAGCAGCTCAACAACTTTCATCGCTCCTGAAGTCTTAGGCTATGTGCGCACGTCGCGTAAAAACATGCAGTTACGCTGCGCTTTGTAGCGCAGCGTAACTGCATGCGTCCTGCGTCCCCTGCACAGTCTATGGAGATTGTGCAGGGGCCGTGCGCACGTGGCGTCTCAGTGCGCAGCGCTTCGGCTACTGCCGAAGCGCTGCGCAAAAAGAAGTGACATGTCACTTCTTTCCTGCGCTTTGCCGGCAGCTCCTGCTCTGTCTATGGCAGGAGCTGCAGGCAGAGCGCATGGAATCGGCGCTCACTACGGACATTTCTGCAGCGATCTAAAGCGCACATGTGCTCTTCAGATCGCTGCAGAAATTTCTGCAGGGCTTGTACGCAACGTGCGCACATAGCCTTAGGGTCTGGTGGTTAAACGCCGGAAATGCGATGTTCAACACGCAGGAATTTGAATCTGCACATGTTTCAGCGTCTGTGGCAGCACCGCAGAGCCCTGCTGAAATACGGTATGACGTATACCCTGGGCTAACTTGATCCAGAGGTGGTGCAGATCACGCTGCTGGAGTGGTGTCAGATCAAGGACCTCTGCACCCTTCTACACAGTTTACAAATATCGACGAAGATCTTTAGCACTGGCGATGCCATTCTCAGCGTGACAATTCTGGTCATCTACAAGATGGAGCACACTGTATGCATTATTCGGAGTCAGGTGTTGGTCCAAGAGGAAGGGGAGGAAGTACAGGAGGAGTCATATGCAGAAGGGATAATAAGATCTACAAGGTCCAGACGGTGAGCGGCACCTAGGCGGAAGTCAAGGGACGGTGGGGGAGAGGGATTAACAAGGGCGCATAGTATCAGCAAAAATTGTTGAGGAAGGTGCAGGAGCCCATGAAGAAATGGAGGATGAACTGGCGATGGGCATGGAAGACTCAGCAGATGAGTGAGAGCTTGCTCACATTTCGGTTGTGCGAGGTTGGGGGGAGAGGGCAGAGGAAGGAGGCACGATACTCACCTCTCTGCCACCAACACACCAAGGACTTGCTCCTCCTGGATGCACAAGACACATGAGCGCCTTCTTGCTGCACTACCTACAACATGACCCTCGGATTGTACGAATTCGAAGTAATGCTAACTACTGGGTTGCCACACTGTTAGATCCCCGGTACAAGACAAAATTTGGCGAAATAATTCCTGCCATAGAAAGGGACGCACGTATACAGGAGTATCTGCAGAAGGTGGTACGGATTCTTAGATCTGCTTTTCCAGTAAACACCAGTGCTGCACAGAGTGAATCTCAACGCTTTGTCATGGATAGGAGGAAATGGTCTTTTACTTGTCCACATCTGAGGGACCGAGGGCTGGCTGCTGTGCTCAGATGGCATTGAGTACGGTGTCCCTGCAGAGTTGCACTTTTGGTCATCTACCAAATGAGTTGAAAAAGGACAAATGCTGGTGGAAAGGGGAACAGGTGTGTTGGAAAGGGCAAAAAAGTTTTTGTCCGTGGGTTTGTTGATTAAGCAAAAGTAACATTTGATGAAGAAACACCATCTGTTACGGTGGGACTGGCAGATTTGGATAAGGTGGTATATACTATGTTACCGCTATATAACGAAAATTAATAAGAAAAGAAAGAGAAAGGTATATATCCCCATCAGCAGTCAATGTCCACCGTGCTCCCAGATGGAAAAGGAGAGGTTGGCAGCTGGAAGGTTTGGTGGAGGATACAGAGCTGTGTGGCTATGAAACTAATAGTAGCCTGAACCGAGTTAGACGCCACTCGGATCTTGAGACTGGGAGCCCTGTTAGCGTCACAGGGTCCACACGCACACCCAGCCCAGGAACTCCCTGTTAACATCACAGGGGCCATTCAGTACGCTGACCGTGTGCATTGGGGCCACACCTGTGGACAGCATGCGCATCAGCAGCAGCAGGCCTGTTAATGCCACTGGGCTGCACAAGCAGGACTTGTAGGACAGGAGCTGGTCTTAACCGTTCTGCGTTACCAACTGTGGTGGCGGCCTGCATCGACGCCCTATCCCTGCCTACCTCTGTCCTAAAGCCGCAATGGGTTCAACACATGGAGGTGTGCTCTTTCAGAGCATAATAGAAGACTGCGCACCTCCTTGTTGGCTCCAGCCCGTTTTATAACCTGGGTCCGCCCCAAACCAGGGTGGACCACAATGCACCTCCTGGAGACAAAAGCAGAGTGACACGTCATGAGTGGCATAACTAGCGTCCTATTTGGAACCGCAACTTCAATAATGACCTCATGGCTGCCACGACACAAACACCTCACCAGTCATCGTCTGACCATCAATAATGAGGTGACAAGTCATAGGGGCGGGCCTCTGCAAGCCATTTTGGAGTTGCCTGGCCACATCGTCAGGACACCTGATGCCCTGTGGTCTATATGGGCCCACCCACATCAGGGGCAGGGCCAAAGAGTTCATTACCGGACCTAGTTTCTGATGCAGTAAGTGCCTGAGCATGGTCAGTTGCATGAAATAGAGTCTCTGAAAAAAGACTATCAGCTTTAGCATGGTGTCTCGGCACAAAACAGGACTTAGACCCGGCACGGAATGCAAGTACCTGTGCAAAGAGGCTTTTCACACTAAGTGTGGGAGCATGCGCTGTATCCCGAAATGAAGACTTAGCCTCAGGAATGGCACAGTCAGGCTGAGCATACTCACTAAGCGAAACACTGTAGTTAGGCTGCAGCTGGGGTAAATCGGCACACGCATGCGCACTAGCTGCCTCTCCACACTTACACGTGGAGGAGAAATTGCTCTTCGGGTGTGGACTTGGAGATGCTGTCTATGAACAGAAGGAAAAGCTAAAGGAAGCCTCACTTTCTATCCCTCCGAATGATCAAATGCAGCAATGAATTCCCTGAGTTTGCTATAACATTAGCGTAGCAAAATGTGCATGAGGGTGTCATGCAGAGGTGCTAGAAATAGCTTGGCACCAGTGGGACAATAATGAAATACAACATCCAGTTCTATGATGCCACTAAATGGCAGTATTTTTTGCTATCATTATAGCTTATTAAAAACAGGGCAGGTGGGTGTCATGCAGAGGTGCTGCACATAGATTTGCACCAGTGGGGCACTAATGAAGTACAACAGCCACTTCTTGTATGCCACTAAGTTTACTCAATTTTTGGTATTATAATGTCTTAGTAAGTAACAATGAGTTTGAGTGTGCAATGCAGGCAGAGGTGCTGCAAATATCTTTGCACTTGTGGGACGATACAGAAGTCCAACAGCCACGTTTAGGATGCCACTTAGTTCACTCAGTGCAGTGTTTGCTAGCATAATGGCTTAGTAACAATGAGTTTGAGTGTGCAATGCAGGCAGAGGTGCTGCAAATATCTTTGCACTTGAGGGACGATACAGAAGTCCAACAGCCACGTTTAGGATGCCACTTAGTTCACTCAGTGTTTGCTAGCATAATGGCTTAGTAACAATGAGTTTGAGTGTGCAATGCAGGCAGAGGTGCTGCAAATATCTTTGCACTTGAGGGACGATACAGAAGTCCAACAGCCACGTTTAGGATGCCACTAAGTTCACTCAGTGTTTGCTAGTATAATGGCTTAGTAACAATGAGTTTGAGTGTGCAATGCAGGCAGAGGTGCTGCAAATATCTTTGCACTTGTGGGACGATACAGAAGTCCAACAGCCACGTTTAGGATGCCACTAAGTTCATTCAGTGTTTGCTAGTATAATGGCTTAGTAACAATGAGTTTGAGTGTGCAAAGGGAAGGAGGGTACAGTGGCAGGGTTGTGGGTCTCTGGGTAGAGGAAAGGAAGCCTGCCTTTCTATCCCTCCTAATGGGGAAATGCAGCGAGGAAATCCCTGACCTTAGCTACACAGACGCTGTCATCTTGTGTAGCTGTTAAACTCTGTTTTAAACTCTGTCACCTAGGGCTCTGACCCTGCCGGTATGAGCCCTTAAAAGGACTGATAGAAAGCACTATCCCTAAGCTGTCCAGCGCTGTGTATGGAGCGTATACAGCAGTATCGGCGATAGGAGCTGCGCCAGTGATGTCTGACACCAAGGACGCAGAAGGCAGATAATGGCGTGCTGGAGGAAAATGTCCGGTTTTATAATGCAGGGACATGTGACATGGACATCCTATCACACATGCCGTTGCTTCTCTGGCTAAAAGTCCACTTAGCTGTGTGTGTGTCTGGGATTGGCTGACATGCTGGCCCGCCCCACTACATGCGCGCGCTTAGGGAAGGAAGACAAGGAAAAAAGAAAAAAAATGGCGATCTCCATTATACATACAGCAGTGATCTGAATGCGCTGTTCCCGCACACTATACGCTGAAATGTCATAATAGTGTGAGCCACAGAGTGACTTACACTATTACAGCGGAAAGCCAGCTAGGAATTAGCTGTTTTTTTTGCTGCTAGAACCGTTCTCAAACGTATCTAGAACTATCAAGCTTTAGCAAAAAAGCTCGAGTTCTAGTTCGATCTAGAACAGCCCCAAAATCACTCGAGCCGCGAACTGGAGAACCTCAAACCGCGAACTGCGCTCAACTGTACTAGAGAATACAAAAGTGTTGTTAAAGTTGTTAAATCTCGTTTTGCCACTGTATACCCTGTACCTGAACCTGCCTTCTCCACATCTTTCCCCGCCTGTTAATAAATACACCCTTGTTGTTCACACCTCGTCTTGTGTACTGTAACCTACTCTGCACTGCGGTGGTCCTCTCGGCCATCGCTTCAAGTGGCGCTGCGAGCAGGGTACGGTCACCAAGATGGAGGCAGCAGACAGCAACGGCGGGAACGCTAATATTAATGGGGGTGCTGTGGGCAATGGTGGAACCCCTGCAAGGACACTTCCAATGGGCACCATATTTAGTGTGCTACCAAAATTCGATGGCAATAACATGGCACTGTGCGACTGGGTGTCCCGGCTGCAGAGCACCCTGAAAGTGTATAGCATCAGCCCAGAGCTTGAGGTGGACATCGCTTTGACTGCCCTAGAGGGAGAAGCACGTAGAAATGTCTGTCTACAACCAGAACTCACCCGTAGTACCCTGAAAGAGTTAGTTGGATTCTTGGAAGAGATCTATGGCGAGACTGCTAGCGCGGGACATCTTCGCGCCAAATTTTTTTCGAGGCTGCAGCGGGAAGAAGAAGGGATCTCTCAGTATGCAACAGCACTACAAGAAGTGTTAGCGGAGGTCCTGAGAAAGGAGTCAGATGGACTCAGCGGCATAGGCTCTACCGACCGGATACTCCGGGAACAGTTTATTCTGGGATTGCATAGCGTATCCTTGCGGCGAGCCCTGGCAGAACGGGTCCGAGCGAATCCGGCTCTTACTTTTCGTCAAATCCTAGCAGAAGCAGTAGCCCGAAGTAAAGAAGAAAGTTACGCATCTGGAGTGGTGCGCGTCCAAACCGCCACCTCCAGAGTGGACCCAAACTGCCAGGTGGGACTGGTCCAGGTGGTGCAAGATTTACAGAAATCCGTTCTCAACGTACAAGAGAAGCTGACCCAGATGGAGCAAAGAATGAGGGACTTGTCTGGTGAACATCCCTACCCAGCTGTATCCTCCTCCTTCCAACCTGGCCCATCATACTCACGCAACAATTCCTCGGCTCTACCAATGGGGACTGGAGGCTGCAGGCTTCCTCTCGTCAGCCACCAGAGGCACGAGGTATTCCCCAGCGAGGAGAGGACATCCACTGCTGGGGATGTGGAGGTCGGGGGCATATTGCCAGGGGGTGCCGGAATAACACTCAAAGCCAACGGAAGCCATCGTTAAACTACCAACCCCCGCAGTAGTGCGGCACTCTGCGGGGGAGGCGAGAAGGGAGGCTGCTCCGTATCATAACGAACATTTGATCGCTGGTTGTCCCATCCTACGTGCTGAATTCGAGAGTGTCCCAGTGAATTTCTTGATAGATACTGGGTCACAAGTGACGACGATGCCAGAAGCATATTTCAATCAACATTTCCAGACACTAGCCAGGCCAGAGAAAGAGACCCTGATCCGGGTGATTGCTGCTAATCAACAACCGATCCCGGTCACAGGAGTTGTGTGGATGAATGTTCGAATCTGTGAGCAAGAAGTAGGGAAAAAAGGGATCCTACTAGTCCCCGAGCCCATCAACGAAGATGTACCTGTAATATTGGGGATGAATGTCCTATGTGAATTAGATCAGATTATGTTCACCAAACGGGGACCCGGATACTGGAAGCAAGCTACTACACATAAGCCTACAGAGGAAACACTTCAACGGCTGATCCGCATCTGTGGGACGCAGAAGAGTGTGCCATCTCATCAGACGGTAGGGGTCATCAAGGCTCCTGGGAAGGAACCTATAACCCTGCCTCCCGGCCGAGAAAGTATATTACACCTCCCAGTGGGAATCTATCGCAATCTCGATGGGATAGAAGTGATTGTTCAGCCTGTAGCAACCGGAAGAGTGGACCAAGAAGTTATGATAGCTCGTATGGTAGCTGTGGTCCAACAAGGACGCGTCCCTATCAGAGCCTTGAATGTGGGCCCCGGTGAGGCCACCTTGCCTCGAGGGACGGATCTGGCCCTGGTGTACATACATAAAGGCGAGGTAATGAGTCATAAAGAGATATCCTTATCGCCGATAGAAAGTGTGGGGTGGACCCTAGCAGTCTCTGCGAGGGCCAAAGAGATGCCATCCCCAGAGTGGAGTGGAAAGGCCATCCTCGATCAGATGGAAGTGGATGTGAATTCACTGGGCCCTGAGCGTGTGCAAGCAGTAGAAGCTATGCTGTGGGAGAACCAGGCCGCATTCGCTCGCCACGCTGAAGATTTCGGCTGCACTGAAGCCATCATGCATGAGATACCGACCGGGGAAGCTCGTCCGATTCGAGAACGGTACCGACAGATCCCTCCCAAGATGTACCAAGAAGTAAAGACGTTACTGAAGCAGATGCTGGATTCAGGAATAGTGCAGGGCAGCCAGAGCCCTTGGGCGGCCCCGGTGGTACTCGTCAAGAAAAAGGATGGAACCATCCGGTTCTGTGTAGACTACAGAAAACTCAACGCTTGTACCGTTCGCTACTCGTACCCATTACCACGAATCGAAGAATCCTTGACGTCCTTGGAGAAGGCCAAGTACTTCTCCAACTTGGATCTAGCAAGCGGGTACTGGCAAGTACCTGTGGCGGAAAAAGACAAAGCCAAGACCGCGTTCATCCTCCCGATGGGATTATTTGAGTTTAACCGGATGCCCTTCGGACTCTCCAATGCTCCGGGCACGTTTCAACGGCTGATGGAAAAGTGCTTGGGAGACCTAAATTTTGAAGCGACCCTGATCTATGTGGATGACATCATCGTGTTCTCGGCCATGTTCAAAGAACACCTTGACCGGCTTGGACAGGTACTCGGGAGACTGCAGGCTCATAACCTGAAGGTGAAGCCCAAAAACTGCCACCTCTTCAAGAGAGAGATCGAGTACCTGGGCCACACAGTGTCACAAGATGGAGTCCTACCCTCCGCAGAAAAGGTGGCGGCCATTCAGAAGTGGCCAGTCCCTCGAACGGTGAGGGAACTCAAGGCATTTCTTGGACTCGCCGGGTATTACCGCCGGTTCGTCAAAGACTTCGCAAAGGTGGCGGGTCCTTTGAACGAGCTGCTGAGGGGGACCGCCGGAGTGTCGAAGAACCAGGGCATCTCTTGGGCTCAGAGACAAGATGAGGCTTTTCAGGCTATGAAGAATGCCCTTACTTCAGCCCCGATCCTGGCCTATGCGGACTTCGACCGACCATTCCTGCTGTACACAGATGGTAGCCTTCATGGACTCGGTGCCGTATTGTCTCAGATGCAAAATGGACATGAGAGAGTCATTGGCTACGCCAGTAGGTCCCTGCGGGACAGCGAAAGAAACCCACACAATTACAGCTCCTTTCGACTAGAGCTCCTGGCCCTAGTGTGGGCCATGACAGAGAAATTTGCTGGCTTCCTGACAGGAACCAAGATCCAGGTCCGGACAGACAATAATCCTCTGGCCCACCTTGAGAATACCAAATTGGGAGCCTTGGAACAACGGTGGGTGGCTTGCCTTGCAAAGTTTGACTTTACCATCTGTTATCGCCCTGCTACCGAAAACGCAAATGCGTATGGGCTGTCAAGAGTGATGGTGGAGACCGCAGTGGGGGATCTCAATGAACGATTAGAGGAGGAAGAAACGCCAGACTTTAGCAAGTTTGGGCCCTCGGTGGTTGCGTCTCAGTTGAGTAGGCAGGCTTGCACACTGCCCTGGTCCCTGGGGAGAACCAATGAAGAATGGGGACGTGCTCAAGATGCAGACGAAGGGCTGCAACAGATGAAACACTGGGTAACTGAGAAGCAGAAGCCAGACAAACAAGAAAGGGCTAACCTGGACGCCGAGATGAAGAGTGTCTTACACCAGTGGGATAGACTGGAAGTTCGAGGATCAGTGTTATATCGTAAGAGACAACAGCCAAAAGATATAGAAGCAAGATGGCAGGTGGTCATCCCCGGAAAAATGGCTCAAGAGGTAGCTAAGGAAGCTCACGAGTTCGGCGCTCACTTTGGACCTGCAAAGACCTACCAATGGTTACAGCAGTACGTGTACTGCCCCAGGTTGGAGTCTGTGGTGGAAGAGGTTTGCCGGCAATGTCGAGTATGCGACCTCGTTAAAAGCACCGAACAAAGGGCACCTGTTCAGACCATACAGACCAAAGAACCGCTAGAACTGTTGATGATTGATTATCTCCTCGTGGGACACTCCACTCGGGGACTACAATACTGTTTGGTTATGACCGACCATTTCTCCAAGTTCGCTGTAGTCACCCCGACTAGAGATCAGACTGCTGAGTCGGCGGCACGGGCCATCTGCCAAGACTTCATCCGGGTGTATGGATGCCTGAAGCAGATCCACTCCGATCAAGGTGCATGTTTTCAAGGCAAGGTGATGGAGGAATTATGTCGTATGTATGACATTGAGCGATCTCGGACTACACCTTACCATCCCCAAGGCAATGGAGCATGTGAACGCTTCAACCGAACTCTACTTCAAATGCTGAGAACATTAGAGGAAGATAAGAAGGCATGTTGGCCGGATTACCTGGCAGAACTGGTCTGGGCCTACAATAACCGAGTTCACTCCACTACAGGTTACACCCCATATCTACTGCTGTTTGGAAGAGTTGGGCGAGAAATCATCGAGCTGAATTTGGAGCAGCCAGAGGATTTCATGGAACGAACTGTCACTTCGTGGGTGAAAGAACATCGACAACGATTACAGACGATACGTCGGTTGGCTTGTCAACAGCTACAGAAGAAAGAACATATGAGCCCTAAACCGATTCAAGAGATACCGCTTCAACCTGGAGATCGAGTGTTAGTCAGAGAGAAACGCCCCAAGGAAAGATGGGAAGTTCAACCCTACAGAGTAATCGAACGGGTGTATACTGACGGCCCGGTCTACAAGGTGCAAATTGAGAATGGAGCGTCCGGCCCTAGAGTACTACACAGAAATATGTTGCGACCATGCCGGTCTGAAGCTCTTTCTACGCCAAGATCTCCTGCAGTCTCTGCCCCACTCCCTGAACTTACGTCATCTGTGTGTGAAGTCGATGATGACTGGTGGACAGTCCCCGATGCAGAGGCAGATCCTCAGCCTTCCGGAAACGGAAATCCCATGGATGAGCCACTACTGCCACGGGAAGAAGAGACCAGCCAAGATTCCACTGCAGCTCCCACAGCAAGTGTTCCTCCGGAAGCTAGTCAAGCCAGGCCTGATAGTCAAGATCTTAGAAGATCTCAGAGGTCTACTGCAGGGGTTCCACCAATCCGATATGTTGAACAATGTACTAGATCTGCTGTACTGCCATTGTTGTCTCCTCTACAGGTTTGAACCTTCCTTCAAAACACAGTGGGCTTGAAGCTGTGATGGCCGAGGATGACCATCATTAAGTGGGGAGGCATATTGGGGGGTGCAACTGCTATGGACAATAAGAAACACGCTGCCACTTTAAGAGACAGAAACCTCTCCGTGTTGAGGGGTAATGGAATGTTCTGCTCCCCCTGCAGAAAGTGTGCTAATGGACAACCCGAGTGTAAGAAGAGAAGTGAGTTTCTGTTTTGATTTTAGAAGCGTGTGAAGGAACACACAGCCGGTGTGTCTCGGAGGATTGGAGTTTTTCTTCTGAATCGAGAGAGAGACTTGCAGATAACAGGGAACCAGCGAGGAATCTGAAGCAAGAAGAAGATTTTGATCTCCTTAACCCGGCCCAGGAGACGTGCGCACCTTCAGATGAGACTGTTGTTGGAGGGCCCCCGGGACTGGATCCATGTCCCCAGCATCACTGTGAGTTGAATATTGTGCACATACTAGGGGCTAAAGTAGGCTTCAGTAGGTAGAACACGGCATCCGTGTGGCCCGTTTAGCAGAGGCCAGAGAGGTTATGTGTAGAGTAGCATTGTACCTGACTGTTTTTTGTGTTTCTTGAACCTGTAATAGTTGGAGCACCGTGCTATTGAGCGGACCAGCTAGAGAATACAAAAGTGTTGTTAAATCTCGTTTTGCCACTGTATACCCCGTGCCTGAACCTGCCTTCTCCACATCTTTCCCCGCCTGTTAATAAATACACCCTTGTTGTTCGCACCTCGTCTTGTGTACTGTAACCTACTCTGCACTGCGGTGGTCCTCTCGGCCATCGCTTCACCTGCACCACCATCCTCAGCACAGAGACACTGGGCCCCAGAGCATGCATCCCTACCCATGGAGGGGTTAACATCCAGCTGCTATCCCTTCGCCCCCGGGTGCTCCCCAGCAGCAGTGGTGGTTCTGCATCTCACCACACACCGTGGATGGTGTCACCAAGTGATCACGACAATCCCCGTACATATACGTCCCCTTTTATTTGAAGTGTCCGCGCAACCCCCGGGTCCGGAAGATCCCTTGAGCCACACTGCTGATCCAGATTTGAGCAACCCAGCTGCTACTGATGTGGTGGTGGCACATGAGTGCCATCATACGGAGTGATGGGCTGTGGGGACCATCATACTGAGCGGATGAAAGCTACCATACTGAGTGAGGGGTTGTAAGAACTATCATACTGAGTGGGAGGCTGAAGGAATCATCATAGTGATTAGAGTGTGGGGGGTTGGGAACCATCACACTGAGTAGGGGGCTTTGGGGGCATAATAAGTGAAAGGGCCATCATATTGAGAAAAGGCTGTGGGACATTAATCTGAATGGGGCCATGAATGATAAAGGTGAAACAGTCAACAAAGTGTAACATCAGGTGGATCTACTAAAATATAATATTAATATTTCGTATCTGTCTTCTCCCAAAAAACTAATGCAAGCATCAACAATAATAATGGTCACGAGAAATCCAAGGTGACAATAAGCAAAGGAGTGATAAGAGAACACTTAAGGTACCATCACACATAACGAGATCGCTAGCGAGATCGCAGCTGAGCCACGGTTTCTGACACCTACCAGCGATCAGGCCCCTGCTGTGAGATCTCTAGTCGTTGCAGAATGGTCCAGGCCATTTTCTTCAAAGGCGATGTCCTGCTGGGCAGGACACATCACTGTGTTTGACACTGTGTGACAGGGTCACAATGACTGCTGAGATCTTTATACAGGTCGCTACTGCGACCTGTATTGTTCCTGCATCGCTGGTAAGATCTGACTGTGTGACATCTCACCTGCGACCTCCCAGCGACTTACCTGCGATCCCTATCAGGTCGCATCATTTTCGGGATCGCTGGTAAGTCGTTGTGTGTGACTGGGCCTTTAGCCAACTTAAAGGAAACTAAAGGCTACTACTTTACATGCTGCAACATCGCTAGCGATATAAAATTCTAGATCGATGTAGAATTTCACAGCGATGTCGCAGCATGTGTGGCGCCCTGGACAAGCCAGGTGCCACAGATAACAACACACACACACCCCCACCCCCCAGCAGTTCACAGCAGACATCCCCAAAGTGACCTGCTTTCTTCCTCGGGCACAGACAGACACACCAGGTGGGCGGAGTCAGGAGATGGAGACACCCACCCAGGAGTTTGGCTGGCCGAGGCAGGAAACAAGCCCAGTGAAGTTCAGGCAGAGGAAGAGGGAGGAGGTCTGCAGAGAGGCAGACATAGCCAGGGGCCTAGGTTGGAGCCTAGGGCCCTCGTACAGAAAGTCAGGCAGACGGTAGTGGCCGTCTGCAGGGAGCCGGGGAGACAGTTGGTGGAACCGTAGGTAGCTGGGGCTGGGCGGTGGCCCACCAGTACTGAACCGGGGAGCCAGCTGGAAGCCGGAACGCAGGAGGAGTGTGCACGGAGGTGAAAGAAAGGACTTATACCACCAAACTGGGTCAGGGGAGAAAAAACAACCGCAGCCGTCTGTGGGACCCGTCCATCCAGCCGTGTGTTTTACTGAGAACTGTGTCATCATCATTACCGGCTGAGTGAGTACCACCGTGCCGTGCGGCACCGCGCTGCCCCCGCGACCCTGCACCTCACCAGGCCCCGTGACCCGCCTGCTACCCATCCACCTACCTCACCGGGCCCCGGGACAACCAACCCCCTACCCACGGAGGGGAGAACTAACATCTAGCTGTTCCATACCATCACTCCCGGGATCCCCGTCCAGAGCAGCGGTGGTGTTCCAATCTCACCACAACTGTGGGTGGCGTCACGGACAATAAATCCCTTACCAAATCCCCTTTTACTGTGGAGCCTGGGGTCACAGACCGGGTCACGCCACCGTGATACCCACAGAAGTGACCCTGTGGCCCGGATCTGAGTACCCCCCTGGTCCCCGGGCGACACACATGTAAAGTAGCCTTAAGGCTGTGTGTGCACGTGTGCTTTTTTCTAGCATTTTAGCGGCATTTAAAACTGCAGCGTGTCATTGTCAAAGTCTATGAGAAGTCTGCAAATTCCATGCGCACGTTGCTTTTTTAAACGCAGCGTTTTGGATGCCAAATATTTGACAAGATCAGTGCATTTAAAAAAGCAGCATGTCACTTCTTTTGTGTGTTTTGGTTACATTTTTCACTCACTGTCTGTGGGAGCGCACTGTAAAAAATGCATCCAAAATGCATGCGTTTTGGATGCATTTATTTAGGCACAAGCAATGTTTACAGTTGTCAAAATGCTACATTTTATTTGTCAAGCTAGAACGCAGCGTGCACACATAGCCTTTTAGGCGGGTTTTGCACGTTGCGACATTGCATGCCGATGCTGCGATGTCACACGCGATAGTCCCCGCCCCCGTCGCAGGTTTCATATCTTGTGATAGCTGGCGTAGCGAAAATTATCACTACGCAAGCTTCACATGCACTCACCTGCCTTTCGTCCGTCGCTCTGTCCGGCGACCCGCCTCCTTCCTAAGGGGGCGGGTCGTGCGGCGTCATAGCGACGTCACACGGCAGGCGGCCAATAGCGGCGGAGGGGCGGAGATGAGCAGAATGTAAACATCCCGCCCACCTCCTTCCTTCCGTAGAGCCGCCGGCGGCAGGTAAGGAGATGTTCCTCGCTCCTGCGGCTTCATACACAGCGATGTGTGCTGCCACAGGAACGAGGAACTACGTCGTACCTGTCGCAGCAGCGTAATTATGAAAAAGACGGAGCCTGCACCGATGCTACTATAACGACGCTTTTGCGCTCATTAATCGTATCATCTAGGATTTACACACAACGATGTCGAAAGTGACGCCGGATGTGCGTCACTTTCGATTTGACCCCACCGACATCGCACGTGCGATGTTGCAACGTGCAAAGCCGCCCTTAGTCTCCGAAACTAGATGATTTACACCCTAGAGTCCTGAAAGAGATAGCTGACGAACTAATAGTACCGCTTGCCATAATCTTCCATAAGTCATGGGAAACAGCAAAGGTCCCTCTAGATTGGATAAGGGCAAATGTTCTTCCTATCTACAAAAAGGGGGAAAAGAAGGATGCAGGGAATTACAGGCCAGTATGCCTGACCTCAATTTGTATGAAAAGTCTTCAAGCTAATTATCAAGGGACATTTACTTAGATACCTGGATGTGATTAATTAACTAGAGCCAGCACGGCTTTATGACCAATAAATCTTGTCAGACCAACCTGATTTCCTTCTACAACAAAGTCCCTGAATGCTATTGCTATATTATACCTTGACCTCAGTAAGGCATTCAATAAAGTATCACATAACATCCTCATTGAAAAAATGATCAAGTATGGAATTGACAATCAAAAGTGGCTTAACGATTAATACTAAATGGCTGTGTGGCGCCCTGGACAAGCCAGGACATCACAGGTACTGCAACAACACACCCCACACCCCGGTTAGGCACATCAGTCACACACAAATCCTTGTTGCCTCCCTCCAGGGGCTGATGTCCACACCAGGTGGGGTGGAGCCAAGCGGTTGGCCCCACCCACGGAGGAGTTCACAGTCCTGGAGGCGGGAAAGGAAGTCAGAGTAGTTTTGGAGTGAAGTGGTAGTGGAGCAGACTGACCATGTCCGGGTACGTGGCCCGGGCACCTAAGACCAGGGACGGGCGGTGGCCCGCCGGTACCGAACCAGGGAGCGAAGAGAAGCCAGCACCATCCGGCAGGGCCTACGGACCCAGACCAGGCTTGGAGTCGCCGTAAAACCGGTCAAATCCGTTAGCGACGGGAACCTCCGGAGTTTCCCAGCAGCAAAGACCCGATTGAAGGCAACCGCTCAACCAAAAAGGGGAAATACAGTCACCGCCAAGGCTACACTTCCCAGGGCCAGAGCTTGCGGGCAAAAGGGGCTCCCTCGGCATCTATACACGCTGGGGAGCGGGTTACCTGTGGGAAGCCATCGGGGCCGAAAACACACTACAGGTGCAGGGAAAGGCAGTCACCGCCAACCTACCGGGAGTGACCACCGCAGCCGGCTGCGGGACCCGTCCATCCAGCTGTTTGTTTTACCAGAGACTCCGTATACGTTATTGGCTGAGTGAGTACCACCGTGCCGTTTGGCACCGCGCTGCCCCTGCGACCCTGCACCTCACCAAACCCTGCCATCCACTTTCCAGTCACCGTCACTGGGCCCCGGGACCACCAAACCCCCCTACCCACGGAGGGGAGAGACACATCTCGGCTGCTCCCTGTCATCGCTCCCGGGATCCCCTTCCAGAGCAGCGATGGTGTCCCAACCTCACCACAAACCGTGGGTGGCGTCACGGACCGACTTCCCAAACCCCACAAACTATCCCCCTTTTCACTCACGGGCGTGGAGCGCCGCTTGAGTCCCCTGATCCGGCCCACCGCTCGAGCCACCGAGCAGCAGCAGCGCCGGACCCCAGCGTGGTGAGCGCAGCGCCCCCCACCCCGCCTGCGACAACTTGGCGTTACGAACAGGATCTTACCATTCTACCGCCTGGTAGAAGTGCACCTTGTGTCCCACCAGAGGTGTCCGGCCGAAAAATTTCAGAATCCGCCATCTTGGGCGCGAAAAGTTTCCCGCTCGAGCGTCTTCCCGAGCAGTGGAGGCGCGAAAGCAGAAGCTCCGCCCCTGAAGAGGAGGTGCTGAGAAGAAACCAAGGGGGGCGGATGGCGTCTGGCCGTATGTAAACCGCGGCTATAAAAGCAGGGACGCCAGGACTCTGCGGCCATCTTTGGTTCCTGGAAGAGGCCGCTGCAACGATGCATAGTCCGTCCGGGAGTACCGTAGTCCCCACGCCCGCGCCTGGTACCGCGGCGTGGGTGGAAGTCCGGACCGTCCAGTTGAGCAGCCGTCTGCAGGTCCGAATGCAACTCCTCCTGGAGGAGTGGGAGGCCGACATGGCGGACGTGGTGGTGGCCATACGGAGACGCGAGTTGGAGGGAGTTCTGGAAGAGCGGGTAAGCGACCCACGCCCCTCTATTCCTACCGGATCGGTTGTCGTGGCTGAGGGGCCTGGTCTGCGCCCACTCGTCCTGCTGCCTCCCTCGCTACCCATGTTGGCTGCTGTTGCCCCGCCACTAGGCCCGCTACCCGCCCAACCGGTAGCGGTACCCTGCCCGTCCGCCCAAGCGGAGCGACCAGCAGCAGAAGCCCATAACCGTCCTGAACCGCTTCCCTGGAAGCTGCCGAAGACCGAGCCTGTCAGCGGAGATGTACCGGAGGCACATGCAGTGACCGTGCCTGGTCCCGTACCGACTCCGGCAGCCCGTCCCGTGCAGGAGGAGGCGGAGGTCAAGCGGGAGAGGAACCCTGTACCCATCTCCCACGCCTCGGCTGAGGCCGCGCCGGGTCATTTCTGCGAGGCAGCGTCACAGGCCATGACACCGTGGGATCTTCCACAGAGGGCGCCAGTGGTGGTCAGCGTGGTGGAAGTCTCGCGGGGCCCGACCCGTGCGCAGGGGCAAGCAGTAGCCCCTTACTGGGACAGGGAACCGACCCCGCTGGGCCGGGAAATTGCGGAGAGGGAGAGGCAGAAGGCTGCACTGATAGCCCGCACCATCCAAGAAAAAGAAAGCCTCCGCAGAGCTACCTTCCGGGTGCGGGGCCCGATCCACGAGGGGCAAGTGAGAAGGTTTGATGTCCGGCATGGATACGGGTTCATCTTCGAGCCGGGCCTGGAGGCCGAAGTCTTCGTAGCCCGCCGGGACTTTAATGCCCACTTACCGGAGGACCACCCGGGCCACAACCTGCTCCCAGGGGATCTGGTCCAGTACACTCGACATTGCGGGGAGAGGGGCTGGTTTGCCCTGGACGCTAAGCTGAGAGGAGGCCAGGAGCCCCAAGCACCAGCCCAGCCCCCTCCCCCGGTCTGTGGGGTGGACCTGAAGTGAGTCAGTGGTTCCCCGTTACACCGTTGTCCCCGTTGGGACCACCAGCACCGTTATGTGAGTTAAATGAATGAGTAAATGAAAAGTAATCAACCGAACTGTAATCTGATTAGCAACCATGATTGAACCGGCCGTTGCCGGCAAGTTATCCCTGAAGGGACCCTTTGCACCGTTGGCGTAAGGAACTACTTACGGACACGCCCGAGAACTTGCAGGGCAACCACAAACTGGTGGCATGTAAATAATTTTTGGCTTTATTCCGTGACCGCCTCCGGAGAGGCTGATTTGGGAGGATGGGCCTGGAGGAAAGGGATGGCCCAGGCCCGCCACTACCGTAACCGGTGGCGATCCTCCAGGGGTCAGGGGTCCCCCATGGACGTAGGTCCCCTGAAAGAGACCGTACCCACTCGGGCAGCTTGGTTCTGGACTGGGGTCAAGGGGTGCTGCCCACTTCTTAGGGGCAGCATCAGGGCCAGGTTGTTTGGGTGGGAGAGAGCGGAAGCCAACCGTTACCGTTAATAAAAATGACTACCGTTAGTAACGTTTAAGTACTGTGCCTCCCGTTAAGGGAAGATTGATAAAAAAAATCCTTGTTTTAATGTTTATATGTTTTACCTTATTCAGTTAAAAAGAAAAATAAAACCGGTGATGGGCGGGCAGTCCGCGGATGGTCTGCATTTAACCAAGGGGGAATGTGGCGCCCTGGACAAGCCAGGATGTCACAGGTACTGCAACAACACACCCCACACCCCGGTTAGGCACATCAGTCACACACAAATCCTTGTTGCCTCCCTCCAGGGGCTGATGTCCACACCAGGTGGGGTGGAGCCAGGCGGTTGGCCCCACCCACAGAGGAGTTCACACTCCTGGAGGTGGGAAAGGAAGTCAGAGTAGTTTTGGAGTGAAGTGGTAGTGGAGCAGACTGACCGTGTCCGGGTACGTGGCCCGGGCACCTAAGAGCAAGCTTGGCAGACGGTGGTGACCGTCTGCAGGAGAGGCCGACCGACGCGGAACCGTAGGACCAGGGACGGGCGGTGGCCCGCCAGTACCGAATCGGGGAGCGAAGAGAAGCCAGCACCATCCGGCAGGGCCTACGGATCCAGACCAGGCTTGGAGTCGCCGTAAAACTGGTCAAATCTGTTAGCGACGGGAACCTCCGGGGTTTCCCAGCAGCAAAGACCTGACTGAAGGCAACCGCTCAACCAGAAAGGGGAAATACAGTCACCGCCAAGGCTACACTTCCCAGGGCCAGAGCTTGCGGGCAAAAGGGGCTCCCTCGGCATCTATCCACGCTGGGGAGCGGGTTACCGGTGGGAAGCCATCGGGGCCGAAAACACACTACAGGTGCAGGGAAAGGCAGTCACCGCCAACCTACCGGGAGTGACCACAGCAGCCGGCTGCGGGACCCATCCATCCAGCCGTTTGTTTTACCAGAGACTCCGTATACGTTATTGGCTGAGTGAGTACCACCGTGCCGTTTGGCACCGCGCTGCCCCCGCGACCCTGCACCTCACCAAACCCTGCCATCCACTTTCCAGTCACCCTCACCGGGCCCCGGGACCACCAAACCCCCCTACCCACGGAGGGGAGAGAAACATCTCGGCTGCTCCCTGTGGCGTCACGGACCGACTTCCAAAACCCCACAAACTATCCCCCTTTTCACTCACGGGCGAGGAGCGCCGCTCGAGTCCCCGGATCCGGCCCACCGCTCAAGCCACCGAGCAGCAGCAGCAGCGCCGGACCCGAGCATGGTGAGCGCAGCGCCCCCCTCCCCGCCCGCGACAGCTGCACATTGAACTGGAGGAAAGTTAAAAGTGGGGTGCCACTAGGCTCTGTCTTGGACCCAGTGCTGTTTAATAACTTTATAAATTATATGGACAACGGAATTATTGGGAACCTCATAACATTTGCAGATAATACTAAGATAGGAGGAGTAGCCAACACTAGAGAGGAAAGAGAGTTTATTCAAAAGCATTTAGACACACTCAAACAATGGGCTGAGGAGAACAGAATGGTGTTTAACAGAGACAAATGCAAAGTCCTACATCTGGGTAAAAGAAATGTCAAAAGCATACTGAAAATAGTATGGGAGGAATAGAACTAAGTGATAGCACAGGGCAAAAGGACTTGGGCATAATAGTAGATCTTAGATTTAACATGAGCCAACAGCTTAATGCTGCAGCTAAAAAGACCAACAAAATTCTGGGATGTACCAAGACAAGCATTGAATCTAGGACAAGACAGGTAATTATTCCCATATACTCTGCCCTGGTCAGACTCTACCTGGAATACTGTGTACAGTTCTGGGCACCCCAATTCAAGAAAGACATCGATATATTGGAGCAAGTCCAGAGAAGAGCAACCAAGATGGTAGAAGGTCTGTAAACCATATCCTATGAAGACTGGATGAAAGAACTAGGAATGTTTAGTTTGTAAAAGAGAAGGCTGAGAGGAGACTTAATAGCGGTCTACAAATATCTGAAAAGTAATCACAGTGCAGAGGGAACTATTCTATTCTCATTAACACAAGAAAGTACAAGAAGCAATGTGATTAATCTAAAAGGAAGGAGATTCAGATTAGACATTAGGAAAACCTTTCTGACAGTGAGGGCAGTCATGGAGTGTAACAGGCTAGCACGGGAGGTGGTGAGCTTTCCATCAATGGAAAGCTTCAAGCGGAAGATGGATAAACATAGAGCTGGGATTGTGACGCCCTGGACAAGCCAGGGGTCACAGGTAATGACACCACCACACCCTACACCCCGGCTAGACACATCAGAGCTAGACCAGAAATCCTTGTTGCCTTCCTCCAGGGGCTGATGTCCACACCAGGGGGTGGAGCCAGGCGGTTGGTCTCCACCCACCAAGGAGTTCACAGTCCTGGGGGCGGGAAAACCAGGCAGATTAGGTTTGGAGTTTGAAGTGGAAGAGGAAAGTGACAGCTTTAGAGAGCCTGAAGTTGGTCCGGGTGTGTGCCCCGGACCGAGACAGCAAGGTTAGCAGACGGTGGTGATTGTCTGCAGGAGTGGCCTATCGGAGTTACCGTAAGGACCGCGGACGGGTGGTGGCCCGGCGGTACCGGACTGGTACACAAGGAGAAGCCAGCACCATTGGCAGGGGCCTTTCGGATCCCGGCAAGGCTAGGAGTCGCCGTGAATTTGCCAAATCCGTCAGTGAAGGGACCTCCGGGTCTCCAAACAACTAAGTCCCGATTGAAGGCAACAGTCCAACCGTATGAGAGAGACACCGCCACCGCCAAGGCACCAGTTTCTCAGGGCCAGCGCCTGCGGGCAAAGAGGGGCCCCTCCGGCCCATATCCAAGTCAGGGAGCGGGATACCGGTGGGAATCCATCGCTACCATCATTGAACTTAGGTGCAGGGAAAGAGACAGTCACCGTTAACTACCGGGGAAAAGCAACAGCAGCCGTCCGTGGGAACCGTCTTTCCAGCCGTGTGTTTTACAGAGAACTGTGTCACCGTCTCAGGCTGAGTGAGTACCACCGTGCCGTGAGGCACAGCACTGCCCCCGCGACCCTGCACCTCACCAGGCCCCGAATCTGGCCTGCCATCTCTCATCCTCCACCCCATCACTGGGCCCCGGGACAACCAACCCCTACCCACGGAGGGGAGAACTAACAACTCTGCTGCTCCCTGTCACCGCTCCCGGGATCCCCATACAGAGCAGCGGTGGTGTACCAAAAATCACCACAACCGTGGGTGGCGTCATGGACAATATCCCCAACACCAAATCCCCCCTTTTCACTCACGGGTGAGGAGCGCCGCTCGAGTCCCCGGGATCCGGCCCATCGCTCGAGCCACCGAGCAGCAGCAGCCGCAGAGCAGCGGCAGCCGGACCTGAGCAGCGGGAGAGCGCAGTGTCCCCTCCTCTGCCCGCGACAACTTGGCGTCACGAACAGGATCTTACCGCTCTGCCGTTGGGTAGAGGTGCGCCTTGTTACCGCCGGAGGTATCCGGCCATAAAATTTTAGAAGCCGCCATCTTTGGCGCGAAAAGTTCCCGCTCGAGCGTCTCCTCGAGTAGTGCAGGCGCGAAGGCCAAAACCCCGCCCCGATAGAGGAGGAGCCGGAAAGAGACTAAGGGGGACGAAATGGCGACTGGTTGCATGTAGCCGCGGCTATATAAGCAGGGACGCCAGGACTCTGCAGCCATCTTGTTCCTGGGAGAGGCCGCCAGCAAGATGTTTATGCCGTCCCGTGGCACCGTAGCCCCCGCGCCTGGAACCGCGGCGTGGGTGGAGATCCGGACTGTGCAGCTCTACCAGAGGCTGCAGGTCAAGAAGCAGCTCCTCATGGAGGAGTGGGAGACCGACATGGCGGAGGTCATAGCGGCCGTGCGGAGACGCGAGGAGGAAGTGGTGGAAGAGAGGGTGAGTGACCCACGCCCCGATGCCCTTGAAGGGCCGGTCATCGCGGCTGCGGGACCCGGTCTAAACCCTCTCCCCCTGCTACCCCCCTCGCCACGCGTCCCGGAAGCCGTGACCCCGCCACTAGGCCCGCTGCCACCACCACCGGTAGCGATACCCCGCATGCCGACCTGTAGCCGGAGCCTGTAGCCGACCAGAGGTGCTGCCGTGGAAAGTCCCGAAGCCCGAACCGGAGGCGTCCCCCGAGAAATTCCCCGAGCCGGAGCCGACAGCCCGCTCCGTGCCGAAGGCCCAGCAGAGGAAAGCCCCTGTGCCCATCCCCCACACCTCGGCTGAGGTTGCGCCGGGTTGCCGCTGTAAGGTGGCGTCCAAGGTCAAGTCACCGCGGGACCTGCCGCCCAGATCACCAGTAGTGGGCAGTGTCCAAAAGGTCTCGCGGGGCCCGACCCGTGAGCCGGAGCTCGCAGCAGCGCCATACTGGGACAGGGAGCCTGTACCGTTGGGCCTGGAAATCGAGGAGAGGGAAAGAAGGAAGGCGGAGATGGTGGCCCGTACGATCCGGGAGAAGGAGAGCCTGAGACAAGCGACCTTCCGTGTCCGGGGCCCGCTGTATGAGGGGCAGGTGAGGCGGTTTGATGTCCGCCGGGGCTATGGATTCATCTATGAACCGGGCCTGGAGGCCGAAGTATTTATAGCCTGGCGGGATGTTAATGCTCACCTGCCAGAAGAGCACCCCGGTCGTAACCTGATGCCGGGCGACTTGGTTCAGTACACCCGGCACTGTGGGGAGAGGGGGTGGTTTGCGCTGGATGTGAAGCTAAGGGGCAGTCAGGAGGCCCGTGTGAGCACCGCACCCCCTCCCTCCGGTGACGCCGAGGAATCCGAGTGATGGCAGCGGAGCACCGTTGTCACTGTCCCCGTTGGGACCACCTGTATGTGTTTAAGGTTTAAAAGTTTTGAAAAATGAAAATGATTAACCGAAGTTAACCTGATTGTCTGCTTGATTGAACCGGTCGTTGCCGGCACCGTTGTCCCCGAGGGGACCGTTTAAAGTTGCGTAAGGGACTCCTTACGGACAAGCCTGTGAACTTGCAGGGCAACCACAAACGTTAGTGGCTTGTAAATGTGTTGTTACAGCTTCCACCGTGCCGCCTCCGGAGAGGCAGATTGGAGGAAGGGCCCGCAGTGGAGCAGGCTGGGGCCCAGCCACCACCGGAACCGGTGGCTACCTTCTGGAGGGGAAGGACAAATCCCGCTCGGGTAACTTGGTGCAGGACTGGGGTCAAGGGGTGCTGCCTGTTTTCTTAGGGGCAGCATCAGGGCCAGGTTGCTTGGGTGGGAGAGAGCGGAAGCCGTAACCGTTTGAAACTGTTACCGTAACGTTTAAGAAAAGTGCCTCCGTTGTGGGATGAAGTTAGTATAATTGTATGTGTTACCGTTTTTCTTATCTCTCTACAGAAATATAAAACCGGTGTTGGACGGGCAGCCCGCGGACGGTCTGCATTTTGCTAAGGGGGAATGTGATGCCCTGGGCAAGCCAGGGGTTACAGGTAATGACACCACCACACCCTACACCCCGGCTAGACACATCAGAGCTAGACCAGAAATCCTTGTTGCCTTCCTCCAGGGGCTGATGTCCACACCAGGGGGTGGAGCCAGGCGGTTGGTCTCCACCCACCAAGAAGTTCACAGTCCTGGAGGCGGGAAAACCAGGCAGATTAGGTTTGGAGTTTGAAGTGGAAGGAGGGAAAGTAGTGAAAGAGGAAAGTGACAGCTTTAGAGAGCCTGAAGTTGGTCCGGGTGTGTGCCCCGGACCGAGACAGCAAGGTTAGCAGACGGCGGTGACCATCTGCAGGAGTGGCCTATCGGAGTTACCGTAAGGACCGCGGATGGGTGGTGGCCCGGCGGTACTGGACCGGTACACAAGGAGAAGCCAGCACCATTGGCAGGGGCCTTTCGGATCCCGGCAAGGCTAGGAGTCGCCGTGAATTTGCCAAATCCGTCAGTGAAGGGGATCTCCGGGTCTCCAAACAACTAAGTCCCGATTGAAGGCAACAGTCCAACCGTATGAGAGAGACACCGCCACCGCCAAGGCACCAGTTTCTCAGGGCCAGCGCCTGCGGGCAAAGAGGGGCTCCTCCGGCCCATATCCAAGTCGGGGAGAGTGTTACCGGTGGGAATCCATCGCTACCATCATTGAACTTAGGTGCAGGGAAAGAGACAGTCACCGTTAACTACCGGGGAAAAGCAACAGCAGCCGTCCGTGGGAACCGTCTTTCCAGCCGTGTGTTTTACCGAGAACTGTGTCACCGTCTCAGGCTGAGTGAGTACCACCGTGCCGTGAGGCACAGCACTGCCCCCGCGACCCTGCACCTCACCAGGCCCCGCATCTGGCCTGCCATCTCTCATCCTCCACCCCATCACTGGGCCCCGGGACAACCAACCCCTACCCACGGAGGGGAGAACTAACAACTCTGCTGCTCCCTGTCACCGCTCCCGGGATCCCCATACAGAGCAGCGGTGGTGTACCAAAAATCACCACAACCGTGGGTGGCGTCATGGACAATATCCCCAACACCAAATCCCCCCTTTTCACTCACGGGTGAGGAGCGCCGCTCGAGTCCCCGGGATCCGGCCCATCGCTCGAGCCACCGAGCAGCAGCAGCCGCAGAGCAGCGGCAGCCGGACCTGAGCAGTGGGAGAGCGCAGCGTCCCCTCCTCCGCCCGCGACAACTTGGCGTCACGAACAGGATCTTACCGCTCTGCCGTTGGGTAGAGGTGCGCCTTGTTACCGCCGGAGGTATCCGGCCATAAAATTTTAGAAGCCGCCATCTTTGGCGCGAAAAGTTCCCGCTCGAGCGTCTCCTCGAGTAGTGCAGGCGCGAAGGCCAAAACCCCGCCCCGATAGAGGAGGAGCCGGAAAGAGACTAAGGGGGACGAAATGGCAACTGGTTGCATGTAGCCGCGGCTATATAAGCAGGGACGCCAGGACTCTGCAGCCATCTTGTTCCTGGGAGAGGCCGCCAGCAAGATGTTTATGCCGTCCCGTGGCACCGTAGCCCCCGCGCCTGGAACCGCGGCGTGGGTGGAGATCCGGACCGCGCAGCTCTACCAGAGGCTGCAGGTCAAGAAGCAGCTCCTCATGGAGGAGTGGGAGACCGACATGGCGGAGGTCATAGCGGCCGTGCGGAGACGCGAGGAGGAAGTGGTGGAAGAGAGGGTGAGTGACCCACGCCCCGATGCCCTTGAAGGGCCGGTCATCGCGGCTGCGGGACCCGGTCTAAACCCTCTCCCCCTGCTACCCCCCTCGCCACCCGTCCCGGAAGCCGTGAGCCCGCCACTAGGCCCGCTGCCACCACCACAGGTAGCGATACCCCGCATGCCGACCTGTAGCCGGAGCCTGTAGCCAACCAGAGGTGCTGCCGTGGAAAGTCCCGAAGCCCGAACCGGAGGCGTCCCCCGAGAAATTCCCCGAGCCGGAGCCGACAGCCCGCTCCGTGCCGAAGGCCCAGCAGAGGAAAGCCCCTGTGCCCATCCCCCACACCTCGGCTGAGGTTGCGCCGGGTTGCCGCTGTAAGGTGGCGTCCAAGGTCAAGTCACCGCGGGACCTGCCGCCCAGATCACCAGTAGTGGGCAGTGTCCAAAAGGTCTCGCGGGGCCCGACCCGTGAGCCGGAGCTCGCAGCAGCGCCGTACTGGGACAGGGAGCCTGTACCGTTGGGCCTGGAAATCGAGGAGAGGGAAAGAAGGAAGGCGGAGATGGTGGCCCGTACGATCCGGGAGAAGGAGAGCCTGAGACAAGCGACCTTCCGTGTCCGGGGCCCGCTGTATGAGGGGCAGGTGAGGCGGTTTGATGTCCGCCGGGGCTATGGATTCATCTATGAACCGGGCCTGGAGGCCGAAGTATTTATAGCCTGGCGGGATGTTAATGCTCACCTGCCAGAAGAGCACCCCGGTCGTAACCTGATGCCGGGCGACTTGGTTCAGTACACCCGGCACTGTGGGGAGAGGGGGTGGTTTGCGCTGGATGTGAAGCTAAGGGGCAGCCAGGAGGCCCGTGTGAGCACCGCACCCCCTCCCTCCGGTGACACCGAGGAATCCGAGTGATGGCAGCGGAGCACCGTTGTCACCGTCCCCGTTGGGACCACTTTTATGTGTTTAAGGTTTAAAAGTTTTGAAAAATGAAAATGATTAACCGAAGTTAACCTGATTGTCTGCTTGATTGAACCGGTCGGTCGTTGCCGGCACCGTTGTCCCCGAGGGGACCGTTTAAAGTTGCGTAAGGGACTCCTTACGGACAAGCCCGTGAACTTGCAGGGCAACCACAAACGTTAGTGGCTTGTAAATGTGTTGTTACAGCTTCCACCGTGCCGCCTCCGGAGAGGCAGATTGGAGGAAGGGCCCGCAGTGGAGCAGGCTGGGGCCCAGCCACCACCGGAACCGGTGGCTACCTTCTGGAGGGGAAGGACAAATCCCGCTCGGGTAACTTGGTGCAGGACTGGGGTCAAGGGGTGCTGCCTGTTTTCTTAGGGGCAGCATCAGGGCCAGGTTGCTTGGGTGGGAGAGAGCGGAAGCCGTAACCGTTTGAAACTGTTACCGTAACGTTTAAGAAAAGTGCCTCCGTTGTGGGATGAAGTTAGTATAATTGTATGTGTTACCGTTTTTCTTATCTCTCTACAGAAATATAAAACCGGTGTTGGACGGGCAGCCCGCGGACGGTCTGCATTTTGCTAAGGGGGAATGTGACGCCCTGGGCAAGCCATGGGTCACAGGTAATGACACCACCACACCCTACACCCCGGCTAGACACATCAGAGCTAGACCAGAAATCCTTGTTGCCTTCCTCCAGGGGCTGATGTCCACACCAGGGGGTGGAGCCAGGCGGTTGGTCTCCACCCACCAAGGAGTTCACAGTCCTGGAGGCGGGAAAACCAGGCAGATTAGGTTTGGAGTTTGAAGTGGAAGGAGGGAAAGTAGTGAAAAAGGAAAGTGACAGCTTTAGAGAGCCTGAAGTTGGTCCGGGTGTGTGCCCCGGACCGAGACAGCAAGGTTAGCAGACGGCGGTGACCATCTGCAGGAGTGGCCTATCGGAGTTACCGTAAGGACCGCGGATGGGTGGTGGCCCGGCGGTACCGGACCGGTACACAAGGAGAAGCCAGCACCATTGGCAGGGGCCTTTCGGATCCCGGCAAGGCTAGGAGTCGCCGTGAATTTGCCAAATCCGTCAGTGAAGGGGATCTCCGGGTCTCCAAACAACTAAGTCCCGATTGAAGGCAACAGTCCAACCGTATGAGAGAGACACCGCCACCGCCAAGGCACCAGTTTCTCAGGGCCAGCGCCTGCGGGCAAAGAGGGGCTCCTCCGGCCCATATCCAAGTCGGGGAGCGTGTTACCGGTGGGAATCCATCGCTACCATCATTGAACTTAGGTGCAGGGAAAGAGACAGTCACCGTTAACTACCGGGGAAAAGCAACAGCAGCCGTCCATGGGAACCGTCTTTCCAGCCGTGTGTTTTACCGAGAACTGTGTCACCGTCTCAGGCTGAGTGAGTACCACCTTGCCGTGAGGCACAGCGCTGCCCCCGCGACCCTGCACCTCACCAGGCCCCGCATCTGGCCTGCCATCTCTCATCCTCCACCCCATCACTGGGCCCCGGGACAACCAACCCCTACCCACGGAGGGGAGAACTAACAACTCTGCTGCTCCCTGTCACCGCTCCCGGGATCCCCATACAGAGCAGCGGTGGTGTTCCAAAAATCACCACAACCGTGGGTGGCATCACGGACAATATCCCCAACACCAAATCACCCCTTTTCACTCACGGGCGAGGAGCGCCGCTCGAGTCCCCGGGATCCGGCCCATCGCTTGAGCCACCAAGCAGCAGAAGCCGCAGAGCAGCAGCAGAAGCCGCAGAGCAGCGGCAGCGGGACCCGAGCAGTGGGAGAGCGCTGCGTCCCCTCCTCCGCCCGCGACAGGATGATTTAGGAAAACCTGCACTCGCAGGGGGTTGGACCTGATGGCTTTTGGGGTCCCTTCCAACTCTGCCATTCTATGATTCTATGACTCTATGGAAGTGTTCATTTAAGCCTAGCTGCATGTTTTTGTGGCTTACAACTTCTACATTTCTGTGCCATGTTCAGCTCCAGAATTGCTGCTTGATTCTGCTTAAAATTGGATTATTACATGTTTTTACTTTTCATGGTTTTTATTAGCATACATTGGCAGACATCATTAATGCCGCTTGGGCTACTTTTCTCCCCACTAAGCGGCAGGTCTTGTTGACATCACAATTTCGCTGCCATTGTCTTTCCATTGTGTTTTTCTCTTGCACTCCAAGCTTCTTTGCTCTGGTCATGTTGACTTCACAGTGCTGTTGGCTGGCATTGTTAGTAATGGGTCTCCGGTTTCATCTCTTCCAGTCTGTGTGGTCAGATCATGCTAATATCATGATGTACATGATCTCATGAGATCTGAGAGGTAATTGTATTTAGAGTGTGCTGCTGTTTGTAGACGCTCTAATTTCTGGTCATCAGAACCCTTTTAATTTAAAGGTGCAATGCTTTTTATGGAGATTAACACGCCTTCTCCTGTGACTTTATGTTGTTTTGACATTCTTCCTTAATTTCATTTTATTTCAGTTGTCCAGCCAGAAGAAAAAAGGAAGTCTAGGCACAGAATGTGTTCCTCTTCCAGCAACCCCATCATGACTATGAACCTGGAGCCTGCTATGTCTGTTTCCTGTTTGCTTCTGCCATACAGCCTAAGACTCAATCCGCCGCATCTTGACTAAAACTTCAGTTTACTGATGTAGTTCAGAATCTTAAAGCAAAACATCTTAAAACGAGATATCCTGTAAACATGTCTCTTCACCACTTTTCTTGCCTTTTTCATCTTCTTAACACTTAGAACCAGGGATCCCGATATGGCATCAAGGGATGGCGGATAGGTTATTAATTTTTTTTTTTTATTATTTTGCCTTTCAGTATGTGCTGAGACCTCAGTATGTGCATAGAGAGCTCTGAAGCCATCATACTGTGTATAGGGAAGCTGTGAGGACCATCATACCTTATGTGGAGTGGACTAGAAAACAAGAAGATTCAGCTCACCCAATCTGATGGAGACTTGAATGGAGGACAGGTGCACGCTAAGCAAGCCGTCTGGGCTGAAGATTCCAAGCAGAGAGAAAAGATTTTTCCAGCATCCACGTCCGAGTAATGATGTCCTCAAAGCTCTCATTTGCACAGTATGATGGCTCTCACAAATCCCCTATCCACAGTATGATTCACTTAGGCGGGCTTTGCACACTGCGACATCGGTAACAATGTGTTACCGATGCTGCAGCGATAGTCCCGCCCCCGTCGCACGTGCAATATCTAGTGAAAGCTGCCGTATCGCTACGGCAGTTTCACACGCACATACCTGCCGTGCGACGTCCCTCTGGCCGGCGACCCGCCTCCTTCCTAAGGGGGCGGGTCGTGCGGCGTCACAGCGACGTCACACGGCAGGCGGCCAATTGAAGCGGAGGGGCGGAGATGAGCAGGATGTAAACATCCCGCTTACCTCCGTCCTTCTCATTGCAGCCGGCGGCAGGTAAGGTGAAGTTCCTCGCTCCTGCGGCTTCACACACAGCGATGTGTGCTGCCGCAGGAGCGAGGAACAACATCGCACCTGTCGCTGCACCGGCATTATGGAAATGTCGGAGGCTGCAGCGATGATACGATAACGACGCTTTTGCGCTCGTTCATCGTATCAAAAAGGTTTTACACGTTGCGATATCGACTGCGATGCCGGATGTGCGTCACTTTCGATTTGACCCCATCGACATCGCACGTGCAATGTCGCAACGTGCAAAGCCGCCCTTACAGCCCTCCAATTCCACTATACACCACATGATGTCCCCCAGAGCTCTACTCTATACATACCATAGCATAATGGCCCCCACATCCCCAATACTCCACTCCACATAAGCAGAGAGAAAAGATTTTTCCAGCATCCACGTCCGAGTAATATAAAAGAAGAACATCAAAAGGAACGAATAACTTTTTTGGATGTTACCTTTTCTTCTGATTTAAAAACCAAAACCGTGGCTTGTAACCTGTACAGAAAATCCATAGCAGGGAACTCATTGTTACATGCCAGTAGCTGCCACCCTCGCCATGTGGTAAATAACATCCCCACTGGCGAGTTTATTCGGGCCAGGAGATTCTGCTCATCGGATAATTTAAATGATCAAGAGTGTAGCACTATTAGAAAGAGATTCTTATGCCGTGGATATTCTGACAAAATTATTTCTAAAGCCAGAATTCGAGCAGATTCCAAGAGTTGGGACCAATATTTGGAAAATAAAACGCACCCGGTTTCTTCTGATCAGTGTACCATTGTTTTTTCAACTAAATTTAGCACAGATTATTATTAGTGATGAGCGAGCATGCTTGTCACTACTCGGTACTCGCACGAGTATCGCTGTACTCGGGCTGCTCGGCGGGGACCGAGTAATCTCGCGATACTCGTGCTGTACTCGTGGTCTTCATTTCTGCATGTTGGCGCTCTTTTGAGAGCCAGCCCTCATGCAGGGATTGGCTGGCAGACCACTGCAATGCCACAGCCCTGTTAGTTGTGGAATTGCAGTGATTGGCCGGCCTGCACAGCGTGACCGAGCCTTTATATCGGCCGGCGCGCTGTGCTCTGCTCACAGCTATTCAGACAGTCAGTGTAGGGAGAGTGTCGCTGATTCAGGGAAAGCTTTGCGGCCCTTTATAGTTAGTTCCGGAGCAGGGCTGCAAACAGTGTGACCAGAAGTCCTTCTCAGGACTATTCTAGTTGTATACAGGCAGGCAGGGTATAGCCAGGTCGGAGTACAGTAGCAGAGTCCTTCTCAGGACTATTGTTGCTATATACAGGCAGGGTATAGCCAGGTCGGAATACAGGCTAGTGACCAGAAGAGTCCTTGTCAGGACTATTGTAGCAGTATACAGGCAGGCAGGGTATATAGCCATTCCTAGTGGTGACCGTATACCAGCCTTCATCATATCTGGGGCTGGTGTACACAGTCTAAAACAGTCCAGATAGTGTCAGACTTCTCAGTAATTGTCGCTCCTAAAAACCAGTTAGGTTCTTATTGCGTCCGTGCTTGCATTTAAAAACAGCACGTGTGTGGCAGTCGGTGGCAGCGTACAGGTGCGCGTTTTGCACAAACTATTATATAACGCACAAGTCTAGTGTATAATACACGTCAGTCAGCAGTGTCTGATAGTGTCAGACTTCTCAGTAATTGTCGCTCCTAAAAACCAGTTAGGTTCTTATTGCGTCCGTGCTTGCATTTAAAAACAGCACGTGTGTGGCAGTCGGTGGCAGGGTACAGGTGCGCGTTTTGCACAAACTATTATATAACGCACAAGTCTAGTGTATAATACACGTCAGTCAGCAGTGTCTGATAGTGTCAGACTTCTCAGTAATTGTCGCTCCTAAAAACCAGTTAGGTTCTTATTGCGTCCGTGCTTGCATTTAAAAACAGCACGTGTGTGGCAGTCGGTGGCAGGGTACAGGTGCGCGTTTTGCACAAACTATTATATAACGCACAAGTCTAGTGTATAATACACGTCAGTCAGCAGTGTCTGATAGTGTCAGACTTCTCAGTAATTGTCGCTCCTAAAAACCAGTTAGGTTCTTATTGCGTCCGTGCTTGCATTTAAAAACAGCACGTGTGTGGCAGTCGGTGGCAGCGTACAGGTGCACGTTTTGCACAAACTATTATATAACGCACAAGTCTAGTGTATAATACACGTCAGTCAGCAGTGTCTGATAGTGTCAGACTTCTCAGTAATTGTCGCTCCTAAAAACCAGTTAGGTTCTTATTGCGTCCGTGCTTGCATTTAAAAACAGCACGTGTGTGGCAGTCGGTGGCAGCGTACAGGTGCGCGTTTTGCACAAACTATTATATAACGCACAAGTCTAGTGTATAATACACGTCAGTCAGCAGTGTCTGATAGTGTCAGACTTCTCAGTAATTGTCGCTCCTAAAAACCAGTTAGGTTCTTATTGCGTCCGTGCTTGCATTTAAAAACAGCACGTGTGTGGCAGTCATGGCAGGGTACAGGTGCGCGTTTTGCACAAACTATTATATAACGCACAAGTCTAGTGTATAATACACGTCAGTCAGCAGTGTCTGATAGTGTCAGACTTCTCAGTAATTGTCGCTCCTAAAAACCAGTTAGGTTCTTATTGCGTCCGTGCTTGCATTTAAAAACAGCATGTGGCAGTCGGTGGCAGCGTCAGGCTCCATATTGTCCCTGGATAGAGACGTGCATGATGGCCTGTAAACATGAAGTGCCCATTGTAAGGAAGTGGGTCTATTGTAGTATAGCCCTTAGGCAGGGCAGCCAAAAATTGGGAGGCTCCATATTGTCCCTGGATAGAGACGTGCATGATGGCCTGTAAACATGAAGTGCCCATTTTGAGGAAGTGGGTCTATTGTAGTATAGCCCTTAGGCAGGGCAGCCAAAAATTGGGAGGCTCCATATTGTCCCTGGATAGAGACGTGCATGATGGCCTGTAAACATGAAGTGCCCATTGTAAGGAAGTGGGTCTATTGTAGTATAGCCCTTAGGCAGGGCAGCCAAAAATTGGGAGGCTCCATATTGTCCCTGGATAGAGACGTGCATGATGGCCTGTAAACATGAAGTGCCCATTGTAAGGAAGTGGGTCTATTGTAGTATAGCCCTTAGGCAGGGCAGCCAAAAATTGGGAGGCTCCACATTGTCCCTGGATAGAGATGTGCATGAGGGCCTCAAAACATTGTTCCCATTGCAAAGGAGCGGGTCTCCTGTCGTTGTAATGCCCATTCAGAAAGAATGGGCGAAAAAATTTACCACTGGGGGTATACCTGAAACAACGGCTTAACTATTGTAACGGTCACCATGATGGCGCATGAGGAGAAGGAGGAGCAGTCCAGCGATTAGCCAAAGTCCAGAAGTGTGTTACCATGGGTGAGTGGAGGTACATGGCAAATTCCCGTTACAAACTTTAAATTCCGCTGTAATTTGCTGTTGGTGTGTGTGGTGAAGTCTGGCCAAATCCAACCCTTGTTCATCTTGATCAGAGTCAGCCTGTCAGCATTTACAGTTGACAGGCGGGTGCGTTTATCTGTAATGATTCCACCTGCGGCACTAAAAACACGCTCTGACAAAACGCTAGCGGCAGGGCAGGCCAGGACTTCCAAGGCGTAGAGAGCCAATTCATGCCACGTGTCCAGCTTGGATACACATTAATTGTAAGGCACAGAGGAATGTCGGAGTACAGTTGTTTGATCTGCAAGGTACTCCTTGAGCATCTGGGCAAACTTAGGATTTCTTGTGGCACTACCCCTCACCTCAGGGGCTGTGGTATGTGAGGGGCTGAGAAAACTGTCCCACATCTTAAAGACTGTTCCCCTACCTCTGGCGGATTGGACTTGTGCCCCTCTCGGCTGTACGCCTTGGTTGTCCACTGATTCCTGACCTATGCCGCTAGCGTTTTGTGAGGGGAATGCTTTGCCTACTTCCGTGACTATGGCCTTCTGGAACTGCTGCATTTTGCCTGACCTCTCCGCCTCGGGAATAAGAGACATAAAGTTGTCCTTTTAGCGTGGGTCTAACAGTGTTACCAACCAGTAATGATTGTCGGCCAAGATGTTCTTAACGCGAGGGTCACGAGACAGGCAGCTTACCATAAAGTCAGCCATGTGTGCCAGACTCTTAACAGCCATCACTTCAGTATCCTGACCAACACGATGACTGAACATGCTGTCCTCCTCCTCCTCCTCCTCCTCATCATCTACCCTGTCCTCTGGCCAGCCACGCTGAACCGAGGATATGACTGCATGTCATATCCTCAATTTGGCCAGAGAGTTGCTCCATGTCTTCATCCTCCTCCTCGTCATAGTCCTCCACTGCACGTTGTGATGAGACGAGGCTGGGCTGTGTGTTATCATCACCCACACCCACTACTGTTTCTTGCTCAAACTCATCGCGCTCCGCCTGCAATGCATCATGGTTGTTTTTTGAGCAGAGACCATTTTAGAAGGCAGAGAAGCGGTATGGTGACGCTAATAATGTCGTCATCGCCGCTCACCATCTTGGTGGAGTCCTCAAAGTTTTGGCGGATGGTGCATAGGTCGGACATCCCTCTCCACTCCTCAGGTGTTATGTGTGGAGTTTGACCCATTTCCCGACGGCTTAGGTGATGCAGGTACTCAACAACTGCCCTCTTCTGCTCACATATCCTGACCAACATGTGCAGAGTTGAATTCCAAAGCGTGGGGACATCACACACCAGTCTGTGTGCCGGAAGATGCAAACGGCGTCTTAAGCCGGCAAGGCCGGCTGAAGCAGTAGGTGACTTTCGAAAATGTGCAGACAGGCGGCAAACTTTTACCAGCAGATCAGACAGCTCTGAGTATGACTTTAGAAACCGCTGAACCACGAGGTTGAGCACATGGGCCACGCATGGAACATGTGTCAGCTGGCCTCGCCTCAAAGCCGCCACCAGGTTCCGGCCATTGTCACACACGACCTTTCCTGGCTTTAGGTTCAGAGTTGTGAGCCAGTGATCTGCCTGCTGTTTCAGAGCTGTCCACACCTCTTCTGCATTGTGGGGTTTGTCACCTATGCAGATTAGCTTCAGCACTGCCTGTTGCCGCTTCGCCGATTCAGTGCTGCAGTGCTTCTGTGTCGCCCTGGACAAGCCAGGGGCCACAGAGCACAACACTTAAACACCCCACACTCCCTGCAGGCATATCATAGTCAAAACACAAAATCCTAGTTGCCTTCCCCAGGGGCTGTTGTCCACACCAGGGTGTGGAGCCAGGCGGTTGGTCTCCACCCACCGAGGAGGAGGGAAAACACAGGCAGTGAGAGTTAAGCTAAGGAAGTGGAAGGAGGAAAGTAGTAGAGAGGAGAAAAGTGACAGCAAAGAGCCTGAAGTTGGTCCGGGTGTGTGGACCGGACAGGACAGCAAGGTTGGCAGGATGTGGTGACCGTCTGCAGTTGAGGCCGATTGGAGTCTGCCGTAAGGACCGTGGACGGGTGGTGACCCGGCCGTACCGGACCGGTATACAAAGAGAAGCCAGCACCATTGGCAGAGGACTTTCGGATCCCGGCAAGGCTTGGTGTCGCCGTGAATTTGCCAAATCCGTTAGTGAAGGGAACCTCAGGGTTTCCAAACAGCCAAGTCCAGATAGAAGGCAACCGTACAACCGTGAAGGGGAGACACCGCCACCGCCAAGGGCAACCGTCTCCCAGGGCCAGCGCCTGTGGGCAAAAGGGGCTCCTCCGGCCCATATCCAGGTCGGGGAGCGGGTTACCGTTGGGAAACCATCACTACCAACACTTAACTTAGGTGCAGGGAGAGACAGTCATCACTAACCTGCAGGGAGGAACAACCGCAGCCGTCCGAGTGACCCGTCCATCCAGCCACTTGTTTTACCGTGAACTGTGTCATCATCATTGGGCTGAGTGAGTACCTCCATGCCGTGCGGCACAGCGCTGCCCCTGCGACCCTGCACCTCATCAGGCCCCGCAACCCGCCTGTCATCCATCTCTACCCCATCACCAGGCCCCGGGACAACCAACCCCCCTACCCACGGAGGGGAGAAATAACAACAAAGCTGCTCCCTGTCACAGGCTCCCGGGATCCCCGTCCAGAGCAGCGGTGGTGTCCACACAATCACCACAACCGTGGGTGGCGTCACGGACAATATCCCCAAAACCCAAACCACCCCTTTTCACTCACGGGCGAGTAGCGCCGCTCGAGTCCCCGGGATCCGGCCATCGCTCGAGCCAACGAGCGATAGCAGCAGCCGTAGAGCAGTGTCTGCCGGACCCGAGCAGTGGGAGAGCGCACCGTCCCCTCCTCCGCCCGCGACACTTCCAGCTTGGGACTGGTGTGGAGGGTAAAGTGGATGAGGATGCGCAGGAGGAGGAGGAGGCTGAGGAGCATGACATTCCGGAGCTGTAGAGTGTGTGTGAAACCCTGACTGAGGTAGGGCCTGCAAAACTTGGTGTGTGAAGGACGTGTTCCGTCCCTCGCTCAGACTGGGTCCCAGCTTGCACAATATTAACCCAGTGTGACGTCAACGAGATGTAGCGGCCTTGCCCACATGCACTTGTCCACGTGTCTGTGGTTAGGTGGACTTTGGCTGAAACAGCGTTGTTCAGGGCACGTGTGATGTTTTGTGACACGTGGTGGTTATGCAATGCGGGGACGGCACACCGGGAGAAATAGTGGCGGCTGTGGACCGAGTAACGTGGGACAGCTGCCACCATCAGGTCGCGGAATGCTTCTGTCTCAACCAGCCTAAAAGGCAACATTTCCAGCGCAAGCAGTCGCGAAATGTTAGCATTTAGAACTGTGGCATGTGGGGTGTTGGCAGTGTATTTGCGCCTGCGTTCAAAGGTTTGCTGAATGGATAACTGAACGCTGCGCTGGGACAAGGACGTGCTTGATGATGGTGTTCTTTCTGCGTAGGCAACTGCAGGTGCAGGAGTGGAGGAGGCTTGTTCTCAGGCAGCATGGACAGGGGATTGGCTCGCATGCACAACCAGCGAAGACGTAGCAGTGACATCAGCAAGCACTGCTCCTCGACTCTGTTGTACTTCCCACAAAGTCGGGTGCTTGGCTGACATGTGCCTGATCATGCTGGTGGTGGTCAGGCTGCTAGTTTTGGTACCCCTGCTGATGCTGGCATGGCAGGTGTTGCAAATGGCCTTTTTAGAATCATCTGGAGCCAACTTAAAAAACTGCCAGTGTCAGAGTTCCGGGTTTTCCAGTTTTCTTTTGAAAGAGCTTGCCCTTTGTTAACATGGAGTTTTCTGTTCTGTTGCCCTACTTCCTGTCCATCTGTTTAAAAGCCGCCCCTAAAGCTTAGTCCAGTGCCTGAGTATACTGCTTCCTGTGTGCTCCTGCCCTGCTGCTTTTGGTTCCTGATTGTTATTCGGATCCTCTTGGAAAACAACCGACACCGACTCTGGACTTCATCTGGTATCATCTAGCTGTGCCCGGACTCCGTTTGCCGTCTTTGGTCGGCACTTCTGCCCGGTTCCTTCCGTTTAATACCACTCTGGACTCACATCACGTACGGACATTTTTGGACTTACCTATTGCCCTTTTGTGTCCCGGCTGCTGCGCATTTAGGGCTTCTGGGGTGATTGCCAGACAGTCCCTGTATAGGGGTTCACTCTTGGTGGTCTCCCTGGGGGAGTCCGGTGCGCGGTCCCGGGAATTCCCTTTCGCTCCGTCCCTGGAAGGTATTTCCTGTATTTATGTTCTACTGTGTTTTTGTTCCGTTTATGTACATATTTGCTGGTTGCATATTATAAACGTCTTGCACCAAGAACTCGTCTCTGGTTGTCATTGCCCTAACGCAATCGAAATCCTCAATACATACAATAGTATTACAGCCAGACTCGGGAAGACCTAACATTTGTACAGGCACCTTGTGTCGTGTTGTTCCGGGGAACAGTTGCCTGACGTCTGCCTGGGGCCACCACTCTGCTTCTTACTGCCTGTTGGGATGCTACGCCTCCCTCCCCCTGTGCACTGCTGTCCTCGCTCTGCATATCCTCCTGCCAGGTTGGGTCAGTTACTGGATCATCCACCACGTCGTCTTCCTCTTCCGCACCCTGCTCCTCCTCCTGACTTCCTGACAATTGTGTCTCATCATCGTCCACCCCTTGTTGAGACACGTTGCCAACTTCGTGAGAACGTGGCTGCTCAAATATTTGGGCATCTGTACATACAATCTCGTCATGGCCCACTTCAACAGGAGCTGGCGAGAGGCCAGAATTTGTGAATGGAAACGTGAACGAACAGCTCTTCCGAGTGTACAAGTGTGGGATCAGTAATGTCCGTGGACGTGTACTCGGCCTGGTGGTAGGAAGGAGGATCAGGTTCTGAAATGTGCGGTGCAGTATCACGGCTACTGACACTTGACCGTGTGGAAGACAGAGTGTTTGTGGTGGTGCCAATCTGACTGGAAGCATTATCCGCTATCCAACTAACAACCTGTTGACACTGGTCTTGGTTCAAGAGCGGTGTACTGCTGCGGTCCCCAAGAATTTGGGACAGGACGTGCGAGCGACTAGATGTGGCCCTTTGTTGTGGCGAAATTAGAGCTTGCACACAACCTCGGTCTCTGCCTGCACCACCATCACGTCCACTTCCTTGTTCGTTGACAACGCCCTTGCGCATTTTGCAATGCTGTGCTGATGTGTATTATTCACTAGACTTGTGCGTTATATCCAAGTTTTTGCAAAACTCACACAAATGCAGCGGAAAGCTGCCACCAACAGGCACACACGTGCGGTTTTTAAATGCAAGCACGGAGGCACTAAGAACCTAACAGGTCTCTATCCAGGGACAACGTGGAGCCTCCCAATTTTTGGCTGCCCTGCCTAAGGGCTATACTACAATAGACCCACTTCCTTCCAATGGGCACTTCAGGTTTACAGGCCCTCATGCACGTCTCTATCCAGGGACAACGTGGAGCCTCCCAATTTTTGGCTGCCCTGCCTAAGGGCTATACTACAATAGACCCACTTCCTTCCAATGGGCACTTCAGGTTTACAGTCCCTCATGCACGTCTCTATCCAGGGACAACGTGGAGCCTCCCAATTTTTGGCTGCCCTGCCTAAGGGCTATACTATAATACACCCACTTCCTTCCAATGGGCACTTCAGGTTTACAGGCCCTCATGCACGTCTCTATCCAGGGACAACGTGGAGCCTCCCAATTTTTGGCTGCCCTGCCTAAGGGCTATACTACAATAGACCCACTTCCTTCCAATGGGCACTTCAGGTTTACAGGCCCTCATGCACGTCTCTATCCAGGGACAACGTGGAGCCTCCCAATTTTTGGCTGCCCTGCCTAAGGGCTATACTACAATAGACCCACTTCCTTCCAATGGGCACTTCAGGTTTACAGGCCCTCATGCACGTCTGTATGCAGGGGCATTGGTGAACCTCACAATTTTGGACTGCCCTGGCAAAGTTAAATACTACAAAGACTCACTTCCTCAAAATGGGCACATTAGACTCAAGAGGCCTTCATGTACGTCTCTTCTCAGGGACATCGGAGTGCCACACAATGTTTTCACGTAAAATCTTTCATGTATTAATCTCAAAAAGTAACATACACCAGCTCTATCTCACTATTGCGTATGTGCCCTTAACATTTCTGCCATGAAAAATCATTTTGGGGTCATTTTGGAAGGTTTTCTGGTGAGTCCGTAAAAATGGCGTGAAACGCGGACAAAATTGTTCACAGCTGTGACTTTTGAGTGATAAATGCTTCAAGGGGTCTTCCCCATGCTGTTGCCATGTCATTTGAGCACTCTTCTGAGACTTTTGTGCCATTTTTAGGGTTTCTCCATGCTGCCGGGGGGTCATTTCACAAAAATACTCGGGTCTCCCATAGGATAACATTGGGCTCGTTGCTCGGCCCGAGTACACGAGTATCTTGGGAGGCTCGGCCCGAGCTTCGAGCACCCGAGCTTTTTAGTACTCGCTCATCACTAATTATTATCCAATTGTTGGTATTATAAGGCAGTTTCTCCCTATCTTGTGTATGGACGATACAATTAAAACTATTCTTGACAGTGGGGTGAGATTTGTGCCAAAACGTAACCGCACAATCGCAGCTGCGATTTCCCCGAGTGACCAAATTGGTCGCACCGGTGTGGACCCCCATAATTGGCTCTCTGTTGTGGGCTCGTATAAGTGTGGCCAGAGAGTATGCGGCTTATGTAAATGTCTAATGTAAAGAAAATCACCTCCAGAGTTACTAAAAAAGAATATAACATCAATTCTTTCATCAATTGCGGGACTACCCATGTCATTTATGTTATAACATGCAACTTGTGCGACGTCCAGTATGTGGGTAGTACGTGCCGCAGCTTGAGACGCAGAATTTCTGAACACTTGTACGATGCTGGCAACAGGAGTAGTAGGAGCCCATCGGGCGCATCACAACACTTCATTTCTATCCATGGGGGCAGCACTGATAGCAACCGAGTGAGTGCCATAGAAAAAATTGTGCTGCCACGGCGGGGTGGAGACATGGTGAAAATTATGCGTAAAAAAGAAGCCAAATGGATTTTTTTGTTAGAAACCAGAGCGCCTTCGGGTATGAATCTGAGAGATGAACTCAAAAATGTTTATTAGAAAAATACCATAAAACATATCATTATTATAAAAAAATAATGTAACTCCACTTGGAGCCTTTTTTCATAGTATTTAATCTCTCAGTTTTAACCCTATCCCTTGTTTCTACTTTCTGTATATGTATGTGTGCATCATCTACACGAATATATACTTATAGGTTACATATATACTTGCGGTGCATATTGTTTTCATGCAGAATTATTTTTTGCTTGCAACATTCTTCTAGCTAAATGGTTCTTGATGTTTGATTTTTTTTGCCTATTTCTTTTGTTTTCTGTGTGTGTCTTCCATAACATTTTCATGGTGTTTTTCATTGTTCTATTCTGGAAACTGCTGGTTGATTTTCCACCTGATTCTACTTGTGTGATGTCATATCCTTTTTACACACCTTTTTTCTTTTAAATCCCTACCCTGCTTTGTAACATTATGGATTGGGACTAACGCTCGAAACGCGTACCATCTTCTATACCCCTCATCTCCATGGGGATTTTTATGTATAGGATGTGAGTTTTCCATCACCTTTTTAATGCATATCCAATAAAGAACTTCTTTTATATTACTCGGACGTGAATTCTGGAAAAATCTTTTCTCTCTGCTTATGTGGAGTGGAGTATTGGGGATGTGGGGGCCATTATGCTAAGGTATGTATAGAATAGAGCTCTGAGGGACACCATGTGGTGTATAGGGGAATTGGAGGGCTGTAAGTGAATCATACTGTGGATAGGGGAGTTGTGAGAGCCATCATACTGTGCAAATGAGAGCTTTGAGGACATCATACTGTGTATCGGGAAGCTATGTGAGCCATCATAACTAGAGTTGAGCGATGTTCGAGGTTCACCAATTTCATGTTCGAGTGATTTTGGGGGGTGCTTGAGAGAGAACTCGAACTCGAGCTTTTTACTAAAAGCTTGTCAATTCGAGTAACATTCGAGAACGGTTCGATCACCAAAAGCAGGGCTTTTTACAGCTATGTGTGCAGGGATCCATCGCTGGCAGCCTGCGGTAAGCTGGTAACCAAGGTAAATATCGGGTATTCAAGCAAAGCGCTTTGGTTAGTAACCCGATGTTTACACTGGCTATGTGTGCAGGGAGCCGACATTTCCCCGCTCGGCTCCGCCCCCTCCTGCACTCGGCATGTACACACACACACACTCACACTCACCTGTCCCCAGCCATGCAGTCCCCGACACTGACGTCCTCAGCGCCACCTGACCCTGCTCGGCTCCATCCACCTCGCACTCCGCCACCCGCACACATGGCCCCGCTCGGCTCCACCCACCTCGCACTCCGCTGCCCGCACACATTAACCTCGCTCGGCTGCACCCACCTCGCACTCCGCTGCCCGCACACATGGCCCCACTCGGCTCCACCCACCTCGCACTCCGCTGCCCACACACATGGCCCCACTCGGCTACACCCACCTCGCACTCAGCTGCCCGCACACGATACTCCGCTCGGCTCCACCCACCTCACACTCCACTGCCCGCACACAATACCCCGCTCGGCTCCACCAACCTCGCACTCCGCTGCCCGCACACATGGCCTTACTCGGCTCCACCCACCTCGCACTCCGCTGCCCGCACACATGACCCCGCTCGGCTCCACCCACCTCGCAATCCGCTGCCCGCACACATTCTCGGTGGCCGGCTATTGTGAATGATCAGCTGATTGCTCTCATTAGCCAGCCGCCGGGAGATCATCTGTTCGTTCTTACCTGCAGTGATGAAGTCCTGCCCTCCCGACGTCAGCGCTGTCACTGTCCTCCATGGCCGCTGCTTGTCACATCTCCTCTCGCAGCCGACCCGAGACTGTCACTAGCGGTGACGTCACAGGCTCCCCCGATACTTGGTTGTGAAGGCGGCGGTCATTGAACTCAGTGACAGCTCTGCTATCAGGAGTGCAGCGATCACCGCAGGTAATGTACCTCGTTAAGCTCCTGACAGCAGAACTTGTTATGCCCTGCAGTGACCTGGGCTGACCTATTGATGTTAGCTCAGGTCACTGCACTGCTCTTCCAGCCAATATGGAACATTCTGTTCTTCATTGACTGGGACAATGACTATGGTATGGATCGTCATGGGAACCCCTTGGATTACACCAGACCTGGGTTTGTTTTTCTTTTTAATAAATTGGTGAAAGAGGGAATGTTTTGGGGAGTGTTTTTTTCAAATAAAAATTTGTTTGTCGTCTATTTTTTTTTATTACTGACTGGGTTGGTGATGTCGGGTATCTGCTAGACATCACTAACCCCAGGGCTTGATGCTAGGTGACATTATACATCTGGAATTAACCCCATATATTACCCCGTTTGCCACCGCAACAGGGCAACGGGATGAGTTGGGGCAAAGCATCAGGATTAGCGCATCTAATGGATGCGCCACTTCTGGGGTGGCTGCGGTTTGCTATTTTTAGGCTGGGGAGAGTCCAATAACCATGGACCTCCCTAGTCTGAGAATATCAGATCCCAGCTGTCCGCTTTACCTTGGCTGGTGATCCAATTTTGGGGGGACCCCCACGTGTTTTTTTTATTTTGTAATTATTTATTTAATTTAAAATAACAGCGTTGGGTGCCACAGTTTTGGATTACCAGCCAAGGTGAAGCTGCCAGCTGTGGTCTGCAGGCTGCAGCCGTCTGCTTTACCCTAGCTGAGTATCAAAAATAGGGAGAACCCCACGTCATTTTTTTTTTAAATTTATTTATTTTTTTGGCTAAATTACTGTAACTTAGTATTCCAGACACTTTTAGGATGGCAGAAAAAGTGTCAGCTCTTTGGGCAAATAAAATTACGTGGCAAAAGTGGGCAGGTGGGTACAGTGGCCGGGTTCTGTGGGTACCAGGACAGGAAAGGAAAACTACGTTACTATTCCAGACACTTTTAGGATGGCAGAAAAAGTGTCAGCTCTTTGGGCAAATAAAATTGCGTGGCAAAAGTGGGCAGGTGGGTACAGTGCCGGGGTTCTGTGGGTCAGTGGACAGGAAAGGAACAGTAACTTAGTCTTCCAGACACTTTTAGGATGGCAGAAAAAGTGTCAGCTCTTTGTGCAAATAAAATTGCGTGGCAAAAGTGGGCAGGTGGGTACAGTGCCCGGCTTCTGTGGGTACCAGGGCAGGAAAGGAAGCCTCACTTCCTATCCCTCCTAATGATGAAATGCAGCAAGGAATTCCCTGAGCTGAGGTACACAGACGCTGTTATCTAAAGCTGTACACAGCGCTTGCACGAACCTGTCTAGCAGCTATGGCTATGAACACCTGGAAATCAGCCCTGAAAAGGGCTGAAATAACCATCAGTCCCTAATCCCTAGAGCACTGTGTAGCTTGCACTATGTCTATAGCGCACACAGGAGACTTGGCGGCAGCAGCGTGAGCAGTGACTGTCACCCACAAGCACAAAGGAGATAATGGCGGCGACAGGGGAAATGGCTGTATTTTTTATAAGGCAAGGACATGTGACATTCACAGCCTATGACACATGCCCTTGCTTGTCTGGCAAAAATACACTTAGCTATGTGTGTGTCTGTGATTGGCTGACATTCTGGCCCGCCCAACTGCACGCGCGCTTAGGAGAAAACAAAAAAAAATTGGTGACCGGCATTCTATCAGCAGTGCACCACAGATCTAAACCACGCCCCCCGCACACTATACGCTGAAATTTGATAATAGCGTGAATCACAGTGACTCACACTATAAAAGTGAAAAGCCAGCTAGTAACTAGCTAGGCTTTTTGGTGATCGAATCATTCTCGAACGTAACTCGAACTGTCGAGCTTTTAGCAAAAAGCTCGCGTTCGAGTTCGAGCACCCCCGAAAATCACTCGAACATGAAATTGGTGAACCTCGAACCTCGCTCATCTCTACTCTTTACTACTGCAGTAGCCTCCTCTGTGGACTCCCTGATAACACTCTAGCACCTCTCCAGTCTGTCTTTAACTTTGCTGCCCAGCTAGTCCACCTCTCGCCTTTATACTCCTCTGCTTTTCCCCTCTGCAAATCAATTAATTGGCTCCCAATTCCCAAACCTATCCAATTTAAGTTACTAACACTGACCTACAAAGCCATCTATAATTTGTCTTCCCCATATATCTCTGAACTAATCTCCCGATATCTGCCACGACATAATGCCAGTCCTTCCAAGATTTCCTTCAATCCTCCTTCCTGTACATTCCTCACGCAATTGCCTGCAAGATTTCTCCCAAGTAACCCCCATCCTTTATAAGTCTGTGCCCCAACACATCCAATTCACATTCATAACTTTCCGGTGGAACTTCAAAACCCGTCTCTTTAGAGTGTGATGCCCTGGCAAAACCAGGTAGTCACACATAGGCCCCCGCATAACACCTTCCCTCACCTAGGTGACACACAGCTGACCGGAAACCCTAGTCACCCTACCTTAGGGCAAGACAGGCACACCAGTGGGCGGGACCAGGCGGTTAGGAAACGCTCACCTAGGGGTCTAGACAGCCAAGGGCGGGAAAACAAGGAGAATAAGTCTGTAGTTCCAGTTGAGAGGAGTGTGGGCTGGAGCTAGGTGTAGCTCCAGCAGAGGAAGTTCAAGTTGAACAGTGCCAGGGTCGGAGCGCTGGTACCTTGCCTAGGTGGCAGACGTTGGTCTCCGTCAGCAGGAGACGGGAAGACGGCTTGGTAGATCCGAGGAGGACTGGAGAAGGGTTGGAGCCCGTTGGTACCAACTCTGGAGACCCGACCGGAAACCGTGCACAGAGGGGGTACTCGGACCCTGAAGCCAGCCGGCCTAGCTAATTAACCGATTGGGTGCAGGATTACAGGTCCTGTCCTAACCTAAGTCCCTAAAAGTAAACAACCACCCACAGAGAGGGATCGGGCAACCGCCAGGGCCCATAGATCCCACGGGTCAGCGTCAGATGGGCACGGCTCCTCAGGCCCACAGAAAGCCGGGAGCGGACTCCTGAGTTCCACACCAGACAGTCCACAATACACAAAAACAGTGCAGAGGAAAGGACAGCAACCACCAGCCCGGGTGAGCGGACCAGAGTACAACCGGCTGCGGCGGCCGGCCACCAGCACCTTGGTTTACCAATAGACTTGTGTGATTCATTCAATAGTGAGTAACCAACTGTCCCCATGGTCCATCTGGCCCCTGCCGTCGCCAAATCCTGCACAGAGACACTGAGCCCCGGGGCAACCATCCCTACCCACGGAGGGGTTAACATCCGGCTGCCATTCCATCCCCCTGGATATCCTACTACAGCAGCGGTGGTGTCCCACCACACACACCGTGGGTGGCGTCACAGACATTCTACAATCAATCCCGTACAAATACGTCCCCCTTTTTATTCGGAGTGTCCGCGCAACCCCCGGGTCCGGGGAGCCCCTCGAGCCGTACCGTAGGCCCCGGATCCGAGCAGCGCCGTCTGCTGGCACGGGGGAGGCACAAGAGCAGCTTACAGAATGCAATGACCGCACTGCCACCTCACCACCACCGGAGCAGCCCCTAACTCCGTGAACCTATTGTCTTCTTCCTCATTATCCTGTAGAATATAAGCCCATAAGGCTAGGGCCCTCTCACCTCTTTACTAGTCTGTTACTATTAGTTTATTCATTGTAATTTTATGTTTTGTATGTAATCCCTTCTCATTTACAGCACCATGGAATTAATGGTACTTTAAAAAATAAATCATGAAGTCATTAATATTATTATTATTTATCTTCATTACCCTTACACTAGGTATGCACCTAATTATACCCTCATCCTGAGCATCCACTATCCCACCCTCCCTTTTTTATGTATTTGTGGATGCTACTACAAGGCTACCACCTATTGAGACCAGCTGAAGAGAAAGGCTGCTCTCCGCTAATACAGATTCAGATGAAAATGAGAGTTTTGCTATCCTGTCTGAGAATAACATTATTTAGGGACAGACAAGGCCGGCTTCAAGTTTTTGTGGGCCCAGGGCGAATTAGTCTCAGTGGGTCTCATGCACATGCAGACACGCACATACACATATATGCACATATACAGGCATACGTACACAGTCATATTTGAAGACAAATTCACAAAAAATACATATAAAGTGACATAAATATATACACAGTCCAATACGCTTAGAAAAAAACCAAAGAGAAAATTGCATGAAAAATACCCTGACTATAAATAAATAAATTGCAAGTGCTTAATAACAGGGTACTTAGTATATACATTTTTGCAAAAAGGTAAAAAGCTGTCTCACCTCGTCAAGGTGTACCCATCTGAGACAGTCCCTAACCTACTGAAGTTAAAAACATTATCAATACCTGACTTGTGTCATGTCAAACTCCAATATGAATGGTGGCAAGTGGTCAGCTGTGTCCCAGATTAAATACACAGTGAAGTGAGACGCAATTAGTTGTTCAGTCTCAGTATTAGGAGGGCTGCGCCCCCAACTTGCAAAAAAGCAAGATAACATACAAAAAACACAAAAAACCTGAGCTGAAACAATGTTCAGTAAACATGCAACATTAAGCATGTGAATTGCAGCCTTAAGACTAGAAAAAAACCAAAGAGCAAATTGTCCTATACGCTTATATAGCACCCATGGGGCAGAGGGTTGAATACTCGTCGCCGGGCCGGTAATGTCAGGTCTGTGATGTCACGGGTGGACCTGTCCGGCTTCGTGGCCCCGAGATGTACACCAAAAAGGGAATGGAGATGGGATGAGGATGGGTGATGATGAGGATTATAGGAGTTGTAGTTGTCTCGTGACGCTACCTGCGGTATGCGGCCTGGGTTTAGCCACTGCTGCGGTCGCTGTCCTCTGGGGTGGATGGTATTGCAGCAGGGATAGTTCAGCTTACAGCAGGTGAAGCTAGGCCCCAGGGAGGATGATGGGGGTTGTAGCAGTGGCTGTTGGCACCAGAGTATGGGGCGCTGGCAATGATCAGTGGTTGCGGTTCAAGGTGCTTACTCACTGTCCGCAAGGTGCCTGGAGGTGCCGGTCTTCGCCGTGATGGGCCCCAGCCAATCCCGGATAATTCGGAGGTCACCGCCGGTGTTCCCACTGTGTGTCCTTTCTGGTCGGGGTCCCTCCAAACCCGTGGATGGAATGTGGAACGGACTGTGGGTATTTCCTGCACTCTCCACAGACCCTGGAATCCCTGGTAGCTGTGGAGAACCCGGGCTGAGCTGCCTGCTCCAAGCCGTGGGTCCTGTGGTGCTCCTGGAAGTGTCAGGTAGAGAAAAATGCCTGGACCGAGGTCCTGACTGTGCTCTTCACCCCCAGCTGTGCCCGGGGTTAACTGACTATGTGTGAAGATGCTCCTTCCTTTTCCCCAAGCGGGGCCCGTGTCGCGGGCGGAGGGGCACGCTCGCCACGCTACGCTCGCTAACGCTCGGGTCCGGCGCTGCTGCTGCTCGGTGGCTTGAGCGGTGGGCCGGATCCGGGGACTCGAGCGGCGCTCCTCGCCTGTGAGTGAAAGTGGTAGTTTGGTTTGGGGATTTGGTCCGTGACGCCACCCACAGGTTGTGGTGAGGTTGGGCACAACCGCTGCTGGTGACGGGAATCCCGGGAGCGATGGTAGGGAGCAGCTGGGATGTTGTTCTCCCCCTCCGTGGGTAGGGGTTGGTGGTCCCGGGGCCCGGTGAGGTGATGGGGAGGCAGGGTCGGGAAGGTGCAGGGTCGCTTGGATTATGCAGCGCGGTGCCGGATGGGACTAGTGTACTCACTCAGCCACAAATGTACGCAAAGTCTCTGGTAAACCAAACGGCTGGATGGACGGGTCCCGCAGCCGGCTGCTGTAGTTTCTCCCGGACGGGTGGTGGTGGCTGCCTTTCCCTGCACCTGTGTGTATGTTCGGTCCTGATGGATTCCCACCAGTAACCCGCTCCCCAGCGTATATATACGCCGGAGGAGCCCCTTTTGCCCGCAGGCTCTGGCCCTTGGAACTCTAGCTGTGGCGGTAGCTGTATTTCCTTTTGCTGGTTGGACGGTTGCCTTCAATCGGGTCTTGGCTGTTAGGAAACCCCTGGGGTTCTGGTCACTGACGGATTTGACCTCTAATGGCGGCTCCAAGCCTGGTCGGGGTCCGCAGGCCCTGCCTGAGTGTGCTGGCTTCACTTCGCTCCCCGGATCGGGACCGGCGGGTCACAGCCCAACCCCGGTCCTACGGTTCCGCGTTGATCTGCCTCTCCTGCAGACGGCCACCACCGTCTGCCAACCTTGCTCTTAGTGCCTGGGCTCCCTCCCAGACACCAGCAGTAGCTCCTCTCACTTTCACTGCTCAACACTATCTGCTTCCTTTTCCCGCCTCCAGGACTGTGAACTCCTCAGTGGGCGGGGCCAACCGCCTGGCTCCTCCCCACCTGGTGTGGACATCAGCCCCTGAAGGGAGGCAACAAGGATTTTATGTCTGGCTGATGTGCCTGTCTCAGGGTGGGGGTGCGTGTTGTAGTACCTGTGACGACCTGGCTGGTCCAGGGCGCCACACCCGCCCCCCAGGTGGTTGTCCTAGTGACTGGGAAAGTCCCATGCCTCATGATGGCCACTCCCCTATCTACCCTAGGCCAACCCCAGTGGGAAAGCACCTAACTGTGTGTGGTTTGTGAATGTGAGAAACACCAGCAGTTAACCTCTTCCTTACCCGGGATGAGTACAACATCTTCAGTGAGATGCAGTACCCTGTGGGTACTGAACCTTAAGGGGCGCCACACTGACATAGATAGATACACATCATACATGCACACACAGATACATTAGAGATATTTTTAATATGAGGAAGTCGGCAGCAGCCTCACTCAGATCCCCTGCTTGTCTCCGTCCAGCTCCTCCTGGACATGTGGCTGGGCAGGCCATGCTGTGTGATGGCTGTCACTAATGACATGGCCGCGCACAGTGCACTAAGACTTCTGTATATCCCCGGGCGATTTTCCATTTTTCCGTTTTCTTCCAAGAGCCATAACATTTTTATTTTTCCATCAATCATGCCATATGAGAGCTTGATTTTGCGGGACGAGTTGTACTTTTGCATAAAACCATTAGGTTTACCATATAATGTACTGGAAAATGGCAAAAAAATTCCAAGTGTGAAAAAAATTGCAAAAATAATGGGACTGCCTGATTGTTTTTGGGATATTTTTTTCACCATGTAAGACTGATGTATCGGTGTGATGCCTCAGGTCAGTACGAGTTCATAGACACTAAACATGTATAGGTTTACTTTTTTCTAAGGGGTTAAAAAAATTCACAAGTTTGTCCAAAAAAAGACGCTGTTACGCTTTACTACTGGGTGTTCTGAGGAAGTGCAATACAAACTCCACTAGATGGCAGCAGAGTGGAGAAAGAGCAGAATAAAGCTGCAAAGTAGTAGTACTGTGAAGTCACCACAAGGTGGCAATAGAATAGTCAGACAAGCCAGGAGGGATACTACAGGTCAGGCCCCCTTCACACGCACGTGTCTCCAGTACGTGCTAGGTCCGTGCCCGCATGTACCGGAGACACGAGCACACGTAAACCCATTAAAAACAATGGGTTTATGTGCATGCACATGTTTAGCCATTGGCCCGAGCCTCCGTGTGGAGCATGTCCGTGTTTCTCCGGCACCACGGGTGTCACGCGGCCCGCACACGTACCACATGGATGTAGTGTGAATGTGGGTCCACGTGACACGCGGCGGAGAAACACACGTGTCATTTAAAAAATGAAAAAAACACATACTCACCTCCACGAGCCCTCAGTCTCTGCCGCGGCTGTCACCTACATCCGTCCCCCAGTGAATTTGAACAACGCATCTCCTTCACTGGGGGCTGGAAGCAGCGTCAGCGGGGCATGGCCTGTGCCGGACACTGTCAGTCAGCACTACAGACAGCTCCAGAAGAAACAGGTAAGGCGGGGCTGTCCGTTCTCCGTGTGTTATTACATATAACACATGGAGAACACACTTAGTGCCATAAACACGGCACACGGAGGGGAAAACGTACCTTTGACACGTCCGTGAAACACGTGTGAAGCCCCACAGGTGTAGTGTCGGTGCATTACCTTCAGGGACTCCACTCGGCTGGATCTGTCACAGGTAGGAGATCTTCTTCTTGTCGTGACGCCACTCTCAGTATTGCGGTCAGTGGGGACCGCCACTGCAGGTTAAGGGACGCCTGGGGCTGATGGTGAGTGCAGTTAGTTGGAATAGCCTCCTGAGAGTGAGGCAAGCCCCAGGGCCCGGTGTAGGTGCGTAGTACCACAAGGCGCAGAATGACTCAACACAGGCAGGATGTCTTTCAGGGTTTTTACTCACAGTTGATGGCAGGGTGAGTGACCCGGGCGTAGCTGGGATGAACCAAGTGGGAACCAAGTGTCCTTCAGGCTGACTTGTGAGGGTGACTACTAACTCGCCTTCCTTAGCCCTTGGTGGTTTGGGGTAACCCCGACTTTGAGTCCCTATGGGGGTCACCCAGGGAAGATGCTGCAGCCTCTCTCCCCTTCGTTTGCCGTTTGCTTGTCGCCTGGACCAGGCCACTCCAGCTGCTTGCCTCCTGTGACCTATGGGCCCTAACTGTGGCTACGTGGCTGCGGCTTTCGTGGTGTTGTGGCGTGGGCTTTGAGAGCCCCACACCGGCAGGTTTAGCAAAAGAAAGCTGGATCTATCTCCGCTTCGGGATCTGCCGCCCGTTTGGGCCTGGTACTCTCTAGCAGTCTCCTTACTTCCCACTCCGTGCTCTCTCTTTAGCTGAAGATGGATTTCGGGTAGCACTCCTAGTTGACCGTTCTCCCCCGTCAGTAGCCACTGCGCGGACGCTGTCAGACTACAGCAGCCCAGGGGAAGGGGTCAGCTCTCCTCGGAGCTCCCTGGACTCTGCTCTGAACCGGCTCACATCTGGGACCTTCACTGCTGCTCCTGTCTGAGCTTCACTTTCCTGCTCCTCACTCCTCCACACTCTGCTGCAGACTCTAGACTGTTTACTCCTCCTTCTCTTTTCCCTTTTGTGCCTGCCTACGCCACCTAGCAACCAGACTCTCTTACCACACCCCTTGAGAGGAGATGGAGGCTTTTGGCCCCCTCCACTATTCCAGTGAAGGTCAAGGCTTTTCCCCCTCCTGGGATCCCCAGGGGTCCTCTCATGGGTACATGTGTGAGACCTGATCACTATGCGCCTGTGTACCACACCCCAGTCAGCCTTCTGGATTACCTGTATTGTACTGTCCCCAGCATGGGTGCAGTACTCAGTGGTGCCTGACCAGGTCAGGGGCGCCACATTCCCCCTTAGTTATCACCAGCACGTCCTCGGGCTGCAAGACAACATTTTAAAATGCATAAAACATTAAAACATGTAAAACATTTAAAAGCACCAGGTACCATACATCACCACCCTCCACCCACAAGTCCGTTAACCCACCCAAAACCCTCTCACGTTGGCCGCGCCTTCAGCCACTTCTGGCAGGATGTAGAGGCGGCTTTCATGGGCTGGTGGTCTTCAGGGTATACCTGGCCTGGTGGATCCGCGCCTTCAGCCACTTCTGGCAGGATGTAGAGGCGGCCTCCACAGTTGGTGCTGACCAGGTACCCTCTTTGTGGTGGAGAGCCAGGCCCCATAAACAGGCATGCTCTCTGGTCGCAGGCGAGCCAAGGCCCTATATACGGACGGGCTCCTCCTGGTTGCAGACGAGCCAAGCCCCTAAACAGGCTGACTCTGGTGGTGGTGGTGCCCTTTTGGTGTAACTATTTACACTGCGAGAGTTTGTGGCTATAGCCAGTTCATAGCCTTAAGGTTTATGGTTTTCTCACAATAGTTTATGTGGGCACATTCTTGAACTTTAAAACGTTGCAAAACAAACTTTCCAAACTGGTCAAAACTTGCTGTACTTTACTTAAACTTATGCAGATTCCTCTTCACCAGGGCTTGGGCCTGTAGGGCTGCGGCACCTGTTGGTTTCTTGACCTTTTTCCTCATCTGTAGTGGTCTCATCATTAGGTCTTTGGTCTTTTCTTTCTTTATTACTGTCTTTCCTTTCTTCTTTGGGACATGGTACTACATCTAGCGCGTACCAGCCTCTTTCTCCTTGGTGCATGGTGAACTGTACGGAATCTCCCATTTTTAAGTTTCTGCCAGGGTGTCCTCTGGGCAGATTAGCTCTGACGTCTCTCCTATTGACAAAAATGACTTCTTTGATACCAGGTGCTACGATGAACCCGTATCCTGACTTGAGGCTGAAGTCCTCCACTACTCCTCTGCAAAGGGGTCCTCGGACCTGTGCTTTGGCTCTTCTCAGGAACCTTTTTTCTTGTAGGTCTCTGGCCGTGATGTCATCTCTCTGCTCTGGGGATGGCGGTGCAGGGGAAAACTGAGTTCTGCTGCGGCGCTGTGTCTTGCGGGCTGGATTCTGCGAAGTGCAGCTTACAAGCTCCCAGGTAGGGCGGTTGGGCAGGTCTTCTTCGTCAGCAGGAGGTGTCAGGTCTTCTTCGTCAGCAGGAGGTGTCAGGTCTTCCTCATCCCAGCGGGAATATGGCAGCATCTCCGGCTCTGGGTATGGATCCGCTGCTGGTGGCTCCTGAGTCAGCTCCTCAGTTTCTTGCCCTCCTCTCCCCCTTAGTTCTTCGCTGCACTCTGGTCGTGGCAGCGCCGGGGATGAGTGTTCCTCAGCTGGCCCAGGCGGTGGACTCTTCAGCGTGGTTGCTGCAGGGGTTGCCTTAGGGGTGTGCGGAGGGAGCATGTACTGGTCCACCATCTCCTGTGGGAACTTGGCCTCCAGGTCAGCCTTCAGCTGCCAGTATGCGGAGTCTTCACCTATCAGGGATTTCCTTGCAGGGACCTCCTTAGACTGGGGAGCGGTGTCTGCTCTGGCCTTGCAGGCCGGGGTAAATGGTGATGCAATCTCTTGGCGGGCCGCGCCCTGTATGGCGGCGGCCTGGTCTTGGCGGGCCGCGCCTGGCATGGCGGCGGCCTGGTCTTGGCGGGCCGCGCCCTGTATGGCGGCGGCCTGGTCTTGGCGGGCCGAGCCTGGCGTGGCGGCGGCCTGGATCTGCGTCGCTGTTGCGGCCAGTTCTTGGCGGGCCGGACTGGGCATCGCAGCCGCGGTCTGAATTGGCGTCGCATCCTCGATGGGATCCGTGCAGGTGGAGCTGGGCATCGCTGCAGTGATCGGGGCTTGACGGGCCGCACCTGGCGGGGCTGCGGCCTGGTTCAGCATCTCACTTGCGGCTCGGACGAGCGTCGCTGCTGCGGTGGGGTCTTGGCGGACTGGGCTCAGCAGGGTGGCAGCCTGGGTCAGCGTCACACCTGCGGCACGGATGAGTATCGCCGTGGCAGTCGGACCTTTGCGGGCCAGGCGGGGTGTCGCTGCGGCGGCCTGGATTTGGCGGGCCGCACCTAGCGTGGCTGCGGCCTCGCTCAGCGTCGCCGCGCCAGGCGCCTCTTCTGGGACCGCGGTCGTAGCAGCAGGGGTCGGAGCACTTGCGCTGGCCGGGGCAACTCTGGACTCACCCATCGGTGGCACCATCGGGATCTGAGTCGTCGCCGCTCGATCTGGCAGGCGTCGCGCGGCTCCCTCCTCGTAGGTCCGAACCGCCGCAGCCATCTCCAGAAGCTCCATGCGTTCCTCTCTGAGCTGTCGCATAATCCTGGCCTCCAGCTGATCGCAGAAGATAGCAAGCTCCCGGCACCACCAGGCAGCAGAGCCTGGTTCTGGGTATCCACGTCCGGACTCCATTTCTTCTCTCTGCAGCAGCAGGCTTGTGGCTCTCTTTCCTTCCCGCCGTCTCCGGACGCTTCCGCTCTCTTCACAAGCGAGGTCAGAACTCTGCAGGGGATCTCTGGGTAGCCACACCTCTTCGTGGGCGGTAACTTCTCCCAGCGCGGGCTGCTGTTGTTTTTCAGCGCGCTTTTCATGGTGGCAATATGGCGGCGCTTCCAATTTTTCAAGCGGACCGCCCAGGCACATGGTCACCTGTCTGAACAGGTCTAGTCCTTATCCTGTTCGTGACGCCAGATGTGAAGCCCCACAGGTGTAGTGTCGGTGCATTACCTTCAGGGACTCCACTCGGCTGGATCTGTCACAGGTAGGAGATCTTCTTCTTGTCGTGACGCCACTCTCAGTATTGCGGTCAGTGGGGACCGCCACTGCAGGTTAAGGGACGCCTGGGGCTGATGGTGAGTGCAGTTAGTTGGAATAGCCTCCTGAGAGTGAGGCAAGCCCCAGGGCCCGGTGTAGGTGCGTAGTACCACAAGGCGCAGAATGACTCAACACAGGCAGGATGTCTTTCAGGGTTTTTACTCACAGTTGATGGCAGGGTGAGTGACCCGGGCGTAGCTGGGATGAACCAAGTGGGAACCAAGTGTCCTTCAGGCTGACTTGTGAGGGTGACTACTAACTCGCCTTCCTTAGCCCTTGGTGGTTTGGGGTAACCCCGACTTTGAGTCCCTATGGGGGTCACCCAGGGAAGATGCTGCAGCCTCTCTCCCCTTCGTTTGCCGTTTGCTTGTCGCCTGGACCAGGCCACTCCAGCTGCTTGCCTCCTGTGACCTATGGGCCCTAACTGTGGCTACGTGGCTGCGGCTTTCGTGGTGTTGTGGCGTGGGCTTTGAGAGCCCCACACCGGCAGGTTTAGCAAAAGAAAGCTGGATCTATCTCCGCTTCGGGATCTGCCGCCCGTTTGGGCCTGGTACTCTCTAGCAGTCTCCTTACTTCCCACTCCGTGCTCTCTCTTTAGCTGAAGATGGATTTCGGGTAGCACTCCTAGTTGACCGTTCTCCCCCGTCAGTAGCCACTGCGCGGACGCTGTCAGACTACAGCAGCCCAGGGGAAGGGGTCAGCTCTCCTCGGAGCTCCCTGGACTCTGCTCTGAACCGGCTCACATCTGGGACCTTCACTGCTGCTCCTGTCTGAGCTTCACTTTCCTGCTCCTCACTCCTCCACACTCTGCTGCAGACTCTAGACTGTTTACTCCTCCTTCTCTTTTCCCTTTTGTGCCTGCCTACGCCACCTAGCAACCAGACTCTCTTACCACACCCCTTGAGAGGAGATGGAGGCTTTTGGCCCCCTCCACTATTCCAGTGAAGGTCAAGGCTTTTCCCCCTCCTGGGATCCCCAGGGGTCCTCTCATGGGTACATGTGTGAGACCTGATCACTATGCGCCTGTGTACCACACCCCAGTCAGCCTTCTGGATTACCTGTATTGTACTGTCCCCAGCATGGGTGCAGTACTCAGTGGTGCCTGACCAGGTCAGGGGCGCCACACACGTGCGTGATTTTCATGGACGTGTGAAGGGGGCCTCAAACAAAGTACAGAGGGGCAATCAAACACGTAGTCAGAAACAAGGAACGGGGTCAAGAGCCTGTCAGTAATGGAGGTGTCAGAGAGGAGAGGCAGAATCAGGATGGGCCAGAGCGTAAAGGCCCCTTTACACACTGAGACTTTCTAATGATCCCACCAGCGATCCCGACCTGGCCGGGATCGCTAGAAAGTCTCTAAACAGTCACTGGTGAGCTGTCAAACAGGCAGGTCTGGCCAACAACGCAGCTGCGATATCGACCTGCAGAACGACCTCGCTGGTTGTTGGGGACGTGTCACACAGCAGCTATTTGACGACTCACACCTATGTTGGGGCGTGGTGTTTGGTGCTGAAGCCACCTAGGTGTCCTTTTTACACGCTCCCCTCACCTCCGATTGGTGATCGCTAGTGCGTTCTTAATGGCGACCCCGAGCTTGGAAATATTGGCAAAAGTCGCGCTTGTATATCCTTTGTTCCTGAGCTTCTGTTGCTTATTGGATCTTTGTAGAGTTCTCTGTGCAGCGACTCCAAACTGGTTTATCTATACAGCATCAATACAGCTTCAATCAAATGATGCTTACCGTATAGGCTTTATAGTATTGCAGACTGGAGAACTCTCTAATGATCCGCAAACCAGCACGCTCAGGAACAAAGTAGCTTTGAAACAAAGGATGAAAGCGCTAAAGTTGCCTTCTTTTCAGTGAAAGCCGCCCAATCAGAATGTAACAGCGACCACCAACCAGAGGTAAGGGGGCAGGAAAGGGAACGCTATAACACGCCTTCGGGCTGGGTTCTAAGTCACTAACAAAGTCATTGTAACGGTGTCAAACACACTGATGCATGCTGCGCAGCGGGAAACAAAGGACCAAAAAATGTTCCTGAATGATTTGTAGCGATCAGCGACCTTACAGCGGGGGGCCAGGTTGCTGATGCATATCACACACTGCAATGTCGCTGGGGAGGTCACTATTACATCACAAAACCGGTGATGTTACAGCGATATCCCTATGATGTTGCAGTGTGTAAAGAGGCCTTTAAGGTACCCTCACACTAAACAACTTACCAGCGATCACAACAACGATGCAACCTGATAGGGATCGCTGGTAAGTTGCTAGGAGGTCGCTGGTGAGAGGTCACACAGTCAGACGCTCCAGCGATCCCACCAGCAACCTGACCTGGCAGGGATCGCTGGAGCATTGCTACACGGGTTGCTGGTGAGCTGTCACCAGCAACCAGTGACCAGCCCCCAGCCAGCAGCGACGCACTGAAGCGATGCTGCGCTTGGTAACTAAGGTAAATATCGGGTAACCAACCCGATATTTACCTTGGTTACCAGCGCACGCAGCTACACATGCAGAGAGCAGGGAGCAGCGCACACTGCTTAGCGTTGGCTCCCTGCTCTCCTAGCTACAGTACACATCGGGTTAATTACCCGATGTGTGCTGCAGCTACATGTGCACAGAGCAGGAGCCGCGCACACTGCTTATCGCTGGCTCCCTGGTCTCCTAGCTACAGTACACATCGGGTTAATTACCCAATGTGTGCTGTAGCTACACGTGCAGAGAGCAGGGAGCAGCGCACACTGCTTAGCGCTGGCTCCCTGCTCTCCTAGTTACAGCACACATCGGGTTAATTACCCGATGTGTACTCTGCTACACGTGCAAGGAGCAGGAGCCGGCACTGACAGTGAGAGCGGCGGAGGCTGGTAACGAAGGTAAATATCGGGTAACCAAGGACAGGGCTTCTTGGTTACCCGATGTTTACCGTGGTTATCAGTGTCCGCAGAAGCCGGCTCCTGCTGCCTGCACATTTAAGTCCCCTTTACACACTGAGACTTTCTAGCGATCATGCTGCACAGCGGGAAACAAAGGACCAAAGAATGGTCCTGAACGATTTGTAGCGATCAGCAACTTCACAGCAGGGGCCAGGTCGCTGATGTGTTTCACACACTGCAATGTCGCTGGGGAGGTCGCTATTACGTCACAAAACCGGTGACGTTACAGCGATGTCGTTTGCGATGTTGCAGTGTGTAAAGCCACCTTTAGGGGTGCTTCACACACAACGAGCTCACTGCCGAGATCGCTGCTGAGTCACGCTTTTTGTGACGCAGCAGTGACCTAATTAGCGATCTCGCTGTGTGTGACACTGAGCAGCGATCTGGCCCCTGCTGCGAGATCGCTCCTCGTTACACACAGCCCTGGTTCATTTTCTTCAAAGGCGCTCTCCCGCTGTGACACACAGATCGCTGTGTGTGACAGCGAGAGAGCGACGAATGAAGCGAGCAGGGGAGCAGGAGCCGGCGTCTGACAGCTGAGGTAAGCTTGTAACCAAGATAAACATCGGGTAACCAAGGTGGTTACCCGATATTTACCTTAGTTACCAGCCTCTGCAGCTCTCACGCTGCCTGTGCTGCCGACTCCGGCTCTGCACATGTAGCTGCTGTACACATCGGGTTAATTAACCCGATGTGTACAGCAGCTAGGAGAGCAAGGAGCCAGCGCTAAGCAGTGTGCGCGGCTCCCTGCTCTCTGCACATGTAGCTGCATTACACATCGGGTTAATTAACCCGATGTGTACTGTAGCTAGGAGAGCAAGGAGCCAGCGCTCAGTGTGCGCGGCTCCCTGCACACACAGCTAAGCGGTGTGCGCTGGTAACTAATGTAAACATCGGGTAACCATACCCGATGTTTACCTTAGTTACCAGTCTCCGCAGCTTCCAGACGGCGGCTCCGTGCAAGCGCAGCGTCGCTTGCACGTCGCTGCTGGCTGGGGGCTGTTCACTGGTCGCTGGTGAGATCTGCCTGTTTGACAGCTCACCAGCGACCATGTAGCGATGCAGCAGCGATCCTGACCAGGTCAGATCGCTGGTCGGATCGCTGCTGCATCGCTAAGTGTGAAGGTACCCATAAGCTGGGTTCACACTAAACGACAGCGACAACGACGTCGCTGTTACGTCACCATTTTCGGTGACGTAACAGCGACCTTGTAAGTCGCTGTTATGATCGCTGCTTAGCTGTCAAACACAGCAGAAGCAGCGATCATAACGTCGCTGTGTTACATGTTCAGAGAGCAGGGAGCCGCGCTTAGCGCTGGCTCCTTGCTCTCCTAGGTACAGTACACATCGGGTTAATTAACCCGATGTGTGCTGCAGCTACATGTCACAGTGCAGAGAGCAGGGAGCCGCGCGCACTGCTTAGCGCTGGCTCCTTGCTCTCTTTGCTACAGTATACATCGGGTTAATTACCCGATGCATACTGCAGCCACATGTCACAGTGCAGGAGCCGGCGCTGGCAGCAAGAGCGGAGGCTGGTAACCAGCGTAAACATCGGGTAACCAGGGAAAGGACTTCCCTTGGTTACCCGATGTTTACGCTGGTTACAGCTTACCGCAGCTGCCAGTGCCGGCTCCTGCTCGCTTCATTTCGTCGCTCTCTCGCTGTCACACACAGCGATGTGTGTGTCACAGCGGGAGAGTGACGACGAAAAAATGAAGCTGGACATTCAGCAACGACCGGCGACCTCACAGCAGGGGCCAGGTCGTTGCTGGATGTCACACACAGCGACAGCGACGGGACGTCGCTGCAACGTCACAGAAAATGGTGACGTAGCAGCGACGTCGTTGTCGTTGTCGCTGTGTGTGACACCAGCTTTAGTCGATCCCAGGAAGTCAATGTACACAAAACAAGGAGATAAGATAGGAGGGACCAGCTGGGAGGATGTAAACAGACACAGGTAGGGGATCAGAGGAATGTGGTAGGACAGACCAGGAACTCACTAGAGCCAGCTACACACACCAAAGGCATAGAATATAACTGGCAAGGCACAAAGAGAGGCATGGCAAGATATAGCGTCACGGGAACAGGAAAGAGGCAGAGGGAAGTTATCCCTTAATATGATCTGGCCGAGGCTGGAACACTGCCAAAGCAGATACCTGCCTGGATCATGACAAGCGCAGTTTTTGTGCCATTTTCCGCAATCCGTAGTGTTCTCATTTTATGGGATGTATGGCTCAGTGATGGCTTATTTTTTGTGTCTCGAGCTGGCGTTTTTAATGGTACAATTTTTGCGCAGATGCTACTTTTGATGGCCTGTTATCACATCTTACGCAAATTATGTGGCGACTAAAAAACGTAATTTTGGAGTTTGGATTTTTTTTTGCCGCTACGCTGTTTACCGATTACATTAATTGATTTTATATGTTGATATATTGGGCATTTCTGAACATGGTGATACCAAATATGTGTATATTTTATATGTTTTTAACCCTTTAATTTTCAATGGGGCGAATGGAGTGTGATTTGATTGTTTAGGTTTTTTTATTTATTTAATTTTTTTTTTTACATTTTTTTACTTTTTTTTTATTTTACTAGTCCCCCTAGGGGACTATAAAGATCAGTATTCTGATTGCTCATTCTTTTCTGCAGATCAGAGCAATATTGCTCTGTTTTCCAGAAACGCTGCTCTTCTCTCACACGGCCCTCTGCCGCCTGTGAGAGGAACTGACTCATGATACCTAAATGAGTCATCACATGGCCCTGTGCTACCATGACAACCATCAGATCCACATGATCACATCACGTGACTTCTGATGGCACCAGGTAAGTTCATGTTTACCGCGGCTGGCATGTACAGCGTGCTGTGACATTTTCACAACGCGCTGTAAGAGGTTAAAAGGCACAAGTGGGTATAAAACCCAGTTGTGCCAGATATCCGCACATGTCAGCTGTTCAAATCAGCTGACATGTGCAGAGATCGCTGCTGACTGCCCATGGCAGCTGGCAGGAATTAATCTGACATGATCGATGACGTACCCAGTCCGTCATGTGTCGTGAACAGGATATACATCACAGGGGAGGCTAGGGGCATACACATTTCTGGAGAAGGGGGTATACACCTCTGGGGGGGCATAATCCTCTAAAGTGGACATTCAGGTCTGGGGCGGGGGAACATGCAGATCTGGGGAAGGAACACAAAGCTTTGGAGGTGCATACAGCTCTGGGGGTATATGGCACTGGAGTGGGGGGACATAAATCTCTGGGGGTATACATCGCTGGGGTGGTGGGACATACAGCTCTGGGGAGTATACAGAACTGGGGTGAAATAATGTAATCTACATTGATCAACATTTGAAGTTTTTTTTGTGAGGGGTAGTGATGAGCGAGTACTAAAAAGCTCGGGTGCTCGAAGCTCGGGCCGAGCCTCCCAAGATACTCGTGTACTCGGCCCGAGCAACGAGCCCAATGTTATCCTATGGGAGACCCGAGTATTTTTGTGAAATGACCTCCCGGCAGCATGGAGAAACCCTAAAAATGGCACAAAAGTCTCAGAAGAGTGCTCAAATGACATGGCAACAGCATGGGGAAGACCCCTTGAAGCATTTATCACTCAAAAGTCACAGCTGTGAACAATTTTGTCCGCGTTTTACGCCATTTTTACGGACTCACCAGAAAACCTTCCAAAATGACCCCAAAATGATTTTTCATGGCAGAAATGTTAAGGGCACATACCCAATAGTGAGATAGAGCTGGTGTATGTTACTTTTTGAGATTAATACATGAAAGATTTTACGTGAAAACATTGTGTGGCACTCCGATGTCCCTGAGAAGAGACGTACATGAAGGCCTCTTGAGTCTAATGTGCCCATTTTGAGGAAGTGAGTCTTTGTAGTATTTTCCTTTGCCAGGGCAGTCCAAAATTGTGAGGTTCACCAATGTCCCTGGATAGAGACGTGCATGATGGCCTGTAAACCTGAAGTGCCCATTGTAAGGAAGTGGGTCTATTTTAGTATAGCCCTTTGCCAGGGCAGCCAAAAATTGGGAGGCTCCACATTGTCCCTGGATAGAGACGTGCATGATGGCCTGTAAACCTGAAGTGCCCATTGTAAGGAAGTGGGTCTATTTCAGTATAGCCCTTTGCCAGGGCAGCCAAAAATTGGGAGGCTCCACATTGTCCCTGGATAGAGACGTGCATGATGGCCTGTAAACCTGAAGTGCCCATTGTAAGGAAGTGGGTCTATTTCAGTATAGCCCTTTGCCAGGGCAGCCAAAAATTGGGAGGCTCCACATTGTCCCTGGATAGAGACGTGCATGATGGCCTGTAAACCTGAAGTGCCCATTGTAAGGAAGTGGGTCTATTTCAGTATAGCCCTTTGCCAGGGCAGCCAAAAATTGGGAGGCTCCACATTGTCCCTGGATAGAGACGTGCATGATGGCCTGTAAACCTGAAGTGCCCATTGTAAGGAAGTGGGTCTATTTCAGTATAGCCCTTTGCCAGGGCAGCCAAAAATTGGGAGGCTCCACATTGTCCCTGGATAGAGACGTGCATGATGGCCTGTAAACCTGAAGTGCCCATTGTAAGGAAGTGGGTCTATTTCAGTATAGCCCTTTGCCAGGGCAGCCAAAAATTGGGAGGCTCCACATTGTCCCTGGATAGAGACGTGCATGATGGCCTGTAAACCTGAAGTGCCCATTGTAAGGAAGTGGGTCTATTTCAGTATAGCCCTTTGCCAGGGCAGCCAAAAATTGGGAGGCTCCACATTGTCCCTGGATAGAGACGTGCATGATGGCCTGTAAACCTGAAGTGCCCATTGTAAGGAAGTGGGTCTATTTCAGTATAGCCCTTTGCCAGGGCAGCCAAAAATTGGGAGGCTCCACATTGTCCCTGGATAGAGACGTGCATGATGGCCTGTAAACCTGAAGTGCCCATTGTAAGGAAGTGGGTCTATTTCAGTATAGCCCTTTGCCAGGGCAGCCAAAAATTGGGAGGCTCCACATTGTCCCTGGATAGAGACGTGCATGATGGCCTGTAAACCTGAAGTGCCCATTGTAAGGAAGTGGGTCTATTTCAGTATAGCCCTTTGCCAGGGCAGCCAAAAATTGGGAGGCTCCACATTGTCCCTGGGTAGAGACGTGCATGAGGGCCTCAAAACATTGTTCCCATTGCAAAGGAGCGGGTCTCCTGTCGTTGTAATGTCCATTCTGCAAAGAATGGGCGAAAAAATTTACCACTGGGGGTATACCTGAAACAAAGACCTAACTATTGTAACGGTCATCATGATGGCGCATGAGGAGAAGGAGGAGCAGTCCAGCGATTATCCAAAGTCGAGAAGTGTACCCATGGGTGAGTGGAGGTACATGGCAAACTTTAAACTCCGCTCTCATTTGCTGGTGGTGTGGTGAAGTCTGGCCCAATCCAACCCTTGTTCATCTTTATCAGAGTCAGCCTGTCAGCATTTTCAGTTGACAGGCGGGTGCGTTTATCTGTAATGATTCCACCTGCGGCACTAAAAACACGCTCTGACAAAACGCTAGCAGCAGGGCAGGCCAGGACTTCCAAGGCGTAGAGAGCCAATTCATGCCACGTGTCCAGCTTGGATACCCAATAATTGTAAGGCACAGAGGAATGTCGGAGTACAGTTGTTCGATCTGCAAGGTACTCCTTCAGCATCTGGGCAAACTTAGGATTTCTTGTGGCACTACCCCGCACCTCAGGGGCTGTGGTACGTGAGGGGCTGAGAAAACTGTCCCACATCTTAAAGACTGTTCCCCTACCTCTGGCGGATTGGACTTGTGCCTCTCTCGGCTGTACGCCTCGGTTGTCCACTGATTCCTGACCTATGCCGCTAGCGTTTTGTGAGGGGAATGCTTTGCCTACTTCCGTGAGTATGGCCTTCCGAAACTGCTGCATTTTGGTTGACCTCTCCTCCACGGGAATAAGAGACAAAAAGTTCTCCTTGTAGCGTGGGTCTAACAGTGTTACCAACCAGTAATGATTGTCGGCCAAGATGTTCTTAACGCGAGGGTCACGAGACAGGCAGCTTACCATAAAGTCAGCCATGTGCGCCAGACTCTTAACAGCCAGGACTTCAGTAGCCTGACCAACAAGATGACTGAACATGCTGTCCTCCTCCTCCTCCTCCTCCTCCTCCTCCTCATCTACCCTGTCCTCTGGCCAGCCACGCTGAATCGAGGATATGACTGGTGTGCATGTCATATCCTCAATTTGGCCGGAGAGTTGCTCCATGTCTTCATCCTCCTCCTCGTCATAGTCCTCCACTGCACGTTGTGATGAGACGAGGCTGGGCTGTGTGTTATCACCCACACCCACTACTGTTTCTTGCTGCAACTCATCGCGCTCCGCCTGCAATGCATCATGTTTGTTTTTCAGCAGGGACCGTTTTAGAAGGCAGAGTAGCGGTATGGTGACGCTAATAATGGCGTCATCACCACTCACCATCTTGGTGGAGTCCTCAAAGTTTTGGAGGATGGTACATAGGTCTGACATCCATCTCCACTCCTCAGGTGTTATGTGTGGAGTTTGACCCATTTCCCGACGGCTTAGGTGATGCAGGTACTCAACAACTGCCCTCTTCTGCTCACATATCCTGACCAACATGTGCAGAGTTGAATTCCAACGCGTGGGGACATCACACACCAGTCTGTGAGCCGGAAGATGCAAACGGCGCTGAAAGCCGGCAAGGCCGGCTGAAGCAGTAGGTGACTTTCGAAAATGTGCAGACAGGCGGCGAACTTTTACCAGCAGATCAGACAGCTCTGGGTATGACTTTATAAACCGCTGAACCACGAGGTTGAGCACATGGGCCACGCATGGAACATGTGTCAGCTGGCCTCGCCTCAAAGCCGCCACCAGGTTCCGGCCATTGTCACAAACGACCTTTCCTGGCTTTAGGTTCAGAGGTGTGAGCCAGTGATCTGCCTGCTGTTTCAGAGCTGTCCACAGCTCTTCTGCATTGTGGGGTTTGTCACCTATGCAGATTAGCTTCAGCACAGCCTGTTGCCGCTTCGCCGAGGCAGTGCTGCAGTGCTTCCAGCTTGTGACTGGTGTGGAGGGCACAGTGGATGAGGATGCGCAGGAGGAGGAGGAGGCTGAAGAGCATGACATTCCGGAGCTGTAGAGTGTGGGTGAAACACTGACTGAGGTAGGGCCTGCAAACCTTGGTGTGGGAAGGACGTGTTCCGTCCCTCGCTCAGACTGGGTCCCAGCTTCCACAATATTAACCCAGTGTGCCGTCAACGAGATGTAGCGGCCTTGCCCACAAGCACTTGTCCACGTGTCTGTGGTTAGGTGGACCTTGGGTGAAACAGCGTTGTTCAGGGCACGTGTGATGTTTTGTGACACGTGGTTATGCAACGCGGGGACGGCACACCGGGAGAAATAGTGGCGGCTGGGGACCGAGTAACGTGGGACAGCTGCCGCCATCAGGTCACGGAATGCTTCTGTCTCCACCAGCCTAAAAGGCAACATTTCCAGCGCAAGCAGTCGCGAAATGTTAGCATTTAGAACTGTGGCATGTGGGGTGTTGGCAGTGTATTTGCGCCTGCGTTCAAAGGTTTGCTGAATGGATAACTGAACGCTGCGCTGGGACAAGGACGTGCTTGATGATGGTGTTCTTTCTGCGTAGGCAACTGCAGGTGCAGGAGTGGAGGAGGCTTGTTCGCAGGCAGCATGGACAGAGGATTGGCTCGCATGCACAACCAGCGAAGACGTAGCAGTGACATCAGCAAGCACTGCTCCTCGACTCTGTTGTACTTCCCACAAAGTCGGGTGCTTGGCTGACATGTGCCTGATCATGCTGGTGGTGGTCAGGCTGCTAGTTTTGGTACCCCTGCTGATGCTGGCACGGCAGGTGTTGCAAATGGCCTTTTTTGAATCATCTGGATCCAACTTAAAAAACTGCCAGACTCGTGAAGACCTAACATTTGTACAGGCACCTTGTGTCGTCGTGTTGTTCCGGGGAACGGTTGCCTGACTTCTGCCTGGGGCCACCACCCTGCTTCTTACTGCCTGTTGTGATGCTACGCCTCCCTCCCCCTGTGCACTGCTGTCCTCGCTCTGCATATCCTCCTGCCAGGTTGGGTCAGTTACTGGATCATCCACCACGTCGTCTTCCTCTTCCGCACCCTGCTCCTCCTCCTGACTTGCTGACAATTGTGTCTCATCATCGTCCACCACTTGTTGAGACACGTTGCCAACTTCGTGAGAACGTGGCTGCTCAAATATTTGGCCATCTGTACAGACGATCTCCTCATGACCCACTTCAATATGAGCTGGCGAGAGGCCAGAATGTGTGAATGGAAACGTGAACAGCTCTTCCGAGTGTCCAAGTGTGGGATCATTAATGTCCGAGGAGGACGTGTACTCAGCCTGGTGGTAGGAAGGAGGATCAGGTTCAGAAATGTGCGGTGCAGTATCACGGCTACTGACACTTGACCGTGTGGAAGACAGAGTGTTTGTGGTGGTGCCAATCTGACTGGAAGCATTATCCGCTATCCAACTAACAACCTGTTGACACTGGTCTTGGTTCAAGAGCGGTGTACTGCTGCGGTCCCCAAGAATTTGGGACAGGACGTGCGAGCGACTAGATGTGGCCCTTTGTTGTGGCGAAATTAGAGCTTGCCCACGACCTCGGCCTCTGCCTGCACCACCATCACGTCCACTTCCTTGTTCCTTGCCAATGCCCTTGCGCATTTTGCAATGCTGTGCACTGCTGACGTGTATATTCACTACTTGTGCGTTATATCAAAGTTTCTGGAAATTGCACACAAGTGCACCTGTACGCTGCCACCGACAGGCACACACGTGCGGTTTTTAAATGCAAGCACGGACGCACTAAGAACCTAACACAGGTTTTAGGAGCAAAAATTAAGAACTCTGACACTATCAGCCACTGCTGACTGACGTGTATTATACACTACACTTGTGCGTTATATAATAGTTTGGTAAAAACGCACACCAGTGCACCTGTACGCTGCCACCAACAGGCACACACGTGCGGTTTTAAAAACCAAGCACGGACGCAATAATAACCTAACACAGGTTTTAGGAGCAAAAATTAAGAACTCTGACACTATCAGCCACTGCTGACTGACGTGTATTATACACTACACTTGTGCGTTATATAATAGTTTGGTAAACGCACACCAGTGCACCTGTACGCTGCCACCAACAGGCACACACGTGCGGTTTTAAAAACCAAGCACGGACGCAATAATAACCTAACACAGGTTTTAGGAGCAAAAATTAAGAACTCTGACACTATCAGCCACTGCTGACTGACGTGTATTATACACTACACTTGTGCGTTATATAATAGTTTGGTAAACGCACACCAGTGCACCTGTACGCTGCCACCAACAGGCACACACGTGCGGTTTTAAAAACCAAGCACGGACGCAATAATAACCTAACACAGGTTTTAGGAGCAAAAATTAAGAACTCTGACACTATCAGCCACTGCTGACTGACGTGTATTATACACTACACTTGTGCGTTATATAATAGTTTGGTAAACGCACACCAGTGCACCTGTACGCTGCCACCAACAGGCACACACGTGCGGTTTTAAAAACCAAGCACGGACGCAATAATAACCTAACACAGGTTTTAGGAGCAAAAATTAAGAACTCTGACACTATCAGCCACTGCTGACTGACGTGTATTATACACTACACTTGTGCGTTATATAATAGTTTGGTAAACGCACACCAGTGCACCTGTACGCTGCCACCAACAGGCACACACGTGCGGTTTTAAAAACCAAGCACGGACGCAATAATAACCTAACACAGGTTTTAGGAGCAAAAATTAAGAACTCTGACACTATCAGCCACTGCTGACTGACGTGTATTATACACTACACTTGTGCGTTATATAATAGTTTGGTAAACGCACACCAGTGCACCTGTACGCTGCCACCAACAGGCACACACGTGCGGTTTTAAAAACCAAGCACGGACGCAATAATAACCTAACACAGGTTTTAGGAGCAAAAATTAAGAACTCTGACACTATCAGCCACTGCTGACTGACGTGTATTATACACTACACTTGTGCGTTATATAATAGTTTGGTAAACGCACACCAGTGCACCTGTACGCTGCCACCAACAGGCACACACGTGCGGTTTTAAAAACCAAGCACGGACGCAATAATAACCTAACACAGGTTTTAGGAGCAAAAATTAAGAACTCTGACACTATCAGCCACTGCTGACTGACGTGTATTATACACTACACTTGTGCGTTATATAATAGTTTGGTAAACGCACACCAGTGCACCTGTACGCTGCCACCAACAGGCACACACGTGCGGTTTTAAAAACCAAGCACGGACGCAATAATAACCTAACACAGGTTTTAGGAGCAAAAATTAAGAACTCTGACACTATCAGCCACTGCTGACTGACGTGTATTATACACTACACTTGTGCGTTATATAATAGTTTGGTAAACGCACACCAGTGCACCTGTACGCTGCCACCAACAGGCACACACGTGCGGTTTTAAAAACCAAGCACGGACGCAATAATAACCTAACACAGGTTTTAGGAGCAAAAATTAAGAACTCTGACACTATCAGCCACTGCTGACTGACGTGTATTATACACTACACTTGTGCGTTATATAATAGTTTGGTAAACGCACACCAGTGCACCTGTACGCTGCCACCAACAGGCACACACGTGCGGTTTTAAAAACCAAGCACGGACGCAATAATAACCTAACACAGGTTTTAGGAGCAAAAATTAAGAACTCTGACACTATCAGCCACTGCTGACTGACGTGTATTATACACTACACTTGTGCGTTATATAATAGTTTGGTAAACGCACACCAGTGCACCTGTACGCTGCCACCAACAGGCACACACGTGCGGTTTTAAAAACCAAGCACGGACGCAATAATAACCTAACACAGGTTTTAGGAGCAAAAATTAAGAACTCTGACACTATCAGCCACTGCTGACTGACGTGTATTATACACTACACTTGTGCGTTATATAATAGTTTGGTAAACGCACACCAGTGCACCTGTACGCTGCCACCAACAGGCACACACGTGCGGTTTTAAAAACCAAGCACGGACGCAATAATAACCTAACACAGGTTTTAGGAGCAAAAATTAAGAACTCTGACACTATCAGCCACTGCTGACTGACGTGTATTATACACTACACTTGTGCGTTATATAATAGTTTGGTAAACGCACACCAGTGCACCTGTACGCTGCCACCAACAGGCACACACGTGCGGTTTTAAAAACCAAGCACGGACGCAATAATAACCTAACACAGGTTTTAGGAGCAAAAATTAAGAACTCTGACACTATCAGCCACTGCTGACTGACGTGTATTATACACTACACTTGTGCGTTATATAATAGTTTGGTAAACGCACACCAGTGCACCTGTACGCTGCCACCAACAGGCACACACGTGCGGTTTTAAAAACCAAGCACGGACGCAATAATAACCTAACACAGGTTTTAGGAGCAAAAATTAAGAACTCTGACACTATCAGCCACTGCTGACTGACGTGTATTATACACTACACTTGTGCGTTATATAATAGTTTGGTAAACGCACACCAGTGCACCTGTACGCTGCCACCAACAGGCACACACGTGCGGTTTTAAAAACCAAGCACGGACGCAATAATAACCTAACAGGTTTTTTTGGGGAGCGACAATTACAGTACAGACAAGTCAGACACTATCTGGACTGTTTTACACTGTGTACACCAGCCCCAGATATGAAGGCTGGTATACGGTCACCACTACCCTGCCTGCCTGCCTGCCTGTATACTGCTACAATAGTCCTGACAAGGACTCTTTTGGTCACTAGCCTGTATTCAGACCTGGCTATACCCTGCCTGTATATAGCAACAATAGTCCTGAGAAGGACTCTGCTACTGTACGCCGACCTGGCTATACCCTGCCTGCCTGTATACAACTAGAATAGTCCTGAGAAGGACTTTTGGTCACACTGTTTGCAGCCCTGCAACTGAAAAAGCTATAAAGGGCCGCAAAGCTTTCCCTGAATCAGCGACACTCTCCCTACACTCACTGTCAGAATAGCTGTGAGCAGAGCACAGCGCGCCGGCCTATATAAAGGCTCGGTGACGCTGTGCAGGCCGGCCAATCACTGCAATTCCACAACTAACAGGGCTGTGGCATTGCAGTGGTCTGCCAGCCAATCCCTGCATGAGGGCTGGCTCTCAAAAGAGCGCCAACATGCAGAAATGAAGACCACGAGTAAAGCACGAGTATCGCGAGATTACTCGGTCCCCGCCGAGCAGCCCGAGTACAGTGATACTCGTGCGAGTACCGAGTAGTGACAAGCATGCTCGCTCATCACTAGTGAGGGGTACACCATGCCACTAGAACAGTGTTTTACAAAAGATCCAAAATTTATCAACACAAAACCTTTAGTTTCCCCAAAACATGATGATCATAATTAGAGAACAACAGTGACTGTAGCACAGACATTATAAGTACAGTTTCTGAAGGTAACAACAGTCACCAATCAGTAGGAAGTGTACAGGCCTTTACTCTGGTGTAATTTTGGTCCATTCTTCTTCCAGACTCTTCCACAGTTCCATTGTGGGTTTCTTGGCCATAATTTTGTCACCAAGGATTTTCCAGAGGTTTTTATTGGGTTTAGATCAGGACTCTGGGCAGGCCATATCATTGTTTCAGTGTTTTCTGTTTAAAGGAAGTGCTTTAACCATTTTGCTGTGTGACAGGGGGCATTGTCCTGCAGGAAAATTTCTGGCTGAGTAAGTGATGAACACAAGTAGGAACAACGTGTTGTTGAAGAAGGTTCTGGTACACACTTGCACTCACTCTGTCATGTAGCTGTATGAGAGGTCCAACTCCTGCTGCAGGTGTGACGCCCTGGCCTATCAGGTCATCACAGGGTATTGTGCAATCTGCCCTTCAGCACAGTATCCACCCTCCTTGGTTACGGGTCCTGGTCCTTTGGTGTTGCCAACAGCTGAGCCAATCAAAACCCTAGGAACACTTTGCACTGTACCCCCCAGACAAACCATTGGGGGGCCTGAAAGGAATAAGGCCGCCCACATGGGGGGTTGGTAGCGGAGAGTGAGAAAGTGAGAGGAGAAGTGAAGTGGCAGTGGAAGGAGAAGGAAGTGACTCTCGAGAGGAGAAGTCATAGGTGAAGCAGGGCTCCTGAGTACTAGGTGGCAGACGTTGGTCTGGGCCTGGTAGGAGCTGGAACCCCGGTCGCAGGGGATAGTGTCAGGGGGAACGAACTGCCGAGGAGGGCGGCCGGTGGCCTTGAGCTATCACCGGGCAGGGGCCAGGGCCAGACGGGGTACGTGGACCCTAGGCCTGGAAGTAGCTTCATGTGTCCTGGTAATTTACCCGATGAAGGTGAAGACTTCAAGTGTCATCCCCAACCCGCTCCAAAATCGAAGTACTAGCGCACCGATAGGATAGGACTTTCCCAATACAGTCCAAAGAAATCCTACGCGTGAACCCTGAGAGCAAGCTCACTCCGTTAGCCACACGGGTGAGCGGGACCCGAAAGGTTGCAGACTTGAGGGTCCAAAGAAGAAAACACAGGTGCCAAGGAAAGGGTCACAGACTAACTGCAACACCAAGGACACGGACCCAAGCGTGCTCTCTCCCAGCTGCAGTGGTGCTCATAACTCTACTTTACAAGCTGTCGGTGTGATTATTTCTGGACTGAGTGAGTACACTGAAAAACCCTTCTCCTACCCAACGGCACCCCTACATCACCATCACCGGGCTCCCGGGGCAAAACCCCCCTACCCATGGAGGGGTTAAAACACCATGCTGCCATACCATCACCACTGGGCGTCCCCAACAGCAACGGTGGTACCCTAACTTACCACGCACCGTGGGTGGCGTCACAAACTTTCCTAATCCCGTGTATATAGCCCCCCTTTCACTGAGGGGCCGCACGACCCCCGGGTCCGGAGATCCCTCGAGCCACCGCGGATCCGGATCCGAGCAGCCTGGCTGCTGGCATGGGGGTGGCACACAGGAAACATTCCCCAAACCATGACACTTTCTCCACCACAATTCACTGAATTCTTAGCTCACTTTGGGTTCAGTCTTTCCCCAGTTTGTCACCAAACACAATGTTTCCCATCAGACCCAAATTAATTAATGTTGTGACACTATATGACGAGACAAATCCTGACCCTTCCTCAGTGCTGAACTGGCGAGCAAATCCAGCTGCAGTGTTGAAATGATTACCCATGGAGATTCTCTGCATTATCCTGTCCTCTCTTGCATTTTTCTTTCGAGGGCGACCAGCCTTCTTGAGGGATTTGAAAGAGTTTGTGATGTTGTAAAGATGCAATATTCTTGAAATCACAGACTTGGAACGACCAACTTCTCTTGCTATGGCTGTAAGGGTCACCCCTTTGGCCTTCATCTGGACAACCTGCTGCTAGAGGGTTTCACTCACTTTGGAACAGCACACCATTTTTGCAAAGTCAGGTCAAACTGGAAAGTTAGGCTGCCAGTTAAATAGGGTTTAGACAGTTAAGGAAATTAGCACCAGGTGCCAGATTAATGTTTAATCTCTTTTTTATTGAAAAATGAAGGTTGGTTACAATAAGCAGGGCTGCAGGCCAAGGCAAACCCACAAATAGAGACAAAACAAAAAAAAAAACAAAATGCAATGAAACATGAAAGGCTTTGCATGGTTGTAGCCATATGCAGTTTGTCACAATAAAGAACATTTAAAGAACATTTATATTAATCTGGATTGAACCATTATAAAGGTATAAAATCCATAAACTATAATATAAACAGCAAAGATTTACCATTCATACCATAGAGGCACATAATGGTCAGTCGAAGGAAAAGTGATAAAGAGAGAAAGAAAGAGGGAGGTAGACAAAGTGAATGATGATTGGGGGAAAAGGATAATGAGGAAGGGCAAGGAAGGGCCGGGAATAACTAGCAGGGAAAATCTAGGTAGAGTCTCAACTCACCCCAAAGAGGGACCTGAAGTCTGGAGAATCCAAAAAAATGACCCAGGGACTCCAGATCTTAATACATTTTTCAGTACCATCCTGAATTTCAGCAGTGAGACTCTCCATTCTGTAAAGGGAGGCCATCTTCCCAAGCCACTCATCCAAGGCGGGGGCACGGGTGGACCTCCAGTGTCTGGGGACCACGGCTCGGGCAGCCGCTAGGCAAAACCACAATAGTCCCATTTTCTGAGATTTAACAGACCCCAGTAGGATAGATAAAAGAGCGATTTGTGGAGAACCAGAGAGGGCCTCCCTGCTAATGTTATTGTATGCCGAGAAGACCCCACCAAGTGCCAGATTAACACCAATAACTTGCAGGTATGTGGAAGTGCTCTCTAATTTTGATCAGAGTTCTTTTTCATTTATCTCATTTACATTTGAATCCCTTTCCGACCAAGGACATAGCGGTACATCCTATTTTTATAAAACTTAACAACCAATGAAGGACGTACCGGTACATCCTAGCAATTTCGGGGGCACAGGGGCCTGTGTATCAGCAATCACGGCCAGGGAATCTGCTTACCCGACAGCCGTGACCCTGCCCACACAAACAGGGATGATGCCTGCGCTGTCCCTGGCTGTTTAACCCCCTAATTGCCATGATTAATATCGATTGCGGCACTTTATGGCTTGGGAGAGGGATAGTGCTCCCTCTCCCCCTGATCGGGACCCCCGCAATGTAATTGTGAGGTCCTGAGCTTTGTCATGGTGACCCGAGGTCATCGACCTCTGGGTCAACTGACTACAGAGAACCTGTATGATCATCTCTGCTTTATGATCATCTCTGCTTTATGATCACACAGACTCTCTCAGTGCAGGTCTGACTGCTGCAATGTCCTGCAGTGATTGAGCACTGCAGAACATTGTAGCTGTGATTAGACCACTGTGGGGTGCTGTCCCATAAGGGGACTAAGTGAAAAAAAAGTTAGAAAATTAAAAAAAATCAGAAAATAAAGAACAAAAAAATAAAATCTTTAAATAAATACTTACCGTATATTTGTGTAAAAAAAATTAACAAAAAAAGTACACATATTTGGCATTGTTATGTCCATTACAACCCAAGCTATACAACTGTCACACGAGTTAACCCCTTCAATGAACACTGTAAAAAATGTCAATGTCAACATACAGCTGACAAAAAAGTGGAATAAAACGCAATCAAAAAGTCATATATAAATAAAAATGATACCGCTGAAAACATCATCTTGTACCGCAAAAAACATGCCGCCATACAGCTCCATTGGTCAAAAAAAAAAAAACTACAGTAATGCAAAACTTGTTTTTTTCCTATAAAATAGTTTTTATGGCGTAATGGCGGCAAAACCAACACAAACTACATAAATGTGGTATCATTGTAATCATATTGACCCGATAATTAAAACTGCCTTATCACTTTTATGGCACAGTGCACAGTGTAAAAAAACAAAAAAAACACAAAACTATTCCTGAGTTGCTGTTTTTTCTTGATTCTGCCTCGCAAAAAGTGGAATAGAAAGTTATCAAAAATTATTGTGTCCAAAAATGGTGCCAATAAAAACTCCCAACTCATCCTGCAAAAAAAAATGCCCTCACATGACTGTGTCGGAAGAAAAATAAAAATATAGGCTTTAAATTTCAGTGATGCAAAAAGACAATTCTTATTCATCAAAAGTTGAGTTGGATAAGGAACTTATTAGGAAGAAATGTCTTCCACCTATTTCCTACCTGCTATTGGAGCATTTAATCTCGGTAACAAAACCCATCTGTGCAAGCAAATTTGAAGCATCCCTTATATGGCACAACCTTTTCCTTAGCATTTTTGGAGCACTGTGCATGGGTGAGCTAGTAGCGCTGTGAAAACGAAAGTCTGGTGGTCTATACAAACAGCCCAGACTGCTGCCCTGAAGGGGCTCAAGGGAGAGCAGCATGACTGAGGAGGGATGCTAGGCCTCAGTTTCAGTTAAAGGGTTAATTTGTGGTGTTCACTTTGTGTGGGAAAAGTGTAGGGTGGAGCTGTAGGGTCAGTTTGGATTTGTGGCACTTTGATTGGTTAGGAGGTGGCATTTGGGGGTACTATATAGGTCGGATCCCTAAGGGTGGTTGGTCATTCCTACCTGGAGGGCGATCAGAATCGTTTCAGATCCCAAGTCTGTCCCAAGATGGAGGTCCTCATTGAACAGATAAAGAGGATTGTGGAGCAGCGAAGACAGCAGTGGCTGCAGGAGCAGCTGCAGCGATGATCCACTGACATTGCCGGTGGGAGCGGTGAAGCAGCTGAGACTCCCCTGTCTCCAAAGCGGCAGCGTCGATCCAGGCCTGGGCAGCGTCTTAGCCTGGAGATGGCGTCCAGAAGCCAGTGACGTGTCCGGAGCCCAGCGTAGATGGCCAGCACCAGCAATAGACCCCGGAGCGGTGCCGCTGTCGCGGAGCTCCAACTGGAAGTCGTGCCGCAGGATGAGCAGCAGCGGGGTGGTGAGTGTCAGCGCCGGCCCCCCTCCAGTTCCAGGTTGCAGCACAGATTGGTGATGCAGGCGTCGCGGCCATGTGACCTGATGGCGCAGTCATATAAGCTACAGTGCTCCATTCCCCTGACCCAGAAGTGACGTCGCAGTACCAGGAATTGATGTCGCGGTACCTGGATCCGATATCCTGGAACCCGGATCCGACATGGTGGGACCTGAATCCAACATGGCGGGACCCGGATCCGACCTTGCAGGACCCGGCGGCCTGTAACCTGGAGGTGACATCGCGGGTACTGGGCGACCAGGTAGCGTGGCCTGGGCGGTCTCAGCGGCCTCATACACACGGCAGCAGCCTGGTTTTGCGGAGCCAGGCCAGCAGAGGTACGCAGTGCGATATAGAGGTCGGAGAATGGCGACAGCAGACAAAACCCACGGCTATATCGGGGACGCTTCCAGGCGTGCCCCCTACGACGGTACTGATGGACGGCGGGCGGTGGAGGGGCCGCACATGACAGCAACATCACCAGCCGAGTTGCCTGGAGCCGGGGACGGATCATGTTTCGGATCGAGCTCGCTGGCAGCTGCTGGTGGGATCCCCAGACTTGGGTCCAGTTTCGATGACGACGACCTAAACGCATCTGGCAGTGGAAAAGCAGTCGGTGTTCACGGAGGATACGTGACATCTATTATGGGGTCCCTTCATAGTCTGTCTGGTAAGACCACAGTTTCCCCTATTCCTTGCTTGTCAGGTGCGGATGTTGTGGGTGGTGTGCCTGCTGGTCTGAGTGGCATGCAGTGTCTGAATGAAGGTCCTGGTGACGGTAGGCTGGCATATGAATTGTTGCGATTAGTTAAGACTGCTTTACACGTTACAATTTATCGTGCGATCGCACCCGCCCCCATCGTTTTTGCGGCACGGGCAATTTCTTGCCCGTGTCGCACAATGCTGTAGCCCCCTATCACACGCACTTACCTTCCAAATGACCTCGCTGTGGGCGGCAAACATCCACTTCCTGAAGGGGGAGGGACGTTCGGCGTCACAATGACGTCACACAGCGGCTGCCCAATAGAAGCGGAGGGGCGGAGATGGGCGGGATGTAAACATCCCTCCCACCTTCTTTCTTACGCATTGGCGGCGGCCTCAGGTAAGCTGCAGTTCATCGTTCCCGGGGTGTCACACGGAGCGATGCGTGCTGCCTCGGGAACAATGAACAACTGGACGTTCGATTTTTAAAAAATGAGCAACGTGTCAATGATGAACGAGAAGGTGAGTATTTCTTCTCGTTCATAGCTGTCACACACTACAATATCACTAACGATGCCGGATGTGCATCATTTACGATGTGACCCCGCCGACATCTCGTTAGATATAGCGTAGCGTGTAAAGCCCGCTTTAGGGGTTTAATTACCCCAATGGTGGTTCCTAGTGCAGTCTGGCAAGGTGCTGTAGCTGGAGGGCCAGGGGTTGCAGTTGATCTTCAGTTAGGCGGTAGAACAGCGTTGGCAGCAACGTCGATTTCTGCGGTAGCTGGAGAAAGTAGTGTCAGTATGCCGGTTGTGGCGGCATCCACTTCTGCATCGCCTGCGACTGCAGATGTTGTTCGCCTGGATGACAAGGCTAGAGGTGGGGTGTATGTTTGTTTTTATAGGCCACTGAGGGCACACCTAAAACAGGAGGTTAGGGGAAAAGTGTGTAAGGATAAGTATGTGGAGATTTTTCTTTGTTCCCTTTTGAGTAGTTTAACCTTGACCAAGTTAAGCCGAACGAGAGTAAAGGCCACTTTACACAGAGAGATAAATCTTTGGCAGATCTGTGGTTGCAGTGAAATCATGGACATATTGTTCCATTTGTACACAGTGACAAACCTGGCACTGATTGTCCACAATTTCACTGCAACCACAGATCTGCCGCAGATTTATCTCTGTGTGTGACAGGGCCTTTAGAAGGAAGAGGAGGAATTGCCTCATTCCTCGCATGTTTCAAAATTGGTTGCAGGCGTTTATGATATTGGCTAGTCTAGTGAGCGAGAAGGCTCCAGATAATTGTTCAGCGCTGTTTGTTATTTGGATTCCATAGGTGAGGCGTATAGGACTTATGGGGGAGTGCTTAGTTACGCTATGATGAGCAGTTTCAGCAGCGTAAGGCAGTTCGACCCAGCTTGCGGTGGGACCATAAGGAAATTATGCTGTGGATGTGGCTGATGGCCATGCCAAAGGCGGCTTCACAGTGCTTTCTTTGGGGCCCCTGGGGGGCTGCGGGATTGTCTGCCTCTTTGCTGGGGTCCAAAAAGAGTCTGTGTTGGCAGTTTTACAACATGGAATGTTGTTTCGGGTCCTCTTGCAAGTTTAAACATGAGTGCTCGGACTGTGGCTCCCATAGTTACCTTAAGTGTTTTAAGAGAGGAAAAGGAAAAGCCGCTGAGTCCCATGCGAAGAAGTTTGATCAGATGGTGGCGTTTCTAAGTAGGTACCCTGAATAGGAGTCGGCTGAATTGCTGCGGGAAGGTTTTAGTTTTGGTTTTAAAACTCCGTCAGCAGTTGAGCCTGGCGTGCTTTGGCTTAAGAATTTTAAATTGACCTGCCTACATTGTGAAGTGGTTACTGAGAAGTTGCGCAGGGAGGTGGATCTTGGGCGTATGGCCTGGCCATTTAATACCCCGCCTTTGCCAGATTTAGTGGTTTCCCCACTGGGGGTGGTCCCCAAGAAGGAGACTAACAAGTTTCGGTTAATTCACCATTTGTCGTACCCTCTTGGTAAATCAGTGAATGACGGGATTGAGCCGGAGCTAGTGTCTGTATCGTATGTCCGTTTTGACAAGGCGGTGGATTGGTTAAGGAAATTAGGTAGGGGGTTCCCTCTTGGTGAAAATGAACATTGAGGAAGCTTTTCTCCTCTTGCCAGTACATCCGGACAGTTTTCACCTGCTGGGGTGTTGGTGGCAGGACAAGTTTTATGTGGATTGTTGTTTGTCCATGGGCTGTTCGATTTCTTGTTCTTATTTTGAAAAGTTTAGTTGTTTTGTCAAGTGGGTGGCTAAGGAAGAAGCCGGCCTTGATTCTGTGCTGCATTATCTGGATGATTTCCTGTGCATGGGGCTGGCAGGATCCTCACAATGTGCGCTTTTGCTCCGCACGGTTGAGCAGGTGGCTTGGCGTTTTGGCGTTCATCTGGTGCCTGAAAAAACAGAGGGGCCGGGGACTCTTTTGAAGTTTTTGAGCATTGAGTTAGATACGGTTAGGATGGAATATCGACTTCCAGGGGATACATTGTCAGACATGAAATGTTGCGTTCAGGAGGTTTTGGTGTCTAGAAAAGTTCGTTTGGGAGACTTGCAGTCCTTCCTTGATAAGCATAATATTGCCTGCAGGATTTTGCCCATGGGAAGAGTCTTTTCCCGTTGGTTGGCACGCTCCACAGACAGCGTGTCTCATCCTTTACACTTTGTACGGTTAAAGGCTGAGCACAAGGGGGACCTAAGGGTGGGGTCCCGCTTCCTGGAGTTGTATAATGGGCAGTCATTGTGGTCCCGGGAGGTTGTGTCCAATGAGGATTTGGTCCTCTATACAGATGCTCGGGGTCCAGTGGCTTTGGGGCATACTTTGGGGACAATGGTGAGTTGGTCGTTGGCAGATTCATGGAGGTCCGCTGGGCTAACTAGGAACCTGGCTTTGCTGGAGCTATTTCCAATTATTGTGGCGTTGCAGTTCTGGGGGCAGGAGCTGAGGAACTGGAAGGTGCGCTTTATGTGTGACAACCTGGGGGTAGTTCAGTGTGTCAATAATCTGACGGCGGATTCTCCCCTGGTGGTGGATCTTCTAAGGTACCTGGTTCTAGTCGGCCTTAATCTAAATTTGTGGATTTGCCCTGTACATGCTCCAGGTGTTTTGAATTCTGTGGCTGACGCGTAATCTCACTTCCAGTAGGACCGATTTAGAGTGCTGGCACCGGATGCGGAGCAGCAGGAGACTGTCTGGCCCACCTGGTTGTGGGATCTGGTTTGCATCCAGCCTGGAAATTGATTCAAGAATCGGTGGCGTCTAGTACTTGGTGAAGTTATTCAGCAGCATGGGATCAAAGGCAAGAGCTGGTCAATGTTGTAGGTGGTAAGTAGAGATGAGCGATGTTCGAGGTTCGCCAATTTCATGTTCGAGTGATTTTGGGGGGTGTTCAAGTCGTTGGACAAACTCAAACGGTTTGCTAAAAGTTCGGCAGTTCGAGTTACATTCGAGAACGGTTCGAGCACCAAAAGTGTGTCTTTTCACAGTAAGTATGTGCGCACCTTTCGTATCTGCATGCGTCCTGCGTCTCCAGCACAATCCCTCTCTCTTTCCTACTCACCGATCAAGGGCGTCTCACTGCACACAAATCTCCAGTGGCATTTCCTCTTTTGAAAATGGCTGCCACTTCATTATTCAATTAGTTATTTCGTGCTTTCCCCGCCAACTGGCGCTCATGATTGGTTGCAGTTAGACACAGACACGCCCCCACGATGAGTGGCAGCTGTCTCACTGCAACCAATCACAGCTGCCGGCGGACGTCTCTATATCGTGCAGTAAAATAACTAAGTTAAAAAAAAAAATGCGGTTCCCCCCATATTTGACACCAGCTAGGATAAAGCCACACGGCTGGAGGCTGGTATTGTCAGGATGGAGAGCACCACATTATCAGGAGCCTACCACCCTAACAATATCACCCAGCAGACGCATGGAATTGCCGCATCCATTAGATGCGGCAGTCCCGGGACTCTACCCAGCTCATGCCGAATTGCCCTGGTGCGATGGCAATCGGGGTAATAAGGAGTTAATCATGCCAGGCGTCTCCCTGAGACACCTTCTATGATTAAACTAAAGAAACACACATAACGAAAAATCCTTTATTTGGAATAAAAGACAAAAAAACACCTCATTTACCTTTTTATTAAAATCCCCAAACAACAATCCAGTTCCGAAGTAATCCACATGACACTGTCAGCTCTGCTACTGTTAGGACCAGGAGGACGGGTAAGCCCAGGAGGTGGATCCACTGGGCTGAACACCTCACCGAGGGCAAGGTGCCCGGTAGCCGGAGCACTACGGGTAGCAGGACAGTCCGTTCAGAGGAGTGGAGTGAAGAAGTCCCTGGGACCACGGAGTCTCTGAAGGTAGTCCAGGTGACGGAGCTCAGGTTTGGAGGCCGAGATGATGTCAGGCAGAATCCGGAACCAACGGAGCGAGCAGGTGGGTCACCACACGGATCCAGGGATCGGAGATGGTAGGGACTGACGAGATGGCGGACAGTCACCGTTCGCGGTTCTGGAATCGTCAGGACCGGTTGGCGAGACAGGAGCGACTCTACAAGAGAGATAGGTAAGTATGGAACAAGGCACAGGGAGACCTGACTTCTAGCTTAGCATACACGAAGAACAGGCCCCGCCCACTTGGAAAAGAACCCTCTATATACCCTGTACCTGCATCTTCAATATCCTGTTGGAGGACGCTGGCCCTTTAAGAAAAGGTCAATGACCGCGCGCGCGCCCTAATGCGCATGCGCGAGGCCCGGGTGCCAGAAGTCAGAGCAGGATGCGGTGTGCAGGAGGCAGGAGTGCCGGGCCGGCTCAGGACAGCAGACGGGCGCCGGGACCGGGGACCGGGTTGCCTGGAGGACGCAGGTGAGGGAGCATGGAGGCTGAGGAGCGGGAGCGGGGAAGCGAGGTCCGGGAGCGGGGGAGCGTGGCAGAGGAGCCGGGAAACGTGGCAGGGGAGCGAGGCAGGAGAACCGGGGAGCGTGGCACGGGCACCGGGGAGTGTGGCACGGGCACCCCCTCCCCCACGCCCCCCTCCCCGCAACGAGGACAGGAAGGCACGTATCAGAGGAGTACCCACATTCTCCCGGGGTTCCCAAGACCTATCCTCAGGACCATACCCAGCCCAGTCCACCAGGAAGAACTGTCGGCCCCGCACGGTCTTCATGGCCACGATATCCCTTACCGCATAGATGTCATCGTCAGCAATAGGAGGAGGAGCAGAAGTAGCAGCAGCGGAGAAGGGACCAAGGACAACCGGCTTGAGCAGGGAGACGTGAAAGGAGTTGGGTATCCTCATCGTGGCCGGGAGCTGCACCTTGTAGGAGACCTCATTTATTTTGCCGATGACTTTAAACGGCCCGATGTAGCGAGGACCCAGCTTGTATGATGGTAGCTTCAATCGGACATATTTGGAAGCAAGCCAGACCAGATCTCCTGGAGAGAAACACGGAGGATCCAGACGCCTCTTGTCTGCGTCTCTTCATCCGCAGGGAAGCACGTCCAAGGGACGTCTTGACAGAGTTCCAAATTGTTGAAAAGTCACGGACTACGGTATCAGCAGCAGGGACATCCGAGGAAGAAGATACAGGTAATGGGACGGAAAGCTGAAGTCCGTAAACGACATGGAAGGGAGAGCTGGAGGAGGACTCACTGACGTGATGGTTATGGGAGAATTCAGCCCAAGGAAGGAGCGTGGACCAGTCGTCGTGATGGGTGTTAACGTAGTGACGCAAGAAGGAGGTCAGGATCTGATTGACTCGTTCCACTTGGCCATTCGACTGAGGATGGTAGGCTGAAGAAAAGGGAGACCTGACTCCTAGCTTAGCATACACGAAGAACAGGCCCCACCCACTTGGAAAAGAACCCTCTATATACCCCGTACTTGCATCTTCAATATCCTGTTGGAGGACGCTGGCCCTTTAAGAAAAGGTCAATGACCACGCGCGCGCCCTAATGCACATGCGCGAGGCCCGGGTGCCAGAAGCCAGAGCAGGATGCGGTGTGCAGGAGGCAGGAGTGCCGGGCCGGCTCAGGACAGCAGACGGGCGCCGGGTCCGGGGACCGGGTTGCCTGGAGGACGCAGGTGAGGGAGCATGGAGGCTGAGGAACGGGGGACCGGGGAGCGTGGCACGGGAGCGGGGAAGCGAGGTTCGGGAGCGGGGGAGCGTGGCAGAGGAGCCGGGGAGCGTGGCAGGGGAGCCGGGGAGCGAGGCAGGAGAACCGGGGAGCGTGGCACGGGCACCGGGGAGCGTGGCACGGGCACCGGGGAGCGTGACAGCTACATGAAGATGACAGGGAGCGATCTGTGTTCTCTCCACGTAGCACCTGAATCGAGCTGCGCTATTACCAGACTTCACTCTGCAATGTAGACGTCAAGATTACCAAATCTGCCTATGTTTCTCATTAGAGCCAGTGGCTCAATGGATAGAGCTCCCGTCTAATGCGGGCGTCACATGGTACGATCTATCGAGCGATCGTACCCGCCCTCCTCATTTCCGCATCACGGGCAAATCGCTGCCCGTGTCGCTCAAAGTCGTTAAACCGCCGTCACACGTACTTACCTGCTGAGCGACCTTGCTGTGGGCGACGAACATCCTCTTCCTGAAGGGGGAGGGACGTTCAGCGTCACAGCGACGTCACACAGCCGCCGGCCAATAGAAGCGGAGGGGCGGAGATGTGCGGGACATAAACATCCCGCCCACCTCCTTCCTACCGTAGCCGGCGGGTGCCGCGGGACACAGGTAAGCTGTGTTCATCATTCCCGGGGTGTCACACAGTGCGATGTGTGCTACCCCGGGTACGATGAATAACCGGCGCCATGAAAAATAAACAATTTTTTAAAAATAAGCGATGTCTACACGACTCACGATTTGTGACCGATTCAGCATCGCTCGGAGGTGTCACACGAAACGACGTCGCAAACGATGCCGGATGTGTGTCACGAAAACCGTGACCCCGACGATGCATCGCACGATAGCTTGTCTCGTGTGACGGCCGCATTAGAAGCATGAGTTCACGGGTTCAAGTCCCAGCCATCCCGGTAAAAAATGTAATTTATTTTTAACTTTAAATTATTTATAATTATAATTTAATTTAATTATGCACTAAGGGGAGGAGCCGGACATCAGCTGTGAGCCACGGGAAACACCTCTAAAATCGGAGCAGTTCACGGAATGAGGCTGCATTTCTCTCTCTCTCTTCTCTCTTTCTCTCTTTATCTCTCTCGCTTTCTCTTTCTCTCTTTCTCTCTCTCTTTCTCTCTTTCTTTCTCTTTCTCTCTCTCTCTCTCTTTTCTATCTTTCTCTCTCTTTCTCTCTCTCTTTCTCTCTCTGTCTCTTTCTCTCTCTTTCTCTGTCTCTCTCTCTCTCTCTTTCTCTCTCTTTCTCTCTTTCTCTCTCTCTCTTTGTCTCTCTTTTTCTCTCTCTCTTCTCTCTCTATCTCTTCTCTTTTCTCTATCTTCTCTCTCTCTCTCCTCTCTCTCTCAGACCTGGCAATGATCAGCTGATACGGTCACCTGACGGAATCAGCTGACACTATAAGTCAGCTGATTGCTTAAAAGCTGTTTATACAATCAGCTGCTGTGTCATGTGATTCAGGCCCTTGAACCTGACACATCATCTGATCGTTTTGCCTTCCAGCAAACCGATCAGATGATATTGGATGCGGATTGGACGGCGCGGGACCCTTTACCCAGGATTACTGTGGAGGGGGGTTCTTTATTTCAATAAAGATGGAGTCACTAATTGTGTTGTGTTTTATTTCTAAGAAAAATATTTTTCAGTGTGTTGTGTTTTTTTATCTGTACTAGAAATTCATGGTGGCCATGTCTAATATTGGCATGACACCATGAATTTCGGGCTTAGGGCCAGTTGATAATACACAGCTATCCCTAACCCCATTATTACCCAGCGAGCCACCTGTCACCAGGGCAGCTGGAAAAGTTGGATACAGTGCCAGAAGATGGCGCTTCTATGAAAGTGCCATTTTCTGGGGCAGCTGCGGACTGCAATTCGCAGTTGGGGTGCCCAGAAAGCTTGGGCACCCTGAGCTTCGGATTCCAATCCCCAGCTGCCTAGTTGTACCTGGCTGGACACAAAAATTGGGCGAAGCCCACGTCATTTTTTTTTTTTTAATTATTTCATGAAATTCATGAAATAATTAAAAAAAAAAGGGCTTCCCTATAATTTTAATTCCCAGCTGGGTACAAATAGGCAGCTGGGGGTTGGGGGCAGCCCGTAGCTGCCTGCTGTACCTGGCTAGCATACAAAAACATGGCGAAGCCCACGTAAGTTTTTGGGGGGCAAAAAACTGTTGCATACAGTCCTGGATGGAGTATGCTGAGCCTTGTAGTTCTGCAGCTCCTGTCTGCTGTCTGTCTGTATGGAGGAGAGCAGACAGCAGCTGCAGAACTACAAGGCTCAGCATGCTCCATTCACTAGAGTATGCAGGAGAGCAGACAGCAGCTGCAGAACTACAAGGCTCAGCATACTCCATCCAGGACTGTATGCAGGAGTTTTTTGCCCCCCAAAAAAATGACGTGTGCTGCGCCATATTGTTGTATGCTAGCCAGGTACAGCAGGCAGGTATGGCTTCCCCCAACCCCCAGCTGCCTATTTGTACCCGGCTGGGAACTAAAAAAATAGGGAAGCCCTTTTTTTAATTATTTCTTGAATTTCATGACATAATTAAAAAAAGAATCGACATAGGCTTCGCCCCATTTTTGTGTCCAGCCAGGTACAACTAGGCAGCTGTGGATTGGAATCCGCAGCACAGGATGGCCCGAGCTTTCTGGGCGCCTCTGCTGCAAATTGCAGTCCACAGCTGCCCCAGAAAATGGTGCTTTCATAGAAGCGCCATCATCTGGCGCTGTATCCAACTCTTCCAGCAGCCCTGAAGCCAGGTGGCTTGCTGGGTAATAATGAGTTAATACTAGCTTTGCTTTACTAGCTAGTATTAAGAGATTCTTAATGTCAGGCAAGTTTGACCTTGCCATTAAGAATCTCCAATAAAGGGTTAAAAAAAAAACACCACAGAGAGAAAAAATACTTTAATAGAAATAAATACACAGACACATTAGAGACTCCATGTTTATTACTCCCTGTCAGCCCTCCACGATCCTGCTCTTCTGTCTTCTTTCTCCTTCAACCCATGCAGCTCTGCTACATCAGACAGCACTGCATGGGAGGAAGAACGCTGCTGCTCACGTGCAGTATATTCACTCAGTGAGTGAGCAGAAGCTACGTGCTGTAAGCGGTGACGTCACTGCTGACAGGCGGGCTACCATAGCATCAGCTGTGGCATCAAGTGCTTGTATGTGGGCTGACTCTGTAAAGAACGCCCACATGCATGGACGGGGAAGCCGACCATGTGCCAGAGCATTTTGCCGGTACACGGAGATGCTGTAATGATCACCGCGTACCGGAGAGATGCACTGACAGGACCTAGCATGACGTCTAGCCATGTGACCAGTCTGTAGCCAATGAGATAATAGACACGTGACTGGTCACATGCTATTTTGACGTCACGATAGGTCCTATCATCAGTGCTGGTTACCGGGAGGATGCAGTGATTATCGGAAGGAAAAGCGGCGGGAGACAGAGTGCAGGACGCGTCGTGGGCACCTGTAAGTGTTATGGCAATGTTTAACTGTATGTGTACATGTATAATGTGTTTTTATGTGTTTGTGTTTGCCTCCCATTGTTTTCAATGGGGTCCGAGTGGTTCGTCGAACAGTTCGTCGAACGTTCATCGAACGGGGCCTCCGTTCGACGAACCGAACCGAAGTCAAACTCCAGGGGGGGATGGCTCATCTCTAGTTGTAATGTCCCAGAGGGTGAGAGGGTTTATCTGGTGTTATGTATGGTGGGCAGGGCAATGGAAGACAGTTTGTTGTTGATAGTTTCTAGCAGGCTGGCTGGTATAGCGTTTTTCTTTAAGCTACTTGACTGGAGAGACATCACAAAGGATTTCTTGGTGCGCAAGGCGCTAAATGGGTATCGTAAAAAGGGGGTGCGACAAGATTGGCAGCGGCCAGTGTCTTTTGAGCTGTTGAGGAAGTCGTTGGCAGCTTTGGCTCCCATGTGTTACTCGGACTATGAGTGTCGGTTGTACCTTCGTTGTTCTGGCCTTTTTCGGGGCCTTCGGGATCAGCAAGTTGGTGAGTCGGAACATATTTATGGTGGGGATGTGGTGTGGTGCCGTTTGCGGTGGTCTAAGACGGATCAGTATTGCAGAGGTCGTGTGGTTGAGATGTGGGGTGCCCAGGGTTTGGTTTAATGTTCGGTCAAACAGGTGTCGTCATTCTTGGCAGTTAGGGGAACGCATCCAGATTCCTTTCTGATGCATCAGGATGGTTCAGCTTTATTGAACTACCAATTTGTTCGCATTTTTCGGAGGTGCCTGCAGTTTTGCGGTCTCAATATTGCAGACTTTGCGTCTCATTCATTTAGGATTGGGGCGGCGACTCAGGCTGCTCATTGGGGACTGGGTGCTCAGGTGATGTGTTAGATTGGCTGCTGGCAGTTTGCCAGGTATCGATTTGATGTCCGGCCGTCCATGTTTTGAGTGGGCGATGGGCCTTGGTTTCTGGCTTCAGTTGGTCCTGACTGCCCCTTCCCTTCTTCTCCCCCTTCCATCGTTTCACCTTATGTTTTGCAGGACCCCCTGTTGGTATGGGTGCTGGGACATTTGTTGGTTTACTGGGGTGCCCTTCGGGCTGGTGTGCGTCCAGACCATTGGCAGTTGGGGGTCCCAAGAGCGATGGTGACGGTAGGGGTTAGAGGCATGTTGTGGTGTGGGGTGTTACCAGCTTGGCGATATCACACAGAATTGGACAGATCACCTGATGTGTTGCTACTGCACGTGGGGGGTATGACTAAGGCATAAGGGCTTCTAGGGACTTGATCCGTGATACCAAGTGTGACTGCCTTTGGCTTTTTTCTTCCCACCCGGGTCTAGTGCTCATGTGGTCTGATATTGTGGCGCACTCATCCTGCAGGCACGCTCGGTCAATGGAGCTGGTAAATAAGGAGCGGGTCAAAGTTAATCTGGAGATTGCTCATTTCATATCGTGTTTGGGAGGCATTGCAATTTGGCACCGGGAGTCCCTTCCCCAGAGTGTTTGCGGTATGCTGGAGTTCATTTGAACTCCATTGGAAGCAATATGTGAGCCTTGGGGCTCAGGGATGGTGTGGAAAAAGCATTGATGTTGTGGCCTGACTCGTACGCACAAGGTGTCATGTGTGCTCACTGTGGCGGAAAGGAGGGGGTTTGCACAAATGAGCGAGGGGGGAACCCAGTGCAGGAATGGGTTACCTCTGGTGGTGCAATTGATTGGTGTAACATGGCTCCTTGCTGGATTGAGTCTCAGCGGGACATTGGGTCGGTAACATTTGGCTAGGTGCCCTCGAGCCGGTGTTGTGCAGTTGAAAGCAGGTGGTGGGGTTGATGTAGCAATCGAACAGTTTTCGGAAACCATTATTTACCCCCCCCCCCTCCTTTCAGGTGTTTTTCTTCGGTTATTTAAATGTTATTTATTCTTTGATGTTTTGTTGTTGTTTAATAAATGGGTCTGCTGTGGTCTTTTATATCCAACGTCACGCAGTCTTGTGTTTACTTTTGGCAAGAACTCGGGAAGTAGGTGGGGGTGATGGTCAGTCGATCAAGGTAAGGCCGTTAGTCAGACTTTCCGGAGTCATGAAATATGATGTTATGCTTGACAATGGTTGCATCCGACTCCATATTTGAAGTTCAAAGACAGATCAATATGGTAGTGGGGCATGGATTCCTTTGAATTAAGTTACAGTATCACATGCCCTGTTAGTATGGTTTCAGAATACTTGTCCTTTTGACCTGAGGGTAACATTTTTTTTAGCTCTCGAGGATGGCAGCTCTTTGACATGCCTCCAGTTTAAGTACATCCTTAAACATTGTCTAGTAGAAGCTGGGGCTCAACCTAGCGATTTCGGCACCCATACCTTTCACATTGGCACATCAACTGAGGCATCCAGGGTGGGTTTCTATAATTAAGAGGTGCAGAGAATCGGTTGCTGGAAATCTGATTGTTTTGCTGGAAATATTTGCCCTGAGCTGTTGCACTAATTTATTTATCTCTTAGGTTCCTGGCAACCTTTCATATGTTTTCTGGCCACTCCTAGTTATTCTGAGCAGTGAAAAAAGCTGAACGCAGACTGGGTGGCAGGAGTTTTGGATTTCATAATGTTGAGGTGATGTGGACACACATCCGGGGTTTCACATGGTCTCAAGTCCTATCCGAAGCGATTGAAATCAAGAAGTTGTTCTATTTTACAGTAGTTCTAGTCATACATGCCAGGTGCAAAGATCTTTGTTTCTTGAAGATGGCTGAATTAATGATATTGATGAAAGCTGATTTGGAGCACCTTGCAGGTTTATTCCCAGAGTTAATTTTGGTGTGATCTGAAATTATCCTTCGTGTTACCTGGCAAGGAGACAGGGATGCATTAAACGTAAAAAGGGCATGTAGAACTGTTAATTGTCAAGTTTCCCATTTTATGTGGTCTAGGTCTGGGTTTGTAGTAAGTCACAAACAATTGGAAGGGGATAACCGCCATCTGATGGGTCAAGATGATATTCATCTAAATGACTTGGTGCAATGCTGTCAGCATCCCAGCGCTCAACCTGGCAAGGATGTGACCACTCTCACCGCACCGGCCACCCATCGGCTGTGTCTCTCTGCCCCATGTCCTGTGCTTGTCAAACAGGTCTCCTGTGAGCATGCTAAGGGTACAAGCGTGCACATTCCTTGCCTATAAAGGGGGCAGTGTGTGCACTCTGTGAGTGTCCCCAGGACACTAGGTAGTTAAGGCACCTTCCACTATTGGGAGATGCCTGAGCAACGTGTATATTGAGTCTGTTGGCAAGTTGCTAGTTGTCAGGTCCCTGTTATCCTGAACTAGTTCTTGATATCTGAATATATGTTCAAGTAATCATTACCTGCCAAGTGTTTTCTAACCCACTCCTATTTTCCAGCCAAAATTATGTTTTTCATCCATTCTGCCCATACCTGCCATCCAGCTTATACCAACCAGTATCTGCTATCCAGTCTGTCCCAGGCATCTAGTCTGTGCCAGATGTCTTGCCAATACCTGCCATTCAGTCTGTAGCAGCCATCCTACCAATACCTGCCATCCAGCCTGTACCTGCTGTCCAGTCAGATACCTAAGTTCATACCTGCAATCCTGAACCCTGGGGTCAGCTGCTGCAGAACTGGGGACTGCTCTGGAGTGGCACCTGATGCCTACTTTCCAGCACCAGCCTAACCTCACCATCAGAGGCTCTAGTGAAGGCAAGGTAGTCACCTACACCCCTTCAAGTTAAGTCCGGTCCCATGGCGCAGTGGGTTCACACCCACTAGTGTGACCCAAAGGCAGGGAGTAACTGCCACGGTCGCAGAGATTGCCATTGTGACCAGCCTCGTCAGGTTAGGGGCCCATCTGCAGATCAGCAGCCGGCTCCTCTCTGTGAGAGTGGAGCTGCGCTGTTCTGTTGCAGACCACGTAGACGCTAGATGACCCATGAGTCAGGGGGACCCGAGGTCAGCGGTAGGTTCGGACCCCCCTTGCCAGTCATCGCACACAGCAATGTTGAAGTATTGAGCGGTGCGCGGCGCTCAATGCTTTATTATTCTCCCCCTATGCATGTGCGGTGACGTCACTCCTGTGCAACTGCTGTGCTGAGGCATACAGAGCGCAGGATGAGAGGAATGCTGACCGGAGCAGTGGGGAAACGAGGAGAGAGAGGTGAGGACAGAGCAGCGGTGAAATGAGAAGAGGTGAGTACTTGTTGTTTTGTTTTTTGTTTTTTTATAAATCAGAGACTACACGGTGGCTAAAGGCCTGGGGGGGGTGCAGTATACATGGAGGCTGGCCTGGGGGGGCTGCATTATACAACTAGGGCTGGGAGGCTGCATTAAACATGGGGGCCTGCATTATACTTGGAGGCCTGGGGGCTGTATTACACATAGAGGCCTGATGGGGCTGCATTATACATGGAGGCCTGGGGGGCTGCATTATACATGGAGGCTTGGGGGCTGCATTATACATGGAGGCCTGGGGGGCTGGATTATACATGGAGGTGTAACGCCCCTGTAAACAGGTCGTTACAGGGTATTAAATGTTACCCCATTTTTCCCGGGCAGGAGGAAGAAGAGTCCCCACAACATACACTCACATCACACTGGCAGGAAGGAGTTAATAGCTTTTGCAGCATGAAGTTTTGAGTCCATGACTCATCCTGTCTTGTTAATGAGCAGGTGGCTGGACACAGGCAGGTCCCCATGACAACCAAGGGGAGGGGGGCCTGAATAGGAGTGAGTTTAGTGCAGAACACACAGAAAGTTTGTCAGAATGTCAGAGGCTGCATCAGAGTGCAGACTTACACAGGACAGCTCCTGCTGAGGAGATGCCACAAGACCAGGGCTGATAACACCTAAAGGAAGGGAATGGAGCTGAGGACTGGGGATCCCTGGAGAAAGTTGTACCCGGTGGCAGTTTGTGTGTTGTCCGCTACTGGAAGAGAGACAGACAGAATGGCGGCGGGTCCCCAAGATGCTCCATGCCACGGGGATAGCATTATCGCACCGAAAGAGAGAGGGACCCCAAGAGAACTACACTGGCCCCTTCCTCCTACCTGCCCGGGATCGACCAAAGGCTACAGGTGGCAAGGATCAGCACCCGGGTGCGATGTGGAATGGACTTTAAATAAAGAACAACTGGAACCGCACTCCGTGACTGCTGTGAGTAATGCCGCCGCCCTGTGCCCCCGGTGTCCCTGAGGACTGTTGCCCTGGGTCTCATAAACCTCCCGGGGCCACCCCGCTCCACCCGTGGGGAGCGATTCCATCCGGCTGCCCGTAACACCTGCCCCGGAGAGAGACTGTGCAGCGGCGGCTGAACACCTGGCCGCAGACCACGGGTGGCGCTGCAAGCATCCCCCATCCCCGTCATGTACCGTTTCCTGGGGGAGAGCGATGGAAAGCTCCCCAGGAACCCCGTTACCCTCCTTCCATCCCCCTGTAACACCGGACTGACGGTCGGACTTTCCTCTTATTGAAACCCGCCGGGGGTCACGGAAGCCGGGTCAGGCCACTCACAGCCTGACCCTGAATACCACCGGCCCGGTGACCGTGCAAGCCCTGCAAGCCAACGGCGCGGGCGTTTCAATTTGGCGCTGCGAGCAGGGTCCGGACAAGACCCGGTAATGCCGGGTGACGCGTGCCTTGTGTTTACCATCTGCAAAATTGGATTGTCTAACATTTATTTTGGTGCCCGCGGCTGCGGGTATGCGACAAATGGACTTGGACTGTACAATGGCGTCCATTGAGAATGGGATGGGCGCCATGCGTACCAACAAGGACCGGACTGGCCCGCCCTTCATGGGTGGGGCTACAGCGGGGCACAAAAATCCGTGCCCACCCCTTTGTTGGACATTTGCTAGGAGCCAGGAACCCTGCCTCCCCAGGACCAGGAGAAGATGGGTGTTACGGGGGGACCGGCAGATTAGGACCAGGGGGTATATATCCTAATCGCCAGTCAGGGCCCACCGTGCTCCAGATGACAAAGGAGCTGCTGGCACCTGAGGGTTAGGCGGAGACTATAGAGCTGGATGGCTCTGAGATAACCCAGTAACTCTGGGAACCGGTCACGTGTGTTGGGACACGTCAGACCGGACGACAACCCGATTAGCGTTTTGGTGCACCTAGCGCTACAACAACCACGTGTGCAGGAAACACGTCAGGCCGGGTGGTAACCAGGTAGCGTTGACCGGAAGACCGCCACGAAAGCGCCCTGTCGGCCACGTGTGTAGGACACGTCAGGCCGAGCGGTCCTCCGATTAGCGTTTCTGGCCACCTCTCGACTGGCCATGTGTGTGTAGGACACGTCAGGCCAGATGGGTACACCAGTAGCGTTGACCGGGAAGCCGAGGAGGATAAGGAACACCCTGTTAACTCCACAGAGGTCCTGGGGTATGCTGTCCGTGCGCGTAGGGGGCACAACCGGACAGGTGGCGCAGCAGGTGCGTTGTCCGTGTGCGTAGGGGGCACAATCGGACAGGTGGCGCAGCAGGTGCGTTGTCCGTGTGCGTAGGGAGCACAATCGGACAGGAAGCACAGCAGCCGCAGCCCAGTTAACACCACTGGGCTGCTATAGCAAGACTAGAACGGCAGGAGGGAAGCACGGCGCCTGACCCTGATGTGCCGAGCCACGAATCTTGGCGTGACAGGCACTGTTCGCCTAACCCTACCTACCGCTTCCCAACATAGGCTTATGCCGCAATGAGGCTCTAACATGGAGGTGTGCTCTGACTGAGCAAAAGTGAAGACTGCGCCCCTCCATGTTGTCTCCAGCCCCTTTTATAACCTGGGGTCGCCCCAAACCCAGGGTGGAACCACCAAGGTCCAATAGCAGAGTGCCATGTCATCAGTGATGTCACATGCGACCTATCCGGAAGCGCCACGTCATTGATAACCTCAAGGCAGCCACGCCCCAAACACTTCACCAGTCATCATCTGACGACCAATACTGAGGTGCCAGATCATAGGGGCGGGCCTCTGCGAGCCAGTCCGGAGTTGCCACGTCATCAGGACACCTGACACCCTCTGTCCTATCAGGGCCTGCCACCTCACGGACATGCTCAGTGAGGTCCTTACCGGACCTAGCCTCTGGTGCACTAAGTGCCTGAGCATGCCCAGTAGCCTGAGCAACAGGCTCAGAAAGCAGACTATCAGTTTGAGCATGCTCAGTAGGCACATCCCAGAACTTAGACACAGCACGAAGTCCAAGTACCTGTGCAAAGAGGCTGTTAGGGTTAATTGGGGGAGCATGCTCAGTAGCCTGAACTGAGGACTTAGTCTCAGACATAACACAATCAGGCTGAGCATGCTCACTAGGCAAAACACCGGGCTTAAACTCTGGCTGGGGTAAATCGGCGCACGCATGCGCACCAGCCGCCTCTCCACACTTAGACGTGGTGGAAGGAACAGCCAACTGGACGACCCGAGGCACGGCCAAGAACGGCAGCCGGCGCCTGGGCGCAACAGGAACTGCAGCAGGCTGCTTGCGGCTATGGCGGCGCCGGTTCGTAACAATGGGGGAATTATATGGACTGCCCGGGTGCGAGCTTTGGCGAGTGGTGGCCGGAGGGGTGAGCCCGGCACCGCAGCCCGTACCGGGATTTGGACTACTGAGCTTTTTCCCTAAACCTGGGTACCTGGAGGGCCCTGGAGCATCGTAAGGAGGCCTGTTCCCAAAAGTTTAAATGTTTTTTTTATATATATGCAAATGTTTCTTTTTCCATGCTTTTCTTCTCTTCCTTCTACTTTTTCCTCCTGCCTCTTCCTATCCTTTATTGGGTCCCGGTAGAAGGGACGTGTTAATTTGTTTATCTATGAAAAGTTGTTTTTTTTTTGCGGTGTTGTTTGTTGTCGCAACCCCGGGGTGTTGCGTTTTTGGTCTGGAGGAGTGTAACGCCCCTGTAAACGGGTCGTTACAGGGTATTAAATGTTACCCCATTTTTCCCGGGCAGGAGGAAGAAGAGTCCCCACAACATACACTCACATCACACTGGCAGGAAGGAGTTAATAGCTTTTGCAGCATGAAGTTTTGAGTCCATGACTCATCCTGTCTTGTTAATGAGCAGGTGGCTGGACAGAGGCAGGTCCCCATGACAACCAAGGGGAGGGGGGCCTGAATAGGAGTGAGTTTAGTGCAGAACACACAGAAAGTTTGTCAGAACGTCAGAGGCTGCAGCAGAGTGCAGACTTACACAGGACAGCTCCTGTTGAGGAGATGCCACAAGACCAGGGCTGATACCCTCCTTCCATCCCCCCTGTAACACCGGACTGACGGTCGGACTTTCCTTTTATTGAAAACTGCCAGGGGTCACGGAAGCCGGGTTGGGCCACTCACAGCCTGACCCCGAATACCACTGGCCCGGTGACCATGCGAGCCCTGCAAGCCCCGGCGCGGGCGTTTCAGAGGTCTATGAGGCTGCATTATACATGGAGGTCTATGGGGTGCAGTATAATATATGGAGGCCTATGGGAAATGAATTATAATATATGGAGGACTATGGGTTTGCATTATCATATATAGAGGACTATGTGGTGCAGTATAATATATGGAGTACCATGTGGTTGCATTATAATATATGGAGAACTATTGGCTATTGGGTGAATTATAATACAGGGAGAACTATGAGAAATACATTATAATACATGGAGGACTATGGGGGTGCATTCTAATATATGAAGGGTTATGTAGGACCCTTTATACTATATGGAAGGCTATGTGGGGCCCACTATTGTATTTGGAGAACTATATACAAGTGGGGACAAAGATACAAGCATGGGATGGGAACATTTTGTGCTGAGGGAAAAAGGCTTTTTCCCTCAACACCCAGCTTTCCCATGTCCTGCTATATGTGACGCCCTGGCGCCGCCAGGTGGTCACACACAGAGTACACCCCCGCACAACACTTTCCCTCACAGGGTTACATCGAGCCGACAAAACCCTAGTCAGCCCCCCAGGGTAGGAAATACACCAGTGGGCGGGACCAGGAAGAAGGAAAACGCCTACCTAGGGGTCTAGAGAACCGGGGGCGGGAAAAGAAGTAGTTGAAGTTGGAGTGGAGTTGAGGTTGGAGAAGTAGTTGAAGTTGAGCAGTAGCTGAGTGCTGAGCAGGAGAGTGGAGAGGATAAAGTGAAGCTCCAGTGGAAGCCAGAGAGGAAAGGCGTCGGGGTTGGAGCCCCGGCGTGGTGGCTAGGTGGCACACTGGGAAGTCCAAAGAGAACTAAAACTGTGCAAAGGAAAGTGACACAGACCATTACCCCAGGTAAGGGACCAGAATACACCCGGCCGTGGCTGCCGGCCACTGGGACCTTGGTTTACCGCTGGACTTGTGTGATTTCTTTGACTGTGAGTACACTAACATCTCCCGGTCCGACCGGGGGCGCGCCGACCCCTGCAGCCACCATCCTCAGCACAGCAACACTGGGCCCCGGGGCATCCACCCCTACCCACGGAGGGTTAAAACAACTAGCTGCCATCCCAATGCCCCGGGTACTCCCAAATAGCAGCAGTGGTACCCCATCTTACCACATGCCGTGGGTGGCGTCACGGACAATATAGAAAATCCCTGAAAATAAAGATAGCGCATATGAGAAGCACCCGTGGGACAAAGTTTGTTACAGCGTATTGAAAACTGCTCACCTGATTATGTTGTGCGCCCTCGCACAACCTCGGTGATATTCATATAATTCCTCTGGAGGATGGTGGGTTGTCTCGGCTGGCATTATCCGATGCTAGGCTGGGTGAGCCTGGGGAGATGACCGCTCCTGGTTCCTGGTTCCCCGACTCATAAGATCCTGGAACTAATTGCAGCCATTTGTCTTCCCTCAAGGGTTATTTGGGAGGATTAAGATCTATTGCTTTCAGCAGCTCTATGCCGGAATCCCTTAAGGGAGTTAAGGTGTATGGAAAATAGATAAAGCCGGTCCTTTGAGCGCTAATAGATCTATTATCTCAGGTTTTCTTTGTGAATAATTATGCTTTATTTGTAAAAATTCATCCTGAAGGTCTGAAATAAATATTTCTAGACCTATATGCAGTGGCGTAACTAGAGTTCCATGGGCCCCAGTGTAAAGTTTGGACCTAGGCCCCCCTCCACATACACTGACACTTGGGGTACGGGATAATGACACTGACACTTGGCTCTTACCCTCAGCATCCCGGTTTCCCATGATCTGAAATCCCTCTATCAGCACCCAGCTTTCCTATGTTCTGATATCCATCTTGGCCTCGGCACCCAGCTTCCCCATGCTCTGCTATACATCTTTCCCTCAGCACCTAGCTTTCCCATATCAGATCATGCTCGGTGCTGAGAGAAAATGTATAGTGTGCCGCCCCCACGCCAGCAGCTGGGCTGCTCAGATCCTGATCCGCAGTGTGGCTCGAGGGATCTCCGGAACCGGGGGTCTCGCGGACACTTCAAATGAAAAGGGGATTTTGGGTGTATGTGGGATTTTCTATATTGAAAATAGATAAAGCCGGTCCTTTGAGCGCTAATAGATCTATTATCTCAGGTTTTCTTTGTGAATAATTATGCTTTATTTGTAACAATTAGATTAAAATAAAGCTCTTGCTATCACAACGCGTTTCAGCAAGATAAACTTGCCATCATCAGGTGTAGCAAGAGCTGATATACATCGAATTTATATCATATATTATATGTATATATTAATGGCTATCCCCTACATAGTATCTCAAGACACTATAATAGTGTGCATAATAAAAATCCAACGATGGAACTTACTATTATAGATTCTGTGGATACGAAAGATCCACAGTCAATAATCAAACTTACTAAGAGGGAAAGCTACTGGATCTTTAAATTGGGCACACTGACCCCTGAAGGTCATAATGATAGACAATGTTGCTAAATATTAATTATGACCTGGTAGAAATATATGTGCATATAAACAAGTGTATATGTGACTACTGACATGTGGTCATATAAATACATACAAATATAATAAAATAAATCTAACCAAACAAACAAAAAATTAAAAAGTAATAAATGTAAAATTATCAAATAAAACAGATTAAAAATAAGGTTTTTTTTGCATAATTCATGGGAATAATTGAATACAAATCTACTGAAAAAAAATAAAAACTATATTAGCATGAATTTTGGTAGAAGAACAAACCGATTGTATCTATAATTGTATGTGTATAGGTATGTGTATATATATGCATATGTATATATATATATATATATGTATATATGTATATATATAAATGTGGCCATGAAAGGTTTTTAATTATTTTTAATTATTTTAATTAATACATAAAAACTAATATAAGTCCTTTTTAACATAAAGTATAGAGATAAAATTTATGGTTCCTGTCCCCTTTTTTAGTTATCAATGGTATATGTTCTAGACAGATATATATATTTTTATTTTTCATATGCTATTTTAAGATAATAATGGTCCAGACTAACTTGAATATTTTTATAGTTTTTTATGTAACCTATATCCGACTCATTTTATCTATTTTTATTCATTTATTTTTTCACTATAAAAACACCCTTTTATTTGATACTAAAAGGGTTAAAACTGTTTGAACCTTAGACACACCCATAAGCCCTATCAAAGAGGCTGTTGTATCTATAAATTCGATGTATATCAGTTCTTGCTACACCTGATGATGGCAAGTTTATCTTGCTGAAACGCGTTGTGATAGCAAGAGCTTTATTTTAATCTAATTGTTACAAATAAAGCATAATTATTCACAAAGAAAACCTGAGATAATAGATCTATTAGCGCTCAAAGGACCGGCTTTATCTATTTTCAATATAGAAAATCCCACATACACCCAAAATCCCCTTTTCATTTGAAGTGTCCGCGAGACCCCCGGTTCCGGAGATCCCTCGAGCCACACTGCGGATCAGGATCTGAGCAGCCCAGCTGCTGGCGTGGGGGCGGCACACTATACATTTTCTCTCAGCACCGAGCATGATCTGATATGGGAAAGCTAGGTGCTGAGGGAAAGATGTATAGCAGAGCATGGGGAAGCTGGGTGCCGAGGCCAAGATGGATATCAGAACATAGGAAAGCTGGGTGCTGATAGAGGGATTTCAGATCATGGGAAACCGGGATGCTGAGGGTAAGAGCCAAGTGTCAGTGTCATTATCCCGTACCCCAAGTGTCAGTGTATGTGGAGGGGGGCCTAGGTCCAAACTTTACACTGGGGCCCATGGAACTCTAGTTACGCCACTGCATATAGGTCTAGAAATATTTATTTCAGACCTTCAGGATGAGGTCAAGCAGGCTTTATTTTTGCTGAGTGGGGGTCGCGGCTCGTTGTAGGGGTACACCGGCCCCTCTGTGCTGTGGCGGTAAAATTATCTAGTCGGAGAGTTAAAAGAACTGAAGACAGACTTGCCCACCGGGAGTCTGATGGTGCATACCATTTTGGGGGTTTTATAAAAGGAAAAGAGAATCTGGTTGAATATATAAGTGCAAAAAATAAAGCTCTGGCCGACCATGTCCACCAAAAACTATGGTTTGCTGTGTCTTTTGTGTGGCTTATACCAAAAGGGGGTGGGGAATAGGTTTGTTATATGGAGGTTCAGGATCATATGGGATTTGCAGCTACAGTCAAAATATAGTCTAAATATATTTCACTCCTCTGTGTGGTTCTCAGCATACTGTGCCTGCTTATAACCTGACCTTTCTCAAACTACGATAGTAAATATTATTCTGCTTTTTTAATATTCTGAATATGTATTATGTGCAATATCTTTTGAACCATCTTTTTCTAGGTTCTGGGAATTGCAGCATTCTGGCAGACATCCATACAGAGGAGTGATTTAATTTAACTTGCCTAAAAACACTGAAAAATGTGTTCAGAGAACTCAATGTGAGTGGATGCTATAGAAAAATATATGGAATCACATGAAAACATCTAAATTCATAAATCAGATTGAAAAAGTAAAAAAGGCACCATGTCTTTGTGCACACTGAATATCTTCAGTCCTGTGCTATTCCTGCAAACTACCAGGCTCCATCGACAGCAGCTTATGTACCTTGAGATCAAAGGAATTGGGTGTTGGAATTCATACACATTGGTTGGCTTTAATTATTTTTTTTATTTTTTAAAATCAGATACATTTTTATTAGCCATCTCATATTTTCAATTTTATACCAACACATAGATGATTCATACAATATTGTACAATATTGTACAATTGTAAGAAAATACATAAATTTATAAAATAAACCCCAACTTGATTCCCGCTCTGTTCAAACGGATTATGTTTTACATTATACACTCTGGATACTGTGACAGTTAAGGATATAGAAATGTTCAATACCATCATGGTACTATTCAATAACTCAATATATACTGTATATACATTCATTGCATTATGCTATTATGAAAAATGATTGTGCCACATATTCTTTAAGTAAATGTGCAGTCGGCAGGCCAGGGGTTACCAGCCATGGACCCCAGATCTTTTTGTATTTGTGCATGGGGTTCATTTTCTTATATATTCCTTTCTCCATTCTAATTATTATATTTATTTTGTTTTTTAATTCAGTCAACAGAGGGGGTAAGGTGTGTGTCCATCTTGAAGTAATAGACTTCCTGGCTTGAAATAGTATTCTAGAGATACCAATCTGCATTGGATCAGAATCCATTTCCTCTTCTAGCAAACCTAGTACACATATTTCAGGTGTTATCTATATAGCTATGTTTTATATTCTGTGAATTTTACCTTTCCAATACATTCCAAGGGCAGGGTATCCCCATAACATGTGCAGTAAATGTGGATTTTCAGAATTACACCTTGGACATTTATTTTCTGACCTCACCCCTATTTTATGGTAGAAAGCTGAGGCCTCTGTACTTTGTATGGATCAGATACAGATGTGATAGTCTCTGAACCTCGCATAATGATAGTTGTTGCAGTAAGTTTTAGGATTGTATTCCATCGGTTATCATTTATTTCCCCCAGCTCTACTGCCCATTTGTTTTGTATTCACATTTGAGATCTTTTCAATTATTCCATTACTAAATATTGATAAATAAGGAATATCAATCCTTTGGAAGATCTTGCATCAGTATTCATATCAATAAAAGAGTATTAACCTAAATTCACATCTTGTGTCTTTATTTGTGTGTTATGGGAGTGTCTGAACCTTAAATATCAGTAAAATTGGTTGTTTGGCAGATTAAAATCTACTTGAAATTGGTTACAATGCTTAAAAGCACCATTCTTTAGTATGTGTTCAATTGTTATGATGCCCATTTTCCCCCACCGCGCAAAATCCATTAATTTGAACTATTTAGGCAGTCTACAATTGTGACAGATAGGAGTGAATTTGGTAGATCTAGAAATCATAATATCATTGCCAATGTTGAGTGGACAGATATTTTTTCACTCCATTTCTCTGCCTCTATGATACACATAAGTGTTTTCCATGGTGTGCACTCTGTGATCAATTTCCCAGCAATATCAGCAGTTAATTCTTTTACCTATCCTTTCATTTGTCGTAGCTAAGAGGCCAATAAATAAATCCATGTATTAGGATTTGCCCACAACCACTGAATTTCCCATTTTGTAAGTGCTGTAGCTTTATTCTTGCTTGTTTATTTTTCCAGAGAAGTGCTCTAAAGTAGAGATGAGCGGACCCGTTGACGTTCAGGTCAGTGAGTTCAGCCGGACTTTACATGAACTTCAGTTTGGAACCCAGAGTTGACCTAAATCCCCAATGGAAGTAACTAGAGATGAGTGAACAGTGAAAGTTCGTTCAACGGGTTCTGCCTGACTTTAGATAAAGTTTGGTTTAGGACCCAGACTTGACCTGAGTCCGATTGGAAGTCACTAATAGGGCAATTTGGGTCTCCATCCATATGCAGCCAGGCATAAGCAGAACACTTCCAGGGGCAGATAAGCAGGGTTTTCCCATTCTTTTTGTTTGGTGCACACTACATTTGATCATGTTGTTGCTGCCCCCAGTGTAAGCCATTCAAACACTGCAAGTGACTTGCACTGGGCTGAGGACTGAGTGCATCAGAGCACAGAGATGCTCACGCGAGTGCTTTTCATACATAAAGCATCCAAACTCCAAGCCCGAACTCTGTTTCTTTTTGTAAAGTCTTTGTTTGGTACAAACACCGAACCTTAGGTTCACTCATCTCTAGAAGTCACTAATTAGGCACTTCGACTCTCCGCTCACAGGCAGCCAGCCATAAACAAAACACTTTGGGAGGAGGGTAAGCGGAGTTTTTTCCTTTTCTTTTTTGGTGCACACTACATATGATCAAGCCGTTGTTACCTCCAATCTAAAGCCATTCAGAGACTGCAAGTGGCTTGCATTGGGCCGAGCCACAAAGGTACCTGATCACAGTGGTCAGCATACGTAAAACACCCAAACTCCGAACCCGAAAGCTGTCTTTTTTTGGTAAAGCCTGTGTTTGGTACAAACTTCGAGTTTGCTCATCTCTACTCTAAACATATCATGGATTTGATCAAAATACCTTAAATGCCTTTGTGTCGTCTATTGACAGTATTGCTCTAGCCCTAGTTTCTGCAGACGAAAATTCAATATTTAAAAACAGCTTTCTCAGGTTAATCATTGTTGACCTATTTGGTATAAAGCCTGATTGATCTGGATGAATTATGAATGTGATAACCTTTAGAAGTTTGATTGTGCCTTCCCCATAATGTTTTCATTTACAGGAAGAAGTCATATTGGCCTATACAGACCTTGTATAAAGAGCTCTTTCCCAGGTTTTTCCAAAACAATAATAACTTGGCTCATACATTTAGGTAACTGCCCCTCCTCCACCTTAGTTTGGAAAACTGATAGCAACCAGAATATTGTCAAGCCATCAGACTCTGGTGCTTTCTCATTAGATATAGATTTTAGTGCAATTTCCAGTTCCTCCAGAGATAACGGGGTGTAAATATGGTCAATTTGGGTAGCGAGATACCATCCAGATATCTATCGATTTTTTTATGGCCTCCCTTTTAAATGTATATTTATATAAAACTTCATATATTTCCTGAACGTTTCCAGTATATCTGCATCATTTTTTATTTTTTTTTACACACTCCCCTGCATTATTAACTAACTGCATTATATACGGTGAACCCTCCTGAGATTTTACTATCGTTGCAAGTAGATGGCCCACACCTTCCCCTGCCTCAAAATATTTCTGTTTGACCAAAACATTTATTATATTGGCCTTTGACATAAGGTGGTCATATTTTTTTTGAGATTCTTCACATTTTTTCCAATCATGATTTGGATCCATAATATAATTTTGTTCCATCTCACTCACATTTTTTTGAAGATCCAATGTTACTTATGAAATCTGTCTCAGTCTGGGTGTAAATAATTATTAAAGTTCCCTATTTTTAGTGCCAGTATATCAGGGAAGCTAAATATGAAGGATAATACCTTCTTTAAAACATCTCCAGCATATGGGGACGGAATGTATATGGCCACTAAGATTAGATTAGTTTCATAGATTGTACATTTCAAAACATACATAGCGTCCATCCGCATCAACTAATGATTTTATACATGAAAACGGTATCGATTGTGTACACTGATCCCGCTTGCATACGATTAATATATTGAATGATATTGTTCCCCTACCCATGACCAAGGTATTGCTCCAAACTTACCCGTCATAAAATATGTCTCATATAAACAAATAATGTCTTGACAATAATTTTGTAGCCACAAAAATACAGTATTACTTTTTGTCGGATTTCCCAGACCCCCTACGTTCCATGTAATGACATCTATGTATCTAGCCATTTTATACTTCCAAAAGATATATGACATTTATCACCATTTGACCAATTTGAATTTGAATATGAGGTAAAATCCAGAAAAATACAGTCTATATCTATTTGAGAGTTTGTGTCTCGAAACCCAAAATAGGAACCCCAGAGAACCAGGAAAAAAAAAAATAGTACAAGATAAAAAAAGCAAAGAAAGACATTTCTTTCTGCTGGAGAGATTGGGAGCCAGCATAGTCTCCGGCCTGGGTAGAGATTTTTCCAAAATATCTTCTGCTTCATTTTTTAAAGGGTAGACAATAAAAGACAATCAGGCAACTGCTCCATCATTCAATATTATTTATTACATCTTTTGGTGTTTAGGATACCAACAGGCATTCATCTGGACAACTCTCCCTGATCGCTTAACCCCTTCACGACCGGCCGATTTTTCGCTTTCCTTTTTTTACCATTCTTCTTCCAAGAGACGTAACTTTTTTATTTTTCAGTCAATATGGTCATGTGAGAGCTCATTTTTTGCGGAACGAGCTGTACTTTTAAATGAAACCATAACTTTTACCATATAGTGTACTGGAAAAGGGCAAAAAAAATCCAAATGCGGAAAAATTGCAAAAAAAGTGCGATAGCACTATAGTTTTTGAGATATTTTATTCACTGTGTTCACTATATGGTAAAACTGATGTGTGGGTGGGATGCCTCAGGTCAGGGTGAGTTTGTAGACACCAAACATGTATAGGTTTACTTTTATATAAGGGGTAAAAAAAAATAAAAAAATCGAACATTTTTCCGAAAAAGTTACAAACGTTTTACACCATATTCCATGTTCTCATTTTTCAGGATCTATGGCTCAGTGACAGCTTATTTTTTGCGTCTTGAGCTGACATTTTTAATGGCACCATTTTTGCGCAGATGCTACATTTTGATGGCCTATTATTGCATTTTGCACAAAATGTGTGGCGACCAAAAAACGTAATTTTGGCGTTTGAAATTTTTTTGCCGCTACGCCGTTTACTGATCAGATTAATTGATTTTATATTTTGATAGATCGGGCGTTTCTGAACGCGGCGATACCAAATGTGTATATATTTTTTATTTTTTTAACCCTTTAATTTTCAATGGGGCGAAAGGGGGGGTGATTTGAACTTTTAGGTTTTTTTATTTTTTAAAACTTTTTTTTACTTTTATTTTTATTTTACTAGTCCCCCTAGGGGGCTATATGGATCAACAATTCGATCGCTCTGCCATATCTGCTGATCACAGCTATACAGCTGTAAACAGCAGTTATACTAACTTGCTGCCTCACTCAGCTCCGGGCTGAGTGAAACCGAAAGTAATTCATGTGAGCTACAGGAGTCATCACATGACCCTGTGCTACCATGACAACCTTCGGAAATCACGTGATCGCATCACGTGACTTCCGGTATCGGGCGGTAAGTAAATGTTTACAGCCAATGCCATTATAGTGGCTCTGTCACATGTTGACAGCGCCAGTTAAGGGGTTAAACGGCATGAGCAGATAACGATTCTGCTTCTGCCTAGCAGGCACATATCTCAGCTGTGAAAATCAGTTGTGTGCTGATCGCGGCAAGCTGACCTTGGGCAGTAACACTATGACCATTAGGATGTAATATTACTGCCCACGGTCGTTAAGGGGTTAATCTGCAGTTGTTGACATCCAGCTAGTTCAGCAATTCCTTAGGTGTTTCATACCAGTCACAATAGGTAATGTTACAGCTCACCTCCTCCCTTACCCTTTATGATGACCCTTGCCCTAATCTGACAACTAAGTAGGATCTGAGTCAGTTTATTCCTGCTAATGACCATATATCTTTCCTGAAAGAACGGGAAGTTTGAGTCTAGACTTAGTGCTAGAGTCCAATGTAAAAAAAAATGCAAGATGTCTGAATAATGATTTTTTTTTTAATTTTTCATAGTGATTGTGATGAAAATTAGGAAAAATTACAAAATTGTTCTAAAAAAAAATTAGAAGATAGCAAATACAGGGGGTGGGGGGAGGGTTTCACTTATGGATAACCCTAATCATTTAAACCAAACCTAAAACTTAACCTTAAATAAGTATACATTAATAAGTGATAAAAGGATCACTGAATAAAAACATGAAATAAAAAATAACACATATGCTACTTGGCCACCAAGCTCAATTGGACCAATGCAATATGTGAGGCACAAACAACAACATCCGGCAGAGGTAGAGCTCTCAGCCTGGCCCCCCACGGACGACGGCTGTTTCGCGTATGGATACGCTTCCTCGGTTTTGATGGACCCGAGAAAGCGTATCTATACGCGAAACAGCCGCCGTCCGTGGGGGGCCAGGCTGAGAGCTCTACTTCTGCCGGCTTTTATGCACCTTTGAAATAATAGTTGTTCACTGGATTTGGTGAGTGCCGCCCTCTTCCGTCTATGGAGCACACTTTTGAAGTATAATCTACTAGGACGAGCACCCCATAACCAGTATCATGGTGGATCCCTGTCTCTTATTCCAGCAACGAGGATAGGCCTGCATATGTGAGAAAGGTTATGCGGCAGTTTCTTTCTGTTTTTTGGTTACAGCAAACAACATCCCATACATACTATACCACCATCTCCTTATGGTTGGACAGAGCCCCAAATTATTTCTCACATAAAGGAACCGCTTTTTGGAGAAATAATTGGGCTATCCATAAGTGAACCCCCCCCACCCCCTGTTTTTGCTATCTTCTGAATCACTGAAACTACGTGGGGTATAATAAAAGGTATAGTTGCTATTATCATTGCTAAAAAGAAATCCTTTTAACACAAAAATTGATTTAAACAAATCACTCATTTTCTGATGACAATATATATGACATACAATTAGGTTGATGGATGACCACTGAACCGTTAAAAAAATGATCATCTGGCGAACGGTTACATAAAATGGAGCCGTGTGTTAGTCCATATTGGTCATTTTTAATAATTAATTCTGGGAATAGATTTTCAATTGTACTGGGTGATGGACAAATGATCTTTCTGGACATAATTTTTGAAAAAAAATATTTCTGGTTGAAAGATCTTTCAACAAAAATCTTTTGTTTGACTCTTGGGCAAAAATGTTCAAGGCTGCTTTCACACATTAGTTTTTTGGCATCAGGCACGATCCGGCGAAAAAACAGATCAGTTGCATCAGTTTTTTCCATTTGTTCCTTCAGTTTTTTTGACGGATCCATTGTGATACTGAGCATGCTCAGTTCAAAAAAACGGATACGGCGGCCGTATCCGTTTTTTGCCGCATTACGCCAGATCCGTCATCCATAGGCTTCCATTATAAAACACGCCGTATGGTGCCGGATCTGGCGCAATATGGTTTTTCGCCGGAGACCAAAAAACGTTCCCCTCAGCGTTCCATCCGGCCGCCAGACAAGCAAATTTTGCCGGCAAGTCCATCCTGCACAATCCGGCGCTAATAGAAGTCTATGGGGGAAAAAAACGGATCCGGTGGCAACAAATGCCGGATCCGTTTTTTCAGGTTTTTGCCGGATTGTGCCTGTTGGCAAAAAACTGATGTGTGAAAGCAGCCTTACTGGGCCAACTATTTTTAAGATTATGAAAGTTTGTGCTTGGTAGGCTAACAGGATTGTTTGTTGTCACTCTTCGAACTTTCATCATGGAACGTTTTCATCAGCTTCGAATGTTTTCATTGCCTTTAGCCTAAAGGACACCATTAGTTATGGACAGAACGTGGCTTTACAATAAAACTGTAGATTGTGCTATTTACGTAGTAGAATTGCTGTGGGCAGGTGAGCTGATATACTATCTCTAAAGACACGTGGCATTATGTATTTTCAGATGGCAAGCATGTGACTAAACACATGCAAATTTACCACCATATAAAAAAACCATTGACATGTAATATAGCTGGTGTTTTAAGTTACCGTAAGTTTTATTATATGTGAAGGATCCAGGTAGAATTTATTACGAGACAACAGGCTTTATTCATACACAATTTGGAATACTTGGTATCAGTTGGCAGTTATATCTAGACAATAGAATCACGTGTTGCAGACATTTTCTCAAATCTTAAGCTCTGGATAGAGCCGATGAATTTGGCAGATCTCATGCCGCAATGTCTGTTTCTTAAATTTCATAGATGAAAATTACCCGGAAAGACGCTTATGCAATATGACTAAGTATCATTTACTGCAGTCTGTCCAAACTGTTGCACTGCTGCCAGTGATGGGAAGACACATTACATCATCCAGGAATTTAAGAGCTGAATTACTCACTTCTTTCAATCCCAACAGTCAGAAGGAAAATTACTGTTTGGTCTACATTAACTCTTTGCTTTCAAAGGGTGTTTATTCAGTAAATTGTAGCTTTTACAACACAAGGATTAGCAACAAAATTAGGCTTTAACATACACAGATGTAATGAAGTAACTCATTTGCATGGCTATAGAGTGGGGGTGGATATACTCTTAGTGCAACCAGTGCAGTCACGCAGTGGAAAAACAGGTAAGGTACAGGTGGATCTAGGTTTTCCCACAAAAATTTACGTTGGCGCCCGATTGAGTATTCGTCATGGACCACTCATTAATATGTGATTTGCACACTTACAGTCATGTGATCACGGGCTGCTCATCCTAATTCTGTCAATGTTCAGTGGAAACTACAGCCCCTGCCTCATTGAGAGGAGTAACAGCTAGATGCCATGTGACCATAAGTGTGAAAATTGCATATGAGTGGATGAGCCATGTGATGACTGCTGGAATCAGCAAGTAAAGCCGAATCCTTACAGTGAGTATATTACATGCTATTAGAATTGGACATCCTAATGTACTTAATTTTATAATTAAAGGGCTTGTCCAGATTTTGTGATTTAAAAAGTCTAGGTGACTGCAGACTTCTGAATTCTCATGGCTTTCCAGATTCTCCCATGCCGGTGGCAAGAACAGATGGTCTTGTGAGCGCAAATATGAGATTTGTAGGAAAATACAAAAAACACATGAGCCACTACAATGGGTGAATCAATTCAGCATGGGTAAAGTAAGGCCTTTCTGGAAAGGCTTACCTGATGGTGCATCAATCATAACTCCGTGAATAATGTAGTAAATACCAACTGCAGCTCAAATCGCTCCTCTGCAAATACCGAGTCTTGAGATAAAGGGAATATACATAAATCAGGAGCAATCAATAGGTGCTGTCGGGTTGTTTTTTTTTCATTTATTTTTTTATTAATTTGCTATGCATTTCAAGAATAAAAACATCCTTTTCCTCAGACATAAACCAAGTATGTACTTCCGGCCACATTCCGTCTAGATGTGACCGGCCTTAATCAATTCACTTGTCTTGAGTGAGGCCACATATCTAGTTGACATGTAACTACGATTTACATACATGCATAGGTGTGGTTTTGCAACCTTCCACTCTCACCGCCAGCACTAGAAAATCCTAAAAGCATGCAGTGCTCGTAGTGTGAGAATTGAGAAGTCTTCAGTCACATAGCGTGACTGCAGACTTTCATCACAGACTTGGACAACCCCTTTAATGCTTCTAACATAAATAAAAACATAGTAACTAGAGATGAGCGAACCTGAGGTTTGGTGTTCTGGTGTTCATACTAAACACAGACTTAACAAAAAAAAAACAAAAACAGAGTTCATACTCAGAGTTTGGGTGCTTTACATCTGCAAGCCACTCAAGTGAGCGTCGCTGTGCTTGGGTACGCTTTGTGCTCAGCCCAGTGCAAGCCGCTTGCAATGCATGAACGGCTCACGCTGGTAGTATCAACAGTATGGTTGAATGCATTGCAAACAAAACATTAAAGAAAAATAGAAAAACCCACAGATTCACTCCCGGAAGGGATCTGTTTATGGCTGGCTGAATGTAGGCGGAAATCCGAACTCCCCAATTAGTGACTTTCAAGTCCGGGTTCCAAACCAAACTTTATTTAAAGTCCGGCTGTATCCGCCGAACCGAACTATGAGTCCGCTTATCAAAAATAGTAACTTATAACTTGTCAGTTGTCCCTTTTTATTAACATAGTCATGTATAACAATGTTACAAGTTACGGATTGTACATATGTACAGGATCAGGACTAACAACAGCACAAGAATACATCAATAGAACCACCAGCAGTACCAAAATACATCACCTGGACCACCAGAAGTACAGAAATATATCACAACAACCAACATAAGTGCATGGCACATCAATTGTTATGTCAGGTCAGACCCATATACATGTGCATGAACCTACAACTTTCAGTATGCCCTTAACAGTGGTAAGGAGAAACAGGACATTGATATCAATCATCAGTCTGTGAACCATACAGGAATCACAGTACTGAAGAGAATAAGTCAGTATCACAAATCATTTACATCCAGGTCCCTTATAGATAACGACTCTGATCATCTCACTGGAGTTGTTCTCTTTCTTTTCTTTATCTTGTCACCATGATGACTTTTCCCTAGTGATGAGTAAGCTCTACCATGCTCTGGTGCTAGGTACTTATAACGAATAGTTGGACACTCGGACTGGCTTGACTCGTGTACCATGTATAATGAAAGACATCTGCATAATAATTCTCCAGTAGATTACAAGATATTGGAGACACGGATTTGTAATATAAAGATATAAAAATAATCGTCATTACGGGTATTTTACTGTGCTGTGTTAACATTACATTGGGATCTAAAAACCTGCTGACAGATTCATTTTAATAACACAATATAAAGCTCCCTAATTTTGCAGAGCCCCTACAATGTATTAGAAGTTAGGGTACTATTAATACAATGTATTTACAAACTAACTAGTCCTCCTAAATGATGGGGCCTATAGCAGCTGTGTGGTCTGCCTCCATTGGAAATATGCCACTGCATTTTTTTCATTACACAACCATTGGTTTAGCAAGAAAAATTAAACACGATAGGGGCAGTGGAACATATAAAGCCACCAAAGCTAGAAGAAATACTCAGCTTATGTATGCATGTTATCAGGAGGACAACTACAAGAATACCTAACCACAGTCCAGGTGAAAGATTACAATTGCAGCTTTTTCTGCTTACCAGCGGAGGAAGACTTGAAAACATGAAAAATAAGATACTAAAATGGTAAAGAATGTGCAGCAAACCCTGTCAAGGTTGTATGTAAGGAGAGTGGAAGGTCATTGTTCTTGACAAGGAGGGAATTGTTGAAGTGCAGAGCGGCACCAGCTGAATCATCTTCCATACCTTGAAGGCGCTGAACCTTTCATGTTTCTATGAAGTGAAAACAAAATGTAGAAATATTAACAAGAAGAAAAACTGAGCTTTTTCTAAATATACCCTTCAAAGGCATCTCTGTAGGGTATACAGTTGAAACCAGAAATTTACATACACTATCTAAAAAGACACATCTGCAGGTTTTTCTCACTATCTGACATTAAATCAGAATAAACCTTTCCCATTTTAGGTCAATTAGGAACCAAAATTATATTTGCCAAATGCCAGAATAAGAGAGAGAGAATGAATAAGCCATTTTATTACTTTATGCAAAGTCAAAAGTTTACGTACACGAAAAGTACTATACCTTTAAACAATATGGGACAGCCCACATGATGATGTCATGTCTTTGGAAGCTTCTGATAGGTTTATTGACAACATCTGAGTTAATTAGAGACACACCTATGGATGTATTTTAATGCACACCTGAAGCAGATCAGGAACAAAAGAGATGTGGAGCTATTACTGCGCTGCCGAAGATATGACATAAATCCAAGTAAATTAGAATGAAGGTAAATCTTCCCTGGATTTATGTCATATATTCGGCAGCGCAGTAACAGCTCCACATCTCTTTTGTTCCTGATCTGCTTCAGCTCTTTAAGCACGTGGAATCTGCAGCAGCTGATTACATGCTTTGAATCAGGTTGTGTGACACTCAACCCCATAAGGTGAGCACATTCCCTTATCACTTTTGCATGTAAGTTGGATAAGACCCTATTGCGCTTTTTCCCCCTTCAGTTTTTTGTTATGCACACCTGAAGTACACTGCTTCTTTGTGTAGCATCATGGGAATGTCAAAATAAATCAGCCAAGATCTCTGCCCGCATTGTTAAAAGGAGTCATCAGGTTCATGCTACCTCATCTGAGAGCAGCATAATGTAAGCAAGGAAATCCTGAATCCAATGATGTATCACTTAGAATACTGGGTGCAGCTGTTCTGACATACTCTGAATTTTTAAGTTTAGTCAAGAGTCCAGAGAGTTTTCCTCACCAACATCAAGCTCTCAATAGAGATTGTACGTAGACGGTGATGTATCGATCAGAGGAGGCATGCCAGACTGCTGTGCATGTGAGTTTCTAGTCCTGTAATGATAAGGGTCCTGCTGCTCAAACAAACATAGCAAACAAACAAAATATTGGATTGACAAAACAGGCATGACTGAACTTTCTGTGTTAACCCTTGCAGCATGCTGGCTTCAGCTTACATAGCAAAAACCTGCTTTCAGATTCCCTTTAACATGTTGAATGCCACTGTCAATTTGTAACAACGACATTTGCAGCGTGAATCCTAGGGATGGGCTGTTCTAACCATTCACAGGTGCCCTGAGATGCGAGGGCACTGACTACTTGCTATGACAGACAGGAGTCTGCTGAAGGGAATAAGGGGAAGGAGAACATTAAAGGTAGGTCTAACTGGTTTAAAGGAAACCTGTCAGGTGCAATATGCATCTATCACTGTAGCGACCTACTGATCTGTCCACTATTATTAAAACACTGGCTGTGTGGACAGTGTATAAAACATATCCTTTATTAACAAATGCTTAAAACTCAGATAACCAATTCCACACTTATATTCGAAGCCTATCTGAACCACACGGTTACAAATAACTGGGTTCAGATACAAGATTAGCAGTAAGACTGGCAATTATCACTTCAGTCAAAACTACTATATAGCCCTTCCCATAGACAGAGCGGGCGCTGCAGGCAAAGCGCAGAAAAGAAGTGACATTTCACTTCTTAGAACGCGCGCTTCGGGCAGCAGCCGAAGCGCTGCGCTCTAAAACGCCACGTGCGCACGGCTCCTGCACAATCTCCATAGATTGTGCAGGGGACGCAGGACGCTTGCAGTTACGCTGCGGTGCAGATCGCAGTGTAACTGCATGCAATTACGCAACGTGCGCACATAGCCTTAATGAGTTCCTGAATCCTGGATGAAGGTATATTTGACCATTCCTGTTTACAAAACAATTCCAGTTCAGTTAAGTTTGATGATCGCCGAGCATGGACAGCACGCTTCAAATCATCCCACAGATGTTCAATGATATTCAGGTCTGGGGACTGGGATGGCCATTCCAGAACATTGTAATTGTTCCTCTGCATGAATGCCTGAGTAGATTTGGAGCGGTGTTTTGGATCATTGTCTTGCTGAAATATCCATCCCCTGCATAACTTCAACTTCTTCACCGATTCTTGCACATTATTGTCAAGAATCTGCTGATACTGAGTTGAATCCATGCGACCCTCAACTTTAACAAGATTTCCGGTGCCGGCATTGGCCACACAGCCCCAAAGCATGATGGAACCTCCACCAAATTTTACTGTGGGTAGCAAGTGCTTTTCTTGGAATGCCGTATTTTTTTGCCTCCATGCATAACACCTTTTTGTATGACCAAACAACTAAATCTATGTTTCATCAGTCCACAGGACCTTCTTCAAAAATGTAACTGGCTTGTCCAAAAGCACTTTTGAATACCTCAGGCGACTTGCAGAATACTCTGGCATACTTGCAGAAACGGCTTCTTTCATATCACTCTCCCATACAGCTTCTTCTTGTGCAACGTGCGCTGTATTGTTGACCGATGCACAATGACACCATCTGCAGCAAGATGATGCTGCAGGTCTTTGGAGGTGGTCTGTGGATTGTCCTTGACTGTTCTCACCATTCTTCTTCTCTGCCTTTCTGATATTTTCATTTGCCTGCCCCTTCTCGGCTTAACAAGAACTGTACCTGTGTTCTTCCATTTCCTTACTATGTTCCTCACAGTGGAAACTGACAGTTTAAATCTCTGAGACAACTTTTTGTATCCTTCCCCTGAACAACCATGTTGAATAATCTTTGTTTTCAGATCATTTGAGAGTTGTTTTAAGGAGCCCATGATGCCACTCTTCTTAGGAGATTCAAATAGGAGAACTACTTGCAAGTGGCCACCTTAAATACCTTTTCTCATGATCGGATACACCTGCCTATGAAGTTCAAAGCTCAATGAGGTTACAAAACCAATTTAGTGCTTCAGTAAGTCAGTAAAAAGTAGTTAGGAGCAGAGATGAGCGAACCAGCCGCGGTTCGGCTTGAGTTCGGTTCGTCAAACGGAGGTCTCATTCGAGTTCAGTTCGGCAAACGTTCGACTAACCGAACTCGAACCGCATAGGAAACAATGGCAGGCAATCACAAACACATAAAAACACCTAGAAAACACCCTCAAAGGTGTCCAAAAGTTGACAAAACTCACAACACAACACAAACTCATGGGAAAGTGACAAGGACATAAACTCATGCGAAAACAAAAGAGCTGGACAAGGAAAAAGAGGAGAAGACACAGATATAGGCATGGCACGCCCTTCTAAAATCATGTAAAACACCACAAGGTGACTCCAAGCGGAGATCTCCCTTTTTTCCAAAAATTGGGCCACACACACACACACACACCCACCCCTTCAGTGGCAGCACTTGTGCCCCAGTTGTACACTTCACAGCTAGATTTGCATCAAGCACATTGAAAAATACACCATACTTAACCGTCCCCAGGATGACACCGGGGTAGGTAGCTAAGTCTTTAATGATCCCAGCTCTGTTCATCTTGGCTCCTTTTAAAAAACACAGCAAGCAAGGGTTACTCCAAGTGGAGTCTCCCTTTTTTTACAAAAATTGGGCCACACAGACACCCCATCAGTGGCAGCACTTGTGCCCTAGTTGCAAACAGGATGTTTTGATTTGCATCAAGCACATTCCAAATCCACAAGCATTTACTATCCCCAGGATGACACAGGGGTAGTAAATTCCTTGTGGATCCATGACTTGTTCATTTTGATGAACGTTAGTCTGTCCACATTGTCACTGGACAGACGCGTGCGCTTATCTGTCAGCACACACCCAGCAGCACTGAAGACACGTTCAGAGACAACGCTGGCAGCTGGACACGACAAAATCTCCAAGGCGTAAGTTGAGAGCTCTGGCCATTTTTCAAGATTTGAAGCCCAAAATGAGCAAGGCTCCATTTGCAAAGTCATGGCATCGAAATTTGACCAAGGTCTCCCTCATCCGCTGAGTCTTCCATGTCCATGGACAGTTCGTCCTCCATTTCTTCATGTTCTCCTGCACCTTCCTCAACATTTCGCCTGCTACCATGCGCCCTTGTTGATCCCTGTCCCCCATGGTCCCATGCCTGGCGCGTTGGTGATGATGAACGTCTGGACCTTGGTGATATTGTTGTGTCTTGCGCATATGAATCCTCCTGTAGTTCCTCCCCTTCCTGTTGTCCCACCCCCTGACTCTGAATAGTGTTTAGCGTGTGCTCCAGCATGTAAATGACTGGAATTGTCATGCTGATAATGGCATTGTCAGCGTAAACATATTCGTCGCCATGTCGAAACTGTGCAGAAGGGTGCATAGGTCCTTGATCTGAGACCACTCCATCACGGTGATCTGCCCCACCTCTGCATCTCGTTGGCCCAGGCTATACGTTATGACATATTGCACCAGGGCTCGGCGGTGCTGCCACAGTCGCTGTAACATGTGGAGAGTCGAATTCCAGCGTGTCGGCACATCGCATTTCAGGCGATGAACCGGCAGGCCGAAAGACTTCTGGAGCGATGCAAGTTGCTCAGCTGCGGCGGTTGAACGGTGGAAGTGAGCAGACAGTTTTTGTGCCCTGGTCAGAAGGCCATCTAGGCCGGGATAGTGTGTTAAAAATTGCTGGACAACAAGGTTCAACACGTGAGCCATACAAGGCACGTGTGTCACCTTGCCCAGGCGAAGGGCCGCACCCAGGTTTGCAGCATTGTCGCACACGGCCTTACAAGGCTGCAGGTTGAGTGGAGACAACCATTTATTAAACTCAGTCTCCAGAGCTGCCCACAACTCAGCCGCTGTGTGACTCCTATTTCCAAGACATGTCAAGCTAAAGACCGCCTGATGCCGTTGCGCTCTGCTGCCAGCATAGTAATGAGGGGTGCGTGATTCCTTCTGCGCAGTGAGAACGCTGGTGGCCTGACCAGGCAGGCTTGGGGCGGAGGTGGAGGACCCAGATGAGGCGGAGGAGGCAGAAGCAGTGGCGGAACTTGGACAGACAGAGGATTGACACACAAGTCGTGGGGACGGCAAGACTTGTGCAGCAGACCCTTCACCATCTATCACCATAGTTACCCAGCGCCCAGTCAGCGACATGTAACGTCCCTGTCCATGCTTACTGGTCCAAGTATCGGTGGTGAAATGCACCCGTTGACACACAGAGTTTCTCAAGGAAGCGGTGATGTTGTGTGCGACATGCTGGTGTAGCGCGGGCACACCTTTCTTAGAGAAGTAGTGGCGACTGGGCATCTGGTACTGGGGCACAGCGACAGACATAAGGTCTCTAAAATCCTGTGTGTCCACCAGGCAGAAATGCAGCATTTCGGTAGCCAAGAGCTTACAGAGGGATAAAGTCAACCTCTTAGCTTTGTCATGGGTCGCAGGAAATGGCCTTTTATTTGTCCACATCTGAGGGACAGAGATCTGGCTGCTGTGTGTAGACGGTGTTGAGTAGGGTGTCCCTGGAAAAATGCAGGTTTGTGAGGAAAGTGCAGGCGTAGACATGATGTTGCCTTCATCCATTGTTGGTGCTATCGATGTCTGAGAGAGCTGTACACACGCACTTGTTTCCCCTTCCAAACCAACTGACGACCTACCAAGCAAACTGCCTGTTGCGGTTACAGTGGTGGAAGTTGTGCGTGGAAAACCAGGTGTGACAGCTGTCCCCACAGTCCTAGAAGATGAAGAGCGCGCAGATGCACTGGAAGGGGCAGGCGGTGGATGGTTCGCTCCGCTAGGCCGCATTGCAGCACGGTGAGCTTCCCACTGGGACATATGATATTTATTCATGTGACGATTCATGGAAGAAGTTGTCAAACTGCTGAGGTTTTGCCCTCTACTAACAGAATCACGACAAATTTTACAGATCACATAATTTGGGCGATCTTTTGCTATGTCAAAAAAGGACCAGGCTAGGCAAGGCTTAGAGGGGATGTGACCTGCTGAGCCCCCCCGACTAGTGCTCAGAGGCAGAGTGGTGGCTGAGGATGCAGTTGTAGACGTGCTACCAGTGCTCCGACTCTGTCCAGGAAGGCGGAAGGTAACTTCGTCGTCGGTTGCATCCTCCTCCACTGCCTCTGTTGACCTCCTCGAGTGCCTGACTGTGGGTTGACAGTAGGTGGGATCTAGAACTTCCTCATCAATTGTTGTGTTTGTACTCCCCTCACCCTCAGACCGAGCCTCTTCTTGCCCTGACCGAATATTTAAGTTATCATCCCAATCTGGTATCTGCGTCTCATCGTCATCAGTATGTTCCTCATTGTCTATAACAACAGGTGTTACAGTTTGTGAAAAAGGGTCAACATTATGCTCAGAAACTTGGTCCTTACGGCCTGAATCAGAGTCACAAAGGTTCTGGGCATCACTGCAAACCATTTCCTGGTCTGTACTCACTGTAGCTTGGGAGCAGACTTCTGATTCCCAGGCTATAGTGTGACTGAACAGCTCTGCAGACTCAGCCATCTCAGTTCCACCATACTGTGCAGGGCGGATGGAGACTTCAGAGCTGGGAGAATGCAAGTGTGATTGGGCTGACAACTCAGAGGACTGGTGTTTTTTGGATGCGGTAGTTGAGGTGGCGGAGAGGGCACTTGTTGGACCACTTGAGATCCATTCAAGCATTTTCCTTTTTTGGCCATCATCTACCTTTGTTCCAGTTGTTCGTGTCCGTAAAAAAAGGAGCACATCGGATTGTCCACGGTAAGTAGTAGACATCTTACTTTTGCTGGAAGATGGTCTATCTTCAGCAGATGTTAATGGAGCTTTGCCACCTTCCCCACGGACAAACCCTTTTTCTCCTTTTCCAACACGCCTCTTCCCCTTTCCACCAGCATCTGTCATTTTGCCACTCATTTTGATTGCGACAAGATTGTGCACTTAAAATGTGGTAGTAAAAATTGAGAGGTGGTGTAGATTTCAGCGGTGGTCTAGCTTTATTAACAGCAGAGTAAACAACAATAATTATCCCTGATAATGCAACTACAGCCCTTAAACTGGCAGCATAGTTTGCTAGTATAATGGCTTAGTAACAATGAGTTTGCGTGTGCAATGCAGGCAGACGTGCTGCAAATATCTTTGCACTAGTGGGACAATACAGAAGTCCAACAGCCACGTTTAGGATGCCACTAAGTTTCCTCAGTGTTTGCTAGTATAATGGCTTAGTAACAATGAGTTTGAGTGTGCAAAGGGCAGGAGGGTACAGTGGCAGGGTTGTGGGTCTGGGTAGAGGAAAGGAAGCCTCCCTTTCTATCCCTCCTAATGGGGAAATGCAGCGAGGAAATCCCTGACCTTAGCTACACAGACGCTGTCATCTTGTGTAGCTGTTATAATCTGTTTTCACGGCCCTGACTGTCACCTATGGCTCTGACCCTGCCGGTATTAGCCCTTACAAGGGCTGAAAGAAACTTCTATCCCTATTTTGTATAGCGCTATGTATAGAGCGTACACAGCAGTATCGGAGACAGGAGCTACGCTAGCGGTGACTGACACCCAGACGCAGAAGAGATAATGGCGTCCGGACAGGCAGATACTCGTTTTTATAATGCAGGGACATGTGACATGGACATCCTATCACACATGCCGTTGCTTCTCTGGCTAAAAGTCCACTTAGCTGTGTGTGTGTCTGGGATTGGCTGACATGCTGGCCCGCCCCACTACACGTGCGCGCTTAGGGAAGGAAGACAAGGAAAAAAAAAAATGGCGATCGTCATTATCCAAACAGCAGTTATCTGAATGCGCTGTTCCCGCACACTATACGCTGAAATTTCATAATAGTGTGAGTCACAGAGTGACTCACACTATTACAGCGGAAAGCCAGCTAGTAATTAGCTTGTCTTTTTGCTGCTAGAACCGTTCTCGAACGTATCTAGAACTATCGAGCTTTAGCAAAAAGCTCGAGTTCTAGTTCGATCTAGAACAGCCCCCAAAATCACTCGAGCCGCGAACTGGAGAACCTCGAACCGCGCTCAACTCTAGTTAGGAGTGTTCAAAACAAGAAATTGATAAGGGTGCCCATGCTTATGCACCTGTCAAATTTAGTTTAAATACAGATTGCACGTTTTCTGTTAGTACAATAAACCTCATTTCAATTCAGAAATTTTACTGAGTCCATAATTTATTAGATATATGAAACTGAAATAGCTGTTGCAAAAACCCAAATTGTTATAAAGAAAAAAAAGGTTAACAATAATAGGGGTGCCCAAACTTTTTCATATGACTGTATATTTCTATGGAGGACTATAGGTGGTGCACTCTACTAAATGGAGTTCATTATGCGATATGGAGTACTATGTGGGGCCCATTATACTATATGGAACATGGGCCTTGTTTCTAATTCTCAAGCTAAGTGTTTGTGATTGTACACACGATTTGTATATGCTGTTTTATTCTGTTAATATACACGCAGTGGAGGTATTTATGTAATGTTTGGAGATCTGGTGACCTATTTAGGTTGTGGATCCTATGGTTTACTATTGTGATCAATTGGAGGAATTTCTAACAACATTGATATGATATGATATTTAACCAATATTGATTCCAAAGATAAGATCACTTGGAGAGACTCCATGCTGTATTAGACTGTATTTTTGGTTATTATCTCACCGTGTTTAATTGTCCCTACACCCAGGATAGCAGCACATATAGTCTACCAGTGTTAGGGACAGGAGGGTCAGCCTTCGGTGAGCAGAGGCACCACTTCGTGCTATCTAGGGTGCCAACCTCCGTGGCTAGGAAGGGAAGCATTAGAGGAATAGCCCTTGACCCTTCCCCCTCTATATATGTTTAAAAGTATATGTGTGTCAATAATTTGTACATAGTATTCACACGGGAGTGTGGTTTTTCATATCTGGTTTTAATTGATACTAATAAAATTAAGTTTTAAAGGTTTTTTGGTAATGTTTTACTATATGGAAGACTATGGGGTGAATTACACTATATGAAAAACTATTGGGGGTGCATAATACTATATGGACTACTATGTGAGGCCAATTATACTATATGGAATGATGTGTGGGGGCCATTATAATACTAGGAGGGCTATAAGGGAGCCTTTATGGAGGGCTATTTGAGGGCCATTATACTGTATGTAAGCAATTGTACAGTGTGAACGTTTGTGTGGGGTCTATCATTTTGTAAGGGGAGCTGTGCTTGGGGCCATTATACTGTTTGAAGTCCTAGTGGGGGCCATTATACAATGTGAAGCGGTGTAGGGGCCATTATACAGTCTGTAGGCCCATTATATTGCAAGGAGGGCTGTGGGAGGACCCCATTATTTCTATGTACGCTCCTACTTAGAGTCCCTACATTTTTCATACTTTGCTAGTTATACAAGAATATATTGCAAGATAACTAAAAAATAAACATGATAAGATCGAGTTTGAGTCAATTTTCATGAAATAAGCGGCTTCACGTGAATTCAAACATTTTGAGATTTGATTCACGGATCACAAAAAAAACAAAACAAAAAACAAGCTTGCCTGCACCATTTCCCACACTGTTGAAGTACCAGAGAGCGGGCTAATGCCATATTGAGATGCTGCGTGGGCTTCCCATAATGCCCTGCAACTATAACCTCCTAGCAGATTCTCCATTGTGTTCTTACTACAGAGTCTTTGGGTAAAGGCCATGTCACACACAGAGATAACTCTGCAGCAGATCTGTGGTTGCAGTGAAATTGTGGACAATCAGTGACAGGTTTGTGGCTGTGTACAAATGGAACAATATGTCCATGATTTCACTGCAACCACAGATCTGCCAAAGATTTATCTCTGTGTGTGACGGGGCCTTTAGCCTCTCTTTACTGCAGTGTGCCGCCCCCGTGCCAGCAGCTGCCGCTGCTCGGGCCCGGGCCTTCCAGTGGGTGGCTCGAGGGTCTCGCGGACACGCCGAATAAAAGGGGGGACGTAGATGTACGGGCTAGGCTGTATTACGTTCGTGACGCCACCCACGGTGTGTGGTGAGGTGGGACACCACCGCTGCTGTTATAGGGCACCCGGAGGAGATGTAGTGGCAGCTGGATGTTAACCCCTTCGTGGGTAGGGATGGTTGCCCTGGGACACGGGACACGAGTCTTTTGGTAAACCAAGGTGCTGGTGGCCGGCCGCTGAGGCCGGTTGCATTCGGATCCTCCACCCAGGCTGGTGGTTACTGTCCTTTTCCTCTGCACTGGTTTGTGTATGGTGGATTGCCTGGTCTGAAACTCAGGAGTCCGCTACTGGCTGGATGTGGCCTAAGGAGCCGTGCCCACAGACGCTGGCCCATGGGATCTATGGGCCCTGGCGGTGACCTCCTATCCCTATCGGTGGGCTGTTGTCTTCTATGAGGGACTTTGGGTGGGACAGGATCTCTAGTCCTGGCCTCAATTGGTTAATTAACCAGGCCGCTGGTTTCCGGTCCTGGCTTCAAGGTCCGAGTACCCCCTCTGTGCTGCGGTTTCCGGGGTCGGTTCCCCGCATCGGTACCGGCGGGCTACAACCCTGTCCCGGTCCACCTTGGTTCTGCCGAGCTGTCTTCCCATCTCCTGCTGACGGAGACCACCGTCTGCCTCCTAGCCAAGGCACCAGGGCTCCAACCCTGGCACCGTTCAACTTGAACCTCCACTGCTGGAGCTACCCCTAGCTCCAGCCCACACTCCTCTCAACTTGAACTACAAACTAATCTGCTTGTTTTCCCGCCCCAGGCTGTCTAGACCACGGGGTGGGTGTGTCCAACCGCCTGGTCCCCCCAACAGTTTGCCTATCTTTCCCTAAGGGGGGGGTGACTAGGGTTTCAGGTTGGCTATGTGTTACCTGTGTAAAAGAAGGGTGTTATGAGGGGCCCTACCTGTGACTACTTGGTTTTGCCATGGCGTCACATTAGCATGTAAGCTCTTGTGAGGTCCTCTCTCTCTACTGTAGGGTGTAAGCTCTTATAATCTTGTAGATTTTAAAGTGTAAGCTCTTATGATCAGTAGGATCCTCTGTCTCTACTGTAGAGTGCAAGCTCTTATGATCAGTGGGGTCCTCTCTCTACTGTAGAGTGTGAGCTCTTATAGTCAGTGGGGTCCTCTCTCTACTGTAGAGTGCAAGCTCTATGATCAGTGGGGTCTTCTATGTCTCTACTGTAGAGTGTAAGCTCTTATGATCATGAGTGTTCTCTCTCTCTAGCTTTATTCACCACAAATTGAGTTTTTTTGGGAAAAGGCGGCAAATTCAAATTTCAAAAGATCCATTAATCTGTACTAAAAATATGTATTGGTTAGGATTTTGAGAAAGCTGTTTGGGAAAGCTATATACTGGTCTTTAGCATATTCCAATGGCTGTTGAGGTTCACCTCAGTTTAGGTACCATATTATTTACCTATCATATACTTATATCACTTATAACACTATATCATATGGTTGTTTTCAACCTTTCAGTTAGTGCACAGCAAACAAAAGCTAAAGGACAGGGCACCATCTGTCCTGACATATTGATGTATTTGAATAAAGACTGACTAGGAAGTCAAATTCCTTCCCATTTTAGCTTTATCTGATAAAGGTCATAGTGTATTAGGGATTTTCTGTTTATGTAAGTTGACCTAAGGTGAACCTGTAGCTTACATGCATAATTATATCCAATGTAATCTCGGGAATGAAGCATTGCGTCCATAAATTAATTTATTTGGTTACACACCTATTACTCCTATAGACTGCTACAGTGCTATGTAAAACATCTGCATAAAAAGTACATAACTTTACATATACCACAGCCATAAATGCATTGCTTTATAACTAAATTTCAGGTTGGTCAAGTGTTTGTAAACATTTTAACGTTACAAGTTACAATCTAAAAATTTTTATTTCATATATGAGTAGTACACATGAAAATAATAAACTTAGTAATATAGCTTATCGGAAAATCTGCTTCTTTCTCCTGCATGACTGATGTTTCTCAATTCATGTGTAAAATCTGTATTCTGTGAAGACACACAACATACAGGGGTTTCACCGCCACAAACAAGGGGTACACTTTAACAACGGTGGGCCCTGGTGCTAGTGAGGGGGATGATGGGGCACCTCCTGCACTCCTAGTCAGTCCCTACATAGGGTCCTCACCTGTCGCCAACCAGGAATATCTGAAGCCCTGAGAAACCATGCAGTAAACCCTGGCTAGTGAGTAGGTAGGTAAGCGTCACTAGTCCCACCGCTGCACTAATACAACATGAAGGGGAAGGTACGACAGACAGGGGAAAAAACAAAAGGATAAGCCCAGCTTTATGGCTGCAGTCAGACATCAAAACTGCAGACCATACCGCTTCACTGCATCAATGGTTCAGCAGTTCCTACCACCTTCAGGCCTAGCTTCAGAAATGATTCAGAATAACCAGCCCCCTCTAATGGGAGATGTGACCATATATAGGGGAAGGGAGTGGTCACCAATGGGAAACACCTGAGGCCTGGAGTCAGCAACTGCTGGAAAGCAAAACTGACATTGAAGGGAACCTGTCACCAGTTTTGGGCCCTATAAGCTGCGGCCACCACCAGTGGGCTCTTATATACTGCATTCTAACATGCTGTATATAAGAGCCCAGGCTGCTGGATAGAACATAAAAACACTTTATAATACTCACCTAGGGAATCGGTGTGGTGCAGACTGGTCAGATGGGTGGCGCTGTTCTGCGGGACTAGCGCCTCCTCTTTCGGCCATCTTAGTTCTCCTTCTTCTGAACCCGGCGTGCATGACGCATCCTACGTCCTGTGCAGGCGAACTACAATACTTTGCTTTTACTTTTACCTGCTAAGAGCAGATCAAAGTGCGCCTGCGCAGGATTTCAATGCAGGCGAGGGTGTATGACGTAGGACGCATCACGCATGCCGGCTTCAGAAGAAGGAGGACAAAGATGGCCGAAATAGGAGGCACCAGAGAACGGCACCACCCATCTGACCAGTTTGCATTGCACCGACCCCTAAGGTGAGTATTATAAAGTGTTTTTTATGTTCTACATAGTGGCCTGGGCTCTTATATACACAGCATGTTAGAATGCTGTACATAAGAGCCCACTGGTGGTGGTGGCAGCTTATAGGCCCCAAATCTGGTGACAGGTTCCCTTTAACCCTTTTAACACATATGAAGAATCTCAGATGGTAAAGAGAGACTCTGACCCAGATCCTATCACAAGTCTCTAATAGCAGAGAGATGGTCGTGACATATATAGATATATATATAATTTAGATTTGCTTTTCTTGTCTTGATAATTCTACTTTTTCTTCTCTCTCAGTGAAATGTATAGAGTTTGAATACAAATAATGAATCTTATATGATGCGACTAAATTTAGATATATATATTACATATGCTAATGAAAAAAACGAGTTCTGACATTAGTGCTGGGAGGTTTATGACTAATTTTATAATTGATGTTGTCTTTAAGTAAATGTAATTTACTATTCGAAATGAAATGGGTGGTTTCATGTAAGATTTTCCTGTTTAGAGAGAAATATTAGGGTTGGGTCGCATTTTACCATTTTCAGAACATTTTACATAACTTTACATTCTGGTCAACACAAAAGCATTACAGAAATGCTGCATACAAACAGGATGGATTGTGCACTATCAAAGAAAAAAATGGAAGTAGCATGCTAAAAGATGAGATTTAGATCCAAATATAGTTCATTGAAACATCTTTTGCAGTGAAGCTTCTACTTATTTCTCTTGGATTTATGTTCGAGTTCACCAGGTGTCATGCTGTTCACTACTTGTTATTTCCGGATCATTTACTATGTCAGTGTCAATGTATCAGAGCCTTGGAAATACAATAAATTTTGTTTAATAAAAGTTACTTTACAGCTAATTTTGATAGCAATTCTAGACACAGTCATTTCCATTGTTTTTGGAGGGTCTGGGCAATCAATCTCTATGGAGGCCTCCTGACTATCCCCTGAAACAGGGGTTCTCATAATATGTCTCAAAAGCCACATGTGGCTCATTGGTCCATAATGTCTGGCTCACGGATGTCTTACAGCTTGGTACTTTAGCAACAGATCTACCAAACAGTTATTAGGATCAAGTCACCAAATGTTGACTTTTGTAAGTAGCACCACATAGAAAAGCAGATATTATTATTATTATTATTATTTATTATTATAGCGCCATTTATTCCATGGCGCTTTACAAGTGAAAGAGGGTATACGTACAACAATCATTAACAGTACAAGACTGGTATAGGAGGAGAGAGGACCCTGCCCGCGAGGGCTCACAGTCTACAGGGAACGGGTGATGGTACAGTAGGTGAGGACAGAGCTGGTTGCGCAGTGGTCTACTGGGCTGAGGGCTATTGTAGGTTGTAGGCTTGTTGGAAGATATGAAGATATGAATTGGAGTAAGGCAGGAACCCCAGGATCTTGGTATATTGCCTTGGTGTGATTCCTATGGAGGCTATGTGTCTCTTAGGCCCGTTTCACACGTCAGTGAAAAACACAGACGTTTTTCACTGGCGTGAAAAACACGCACATGTCCCTGCGTGTGCCGAAAATCACGGCACACGTGGGTTGTCTAAGTGCAATCCGGGCTCCGTTCTCCGTGGCTCGTGATTGCACTTAGAGATTCACTCACCTGCGCCTGCTCCCGCTGTCCGTGGTGCTGAATCCTCCCGCGACGCAGCATCCGGCCGGCGGTGACCCCTGCAGCAGCTGCTTCCGGGTCGGCTGTGTCGCGCATAATGAATATGCGCGACAGTAATCAGCCGGCACAGAAGGAACAGGGAGGACGGGCTGCAGAGGACATCGCTGGACGCCGGGTGAGTTAAAATGTTTATTATTTTAAAAGCACGTTTTTTTCTGGCACGTGTTTCACGGACCACACCACTGCGTGGTCCGTGGAACATCAGTGATGCCAGAAAAAAATGGACATGTCTCCGTGCAGCAATCACGCATACGCGGGTACGCTGCACGGAGACACGTGCAGTGACAAATCACTGACGTGTGAGCAGACCCATTCATTAGAATGGGTCTGCGCATGTCAGTGATTCTGGTACGTTTAAAAAAAAAAAGCACAAACGTCCCAGAATCACTGACGTGTGAAAGGGGCCTTACTGAGAGGGGGGCAGAAGCTGGATGTGGCTCGTGAATCTCTTAGATATGAGTGTGTTCCTCAAGATCAGAAAGGATGAGGACCTCTGCCCTGAAGATTTTTGGGGTAAATAAGGATGGTGCTTGTTTGATTTCAGTTAATATTTTTGTTTACCTGGCAGGTAAGCAGCTGCCAGCAGTATCCAGAGCAGATTATTATCCTCTCCCAGTTATAACAATCTAAACATATGGTCAAGCCAAATGTTCATGTGTATTTGGAAGTCAAGAGATAGTGGAGTTCATTTGGCCAACAGCTATTCAAAATTGTTATGTACACTAAAGTGCACACAAATAGTGAAAAAAGAGGTTTTGCTAAAGACTGCTATACCTGACCCACCCGATTCTTGTACAGACTAGAAGTCCCAGCTGCGCAGTTCCTAAAGGCCACTGTGCAGATTAAAGCAACCCTAAGGGGTACTTAGCATGTTGCAACATCGCTACTGCGATATCGTCGGAGTAAAATCGAAAGTGATGCACATCTGGAGCTGGTAACTACGTCGCAATGTGTAAAGCCTAGAAGCACCAATAAACGATCGCAAAAGCGTCGTAAATCGGTGATCTGTGTAGTGTTGGTCATTTCCATAATTTCGCTGCAGCGACAGGTACGATGTTGTTCCTCATTCCTGCGGCAGCACACATCGCTGTGTATGAAGCCGCAGGAGCATCTCCTCACCTGCGTCCTGCCTGCAATGAGGAAGGAAGGAGGTGGGCGGGATGTTTACGTCCCGCTCATCTCCGCCCCTCCAATTCTATTGGCCGCCTGCCGTGTGACGTCGCTGTGATGCCGCATGACCCGCCCCCTTAGGAAGGAGGCGGGTCGCCGGCCAGAGCGACATCGCAGGGCAGGTAAGTGCGTGTGAAGCTGCCGTAGCGATAATGTTCGCTACAGCAGCTATCACAAGATATCACATCTGCGACGGGGGCGGGGACTATCGCGCTCGGCATCGCTACAATCGGCTAGCGATGTCGCAGCCTGCAAAGTACCCCTAACTGGATTACTTAGATGATCACTCAGACCTATTCTCTTAAGCGGCCATCAAGGATTCCACGTACCTCCTTAAGGATCCGGGGGAAGATGCAGAGTAAAATAAGGTAAACTAAAAGCAATACTCTGCCAGGAGAAACACAAAACAAACAGGCTGTTGTTCCAAGCATAGTCCACTTTAGAAATATCACCAAGCAGTTAAGGGAGGCTTTAATAGTTACACCAGCTGGGTGATAGGGCAGACTAAACTACATAATAGAAAACACTTGTTGGCTGAAAGGCAATGAACACACAAAGTGTTCACACAGAGACAGTGTTAAGAACCAGGATAGTGACCAAACTGGACTGTGGCTCAGTGGAGAGGGAATTGGACCACAGCACAGGAGGCTACTGGATCAAATTTGAGGCATGACAATGTATAGTGGTGTAAGAGAGTGAACTATGACAATACAGGGCGAGCATTAGGACCCTGCAGAGTCTGCCTGTCTGTCTGAGCGATAAACAGGAAGTAGTTGTAGAGATCCAGGAAATGCGGAGAGGGAGTTTGGTGTCCATGGCAACGGGTTTTGAAAACGTAGTAGGTGAAGCAATATGGGCCTTAAAAAAAGTTGGTTGTAAACCCCGGTAGGTGACCAAGAGACTTGTTGGTGAACAGAGCCAGTGACAGCATCTGAGGAGAGTGAAGGGAAACAGAAATTGCGAAGACAATACCACATCACTGTGTGATAAGCGATCCAGTTGTGCGGACCTGGGTCCAACTGAAAGAGCATCTGAGGAGAAGCTGAGGAGATGTTTCCCTCCCTGACAGAGCAAGTGATTGATGTCCAGTAAGGCCGTGAGTGACTGCGATAAGAGAGACGGCGTCCGGTGTCATCCCCATTGGAAGGATTCTGACAAGCCCTGGAAAGGAGTGATCCCCAGACTGCACCCTGAGGCTACAGAATTAAAGTGCTTGACAGGTGACTCTGGCATTGGCTGATAGCTGCCAAACTTTGTTTTCTTTTTCTTTTTTGCAATAAGTACTTATTTTTGGCACCAAAGTTTTATTTTTATTTTTATTTTTATTTTTCTGGACTTGCTGCAGCCCACGCGGAAACACACCGGTGTAAAGTTACATTGGAGTTTAATGGTACCATAGGTTTTGAGATACCCGGGTATCCCTGTGATAAGTGTATAGTCATCATTAATTTAGTGTATTGTATTATTATCTGTGATAAGTTATACTCAGTGCGCCATCTCAGAGGTTCCATCAGGCCACCCTCACCTAATTTACATCGTCTTTCCAGTTTGATAAGTTTAACGTGTAGGTAAATTTGTTACGGGTCCCAAATGTGATTTACATATACTGGGATCTCTGAGATCGGTGCATTGATTTTCGGCTAGCGCTTAGTGTGTGAAATTATTAATGGTAATGTTTTTAAGGGGATTTTGAGCTTATTATATTCTACATTTCACCGTAATTTGATCCCCATTTCAGTAAAATACTGTTGTTCATTTCTGCCTCAGTCTCGGTCTGTGACTCACTGGATCTTAATAGGAACTCTGGTCATTACATTTTTGGCGTAGTCGGCAGGATCCAGTGTTTGTCATGGACGGAGGCGGCGAGGGAAGAAATGATCCCACCGCATCAGCAGCCCCGCTGCTGGGTGCGGGTCTTTTGGCAGCCGCGGCGAATGTGGGAGGGCATGTGTAAGGGGTAGTCGGACCCCCGAACCGGGAAAGAGAATCCCCCCCTGAAGACGCCACAGGAGTATGGTGGCACATTGTACAATGTTGTGTGTTATGTATGGTTCTCCCCCCCTAGGTGCCAGTGTAGTGAGTGGTTCCCCTGGTAACAGTGACAGGGAAGGAAGGGGCAGGGCAGCCTAGGAGGGAAGAGAAGGGGGGTTGGGCTCTGAATGCAGGGCAGTGTGCTGTGAGATGTAACATGGGAGAGAGCTGAGGAGAAGTGCCGGGGCAGAGTGCAGGAGTGGGTGCTGTGGCAGTGGAGCGGAGAAGTTGGAGCTAATCCGGAGCCAGTAGTGAGTACTGGAGCCGTCCCCTAGTTCAATACAAATCCCTGGGAAAGGGCTGGACTAAAATCGGGATAGGAGTACCACTGCTAGGGGGATAACAATTGGCCCCTGCAGGCAAAGGAAAGTGCCCGTAGAGAAAAAGGAAACCGTTTTTGTAGAAAAGGACTTGTAACGTACTAAAGTAAGCCTGCTGCAAACAGAAAGATGGAAGCTTTGTTTAATAAAACGGTGTTTGGTTTATCCGCTGCCTGCAATTGTCTCTTTCCTGAAAGTGAAGAAGGAGCTGGAGAGCACAGAAAGAACGCTGTCATGAATGGGCCCCATGCATCCACACTCTGCCCCAACAACACACCTGTTTTGCAAGTAACGGCCGGGCCTGGGTTTAGCCTGCGGCCCACAAGGCGAGGGGACTCGACTACACCCCCTGAGGCGCCCCCTGCCCCCGTTACATTTTGGCGTGGTCGGCACGATCAAGCCCGCAGAAGAGAAACCCCGAGCAGAGACCAAGTGGTGCCTGATGTACTGAACAGGCCACAAGATGGCGGCAAGATGGCGGGCGTCCTCATGGATTTAGTGAAGGCGCGAAAAGTGGGCGCCAAACGAAAAGCGCTTGGCTGGCCTGTAAGGAAGAAGCCCGGAGTGCACCGCCCAAAGAGGGGAGGTGCTTGCCCCGAGATACTGCAGTGGTCTAGAGACGTGGGCGGCGCCGCAAGAAAGAAGAGGCGTCGCAAACGCTGTGCCGACCTGGTGGGTGAGGCCGGGGGCGGAGTATGGGCAGAAGCGGGAAAAGAAGAACTGCCTCCACCTTCCCCGGCGCGATTGCAACCCCGGCAGTGGAAGAAGAAGCAAACTCCAATACCTGGACCAAGCAGAATGGAGAATAGAGCGTGGCGCGCTCAGCATAAGCAAGCGCTCGCTGAAGCCTGTGGGCTGAAGAGTACCCCGATGGTTGCGCCAAAAGCGGCCACCGAACCTACGGCTGGAGACAAGCCAAGAGAAGCATCGGCATTACTGGTGATACATCAGAGTATGGTGTCGCACCCGGTAGTTGTTGTCGGCAGCCCACTGCGGTCCCGTCCAACTACCCCCTCACCCCCGCAGGAGGCTGAAGGGCCTGAACCGGAGAAGGAAGTACCGGAGCCACCGGGTTATGAGCCGTTTCGTAGGCTACCCCGCTTACCTGGACAGTCCCTCTCCGACCATGTGAGGGCCCAGCGGGCCGAATGGCTGCGTGCATACCACCCGCAGTGAGGAGGTAATTGTCCGGAAGAGAGTGATTTGTTTGCCGTTGAAAATCGGTACTGTTGAAAGCCGGTGAATGTTTCCAGTTACAGTAACGTTAAAAGTACTGAACCCGGGAGGAGCTTAATGCAGAACTGTGCGTGGACTCCTTCCGTGACTGTTAAGAAGGAATCTTGTTGTCTTGTTGTTTTCTGCCCACCCAAAGACCGGGAGAGCTTGGAAATAGCCTCCGGGCAGAAGGTCAGCTAAGACCGGGAGCGCCTGAGGAGGGCCTCCGGGCAGATGTGCGAGTAAGACCGGGAGCTTCCCTGGAGGGACTCCGGGCACCAAACTTGTGTGCCAGTCTGTGTGTTTTAAGTATTGTGTTTTCCTACATGTGTTGTTTTGCAGGTACGAACCTCGCCAGGAGGCTGAGGTTAAAGAGGGGAGGAATGTAAGGGGTAGTCGGACCCCCGAACCGGGAAAGAGAATCCCCCCCTGAAGACGCCACAGGAGTATGGTGGCACATTGTACAATGTTGTGTGTTATGTACGGTTCTCCCCCCTAGTTTAATAAAACGGTGTTTGGTTTATCCGCTGCCTGCAATTGTCTCTTTCCTGAAAGTGAAGAAGGAGCTGGAGAGCACAGAAAGAACGCTGTCATGAATGGGCCCCATGCATCCACACTCTGCCCCAACAACACACCTGTTTTGCAAGTAACGGCCGGGCTGGGGTTTAGCCTGCAGCCCACAAGGCGAGGGGACTCGACTACACCCCCTGAGGCGCCCCCTGCCCCCGTTACATTTGTACCGGTAGGAGCTTTACTCCAGCACATGCCGAAATACGACGGGCGTAATATGGCGTTGCAGGATTGGGCAGAGAGGGTCCAGAGTATTCTGCGGATGTGTAATCTGACTCCCGCATTACGAGCAGAACTGGCATTGAACGCACTAGAAGGCGACGCTAGGCGGACGGTGATGGTACGACCTGAGGCTGAGAGAAGTACGTTAGAGAAAATGTTGGTACTGTTAGAGGGGAGTTCTGGAGGCCGGGCCCGTGTGACCCAGCTTCGATCATTTTTCTTTAACCGCCCTCAAAAGGAAAGTGAGTCTCTGATGCAGTACTCTAATACGCTACAGGAAACATTGAATGAAGTGCAGCGACTAGACCCAGGGGCCCTGGGAGCGTTCCGGGAGGTAGACCACTTGCTCCGGGACCAATTCATCACAGGGTTAGCTAACAGGCTCCTTCGGGATAAACTGTATGAGGTGGCCCAGGCTACGCCAGAAATATCTTTCTGGCAGATTTACCAGGCCGCGGTGGAAAGGGAGGCAGAGTCCACTCTGGTAGTTCAAGGGGCTGTGGACAGTACACGGCTGGAGGGAGGCGGAATGCAATTGTCAGGAGCGGAAGGACTGGTAGATGTTGTACAAGCTCTGCGTGCTGAGTTGAAGGAGCTAAAGCTGGAAGTGTCTAAAATCAGAGCTGGGTCGTCCCCTACTCCCCTGGAGAGGCCACCAGCTACACCCTCTGGGATGGTGATTCCACTGACAGCCGGACCGCCCTCTTTGAATGACTCAAGCCAGCGTCCCCGGGGAGCAGTCACCTGCTGGAGGTGCGGGCGCCGGGGACACATCTCACGATACTGCCGGATGTCCACAGTCCTCGAGACTCCTCCGCCGACGTTAAACTCCCAGCCGCTGCCTTGAGGGGGCAATTCGCAGCGGCCCCCCCCTCACAAAGCCCCCAATGGAATGAGCAAGATTTGTTTGCATGGAGTCCAGTCTTTGAAGGACTAAAAATTCAGATTTTCGGCTAGCGCTTAGTGTGTGAAATTATTAATGGTAATGTTTTTAAGGGGATTTTGAGCTTATTATATTCTACATTTCACCGTAATTTGATCCCCATTTCAGTAAAATACTGTTGTTCATTTCTGCCTCAGTCTCAGTCTGTGACTCACTGGATCTTAATAGGACCTCTGGTCATTACAGTGGCGCTAGAGATGAGTGGATCAAATTGTCAATGATCAAGTTTGCAGCTTAATGCAAATTCGAACGTTGACGGATCCCACTTGGCCATTACCTATTAGTAAAGGGAAAATATCCAGGAGTCTTTTATGGATATTATCTTAGCGTATAGCTTTAGATTTGTATTTTGCAGTGATATACGTGTAGGACTGAAATTGGCTGGGGAGTCTGGTGGTTTCTCAGGTTTAGGGATAGTTACTATCAGAGCTTTAAGCATTTTTGTAGGGAAAGCCTAAATTAAATATTCTAATTAAGTATGGGGCTAACAAGGATTTATATTTTTTGCAACATTCATTAGATAACCCATCAGGCCCAGGGGCTTTGATAAGTTTTAACCCACAAAGAGATTTAATAACTTCCTCCTCTGAATGGTTGTGATAAAACCTCCAACTGAGCCTCAGTGAGTTTGGGAAGATGATTTTTTTCCAAAAATGTGGAGAAATTCTCTGTAGTTGGTTGATGTGTGTGGGCATACCTTACGAGGTTCTACAGTGAGTTGTAGTAATTTGCATATTTACTAGTGATGTTCTGAGGGTCCATCAACTTAGTCATATTAGGAGAAAGTACAGTTAGGTCCAGAAATATTTGGACAGTGACACAATTTTCGCGAGTTGGGCTCTGCATGCCACCACATTGGATTTGAAATGAAACCTCTACAACAGAATTCAAGTGCAGATTGTAACGTTTAATTTGAAGGTTTGAACAAAAATATCTGATCGAAATTGTAGGAATTGTACACATTTCTTTACAAACACTCCACATTTTAGGAGGTCAAAAGTAATTGGACAAATAAACCAAACCCAAACAAAATATTTTTATTTTCAATATTTTGTTGCGAATCCTTTGGAGGCAATCACTGCCTTAAGTCTGGAACCCATGGACATCACCAAACGCTGGGTTTCCTCCTTCTTAATGCTTTGCCAGGCCTTTACAGCCGCAGCCTTCAGGTCTTGCTTGTTTGTGGGTCTTTCCGTCTTAAGTCTGGATTTGAGCAAGTGAAATGCATGCTCAATTGGGTTAAGATCTGGTGATTGACTTGGCCATTGCAGAATGTTCCACTTTTTTGCACTCATGAACTCCTGGGTAGCTTTGGCTGTATGCTTGGGGTCATTGTCCATCTGTACTATGAAGCGCTGTCCGATCAACTTTGCGGCATTTGGCTGAATCTGGGCTGAAAGTATATCCCTGTACACTTCAGAATTCATCCAGCTACTCTTGTCTGCTGTTATGTCATCAATAAACACAAGTGACCCAGTGCCATTGAAAGCCATGCATGCCCATGTCATCATGCTGCCTCCACCATGTTTTACAGAGGATGTGGTGTGCCTTGGATCATGTGCCGTTCCCTTTCTTCTCCAAACTTTTTTCTTCCCATCATTCTGGTACAGGTTGATCTTTGTCTCATCTGTCCATAGAATACTTTTCCAGAACTGAGCTGGCTTCATGAGGTGTTTTTCAGCAAATTTAACTCTGGCCTGTCTATTTTTGGAATTGATGAATGGTTTGCATCTAGATGTGAACCCTTTGTATTTACTTTCATGGAGTCTTCTCTTTACTGTTGACATAGAGACAGATACACCTACTTCACTGAGAGTGTTCTGGACTTCAGTTGATGTTGTGAACGGGTTCTTCTTCACCAAAGAAAGTATGCGGCGATCATCCACCACTGTTGTCATCCGTGGACGCCCAGGCCTTTTTGAGTTCCCAAGCTCACCAGTCAATTCCTTTTTTCTCAGAATGTACCCGACTGTTGATTTTGCTACTCCAAGCATGTCTGCTATCTCTCTGATGGATTTTTTCTTTTTTTTCAGCCTCAGGATGTTCTGCTTCACCTCAATTGAGAGTTCCTTAGACCGCATGTTGTCTGGTCACAGCAACAGCTTCCAAATGCAAAACCACACACCTGTAATCAACCCCAGACCTTTTAACTACTTCATTGATTACAGGTTAACGAGGGAGACGCCTTCAGAGTTAATTGCAGCCCTTAGAGTCCCTTGTCCAATTACTTTTGGTCCCTTGAAAAAGAGGAGGCTATGCATTACAGAGCTATGATTCCTAAACCCTTTCTCCGATTTGGATGTGAAAACTCTCATATTGCAGCTGGGAGTGTGCACTTTCAGGCCATATTATATATATAATTGTATTTCTGAACATGTTTTTGTAAACAGCTAAAATAACAAAACTTGTGTCACTGTCCAAAAATTTCTGGCCCTGACTGTATATTAGGAATACAGTGGAACCTTAGATTACAAGCATAATTGGTTCTGGGAGTGTGCTATTAAACCAAGTTACTCTTATATCAAAGCGAATTTTCCCATAGGAAATAATTGAAATGCAGACAATTTGTTCCACAACCCAAAAATATTTACTGTATATATACAAACTTATTACAGTAATACAAAATAATGTACTGTATTCGTATAAAATTATTACAGTACACTAATACAAAATACTGTGCAGTACAGTAAAAGCATATAAAATAACTTAAACTGTATGCTAGCTTACAATAGAATTGTTGGTGTGCGAGAGGTACAGTACAATCAATGTGCTGTACTGGTTATCAATAAGAAAGTACAATGGTGTATCCACAAATCAAAATTGATAGACATGCTATATAGTAGATATGTGGCGCCCTGGACTAGCCAGGTCGTCACAGGTACTACAACACACACCCCCACCCTGAGACAGGCACATCAGCCAGACACAAAATCCTTGTCACCTCCCTCCAGGGGCTGATGTCCACACCAGGTGGGGTGGAGCCAGGCGGTTGGCCCCACCCACTGAGGAGTACACAGTCCTGGAGGCGGGGGAAGGAAGTCAGTTTAGTGAGAGGAGTGAAGTGGAAGTGGAGCAGCAAACGGACCATGTCCGGGTGTGTGGCCCGGGCACTAAGAGCAAGGTTGGCAGACGGTGGTGGCCGTCTGCAGGAGAGGCAGATCAACGCGGAGCCATAGGACCGGGGACAGGCGGTGGCCCGCCAGTACCGAACCGGGGAGCGAAGTAAAGCCAGCACACTCAGGCAGGAGTCGTCATTAGAGGTCAAATCCGTCAGTGACCGGAACCCCAGGGGTTCCCTAACAGCCAAGACCCGATTGAAGGCAACCGTCCAACCAACAGAAGGAAATACAGCTACCGCCATAGCTAGTGTTTCAAGGGCCAGAGCCTGTGGGCAAAAGGGCTCCTCCGGCACATATATACGCTGGGGAGCGGGTTACCGGTGGGAATCCATCGGGACCGAACATACACAAAGGTGCAGGGAAAGGCAGCCACCACTAACCGTCCAGGAGAAGCCACAGCAGCCGGCTGCGGGACCCGTCCATCCAGCTGTTTGGTTTACCAGAGACTTTGCGTACATTTGTGGCTGAGTGAGTACAACCGTGCCGTCCGGCACCGTGCTGCGCAGTCCAGGCGACCCTGCACCTTGCCAACCCTGCCTCCCCGTCACCTCACCGGGCCCCGGGACCACCAACCCCTACCCACGGAGGGGGGAAACAACATCCCAGCTGCTCCCTACCATCGCTCCCGAGATCCCCGTCACCAGCAGCGGTGGTGTCCAACCTCACCACAACCCGTGGGTGGCGTCACGGACCAAATCCCCAAACCAAACTACACCCCTTTCACTCACGGGCGAGGAGCGCAGCTCGAGCCCCGGATCCGGCCCACCGCTCGAGCCACCGAGCAGCCATCGCAGCAGCGCCGGACCCGAGCGTTAGCGAGCGCAGCGCAGCGGCGTCCTCCCCGCCCGCGACAGATACTGTACTGTACAATGGTACACTGTCTAGAGTATACAGTATATATGTACGGAAAGTTACCTCCAGAGCGGGTCAGAGCACGTGAATGGACAGAACCTGAATGTGCATGGTGAGTATTTCCTCTTATTGCAAATCATTGCTCTTAAACCAAGCTACAAATTTTTGTAGAAAGCTTTGCTTGTCTTACAAAATGATCTCAAACCAAGTTACTCTCAATCCAAGGTTTCACTGTATGGGATGTAGTGCACTGGGATGTGATTTGTTTAGCCAAAAAAGCACCGGGTTCGTTCTCTTGCCAGTGGAACAACATTTTTATCTTCTTCCTTGCTTGATCATGTTTGTGTAAGTTTAATTCGTGTAGTTTGTGATGAAGCTTAGAGATTTCTGCTTGTCTTGCGCTTGAAGGTGATATTTTCTTTAGTCTATGTAAGGTACCCAGCTTGATTTGTATGTCGGTATAAGTCAGGTTTCTTGTTTTCTTTTATTATGAGTTGCCTGTTTAATGAAGTGACCTCTTAAGGTAGCCTTATGAGCACACCACAAAGTGCTGTCTGAGACTTCTTGATTGTCATTGAGGTGGAAATAGTCATTAATGACCTGAGAGGTGGACGAGCTATAAGTGGGGTGATTTAACATACAAGTATTGAGGCACTAAATAGGATCAGGGAAAGCGTTATGGTTTTCTTGTACTAATATGGTGATGAGGGCATGATCTAACCATGTAATATTGGTGATTTTGACGTTTATCAATTTTGTTAAAGGTAACCTGTCAGGTCCATTTTGCACCCAGAACCACGAGCAGTTTTGGATGCATATTGCTAATCCCTGCCTAACCGCCCCTGTATACACTAGTGTGGCGCCCCTGAGGCTCAGTCGCCACAGGGAATTGCATTTGGTTTAAGTTGTAATTCTCTCCCGAGTGAGAAGAGGTTAACCACTGGTTTCTGCCACTTACACAGAACATCTAGCATGAGTCACCACATACAGGAAGCCAGACTGCAGGTGTGCACCACAGCAGGGTAATTCCCCAGCACTGCTGAGTCATTCCAGAGGGTGGGGGCTGCTCTCAGTGAGTGAGTAGAAAGACACAAACAGTTTCACTTCAGTGGGAGAACAGTCTGAGACAGCGAGGAGAGAATAGGTCCCCTGGGTGGAGCGTTACACCCATCTCCCCTTAGGGGGACCACCCGGGATGAATGCCTGGGAGCTATCTCGGGGAAGGAGGAGAGAGTGCAGAGCATCATGGAACTTGTAGTACCACGGCTACTATAGATAGTGCATCACAAAACTTCTATAGTGTGCAAAAAATAGATGTGGTTCTGCACCACCGCTGTACGACCTGTTTACAATCCTGAGCGAAGTGAGAAACTGTGGAAGAGAGAAGCGCAATAGGGTCTTACCCGAGTAATGCTAGGGTGAAATAATAAATATCACTCACCCAGAGAGTTGTGACAGTCACAACTACTATGCAGGCAAAAGATTCCAGGCCAAAGGCAGCAGCACCCAAAATGGCTGATAACAGAGAGTGATGAAGTAGGGCTTGCACGGCCGCGCCAGTGACCACTCTGACCAAGGAGAGTTAATGTTCCTTTATTTCATCTTTAGGTCGACGCGTTTCTGGAGTCTCTGCACCCTTCCTCAGGACACACAGGAAAAAGGTACATCAAATCTGCTAGACCACGAGGACTGCAAGATCTATATACATTCCGTCATGATGACGTCAGAAACCAACCTCTTTCTTAAAAAAATCGGCGGGAAAGACACATCAAAAAAACAAAAAACACATGACAGTGAAAATAAAGTGGTATAAAAAAGTGAACAAGAAGTGAACACAAAATACATATGATAATATCACCATATTATCTCATAAAATAATAAATAGTAATAAATGGATTTTTTGAGATTAAAAATGTGTGGATTACTGTGTATTAGATAAGGTACGGGAGTAAAACACTATAATTTCATTGCCACTCAAAAGCGGCCTCGAACCCCTAGGAGTATTTTCTTCTTTCTTATAGGGGTAGCCCGTCAAAGGGAGAAACCATGTCTCCACCACAGGAGTAGTGAAATCACCCTTTCAAATCAAGAGACCAGAAACAAGAAAGAAACACCTATTATGTGTGGCCGTGTAGGAAGATACGTAAAATTACCAGTGCACAAGCTAACGTAACAACGATGTGGAAGTGTCAACGTAAAATGCCTAAGACGGGGTGAAGAAAGTTCAGAGCGTGGGAAAAAATGGAAGTGCGCATGTCAGGAAAAAAGGGTCTGGAGCTTGTAAGTCTTCCGAGCTCCATACAGAGGGTTATCTGCCGATTTCTGTAGAGACTACAGTGCCCGTTAAAATGAAAGGGAATATTATGAAAAAATAACTGATAAAATATATAAAAACATGTATCGATCAAAAACTGATAAAAGTCAGCGCTAATAGAAAATATGGCATAAACTAGGAACATGTAACAAAAATATATATATGTATAAAAACTCAAAGCATATAACAAAAATATATATATGTATAAAAACTCAAGGCATGTTTATTGTATATAATATCCAAAAAAACCTAAAAAATCTTTTTTTATATATATGTAGTTCAATATAAAATTCAATATAAAATATTTTTTAATATAGAAATATTATAAATATATATATATATATATATATATTAATATATTTTTTGATATAAAAACCTTATCCAACAAGCGGAAAGAACAAAAAGGGGAGGGAGGGGGAAATTTTTTTATGCAAACAAATAATTGTAAACCATCAAAAAGTGCCGAACCCTAGTTCCATGACTCCAAAAAACAGCCTAAGGTCTGTGCACCTAAGGCTCTGACCTCCACAATATGGAGCAATTTTATGTGGAGTGAAAGGGAACAAAAAAAGGGGGGAGGGAGGAGGGAATTCTAATCCAAAGGTGGATATTATGAAAAACGAAAAAACGGAAAAACAATATATATATATATATGTATATCTATCAAGTGATCACATATGAATGTGTATATGTAAATATACTCCCAATAGTTAAATGCTAATTTGCACAAACAATAAGTCGGACCAAAAATATATCAAAAATATATCCAAAAGTCTGATGTTCAAGAAAAAGATATGTAGCCAGTGAGGTGAAACAAGTTCAAAGCGTGGGAAAAATTTGTAGTGCGCAAGAGCAAAGACAAAGATATGCAGCAAGTATGTCAAACCAAAAACTGGGCCAGAGACAATGTGGCAGTGAGCATATAGCCCCAAACCAACAGAGTGAGAACCCTATAGCTCCAAAACGTGGGTACACAGATCTAGAGCCAGAGAATTCAAAGTGCATAGTGCAATAATATAGGGATAATACTCGAACATGAAAATTAAAAATTAAAAATAATGATAATAATAATACATGATAAAATGGTTTGGTATAAATACACAAGTAGATACCGGCAACTCACATAAACCAATTACTCAAAAAAATATATACATATATATAAAAGAGGATAAAAATATATGAACAATGAATAATTAAGATTAATAATTAATAATTAGTAATAATTGAACCAGAATAAAAGCATAAAACCCAATATAATTCTATGAAGCAGGATATGATGCTTTAACCTTTCATAAATAAATCAGTAACCTCATTTAACCCCTGTGGTTTCAAAGTATTAAGTTTGTAGATCCAAAATGTCTCTTTCTTGTTCAGTAATTCAAAACGATTATTGACAAAGGGGGGTATCTGTTCGATGGGAGTGATTCTCAACCGTGATTTACCTTTATGTGCCAGAGTTACATGTCTCGAAAGACCATGTAACAAAAAACCTATTTTAATATTGTGTCTGTGTGAGTTAAGTCTGTTGTGGAGAGGTTGTGTCGTTCTACCCACATACCGCTTGTCGCACTCACACTCTATTAGGTAGATCACAAAATCTGATTGGCATGTAAGATGGCTTTTGATGGGGAACTCCGTCCCCCCTGGAAACAACCCAAAAGAGACCCTTCTATGTTGGATGATGTTACAACAAAGGCAGTTTTTCACTAGACACTTATATGCCCCCAAAGGTTTATTGGTGGTGATAATCATATCATTATTTTTGAGTCTACTGGGGGACAAATGATTTTTCAAACTCGAGGCCCTACGGTAAGTGATTCCCGGCTTCAAGGGTAGAATCTCCTTTAAAAACGGATCATTAAGAAGGACTTTCCAGTGTTTAAAAATAACATCTTTCACTTTACTGCTGTCATCACTGTACGTCATTAAGAAGTTGGAGGAAAAAGACACATTCTTCTCTTTATTCTCGGGATTTTTTGTCTTAGTAATGAGATCAACCTGTTTGAGCGTTCTATTAACATTATATGCTTTTTTTAATCAGTAGCTAATGTAATGTAAGGTGTTGAAGGCTTGAGTGAAGAATCTACAGTCCTCTTAGGATGGAGAGTTTGATGGGACGTGAGATCTCTGGATTTCCAGGAGAATCTAAAGCGGGCTTTACACGCTACGATATCGTTAATGAATTATCATTAACGATATCGCAGTGTGTGACACTTATGAGCGACCTTAAACGATCGCAAAAGCGGTCAAAATCATTTGCCGTGGAGAGGTCGTCCTGAAACAAAAAATCGTTTTCTGCTTATTAGCGATGTTGTTCCTCGTTCCTGCGGCAGCACACATCGCTGTGTGTGATACCGCAGGAGCGACGAACATCTCCTTACCTGCCTCCACCGGCAATGCGGAAGGAAGGAGGTGGGCGGGATGTTACATCCCGCTCATCTCCGCCCCTCCGCTTCTATTGGACGCCTGCCGTGTGACGTCGCTATGACACCGCACGAACTGCCCCCTTAGAAAGGAGGCAGTTCGCCGGCCAGATTGACGTCACAGGGCAGGTAAGTGCATGTGATGGGGGTAAGCGAGGTTGTGCGGCATGGGCAGCGATTTGCCCGTGTCGCACAACCCACAGGGGCGGGTACGATCGCTTGCAATCTCACTAGCGAGAGCGCAGCATGTAAAGCCCTCTTAAGATTTTAGGTACTCAAGTATTGTGCCATCTCCCGAGGGGTTGCTTAAAGCTGGATATAATTGTACAGTGGTAATTTTTGATGCATGGGGTAAAAATCAGATGTACTGCGAGAATGCCACCTAGAAAGGACACAAAGATTTGGTGTGGTTACTGTGGGGGAAATGTTGCTATCATTATACGGGGAATGGGGACATTGGATATAACTACTGTGGAGGGGGGAGGTCAGCGGAAAGGATGTCACAAATGTGGAGGTACTGGATGTAACTACTAATGGAGATTTACCTATCATTATACAAGGAATGGGGGTGTTTGGATGTCAATAATTTGGGGGATGGGGCTTGATGTAACATATGTGGGTGGCATGGGGTATAACAACTATGGGGAAGCTTTGACTATTATTATACAGGGAATGGGGGTCTTTGAATGCCATAATTGTTTGGGGTGAGGGGTGCTGCATGTGACAAATGTGAGGAGACTGGGTGTAATTACTGTGGAATCTTTGGCTATCATTATATTGGGAAAGGGGGGCTTTAGATGACTCTTTTATGGAGTGTTGCTGAATGTCAATACTGGGGGGAGGGAGGGGACTGAAGACACTACTGTATTGGGGGCCTGAATGCCATTATTTTGGGGGATGTGTTAGATATCATTGCTTTTAATGCAATTATATGTGGCTAATATGAGTGATTTTCATAGAAATGTGGCTTGTGTCCTGAATTTGGCTCTAAGCAAGGTTGGAGACCACTGAAATAAAACAGTGGCAATTTTATTACGATCTATGACTTATAATCACAATCGCGTCTATGATTTGTCTATTTTTGTGTGATACGTACGTGAAACATTTTTCTGCACAGAGTACAAAAGCTGGGAATGTATGACGGCAAATACCTGACACATAAGCAGTCTATTCCTCATATGTTTCTAGACATTTTTAGGCCTCTGACACACGGGTAAGAACATTTTCTAAGAAATGACACATACTAGTTGTTTTTAAGCTTTGATATTGTATAAAGGGATTTTGTCAGACACACCCTAAATGTTGTCTTTTTTTCATTTCACTTGCCAATTTTCAGTTTTGTTTGTATTTATAGCAGATACTTATGTGATCAATGTGTTTTCTCTGGATGACTCATGTAAGCTACTGCATAATTATATTACATTAGTAATTTCAGGTGCACTTTGACCTTATGTTGTAATCAGTGTTAGAGTGGTAGATTACAACTATATTATCTGCCCAGTTGAGCCCGTTGCATCACAGCCATTTTGGGCCTTTGAATATTGTTAAACAACATTCACCAGTCGCTATAATTGACATGGTATCTTTATTCTGTGGGTTGATCCGATCACAGCATTACCAAATTTATTCACTTTTTCTGTTTTGCTACTTTTGCCCAAGAAATGACTAACTTCACTGTTTAATTTTTTTGTTGGATGCATAAACAAAATGCAGTAAATCTTGAATTGTTAATATTTTTTTTTTACAGAGCTCACCATTGATTATAATTAACATAGGACCTATCGTGACGTCAAAATAGAATGTGACCAGTCACGTGTCTGTTATCTCATTGGCTACAGACTGGTCACATAGCTTTGACGTCATGCTAGGACCTGTCAGTGCATCTCTCCGGTCTGCTTCCCTGTTCCGTTATTCACCGGCTGCCACAGCCGGTCAATAACGGAGATCACCGTTGCTATAGCAATGCGCCTATCAGTGGTGATGTCAAAGCTAACAGCACGCAGCCTCTGATCACTCACGGAGTGAAAAGACTGCACAGGAAGCAGCACCGCCTTCTTCCAAAGCAGCGCTGCTGATGTAGCATAGCTGCATGTGTTGAAGGAGATAGAAGACAGAAGAGCAGGATCGTGGAGGGATAAGAGGGAGTAATACACATGGAGTCTCTAAGTGTGTCTTTGTATTTATTTCTATTAAAGTATTTTTTCTCTGTGTGGTGTCTTTTTTTAACCCTTTATTGGAGATTCTTAATGGCCGGGTCAACTTGCCTGACATTAAGAATCTCTGGCTTAATACTAGCTAGTAAAACAAAGCTGGTATTAACTCATGATTACCCAGCAAGCCACCCGGCTCCAGGGCTGTTGGAATAGTTGGATACAGCGCCAGATGATGGTGCTTCTATGAAAGCGCCATTTTCTGGGGCGGCTGCGGATTGCATTTTGCAGCAGAGGCGCCCAGAAACCTTGGGCTAACCTGTGCTGCGGATTCCAATCCCCAGCTGCCTAGTTGTACCTGGCTGGAAACAAAAATATGGCAAAGACCACGTCATTTGTTTTTTAATTATTTCATGAAATAAGTGAAATAATTAAAAATACGGGCTTCCCTATATTTTTGGTTCCCAGCCTGGTACAATTAGGCAGCTGGGGGCAGCCCGTAGCTGCCTGCTGTACCTGGCTAGCATACAAAAGCATGGCGAAGCCCACGTCATTTTTTTGGTGGGCAAAAAACTCCTGCATACAGTCCTGGATGGAGTATGCTAAGCCTTGTAGTTCTGCAGCTGCTGTCTGCTCTCCTGCATACACTAGTGAATGGAGCATGCTGAGCCTTGTTGTTCTGCAGTTGCTGTCTGCTCTCCTCAATACAGACAGACAGCAGCTGCAGAACTACAAGGCTCAGCATACTCCATCCAGGACTGTATGCAGGAGTTTTTTTCCCCCAAAAACATTATGTGGGCTTCGCCATATTTGTGTATGCTAGCCAGGTACAGCAGGCACCAACGAGCTGCCCCCAACCCCCAGCTGCCTATTTGTACCCGGCTGGGAACCAAAAGTATAGGGAAGCCCTTTTTTAATTAATTATTTCATGAATTTCATGAAATAATTCAAAAACAAATGACTGGGCTTTGCCATATTTTTGTATGCTAGCCAGGTACAGCAGGCACCAACGAGCTGCCCCCAACCCCCAGCTGCCTATTTGTACCCGGCTGGGAACCAAAAATATAGGGAAGCCTTTTTTTTATTATTTCATGAATTTCATGAAATAATTAAAAAACAAATGACGTGGGCTTCGCCATATTTTTGTGTCCAGCCAGGTACAACTAGGCAGCTGGGGATTGGAATCCACAGCACAGGTTGGCCTGAGCTTTCTGGGCCCCTCTGCTGCGAATTGCAGTCCGCAGCGGCCCCAGAAAAGGCGCTTTCATAGAAGCGCCATCTTCTGGTGCTGTATCCAACTCTTCCAGCTGCCCTGGTGACGGGTCGCTCGCTGGGTAATAATGGGGTTAGGGCTAGCTGTATATTATCAACTGGCCCTAAGCCCGAAATTCATGGTGTCATGCCAATATTAGACATGGCCACCATGAATTTCTAGTACCAATAAAAAGAATTACAACACACAGAAAAATATTTTTATTATAAATAATACACAACACAAGAGAAAGAGAGAAAGAAGAGAGAGAGAAGGAAAAGAGAGAAGGAGAGAAAGAAGAGAGAAAGAAGAGAAACAGAAAGAGAGAAAGAAGAGAGAGAAGAGAAAGAGGAGAAAGAAGCGAAAGAAGAGAAAGAAAGGGGAGAGAGAAAGGAGAGAGAGACAGGAGAGAAAGAAAGGAGAGAGAGAAAGGAGAGAAAGAAAGGAGAGATAGAAAGGAGAGAGAAAGGAGAGAGAGAAAGAGAGAGAGAGAAAGAAAGGAGAGAGAAAGGAGAGAGAAAGGAGAGAGAGGGAAAGGAGAGAGAGAAAGAAATGAGAGAGAGAAAGGTGAGAGAGAAAGAAGAGAGCGAGAAAGAGAGAAAGAAGAGAGAGAAGAGAAAGAGGAGAAAGGTGAGAAAAAAGAGAAAGAAAGGAGAGAAAGAAAGGAGAGAGGGAAAGTAGAGAAAGAAAGGAGAGAGAGAAAGGAGAGAGAGACAGAGAAAAAGGAGAGAAAGAAAGGAGAGAGAGAAAGGAGAGAGAGAGAAAGGAGAGAAAGAAAGGAGAGAGAGAAAGGAGAGAGAAAGAAAGAAAGGAGAGAGAGAAAGGAGAGAAAGAAAGGAGAGAGAAAGGAGAGAGAGAAAGAGAGCGAGAGAAGGAGAGAGAGAGAAAGAAAGGAGAGAGCGAAAGGAGATAGAGACAGACAGGAGAGAAAGAAAGGAGAGAGACAAAGAAGAGAAAGAAAGGAGAGAAAGAAAGGAGAGAAAGAAAGGAGAGAGAGACAGGAGAGAAAGAAAGGAGAGAGAGAAAGGAGAGAAAGAAAGGAGAGAAAGAGAGAGAGAGAAAGGAGAGAAAGAAAGGAGAGAGAGAGAGAAAGGAGAGAGACAGAGAGAGAGAGCTCACAGCTGATGTCCGGCTCCTCCCCTCAGTGCATAATTAAATTATAATTATAAATATATTATAAATATAATTTAAAATTAAAAATAAAAAGAAAACTGGTCTAGAACTTGTGACCTTATCTTCTTAGGTGAGCGCTCTAGCCACTCAGCTATTGCCTCTTATGTGAAAGATAGGCAGATGTGGTAATCTTGAAGTCTGGATTGCTGAAGTCTCAGCTGACCACGTGATTAACTTGATTGCTACGTGGAGCTCATACAGAGCACTCTTGTTCTGTAGCAGAGATGACAGTGTCGTGTGGATTACGTCGGACCTGGAGGGGTATTGGAGGTTTTTAATAAAATGATGAAACTGTGTTTTTTTGTCTTTTATTCCAAATAAAGGATTTTTCGCGGTGTGTGTTTATTTACTTTCACTTTATAAATAGATAATAATTATAATTTAAAATTAAAGATAAAAATAAAAAAAAAAATTATTTCTTTACCAGGACCAGAACTCCCAAAGTTATGCTTCTTAGGCAGTCACTTTATCCACTAGCCTAGTGCATCTAATGATATAGATAGGCAGATTTGGTAATCTTGAAGTCTGCAGTGCTGACTGAAGTCTCTGCTAACCGCGAGAGTCACTTTATTGCTACGGTGCCACTACATCTTCAGGGAGCAGAGTTGACAGTGTTGTGGGGATTACTTCGAACCTGGAGGGGTATTTTTGGGATTAATAAAGGGGTGAACCAGAGTGTTTTTTGTCTTATATTCCAAATAATGGATTTTTCGCGGTGTGTGTTTCTTTACTTTAACTTTCAGTGTAATCATGAAAGGTATCTCGGGGAGACCCCTGGCATGATTAACTCTTTATTACCTTGATTGCCACCACACCAGGGCAATTCGGGATGAGCTGGGTGGAGTCCCCCGGGACTGTCGCACCTAATGGATGCGGCTATTCCGGGCGGCTGCTGGGTGATATTGTTATGGTAGTCTGCTCCCCATACCGTGGCGCTCTCCATCCTGACAATACCAGCCTCCAGCCATGTGGCTTTATCCTGGCTGGTATCAAATATGGGGGGAACTGCATTTTTTTTTTTTTAATATATTTATTTATTTTACTGCACGATATAGACCCAGCCACCGGCGGCTGTGATTGGTTGCAGTGAGACAGCTGTCACTCAGCTTGGGGACGTGTCTGACTGCAATCAATCATAAGCACCGGTGGGCGGGGAAAGCACAGAATAACTAATGGACTAATGAAGCGGCAGCCATTTTCTAAAGAGGTAAAGAAGCCGCAGATTTGTGACAGACGTGGAGCGAGACGCACGTGATCGGTGAGTAGGAAAGGGAGAGGGATTGTGCTGGGGACGCAGGACGCATGCAGATAGCAATATGTGCACATAGCCTGACTGTGAAAAGCCACATTTTTGGTGATCGAGCTGTTCTCGAACGTAACTCGAGCTGTTGAGCTTTTAGCAAAAAGCTCGAGTTCGAGTTCGATCTTGAGCACCCCCCAAAATCACTCGAACATGAAATTGGCAAACCTCGAACCTCGAACATCGCTCATCTCTACTGCTCAGGTCTCTTCTGCAGGCTCAATATATTTTTATATATATATTGAGTCTGAAGAAGTGACCTGAGCAGTCTCGAAAGCTTGCTATTATTACCATCTTTTCAGTTAGCCATTAAAAGGTATCAACCACTGAGGACTTCAGTTCTTTTAAACAATTTTTAATCTCTACTGGTTAACATGGTACAAAGTTATATTTTACCACCATCACGGTATGCACTGTAACTTTGGACTGGATTGCACTGGGACTCCTGTTGGATCAGACGCAACTTGAAGGGAAGTTGAACTGTGTCTCATAAGTTTGTGCAAAACTGTAACATATTTGAAGACATACAGTACAGACCAAAAGTTTGAACACACCTTCTCATCTCTAGAACAACTGTTAAGAGGAGACTTTGTGCAACAAGCCTTCATGGTAAAATAGCTGCTAAGAAACCACTGCTAAGGACAGGCAACAAGCAGAAGAGACTTGTTTGTGCTAAAGAACACAAGGAATGGACATTAGACTAGTGGAAATCTGTGCTTTGGTCTGATGAGTCCAAATTTGAGATCTTTGGATCCAACCACCGTGTCTTTGTAGAAAAGGTGAACAGATGGACTCTACATGCCTGGTTCCCACCGTGAAGCATGGTGGAGGAGGTGTGAGGGTGTGGGGGTGCTTTGCTGGTGACACTATTGGGATTTATTCAAAATTGAAGGCATACAGAACCAGCATGGCTACCACAGCATCTTGCAGCGGCGTGCTATTCCATCCGGTTTGCGTTTAGTTGGACCATCATTTATTTTTCAACAGGACAATGACCCCAAACACACCTGAAGGCTGTGTAAGGGCTATTTGACTAAAAAGGAGAGTGATGGGGTGCTACACCAGATGACCTGGTCTCCACAGTCACCAGACCTGAACCCAATCAAGATGGTTTGGGGTGAGCTGGACCGCAGAGTGAAGGCAAAAGGGCCAACAAGTGCTAAGGATCTCTGGGAACTCCTTCAAGACTGTTGGAAAACCATTTCCGATGAATACTTCTTGAAGCTCATCAAGAGAATGCCAAGAGTGTGCAATGTAGTAATGAAAGCAAAAGGTGGCTACTTTGAAGAACCTAGAATATAAGACATATTTTCACTTGTTTCACACTTTTTTAAGTATTTCATTCCACATGATTTAATGCATAGTTTTGATGCCTTCAATGTGAATCTACAATTTTCAGAGTCCTGAAAATAAAGAAAACTCTTTGAATGAGAAGGTGTGTCCAAACTTTTGGTCTGTAGTGTAAGTGCATCTCAATAAATTAGAATACTATCAAAAGTTAATTTATTTAAGTAATTCTATACAAAAAGGTTACGCATATATTATATAGTCATTAGAAACAGAGTGATCTATTTCAAGTGTTTATTTTTGTTAATGTTGAAGATTATGGCTTACAGCCAATGAAACCCAAAAGTCATTAGCTCAGAAAATTAGAATATTATATAAGACCAACTGAAAACATGATTTTAAACTCAGAAATCTTGCTGCCTACTGAAAAGTCTGTACAGTAAATGCACTCTATACTTGGTCGGGGCTCCTTATGCATGAATTACTGCATCAATGCGGTGTGGCACGGAGACGATCAGCCTGTGGCACTGCTTAGGCGTTATGGAACCCCAGGTTGCTTTGATAGCAACCTTCAGCTTGTCTGCATTGCTGGGTCTGGTGTCTCTCATTTTGCTCTTGACAATACCCCATAGATTCTCTACGGAGTTTAGGTCAGGTGAGTTTGCTGGCCAATCAAGCAAATACTGTGGTTATTAAACCAGATATTGGTACTTTTGGCAGTGCACACAGGTGCCAAGTCCTGCTGTAAAATGAAATTTCCATCTCCAAAAAGCTTGTTGGCAGAGGGAAGCATGAAGTGCTCTAAAATATTCCTGATAGACGGCTGCGCTGACTTTGGCCTTGATAAAACACAGTGGACCTACACCAGCAGATGACATGGCTCCCCAAACCATCACTGATTGTGGAAACGTCACACTAGACCTCAAGCAGCTTGGATTGTGACCTCTCCACTCTTCCTCCAGTCTCTGGGATCTTGATTTCCAAATGAAATGCAAAATTTACTTTCATCTGAAAACAACACCTTGAACCACTAAGCAGCAGTCCAGTTCTTTTTCTCCTTGGCCCAGGTAAGACGCTTATGGCGTTGTCTATTGGTCATGAGTACTTAAGCAAGCATACCCAGAAACGGCTGTCTGTGGATGGATACCATGTTTGTTATAGGTGGTCTCCTTGATTGGAGACTGCCCTTCCCGTGGTTGTTCATTCCCGGTGAAAGACCTGGCTAGTTTCCTGGCAGCGTTGAGAAACACGTGATGGTGTCTCCGCGGCTTTCTCATTTGCATACTTCCCAGGGGGCTTTGCTCTAGAATCACTGCGTTGAGAAACACGTGATGGTTTCTCCGCAGTGGATATGTTGATCTCCCTAAGGTCAACAATGCTTGCTTATGTAGTCTTTTACTAGGCATTGCCCCCACTAGCCAGATTCCTACTCCACACTGATGAGGGGCAAATACCCCGAAACGGCTGTCTGTGGATGGATACCATGTTTGGTATAGGTGGTCTCCTTGATTGGAGACTGCCCTTCCCGTGGTTGTTCCTTCCCGGGGAAAGACCTGGCTAGTTTCCTGGCAGCATTGAGAAACACGTGATGGTGTCTCCGCGGCTTTCTCATTTGCATACTTCCCAGGGGGCTTTGCTCTAGAATCACTGCGTTGAGAAACACGTGATGGTGTCTCCGCAGTGGATATGTTGATCTCCCTAAGGTCAACAATGCTTGCTTAAGTAGTCTTTTACTAGGCATTGCCCCCACTAGCCAGATTCCTACTCCACACTGATGAGGGGCAAATACCCCGAAACGGCTGTCTGTGGATGGATACCATGTTTGGTATAGGTGGTCTCCTTGATTGGAGACTGCCCTTCCCGTGGTTGTTCCTTCCCGGGGAAAGACCTGGCTAGTTTCCTGGCAGCATTGAGAAACACGTGATGGTGTCTCCGCGGCTTTCTCATTTGTATTGGTCATAAGTGGCTTGACACAAGGAATACGACAGTTATAGCCCATGTCCTGGATGTGTCTGGTGGCTCTTGAAGCACTGACTCCAGCAGCAATCAAATCCTTGTGAATCTGCCCCAAATTTTTGAATGGCCTTTTCTTAACAATCCTATCAAGCCTGTGGTTATGCCAGTTGCTTGTGCACCTTTTTCTACCACACTTTTTCCTTCCACTCAACTTTCCATATATATGCTTGGATACAGCATTCTGTGAACAGCTTGCTTCTTTAGCAGTGACCTTTTGTGGCTTACCGTCCTTGTGGAGTGTGTCAATGACTGCCTTCTGGACATCTGTCAAGTCAGCAGTCATATCCATGATTGTGTAGCCTACTGAACAAGACTAAGGGACCATTTTAAATGCTAAGGAATCCTTTGCAGGTGTTTTGTTGTAATTATTCTAATTTTCTGAGATAATGACTTTTGGGTTTTCATTGGCTGTAAGCCATAATGATTAACAATAACAGAAATAAACACTTGAAATAGATTACTGTGCTGTTTGCAATGACTCTATATAATATATGTGTTTCCCTTTTTGAACTGAATTACTAAAATCAATTAACTTTTTAATGATATTCTATTTTATTAAGATGCACTTTTATCTGGAATGTAAAGCTCTGAATGGGAATGAACAGTAAACAGTTATGGTTTAGACTAGAGTGGCGTTGGTCTCCTTGTACATGGGGCTGCTGATAAGTCTTTAGCTTTGTGATCTTTTTTTTGTTTCCATGGTAACGAATGTTACATCACATGAAAGCCTTATGTGTCTAATATATTGTTTTCAAAATGTTGTGTTTATTGCTTATGGCAACAGTGTTCTACACAGGCGGCAAAACAGCCGAGACTAAGGCGATATTCACAGCAACTGAGAGCAGAGGAGCGATAAAATTCTTGTTTCTGCAAAGAAATTCATGGTGAAATGTCGCATACATTGGGGGATCAATGCCCTTCATATTCCACAGTTAAGAACTGGGTTGCCAAATTTATAATGGGCCACTACAGCACCAATGATGAGGAACGTCCTGAATGATCAAGTTGTTGTTCTGGAGATCGTTGATGCTGTCCACAACCTCATGCTGGAAAATCGACGATTTTCAGCCGAAGCAATAGCAGACATCATGGGGATTTCCCGTGAACGTGTTTGTGTCATTATCCATGAACATTTGGACATGAGGAAGCGATCTGCAAAGTGGGTCCCCAAATATTTGACAACAGATCAGAGAAGCATGCGAGTGAAAACTTCCCGGTCCATTTGTCAGCGTTTCTGGATTGATAAGAACATCATGGATCGACTGGTCACTATGGATGAGACCTGGATTTGTTTATATGACCCTGAAAACAAGGAGCAGTCAAAATAGTGGAGGCACAGTGGTTCTCCTAGTCCAAAGAATTCAGGGTGCAAAAATCAGCCACTAAGGTGATGGCATCTGTGCTCTGGGATAAGGAGGGCATGCTGCTAGTGGACTACCTTTAAAAGGGTTCCACCATCAATGTGTGACGCCCCTGGACTATCAGGTCATCACAGGGTATTGCACAATCTACCCTCCCGTGCAGGATCCACCTCCCTCTTGGTTATGGGTCCCTAACCAAATGGTGTTGCCTACAACAGCAAATCAAATCCTAGATACACCCTGCACCACACCCACCAGACACACCAGTGGACGGCTTGAGTGGAATAGAGTCGCCCACCTGGGGGGGTCAGGTAGGGGAGGTGAGGAGTGTCAGTTGGTCGTGAGGGGTGAGAGAGGAGCCCTTGAGCTGTGAGGAGCTCTGAGGAGGTTGGGAGCGGTGACTCCCAGAAGGAAACTGTCTAGGTTGCAGACGATTGTCTGGACCTAGAGGAGTCGGACCCCAGGTCGCAGGGGATCGTGGCAAGGGTCTCTGATCTGTCAAGCAGGACAGCCGGCGACCTTGCACCATCACCGGTCCGGGACCAAGGCAAGACGGGGAACGTGGACCCTAGGTCGGGGAGTAGCTGCAGGCAACCCGATAATTTACCCATGGAGAACAGAGCCTTTAAGATTCGTTCCCAACCGCTCCAGAATCGGGGCACTAGCGCAATGAGGGGGATAGGACTTTCCATCCAAAACGGTCCAGAAAATCCCAAGAGTGAGCCCTGAGAGCAAGCTCCCACACTTAGCCACAGTGGGGAGTGGGACGCGGCAAGATTCACACTACCGAGACCACCAGAGAAGTAAACTTAGTGCCAGGAGACAGGTCACGGATGACCAGGCAGCACCATTGGGAACAGGACCCAAACTAGCTCCCCTCAGTGGCAGCGGTGTCCAGAAACTTGGTTTACCCGGTTGTCGGTGTCTGCTTAATGGACTGAGTGAGTACGAGAGTGATCCCTGCATCCCATGGCCTTACCCCCACACCGAGTCTCAGGGAATTCCCCCCTACCCATGGAGGATTACAACACCTGGCTGCCCCCATCATCACCCCGGGTACTCCCCAATGGCAGCGGTGGTATTCACCCCAGTTACCGCACACCATGGGTGGCGTCATGAACGCTATAACCCCTTGTAAATACCCCCTTCATTTGAGTGGCCGCACGACCCCTGGGTCCGGAGACCCTCGAGCCACTGAGAACCCGGATCCGAGCAGCTTGGCTGCTTCCACGGGGGCGGCACAAATGCAAGGTATTACATTGAACTTTTGGACCAATTGAAGGCAGCTCTGAAGGCCAAAAGCTGTCCAAAGGAATCTAGTTCCTGCAAGACAGCGCCTCCACTCACACTGCACTAGTGACCATGGCAAACCTGGCAGAGCTGGGCTTCCAGCTGGTTGACCACCCACCTTATTCACCACATTTAGCTCCCCTGACTACCATCTGTTTTGAAACCTGAAAAAACACCTCAAGGGTACCAAATTTCACAACAATTCTGATGCCATGGCTGCTACCGATGCCTGGTTTGAGGCATAAATGAAATCCTTCTTTTTGCTAGGCTTACAGAACTTGGAATACCAATGTAAGAAGTGTGTTGACATCAGTGGAGAGTATGTGGAATAAAGGTAAAGTTTCATCATCCTATCTCATTTCTTTCTGGGTAAAGCCAAAGACTTATCAGCAGCCCCTCGTCATCTCTCCCTGAGCAGCCAACACCAACGGCAGCATGCAGCCTGCATGGGTTCACAGTCCACATGACCCAAGTCCACACATCCAGCCAGAACCAAGTGTTTTATGTAGTGTGCTGGGGTATCTGGAGTCAATTCCTCACCCTCGACTACCGCCCCGTGCCATTCTACCTTAGAAATATATGAAGCTGTCATGTTTGGGTCGGGAGAGCCATGGCCAGTCCGTGCTTTGGCGGTTTGTGCTCAAACTGACTGACAGGGACGTTTGAATGAGTCCTTTCAGTTATAAGTTTGTTATTCAGCCAAATAGTTGACATTTTATAGTGAAAGTCTCAAAATCCAAAATTAATGTTTAATGTCCATAATATTGATGATCATTAAGAAAATATCTAGACAGGTCATCGCCTATTAGCAATTATTTGAACTTAGTAATAAACATATTTTGTCTTTAGGAAAGGACAAGAAAACAAACAAACAAGATGCACTATAATGTTAAAATGTCGAGACACAAAAAAACAACTCTACTATAAAACCACGTGTAGAAACTGCTCAATGTGAAAAACATTGTGTTTTACTGAATGTTATGGAGAAAAGGACATAATATATTATTCATTGTCTAGATGAGTGATTCCTAAGAAATGTAAGAATTAAAACAATGGATACAAACAAGATTATTGCCTGAATCATTAGTATTCATCACACCAATATGGAAGAATTAAATGAAGAAAGATCTGTAAGTGGTTCCTGAGTAAATGGCAATACAGACATAAAGGTGGAGTGTAGAAAGCCTCACTGGTTCAGTTACCAGGAATTGCGTACACTCTTGCGTACAGACATGTCAAATATAATAGTAGCTTCCTCTGACAGCTGTACTATATCAATTGGAAAAGATACCAGGGATGTCAGAAAATAATTATTGGAACACCAGTCATGTTTCTCTGTCCATGTATTACATTTTATGAATGTGACAGATGTAATTTGATGACTCAAATGAGCTTGGTTATGCTCACTAAGAACATTACGTATTAATACTCCGTCCTGTGATACATCAGGTTTGTTCATTTAGTTCCACAAGTTATCTTAGGTTGTAACTTATTATTATTATTATTATTATTATTATTATTATAGCGACATTTATTCCATGGCGCTTTACAAGTGAAAGAGGGTATACGTACAACAATCATTAACAGTACAAAAGAGACTGGTATAGGAGGAAAGAGGACCCTGCCCGCGAAGGCTCACAGTCTACAGGGAATGGGTGATGGTACAATAGGTGAGGACAGAGCTGGTTGCACAGTGGTCTACAGGACTGAGGGCTATTGTAGGTTGTAGGCTTGTTGGAAGAGGTGGGTCTTGAGGTTCCTCTTGAAGCTTTCCACGGTAGGGGAGAGTCTGATGTGCTGAGGTAGAGCATTCCAGAGTATGGGGGATGCACGGGAGAAATCTTGTATGCGATTGTGGGAAGAGGAGATGAGAGAGGAGCAGAGAAGGAGATCTTGTGAGGATCTGAGGTTGCGTGCAGGTAGGTACTGGGAGACTAGGTCACAGATGTAGGGAGGAGACAGGTTGTGCATGGCTTTGTATGTCATGGTTAGTGTTTTGAACTGGAGTCGTTGGGTGATGGGAAGCCAGTGAAGGGATTGGCAGAGTGGCGAGGCTGGGGAATAGCGAGGGGGGAGGTGGATTAAGCGGGCTGCAGAGTTTAGGATAGATTGGAGTGGTGCAAGTGTGTTGGAAGGGAGGCCAGAGAGCAGGAGGTTGCAGTAGTCGAGGCGGGAGATGATGAGGGCATGCGCTAATGTTTTTGCTGATTCTTGGTTAAGGAAAGCACGGATCCGGGAGATGTTTCTGAGTTGTAATCGGCATGAGTTGAAGAGGGCTTGGATGTGTGGCTTGAAGGATAGAGCAGAGTCGAGGGTAACGCCAAGGCAATGAGCTTGTGAGACTGGGGAGAGTAAGCAACCATCGAGTTTGATGGAAAGGCTTGTTGGAGGAGATGAGTGAGGAGGAGGAGGAAAGACAATGAGCTCTGTTTTGTTCATGTTAAGTTTTAGGAATCGCGCAGAGAAGAAGTAACTTGAAAATAAGCTGTAATTGAAAAATAACAATTGTTTAAATAAGCTTTTCATGTTAGTTCTATTAAAAAAAAATATACCTTATATTACAATCTTTGTTAAAAAATAAAATTAGTAATTTTTCAACTTTCACTCTGGTCACTGGGGCATCTTTAGACTCATACAGAAGAGTTTTCAGCAGGCTCATTATTATCACAGGCAGAATCAAGGTTCTTAACTTGACTTTTTATTTTTTTTATGGACAGCTTATCAGAAAATCACAGACAGTTAATATTTTTTATGGACATATTGGAAAACCATAATAAATCATTCTGATTATATATGATGCATAGCTACAGCCCATAATTCTGATAAGTAGATATTCGCTACATTCACTGTACACTGTAAAATGTTGATAATCACAGTTAAAGTAATCTGTATAAGCGTCATCATCTTAAAAAAATCACAGATGCCTCAAAAAAAAATTACGAACAGGGCAAAAAAGTGTCCTATCTTTATGGATTGTTCTGGAATTTTTGGACAGTTGGCAGCCTAGAGTAGGTGTAGAGCTGGTTTCCCTGCACCCCTTGCTTCTCTCCCCGCAGGGATACATGCTCACTCACTATCGCGGCCAGCTCTCTCCATGATACCCGGCATCCCCGCGGCGCTTCATGTCTATGCTTCCTGCTTCCCCCTCCCGGGGCCTGTGCATGCGGCACAGGTCCTCTGGGGGGCTCTTAGGGTGTGCATGCGCACTGCTACCCTTCTCTTAAAGGGCCAGTGCGTCATTCCTAGGAAGTGCCTCTCAGTTTATCGCTGAGAAGGACTGGGTACGTAAGGCACTCTCCCATTCGGGGAGGGGCCTGTTGAATGCCCTTGCTTAGTTAGTTAGTGTTCTGTACTTAGCTATCTAGTTGTCAGATCATCCTTGTCTGTCCTGTCTGTACCTGGTTCCAGTCCTGTCCTGTCCTGCCATGTTGGCAGCTTGTTCCAGTCCATTCTGTCTTGACTGTACCTGAATCCTGTCTATCGTGACTTGCCTGTGCCTGGCTCCAGTCCATACTGCCCTGATAGCACCTGGATACTGTCCGTCCTGCTTGTACCTGGCTCCAGTCTGTTCTGCCCTGTTGGCATGTGACTCCAGACCATACTGCCCTGTGGGCCCTTGGATCCTGAATGTCCTGCCTGTACCTGGTTTCAGCCTGTCCTGCCTTGTTGGCACTTAGTGCCAGTCCGTCCTGTCCTGCCTATACCTGGTCCCATCCCGTCCTTCCCTGTTGGCATCTGGTTCCAGTCCTTCCTGCCCTATCTGTATCTGGTTCCAGTCTATCCTGTCCTGCCTGTACCTGCTACCATATAACTGAATAGGATAACTGAAGTGAGCACTAATATATATATATATATATGAGTGCAAGCCAAAAATACATACTATATATAAGAATAAGGCTGCACATCAAACTTAGATAATGGTATAATGCCTCAAGCATATGGAAAAATATTGGAATATACAATGAAAAATGCTACTTGCTAATTTGAACATGTGAATAATGAATTGCATACCTGCCATGAATATTAGGAAAAAGGAGATATTTAGCAATCGCATTGATCAATGTAACTGAGCCCCAAGGCCTCGTCAAGGCATATCTCTATATTGGGGTCCCTAGCTCTGTGACCCTAACTGTGTGTCATCTCATTGCAATTAAAAACTGCTATGGGTGGAGAGGGGTAACTAAGGACTTTCTTATATAGGAGATGGAAAAAACATGGCCGAAAGGGGCGGAGCTGTGTTCACATTCAGAAAAAAAATTACATATAACTGAATAGGATAACTGAAGTGAGCACTAATATATATATATATATATATATGAGTGCAAGCCAAAAATACATACTATATATCAGAATAAGGCTGCACATCAAACTTAGATAATGGTATAATGCCTCAAGCATATGGAAAAATATTGGAATATACAATGAAAAATGCTACTTGCTAATTTGAACATGTGAATAATGAATTGCATACCTGCCATGAATATTAGGAAAAAGGAGATATTTAGCAATCACATTGATCAATGTAACTGAGCCCCAAGGCTTCGTCAAGGCATATCTCTATATTGGGGTCCCTAGCTCTGTGACCCTAACTGTGTGTCATCTCATTGCAATTAAAAACTACATTTTTTCTGAATGTGAACACAGCTCCGACCCTTTCGGCCATGTTTTTTCCATCTCCTATATAAGAAAGTCCTTAGTTCCCCCTCTCCACCCATAGCAGTTTTTAATTGCAATGAGATGACACACAGTTAGGGTCACAGAGCTAGGGACCCCAATATAGAGATATGCCTTGACGAGGCCTTGGGGCTCAGTTACATTGATCAATGCGATTGCTAAATATCTCCTTTTTCCTAATATTCATGGCAGGTATGCAATTCATTATTCACATGTTCAAATTAGCAAGTAGCATTTTTCATTGTATATTCCAATATTTTTCCATATGCTTGAGGCATTATACCATTATCTAAGTTTGATGTGCAGCCTTATTCTTATATATAGTATGTATTTTTGGCTTGCACTCATATATATATATATATATATATATATATTAGTGCTCACTTCAGTTATCCTATTCAGTTATATGTAATTTTTTTTCTGAATGTGAACACAGCTCCGCCCCTTTCGGCCATGTTTTTTCCATCTCCTATATAAGAAAGTCCTTAGTTACCCCTCTCCACCCATAGCAGTTTTTAATTGCAATGAGATGACACACAGTTAGGGTCACAGAGCTAGGGACCCCAATATAGAGATATGCCTTGACGAGGCCTTGGGGCTCAGTTACATTGATCAATGCGATTGCTAAATATCTCCTTTTTCCTAATATTCATGGCAGGTATGCAATTCATTATTCACATGTTCAAATTAGCAAGTAGCATTTTTCATTGTATATTCCAATATTTTTCCATATGCTTGAGGCATTATACCATTATCTAAGTTTGATGTGCAGCCTTATTCTTATATATAGTATGTATTTTTGGCTTGCACTCATATATATATATGTAATACTTATTATATGTTCTGAGGATTTCGATAGCGTAGGGCAATGATCAGCAGAGACGAGTTTTTGATACAAGATGTTTTATAATCTGTAACCACGGTAGATAACAACGGAACAAACACAGCAATACAAATACACACAATACCTTCCCGAAACGGAGCGGAGGGAATTCCCGGGGCCACGCACCGGACTCCCCCAGGGAGACCACCAGAGCGAACCCCTATACAGGGACTGTCCGGCAATCACCCCGGAAGGCCTAAATGCGCAGCAGCCGGGACACAAGGGGCAAGCGGTAAAAGTCCAGGAGTGTCCGTACGGGATGATTGTCCAGAGTGGTTACGAACCAGAGAGAACCGGGCAGAGTGCTGACCTAAGATGGCAGACGGAATCCGGGCACAGCTTGAGAAACCGGGTAAGGTCCAGAGTCGGTCGGTCGGTAGTCTTTAGGAGGATCCAAAAGCAATCAGGATTAGCAGCAGCAAAGCAGGAGCACACAGCAAGCAGTATACTCAGGCACTGGACTGGGCTGAGAGGCGGCCTTTTAAGCAGCTGGACAGGAAGTAGGGCAACAGAACCTTAAAACTCCATGTTAACTGAGGGCAAGCTCATTCAAAAGAGAACTGGAAAACCTGGAAACCTGACATTACTCCCCCCCCCAGAGACGGCCTCAGGACGGATCAGGGCCCGGCTTGTCCGGGAACCGTCGATGAAACTGAGCGATCTTCCGGGGTGCCCGAATGTTACCCACCGGTTCCCAGGAATCGTCCTCGGGGGCGTACCCCTGCCAACGTACCAGATATTGAAGCCGACGACGATGGAGCCGGGAGTCAATAATGTCCTCAACCACGAACTGCTCCTCGCCGTCGACCATCACAGGCGGAGGAGGAGGCACAACACGACCACGAAACGTATTAGGGGAGACAGGTTTGAGGAGAGACACATGAAAGACCGGGTGTACCTTTAGATGGTGCGGCAACCGTAGCCGACAGGCCACAGGGCTCACGATCCCGGTGATCTTAAATGGACCGATGAATTTTTGTCCCAGCTTCTGCGAAGGAACACCCAATCTCAGGTTTTTGGTGGACAACCATACAGAGTCCCCTACCTTGTACATGGGTGCCGGTTTCCGGTGAGTGTCGGCCGACCTCTTGTAACGCTCCTGGGCCGTAGCCACAGTGTCCTTCAGAACCTCCAGATTTTGTCGTAGCTCTGTCAATCTGTCCTCCACCGCTGGCACCGAAACCGCAACCGGTGACCTAGGCAAAACATTCGGATGGTAACCTAAGTTAGCGAAAAAGGGCGTTACCTTAGTGGAGCTGCTCTGAGTGTTGTTATATGAGAACTCCGCCAACGGAAGCATCTTCAACCAATCGTCTTGGAGATGGCTGACATAACATCGAAGGTATTGTTCCAGGGTTTGATTCGTCCGTTCGGTTTGCCCATTTGTCTGAGGATGGTATGCAGAAGACAAACAGACATCAATCTGGAGTGCCGTACAAAACCCCTTCCAGAATCTAGACGTGAACTGCACGCCCCGGTCAGAGATGATCTCGTCTGGTACCCCATGCAATCGGAATACATTCTGGATAACCAAATCCACTGTCTCTGCGGCTGAGGGAAGACCGGTACAAGGAATGAAGTGAGCAGCTTTAGTCAATCGATCTACCACCACTAAAATGGTATTGTGTCCGCATGAGACCGGCAACTCCACAATAAAATCCATGGAGATAGACCCCCAAGGGCGAGATGGCACGGGTAACGGTTGGAGGAGTCCCGTAGGAGCCACACGAGGGACCTTGCACCGGGCACAAACCACACATGAGTGGACATAGTCCTTCACATCCTTTAAGCAAGTAGGCCACCAGAAAAAACGGCTCAGAAATTCTTGCGTCTTCTGTACCCCCCTATGACCAGCCAACACGGAGTCATGGACCAACTTGAGAACCCGAAGTCTTACGGCCTCCGGGACATAAATGCGTCGCTCTCTCAACCACACACCATTCCGAAGAACAAGCGTTACATCATTCGGGGGGGCAGCAAGAAATACGTCACCATCATAGGCCAGCTTGATGTCCTTCCACAAGTCCTGGTCCTGGATTACTCCAACGAAATTGGCATCCGATAACACGGTCTGAGACGGGGTTCCAGGCACGGAGTCCACGGCGTGGATTCGGGACAAGGCATCGGCTTTCCCATTACGTGAACCTGGACGGTATGTAACGACAAAATTGAATTGGTTAAGAAATAGGCTCCAACGGGCTTGCCGTGGAGACAGGCACCTGGCAGACTTCAGAAATTCCAGATTACGATGATCCGTGAGTACTATCACTTGCTGCGCGGCTCCCTGTAAGTGGTGTCTCCATTCCTTGAAAGCGGAAATAATCGCCAATAATTCCTTGTCCGCAATGTCGTAGTTCCTTTCTGCAGGGGACAACCGGCGGGAAAAGAAGGCACACGGATGCAAGAGACTCTTGTCCCCGGTCCTTTGAGAAAGAATGGCCCCTAATGCACAGTCGGAAGCGTCGACCTCCACGATAAAGGGAAGTGCGGGATTCGGATGGACTAATATTGGCGCTGAGGTAAAACATACCTTGAGACGATGGAATGCTTCCTGGGCCTGGGCGGACCACACAAACTTCTGTCCTTTCTTGGTTAACAGAGTGATGGGACGGACAATCTCTGAAAAGTTACGGATAAAGCGTCGGTAAAAGTTGGCAAAACCGACAAAGCGTTGTACCTCCTTGATGTTTCCCGGTTCCGGCCAGTCCAGAATGGCTTGTATCTTGCTAGATTCCATGTTTAGTCCCTGAGGAGAGATGACATAACCTAAGAATTGTATTTGTGAGCAGTGGAACTCGCATTTCTCCAGCTTAATGTACAGGTGGTTTTCCCTCAGACGGGTAAGTACGGTCTTGACGTGCTCCTGGTGTTCCTGTAGAGAATCAGAAAAGATTAGGATATCGTCCAGATAGATCACCATGAATTGGTCCATGATATCCCTAAAAATATCGTTAACTAGATGTTGAAATGCCGCGGGAGCGTTACAAAGTCCAAAAGGCATCACTAGGTACTCAAAATGTCCGTACCGACATCGGAACGCGGTCTTCCACTCGTCTCCGGGACGTATACGAAGCAGATTATATGCCCCACGGAGGTCCAATTTGGTGAATATTTTTGCCTGTTGGACCCTCTCCAATAGCTCAGGAATCAACGGTAACGGATACCGGTTCCGGATGGTTATTTTATTCAGTTCCCGGTAGTCAATACAGGGTCTCAGAGTCCCCTCTTTCTTTTTCACGAAAAAGATGGGTGCCCCTGCGGGGGAGGTAGACGGACGAATAAATCCCTTGGCTAGGCTTTCATCAATATACTCTTTTAGTGCTGCTAGCTCAGGTGCCGCCAACGGGTAGACATGACCAAACGGAATCTCCGCCCCTGGGAGTAAGTCTATGGGGCAATCATATGGTCTATGCGGGGGAAGTCGGTCGGCTTTTCTTTTGTCGCATATATCAGCGAAGTCGCGGTAAACCGGGGGTAAAACAGGTACCTGTACAGTGCTCTCCGTATTTGGTGGTACTGGAACCGGAACAGCTGGACTAATGGTCGGAATATTCTGCAGTGGGAAGGATATTTCCTTAGTTTCCCAATTGATGACCGGATTTGTAGACCGTAGCCACGGAATACCTAAAATAATCGGAAAATGAGGAGATGAAATTAGCATGAAAACAAGGGTCTCCTGCTGACCTGGCTTCATGACGCATTCTAGCGGTACGGTTTCCCGATTGACTGGTCCAGAGATTAACGGAGATCCGTCTACCGTCTCCATGGTAACCGGTGAGGATCTTTGCTGAGTCCGGATACCGTGTTTCCTGGCAAAAGAAGAGTCCATGAAATTTCCCCCTGCCCCAGAGTCTATCATTGCAGAGGTAGGTATTAGCTGTCCCTCCCACCGGATCTGAATGGGGAGCGAGGAATGGGTATATTTCCCTTCCGAGTCCTTCGGTGAGGTTGACATTACAGTCAAGGGAAATACCGCATCCAAGTGTCCACTTGCCTCAGAGATATCGGACTCTGCGTCCGTGTTGTCACACTCTGCCATGGCTGCCAATACCTTATTTGGGCGATTCGGACGTTTCGGGCAGTCGATCAAGAAATGGTCCGATTGACCGCAATAGAAACACAAACGCTCACGGAGCCGGTGTTCGCGACGTTCATTGGTCTCTCGCTTTTGCAGAGAGTCTACTTGCATAGGAACGTCCTCGGCCTCCCGTGGCGTCCTGAGAGCGGGTTCTCTGGAAGGAAATGTAAAGTTGTTTACACGGTTTACAGCCGCCCATTTTTCCTGTCTACGTTCCGTCAAGCGGGTATCAATACGCACACAGTGCTGGAGAAACAGTTCAAAATCCCCTGGAGATTCGGAACGAGCTAACTCGTCCTTGATGGTACCGGACAACCCCTTTCTGAAAACAGACAATAATGCATTGTTTCCCCAGTCGGTGTCTACCACTAACCTCTTAAATTCAGTGGCGTATTCAACGACAGAACGCTTTCCCTGACGTAAGGAAAGGAGAGCCGATTCAGCGGTAGCACGGCGATTCGGATCATCAAACATTTGCGCCATTGCGGTCAGAAAATCATCTAGGTGATTTAAACGGATGTCTCGGTTCTCTATCATAGGATTAACCCAAGCCAGTGCTCGTGAGGTTAATAACATAATTATACATAACACTTTGGACCGGTCAGAACGGTAATAATCAGCATGTACATCAAAAAACAGTATACATTGGTTCATAAATCCACGAAACTGACCACGGTCACCATTGAAACGGAATGGGGGTAACCTAGGCATACCGGCAGCTGATACGGACGTAGTGGGGCCGGCTTCCTGAGCCTCCACTCTGACTTGCAAATCCTGTATAGCCGGACCCAGTACCTGGTGATCATGACCCAGCTGTGCCTCCACATCTCTAAGTTTAGTCTGCACCACCTCCATCTCCTGCTGCAAGGAGTTAATCATAGAAAAGAGCTGATCTACTCCTCGTGTCTCAGTCATTGCCCCAGCGAAATCCTCTTTTTTAGGCCTGAGTATAATGTAATACTTATTATATGTTCTGAGGATTTCAATAGCGTAGGGCAATGATCAGCAGAGACGAGTTTTTGATACAAGATGTTTTATAATCTGTAACCACGGTAGATAACAACGGAACAAACACAGCAATACAAATACACACAATACCTTCCCGAAACGGAGCGGAGGGAATTCCCGGGGCCACGCACCGGACTCCCCCAGGGAGACCACCAGAGCGAACCCCTATACAGGGACTGTCCGGCAATCACCCCGGAAGGCCTAAATGCGCAGCAGCCGGGACACAAGGGGCAAGCGGTAAAAGTCCAGGAGTGTCCGTACGGGATGATTGTCCAGAGTGGTTACGAACCAGAGAGAACCGGGCAGAGTGCTGACCTAAGATGGCAGACGGAATCCGGGCACAGCTTGAGAAACCGGGTAAGGTCCAGAGTCGGTCGGTCGGTAGTCTTTAGGAGGATCCAAAAGCAATCAGGATTAGCAGCAGCAAAGCAGGAGCACACAGCAAGCAGTATACTCAGGCACTGGACTGGGCTGAGAGGCGGCCTTTTAAGCAGCTGGACAGGAAGTAGGGCAACAGAACCTTAAAACTCCATGTTAACTGAGGGCAAGCTCATTCAAAAGAGAACTGGAAAACCTGGAAACCTGACAATATATTAGTGCTCACTTCAGTTATCCTATTCAGTTATATGTAGTTTTTTTCTGAATGTGAACACAGCTCCGCCCCTTTCGGCCATGTTTTTTCCATCTCCTATATAAGAAAGTCCTTAGTTCCCCCTCTCCACCCATAGCAGTTTTTAATTGCAATGAGATGACACACAGTTAGGGTCACAGAGCTAGGGACCCCAATATAGAGATATGCCTTGACGAGGCCTTGGGGCTCAGTTACATTGATCAATGCGATTGCTAAATATCTCCTTTTTCCTAATATTCATGGCAGGTATGCAATTCATTATTCACATGTTCAAATTAGCAAGTAGCATTTTTCATTGTATATTCCAATATTTTTCCATATGCTTGAGGCATTATACCATTATCTAAGTTTGATATGTACCTGCTACCAGTCCGTTCTGCCCTGTTGGCTCTAGTGACTCTTCCTGTTGGTCCTGACCATGCTGTCTGCCTCAGCTACTCTGGTGGTCCCTGTCTACATTAGAGACTCAGCCTGTCTACAACTGTGTGTGTTTCTGACCGGGGAGTAGCACCTGGTGTCTGCCTCACAGTGGGCATTTACTCATGCCCCTCCCACTAAAGCGCAATCCTGGGGTTCCCATGTAGTCCAGTCGGTGCACTTCAGCGACTGTACAGTGTTACAGTAGGATTACAATGACAGGTAACACTTTCATACACCGCTCATAACACAAGATCCACGAATAACAATAGGCGACGTCACAGCAATATCTGTGCTCCCCATCCCTTAACAATGACCTTTGCATGAGTTCATTAGATGCTTTAATACAAAAGATTGGGTTGAAATCTGACCATTGTGGCTATTTACATGTGTTGTTTCCCTAAACCTAAGGAATAGGGATGAGCGAATGTATTCGCAACTATTCGGTATCTGACGGATAGTGGGGTATTCGAGGTATTCGCTATCCGACGGCTAATATGGTATTCGCTTCGATATTTTCATTTTCATTTCTGACTTGCTGGCACCTTTTTCCAGCCAATGAACACATCTGACGTTGCTTGCCCTCATAGTAACGCCACAGCCATCTTTGTTGTGGTGTTACTGTGATTGGCTTGGCCGCACAGCGTCATAGGGGCTATATAAGGCTGCCGCCATTTTGTGCACATATTAATTCCTGAGTTGACAGTGTAGGTAGACTGTACTGCGTGCAGGAGAGCATTTATACAGCAAACTAATAATAGTTTATCTAAGGGCTGAAGATATTTTGCATTAGCTGCTAGCGGCTGTGTAAATCGTAGAACCAGGTGCAGTGCATTGTTTGAGGCCTAAAACACACTTTCGCATAAAAAACGTACGTGTCTCACATTCCGTTTTTCGGGTCCGTGTTCCGTTTTTTATGGGCGTTTCTCCGGTACGTGTGACATCCGTGTGATGGCGTATGCTTGCCGTGTGTGCATGTGGAATGTCCGTGTACGTGTCATGTCCGTGTGGTGTCCGTATGTGTAGATCTGTGTGTGTTGTTAAATGTCTTTGCTACATACCCGCTGACAGCCGACACAGACAGAGACGAGCGATGAGAATGAACTCGGGTGAACCTCACCCGACTTCATTGTCATACCACGGCTCTGTCTGTGTGTGGCGTCCTGATTAGTGGACATCCGTGATGGAATCACCAGTGTCCGCTAATCCCCTGAGTAACTGAAGTTAGCGGCGACAGTTGCGCTGCTGTCACTCAGGTTACCCGCGGCTAACTGGAGTCACCCACCCGACACCCCAACTCACCTGTGACTTCTTCGCTGATCCCACAGCTCACTTCAGTCACTTGGGTGACTCGCAGTCACAGGTGGAGGATCCAGTGGTGGCCGCGAGTAACCTGACTGACTTCATCGGTGATCGCCCGGCTCACTTCAGTTGCTGCTTGGAGGTGATAGAGAGCGGTCATTGTGTGTTGCCGCTCCTGTCACCTTCATGTAGCAGAGCTGAGAGCGTTGTGGGACATCCATGGATGACGGTGGACCTGGATGGGGTTTTTGGTTTTATTAAATTGGTGAACAAGGGTGTTTGTTTGTTTTAATTATTCCAAATAAAGGATTTTTTTGAACGTGAGTGTTTATTTAATGTTAATAACAGGTTAAACATGGAAGTTATCTTGGGGAGACGGCTGCCATGATTAACCTAGGACTTAGTGGCAGCTATGGGCTGCTGCAATTAACTCCTTATTACTCTGATTGCCACCGCACCAGGGCAATTCGGGATGAGTCGGGTAGAGTCCCGGAAATGTCGCATCTAATGAATGCGGCTTTTCCGGGCGGCTGCTGGCTGATATTGTTAGTGTGCTGGGCTCACCATAGCGTGGGGCTCCCCATCCTGAGAATACCAGCCTTCAGCCGCGTGACTTTACCATGTCTGGTATCAAAAATGGGGTGGTCCACACGCCGTTTTTTTAAATTATTTATTTATTATTTTACTGCACAATATAGACACGGCCACCGGATGCTGTGATTGGTTGCAGTGAGACAGGTGTCACTCAGCGTGGGGGCGTGTCTCAATGCAACCAATCATAGGCGCCTGTGGGCGGGGGAAGCAGGGAATAGTAGATTGAATAATGAGCGGCCGGCATTTTCAAAATAATTAAAGGCGCCATATCTTTTGGACAGCTGTTCTTCGCTGCGCTGGTGATCGGGGATCGGTAAGTAATGGACAGGGGGTGATGCAGACCGACCGCCAAAGGGATATTGACTGACAACCACAGAAAAAAGGGTTAATTGACTGACAACCTAATTAAAAATAGATTGACCGACGTCGCTCATTAAAAAACGCACACGTGTAGCACATGGACATGCTACGTGTGCCGTCCGTGTAGGCACGGACCCATTGACTTTAGCGGGTCCGTGCCTGCATGACATGTCGAGCGTGTGGGAAAACGCACACATTTACAAACGACATGGACACACGTTCCGTGTGTTTTTACGTGTGTGTGCCTGCTACCATAGGGTAGCATTGGTCTACGTGTCTCCGTGCCGCTGGTACGTGCAAAAACGTACCAAACACGTACCGGCGGCACGGATGTGTGTTGCAGGCCTGATATAGCGTTCCTGCTGCAAAATCCAAAATAGTCCTTTTAAGGTTTATAACAGTTTTCATAAATAGGGGGGAATCAAAATAAACCATGTTACAACCTAGTGTTCAAATATGATGATCCCCCAATCTTGCCAAATATAAACATACTCCTCAACATAGTAAAACAATGTGATGCCACACAATGGAGTTTTATGCTTGCTTTATTAGAAAAAGTGTCAAACAATCACCAACACAAATAGTGTAAACATACTGACAGTAAAAGGATAAAAGAAGTAACCTTGCTATATAGTGATCCAGATATAACAATAGTATAACCCACACATAGATTTTTGTTTAGGGTGGTAGATGGGACTTATATCACACCATTAGAAACCATACCCATAAGGTGCAGGAAAGTAACATGATCCCCCAAAAGTCTAGACACAATGGTAAAGCATAGTAGATATAAACCGCAATTGGTGGTTACCATGTATCCAAAACCCACCCTTTCAGCGGACAAGTAAAACAATACATACCAGATTGGTCAGACAGGTGGGGGGTATATCGAGGATCACAGGCCCGACGCGCGTTTCGGCACACCTTTCTCAAGGGCCGTTACACGTTGTCTGTAAGCCGCCAAGTTTTACCTTTAAATACCCCAATTGGTCCACCTCCGTCCGCCCACCTATTACGCAGTAGTTGCGCTCACCTGCGGCGAGCCCCGGGTGTTGTATACATACACTCGGCGGCGGGCCACGGCACTCCACGCATGCGCCGGAGCCAAAGCTCCGTGACGTCATTGACGCATGCGCGGAACCGTAAAAGATGCCGCCGGGCGCATGCACCCAAAGACAACGCCTGCAACGTGAGCGCAGGTACGTAACAGAAGGGGGGCGGATCGGAAAGCAGATAGTGATCATATATATATACACAGCTGTGCTGACAGCATACCTACCGGCAAATAGATCATAAACATAGATCCAATATATGGGAAAGTCCCATCAGACAATTTGGATCCCCCTCGATCCATATCATCATGAAAAATCATTGTCCGATTATTTAGATCTATTAACAATCGTAGACATATATATGTATATATATTGTTTTAATAGTCCTTTTAAGGGCTGAACATAGTGTGCATTAGGTGCAAAGAGGTGAAGAAATCGCAGAAATAGCTATAGGGTCAGTGGTTGTGCATTGCTTTTTTCGGTGAGATCCGTTCCTGTTTTAAACCGGCAAAAAAATAAATCCTCTTATTAGTGCTGCATACGGTCTGTTACTGCAGTGTATAATATAGGGAGAGCTTTTTCACAGGCAGGGAGAGATTTAAAGCTGTCCTGACTAGAGATGAGCGAACCGGCCGCGTTCGAGTTTGGTTCGGCGAACCACTCAAACCCCATAGGAGACAATGGGAGGCAATCACAAACACATAAAAACACATTATACAGTGCTGGCCAAAAGTATTGGCACCCCTGCAATTCTGTCAGATAATACTCAGTTTCTTCTTGAAAATGATTGCAATCACAAATTCTTTGGTATTATTATCTTCATTTAATTTGTCTTCAATGAAAAAAAATAAAAATAATTGTCATAAAGCCAAATTGGATATAATTCCACAACAAACATAAAAAGGGGGTGGACAAAAGTATTGGCACTGTTTGAAAAATCATGGGATGCTTCTCTAATTTGTGTAATTAAAAGCACCTGTAACTTACCTGTGGCACCTAACAGGTGTTGGCAATAACTAAATCACACTTGCAACCAGTTGACATGGATTAAAGTTGACTCAACCTCTGTCCTGTGTCCTTGTGTGTACCACATTGAGCATGGAGAAAAGAAAGAAGACCAAAGAACTGTCTGAGGACTTGAGAATCCAAATTGTGAGGAAGCATGAGCAATCTCAAGGCTACAAGTCCATATCCAAAGACCTGAAAGTTCCTGTGTCTACGGTGCGCAGTGTCATCAAGAAGTTTAAAGCCCATGACAATGTGGCTAACCTCCCTAGATGTGGAAGGAAAAGAAAAATGATGAGAGATTTTAACGCAAGATTGTATGGATGGTGGATAAAGAACCACGACTAACAAACAAACAAGTTCAAGCTGCCCTGCAGTCCAAGGGTACAACAGTGTCAACCCGTACTCTCCGTCGGCATCTGAATGAAAAGGGACTGTATGGTAGGATACACAGGAAGACCCCACTTCTTACCCCGTGACATAAAAAAGCCAGGCTGGAGTTTGCCAAAACTTACCTGAAACAGCCTAAAACGTTTTGGAAGAATGTTCTCTGGTCAGATGAGACAAAAGTAGAGCTTTTTGGGAAAAAGCCATCAACATAGAGTTTACAGGGAAAAAAAAGAGGCATTCAAAGAAAAGAACACGGTCCCTACAGTCAAACATGGCAGAGGTTCCCTGATGTTTTGGGGTTGCTTTGCTGCCTCTGGCACTGGACTGCTTGACCGTGTGCATGGCATTATGAAGTCTGAAGACTACCAATAAATGTTGCAGCATAATGTAGGACCCAGTGTGAGAAAGCTGGGTCTTCCTCAGAGGTCATGGGTTTTCCAGCAGGACAATGACCCAAAACACACTTCAAAAAGAACTAGAAAATGGTTTGAGAGAAAGCACTGGAGACTACTAAAGTGGCCAGCAATGAGTCCAGACCTGAATTCCATAGAACACCTGTGGAGAGATCTCAAAATGGCAGTTTGGAGAAGGCACCCTTCAAATCTCAGGGACCTGGAGCAGTTTGCCAAAGAAGAATGGGCTAAAATTCCAGGAGATAATTGTAAGAAACTCATTGATGGTTACAGGAAGCGGTTGTTCGCAGTTATTTTGGCTAAAGGTTGTGCAACCAAGTATTAGGCTAAGGGTGCCATTACTTTTGTCTGGCCCATTTTTGGAGTTTTGTGTGAAATGATCAATGATTTGATTTTTGTTTCATTCTCTTTTGTGTTTTTTCATTGCAAGCAAAATAAATGAAGATAATAATACCAAAGAATTTGTGATTGCAATCATTTTCAAGAAGAAACAGAGTATTATCTGACAGAATTGCAGGGGTGCCACTACTTTTGGCCAGCACTGTAAATGTACACATACAGTTAATAAATATTGCCATAACACTTACCGATGCCCGCGATCCGTCCTACACTCTGTCTCCCGCCGCTTTTCCATCGGTAATCGCTGCGTCCTCCCGGTAAGCAGCAGTGATGACAGGACCTATCGTGACGTCAAAATAGCCATGTTACCAGTCACGTGTCTATTATTTCATTGGCTACAGACTGGTCACATGGCTAGACGTCATGTTCTGGTCCTAGGTCCTGTCAGTGCATCTCTCCAGTACGCGGTGATCGTTTGTGTATCGCCGTGTACCGGCGACATGCTCTGGCACACGGATGACTCCACGTTCCTGCATGGGGCGCTCTTTACAGAGTCAGCCCACATGCAAGGACTGCCTGTCACAGCCGGTGAATAGCGGCACCGGGAATCACGTGATTGAAGCACCGTTACTATGGCAACCCGGCTGTGAAGTCACCGCTAACAGCCGGCAGCCTGTAGTCACTCTCACTGAGTGATTTCTGCATGGGGCAGCAGCGTCTTTCTCCCATGCAGTGAAGCCTGATGTAGCAGAGCTGCATGGGTTGAAGGAGAAAGAAGACAGAAGACCATGGATCGTGGAGGGGTGAGAGGGAGTAATAAACATGGAGTCTCTAATGTGTCTGTGTATTTATTTCTATTAAAGTATTTTTTTCTCTGTGTGGTGTCTTTTTTTTAACCCTTTATTGGAGATTCTTAATGGCCGGGTCAAACTTGCTTGACATTAAGAATCTCTGGCTTAATACTAGCTAGTAAAACAAAGCTAGTATTAACTCATAATTACCCAGTGAGCCACCGGCATCAGGGCTGCTGGAAGAGTTAGATACAGCGCCAGATGATGGCGCTTCTATGAGAGCGCCATTTTTTGGGGCGGCTGCGGACTGCAATTCGCAGCAAAGGCGCCAAGAAAGCTCGGGCTAACCTGTGCTGCGGATTACAATCCCCAGCTGCCTAGTTGTACCCGGCTGGACACAAAAATGGGGTGAAGCTCACGTCGTTTTTTTTTTTTTAATTATTTCATGAAATTCATGAAATAATTAAAAAAAGGGCTTCCCTATATTTTTAGTTCCCAGCCGGATACAAATAGGCCGCTGGGGGTTGGGGGCAGCCCGTACCTGCCTGCTGTACCTGGCTAGCATGGCTAGCATACAAACATATGGCAAAGCTCACGTCATTTTTATTTTTTTAGTTTTTTGGGGGGAAAAAAAAAATGCTTCCCTGGATTTTCCATTGCCAGTGAAGGTAACACCAAGCAGTGGGGGTTAGCAGCCAGTAGCTGCTTGGATTTCCCTTATCTAGCAATACAAAAAATGCAGCAGGAGCCCATATATATATATTTTTTTTATTATTTATTTAAATAACTAAAAAAAAATGGACTTCCCTGTATTTTGATTGCCTGACATGACAGTGCTGTAAAAATAAATCATTAAAAAAAATGACGTAGCGCCACGCGGTATTTTTGATTCTCAGCGCAGTTAAAGCAGACAGCTACGGGTTGCCACCCTTATCTGCCTGGCGTTACCTTGGCTGGCAATCAAAATACAGGGAAGCCCATTAATTTTTTTAAGTAAAAAGATAGTTAAAAAAAAAAATGACGTGGGGTCCCCCGAGTTTTGATAGCCAGCTAGGGTAAAGCAGATGGCTGTAGCCTGAAAACCACAGCTGGCAGCTTTACCATGGTTGGGGATCCAATGTGGAGGTCACCCCAGGCTCTTTTTTATAATTATTTTAGAAATAATAATAATTACAAAAATAGTAGGGTCTCCCCCAAATTGGATCACCAGCCAAGGTAAAGCGGACAGCTGTAGTCTGGTATTCTCAGGGTGGGAAGGTCCATAGTTATTGGCACTTCACAGCCTAAAAATAGCAGGCTGCAGGCGCCCCAGAAGTGGCACATCCACTAGATGCGCCAATCCTGGCGCTTCACCCCAGCTCATCCCGTGCCCTGATGTGGTGGCAAATTAGGTAATAAATGGGGTTGATACTAGCTGTAAGGTCACCTGACATCAAGCCCAGCAGTTTGTGATGTCATGGCGTCTATCAGATACCCGAAATCACAAACTGTCAGTACTAACAAAAAAAATAGACAAAAAAAATGTATTTGAAAAAACACTCCCCAAAACATTCCCTCTTTCACCAATTTATTGTAAGGAAAAAAAATAAGGGGGTCCCACGATGACTCTGGACCGTCTAGAATATGGGGGGACACGCTCAGGGAACGTATCCCCCATTTTCTAGGAGTGCAGACCCTCCATGTGAGGAGTGTGGGTGCAATGAATCTGCACCCACTCTCCCCGGGTCCACAGCAGCAGAGTCCATGTTGTAAGTGTTGCTACCAGGGGCGGCACGGTGGCTCAGTGGTTAGCACTGCAGTCTTGCAGCGCTGGGGTCCTGGGTTCAAATCCCACCAAGGACACTATCTGCAAGGAGTTTGTATGTTCTCCCCGTGTTTGCGTGGGTTTCCTCCGGGTACTCCGGTTTCCCCCCACACTCCAAAGACATACAGATAGGGACTCTAGATTGTGAGCCCCAATGGGGACAGTGTTGCCAATGTATGTAAAGCGCTGTGGAATTAATAGCGCTATATAAATGAATAAAATTATTATTATTATTACCAAAGCTGCAATGCCCTGCTCACGAGGTAAGGGCATGCCTAATCAGGATAACTATTCTACATTTCCAAATATTGGTATTTGCTGATATTATTGCTATTCCACCTACTATATATTGGGGATAGGATCTTGGAGATGGAATACCCCTTTAAGTCCAGTTATTCAGCTGAATGAATACTAAACAACAGAGCTCACTATTTAGATGTGTTTACGTGTGGCGTATAACGGACTCTCATGTTTGGTAGTCGTTCAGCAGGGCAACTATAAAATCAAATACCTCCATTTGGAAATGTAGTATAGCTCTCCTGATCAACTATGTTCCTTACCTCATGAGCAGGGCATTGCAGTAGCTTACAGATGCATGGTTACCGCCACTCACTGTGTCTGAATACAGGAAGCTGATCTGACAGCCGCTCTGTGCATGCGGAATGGTCTATTGTGAAGGAGGGGGCTGCGGGGGATCAGCCCTGCACAGGTACTGGGGGACACCGGGGAGCACCGGTGGGGTTATAGCTGGTGACCTGGCAGGGCCTGGGGAGGAGTTTTCTGTCGCATGTGTCATGGCACATGCGACAGAAATCAGAGGAGTAGGATAAATGTGGCCGGTGCGCTGCTGTGCGCGTGGTCATCTTGGATTTCCGGGAGGGGGGGGGCATTTTGGCGACAGCGGGGGACCGGAAGGGACCAGGGAGGAGATTTATCTCCCATCTGAGATGTTTGTTCATGCCAGATGGGAGATAAATAATTTTTTACAGGCGCTGTCATTTACTGTAACGTGATCCTCGGTATACGGTGTATACCGGTGATCACAAGAGCGGGGACTGGAAAAACCAGCCTGAATCATGATCTCCAGGGTCTCAGCTACCCCCTGAAACCCAGGAGATTTTCTGATGCTGGGGGGCGCTATTCACTTATTTCTGCCTGCTGTTTATAAACGGCAGATCAGAATAAGGCTACATTCACACGACCGATCAGTTTTTGCCGTCCGCAAAAAACGGTCCTTTTTTTCACGGATGCATCCGTGTGGCATCCGTTTTCATTCCGTATACGGTCCGTATGTCATCCATTTGTCATCCATGCGCCTTCCGTTTTTTTTGCATACTGCAAAAAAACTGAAGGAGGGAAAATACATACATTTACCCAGGATCCATAGCTTCAACCTACATGAGGTGGTCACATGTTCACTCCAGCGCCATCTTCTACTGCTTTTCACAGCGTAGAGCGCTCTGGTGATTTTCCTGTGCTTATACATGTTCTATCAGTCCTTTCTGTCATTATAATGGCAGAAAGACAGATAATGTCCCACTCTCCTGCATTTTGTAATTTTGCACCCTTTGGTGCCTTTCATGTGCCACTAAGAGGTGCTTAGCCTTGTATTTACCAAAAAAAACAAATACATTTAAAAAAAAAATGACGTGGGGTTCCCCCTATTTTTGTAGCCAGCTAGGGTAAAGCAGACGGCTGCAGCCTGCAGACCACAGCTGGCAGCTTCACCTTGGCTGGTAATCCAAAACTGAGGGCACCCCATGCTGTTATTTTAAATTAAGTAAATAATTAAAAAAAAACACGTGGGGGTCCCCCCAAAATTGGATCACCAGCCAAGGTAAAGCGGACAGCTGGGGTCTGATATTCTCAGACTAGGGAGGTCCATGGTTATTGGACTCTCCCCAGCCTAAAAATAGCAGGCCGCAGCCGCCCCAGAAGTGGCGCATCCATTAGATGCGCCAATCCTGGTGCTTCGCCCCAGCACATCCCGTGCCCTAGTGCGGTGGCAAACGGGGTAATATATGGGGTTAATACCAGATGTGTAATGTCACCTGGCATCAAGCCCTGGGGTTCGTGAGGTCAGGCGTCTATCAGATACCCGACATCACCAACCCAGTCACTAATAAAAAAGAAAATAGACGACAAGCACATTTTTATTTGATAAAACACTCCCCAAAGCATTCCCTCTTTCACCAATTTATTAGAAAGAAAAACAAATCCAGGTCTGCTGTAATCCAAGCAGTTCCCATGACGATCCATATCATAGTCAACATAGCTGTCAGGAGCGAGGTACATTACCTGCGGTGACGATCTCCTGCACTGCTGACAGCAGAACTGTGACAGACTTCAATGACCGCCGCCTTCAGAGCCAAGTATCGCGGGAGCCTGTGACGTCACCGCTAGTCACAGTCTCGGGTCAGAAGCGAGAGGAGGAGATGTGACAAGCGGCGGCCATGAAAGACAGTGACAGCGCTGACGTCAGGAGGGCAGGACTTCATCACCGCAGGTAAGCCGAGCGGGGCCATGTGTGCGGAGTGCGAGGTGGGTGGAGCTAAGTGGGGTAATGTGTGAGGAGTGCCAGGTGGGTGGAGCCAAGCGGGGTAATGTGTGCAGAGTGCCAGGTTGGTGGAGCCAAGCGGGGTAATGTGTGCAGAGTGTCAGGTGGGTGGAGCCAAGCGGGGTAATGTGTGCAGAGTACCAGGTGGGTGGAGCCAAGCAGGGTAATGTGTGCGGAGCGCCAGGTGGGTGGAGCCAAGCGGGGTAATGTGTGCGGAGTGCCAGGTGGGTGGAGCCAAGCGGGGTAATGTGTGCGGAGTGCGAGGTGAGTGGAGCCAAGCGGGGTAATGTGTGCGGAGTGTGAGGTGGGTGGAGCTAAGCGGGGTAAAGTGTGCACAGTGTGAGGAGGGTGGAGCGTAGCAGGGCCATGTGTGCGGGCGGCGGAGTGCGAAGTGGGTGGAGCCTAGTGGGGCTATGTGTGCGGGCGGCGGAGTGTGAAGTGGGTGGAGCCTAGCAGGGCCATGTGGCGCTGAGGACGTCAGTGCCGGGGACTGCATGGCTGGGGACAGGTGAGTGTGAGTGTGTGTGTGTGTACATGCCGAGTGCAGGAGGGGGCGGAGCCGAGCGGGGAAGTGTCAGCTCCCTGCAAACGAACGTAACTTGGGTAAATATAGTGTTACCAAGCAAAGCGCTTTGCTTGGATACCCGATATTTATCTTGGTTACCAGCTTACCACAGGCTGCCAGCGATGGCTCCCTGCACACTGTAGCTGTAAAAAGCCCTGCTTTTGGTGATAGAACCGTTCTCAAACGTAACTCGAACTGCCGAACTTTTAGCAAAAAGCTTGAGTTCTAGTTTGATCTAGAATACCCCCCAAAACACTCGAACCGCGAACTGGCAAACCTCGAACCGCGCTCAACTCTACTCCTAACATCTGCTACTAATAATCAACAATCCCAACACTGCTACATCCCTTTTGTGTGTTCTACTAGGAATAGGTATTACAACTTCCTAAAAAAGGTCCCAAAATTGAAAAAACAACAGGTTCAGGTGTAGTGTAGTGCCTGTCAGCCACCATCTCAATTCATACCAGCACAGTTGTGTCTTTGTGTTGACTTCATAGCGTACATAAACTCCATTACACCCTACTGCTAAAATAAATAGTGTAAGTTTAAAAAAAAAAAATTACTGTCACAACCTGTAGTTCTGCCTGAAGCCAAATACCATAATATATAGCATTCTGATGGTGGCTTCATATATTACAGAAATTAGATAGTGGCCTGCTGCAACTAACACACAGAGTCGGTGTTCCAAAATTTTAATTAATACTCGGTGTCAGTGGCTCTACTTCTGCCTGAAGGCCAATACCTTACTAAGAGCAACCTAGCATACTTTCGGCGGCTTCATATCTTACAGAACCTACATAGTGTCCTGCTCTTATTAAAACACAGTGTCAGTGTTACCAAATTTTAATTAATGCTCGGTGTCAGTGACTCTACTTCTGCCTGAAGTCCAATACCTTACTAAAAGGAACCTAGCATACTGGTGGCGGCTTCATATCTTACAGAACCTACATAGTGTCCTGCTCTTATTAAAACACAGTGTCAGTGTTACCAAATTTTAATTAATACTCGGTGTAGGTGCCTCTACTCCTGTCTGAAGCAAAATACTGTTATAGCACCAAGCTAGCAACCTGGTGGTGGGGTCTTCAGATCTTACAGAACCTACATAGTACCCTCCTCTTACTAAAACACAGTCTGAGTGCAAAAAAACAATCTAATATATAAAGCTGAATGTGTGTATGTATGTATGTATGTATGTATGTATGTATCTATGTGTGTGTGTGTGTGTGTGTATGTCCGGGATTGGTATCTGCACCGTCGCAGCTACAGCCACAAAATTTTGCACACTCACACTTCCGGACCCCGGGAGCATCATAGGCTATGTTATGAGGTGAAATTTTAACCCCTCGCGTTCCAATTTACCAATCAATTTTGCCCCTATCTACATAATGGGAAAAAGTGAAACGAAAAGTGTATCCGCACCGTCGAATTTACAATCACGAAATTTTGCACAGATACCTCATGTGACCCAGGGAACGTCGTAGACTATGTTTTGACAGGAAAATGTAACCCTGCGATTTACAGTTACTCTCCAAAAAACATGGCTCCATTAAAGTAAATGGAGCCTGGAACTACAGGTTATTAGTAGGAGCTGTGATTGGTTGCTATAGGAACAAAAGATATTCATAGTATAAGAAGCTTATATGTGAGGTAATAAGATGTTGGTGGGGAGACGGATATAGAGAGACAGAGAGACAGACAGAGAGACAGACAGAGACAGACAGGGAAAGAGACAGAGAGATAGAGACAGACAGGGAAAGAGACAGAAAGAGACAAACGATGAAAGAGACAGACAGAGACTGACCTGGAGAGAGACAGACCTGGAAAGAGACAGACCTGGAAAGAGACAGACCTGGAAAGAGACAGACCTGGAAAGAGACAGACGGTGAAAGAGACAGACAGAGACAAACAGTGAAAGAGACAGACAGAGACTGACCTGGAAAGAAACTGACCTGGAAAGAGACAGATGGGGAAAGAGACAGATGGGGAAAGAGACAGATGGGGAAAGAGACAGACAGACATGCAGACAGGGACAGAGACAAGCAGACAGGGAAGGAGGAGACAACCAAAGAGACAGACAAAGATAGATGGGGAAAGACACAGACCTTGATAAAGACGGGGAAAGAGACAAAGAAATAGAGACAGTCAAGGAAAGAGACAGACAGGGACAGGCAGACAGGGAAAGAGAAAGACAGACAAAGAGACGGGGAGACAGACGGGGAAAGAGACAGACTTGGGAAAGAGACAGACCTAGAAAGAGACACATGGGGAAAGAAACAGAGAGATAGAGACAGACAAAAAAACAGACAGACAGAGAGAGACAGGCAGACGGGAAAAGAGACAGACGGGGAAGGAGACAGACCTGGAAAGAGACAGACCTGGAAAGAGACAGACCTGGAAAGAGACAGACGGAGCACATTACTTGGCCAATTTAGTTAAATCTGTGTGGAATATCTGTGGTGTTGAAATATATGTTGTGAAATGCTTCTATTAGCTTAGTTTTTGCCTTTTAATAATTACATTTCTATCTATTTGTTCTGTGGTTTTTGTGTGCAGAATAAATTTTTGTTAATACATTCTATTTTGTTAACAACAGTTATTAACCCGGGTAAAGCCGGGTAGTACAGCTAGTACTAAAATAAAAGTGGTGTAAAACCCTGTTTTCTTTTAGGGCTGGAAGACATTCACAACATCTTTGTCGACTCCTCCCAGTGGTAGTTTGTCCAATAAAGGTGCCTTGCGGTTTTTGACTTACAGAAACTGCTATCGTGGGAAACTATTAACACAAGTTTAACAAAAAAGAATGAAGGAAAACGATCCAGCTGCGTGACCAGGTGATTTATTCAGTGCAGTACAGACAGGGCATAGTCGTGGTTAACGCGTTTCTGGCTTAACGCCTTAATCATAACCATAACATGACATAACATGGTTATGATTAAGGGCGTTAAGCCAGAAACGCGTTAACCACGACTATGCTATGTCTGTACTGCACTAAATAAATCACCTGGTCACTCAGCTGGATCGTTTTCCTTCATTCTTCATTGCTGCGGCCGTGGCAGGGCCGGATCCGAGTCTGAGGTGCGGTGAGGTCAGAAGTGGGTGAGCTGGATTCCTCCACAAGTTTAACAACCCAGCATCAGTCTCATTCCACTGCCTGTACAAAAGGTCACGTTACAGTATTCACCTTCAAATAATCAAACAAACAAAATGGGAAAAAGAGGCGGTAAGGGCCGTGGACGAGGTGGTAGTGACAGTGGTGGTCGCCCAAGCAGTGTGACCGAGCCAAAGTAAAAGGTTCCTGCTTTATCTACTTCTGCCTTCCTATCCCAATTTTCTTGTCCCCGTGGGAAACCACTCTTGCACCCTGAACAGTGCAAACAGGTAACAAGTTTGCTAGCAGAAAATACCTTCAGTTACTTGTCGAGTAGCAAATCCCAAGGGTTCACACAGACAGATTTGAGTAGCCCAGAGGCTGGTCCATTGAATCCTCAGCCTAGTCCTCCTTCCTCACAACATCAGTATTCTAAAGCGGGCTTTACACGCTACGACATCGCTCAAGTGATCTCGTTGGGGTCACGGAATTTGTGACGCACATCCGGTCGCTTTAGCGATGCCGTTGCGTGTGACACCTATGAGCGATTTTGCATCGTCGCAAAAACGTGCAAAATCGGTGACATGGGGGTCCATTCTCAAATATCGTTACTGAAGCAGTAACGAAGTTGTTCCTCGTTCCTGCAGCAGCACACATCGCTCCGTGTGACACCGCAGGAATGAGAAAGCTCTCCTTACCTGCCTCCCGACCACAATGTGGAAGGAAGGAGGTGGGCGGGATGTTCGTCCCACTCATCTCCGCTCCTCTGCTCTGCTTCTATTGGGCGGCGGTTCAGTGACGCTGCTGTGACATCGCTGTGTCGCTGAATGAACCGCCCCCTTAGAAAGGAGGCGGTTCGCCGGTCACAGCGACGTCGCAGGGAAGGTAAGTAGTGTGATGGGTCCGGGCGATGTTGTGCGACACGGGCAGAGATTTGCCCGTGTCGCACAACCGATGGGGGCGGGTACGCACGCTGGCGATATCGGTACCAATATCGCAGTGTGTAAAGCGGTCTTAAGGAAACATATGACCCCAAAGCAGGTTACTCTGAGGAACTAAAAAACAAAAAGCCAGCACTGAATGTGCCCTTCAGCACTAAAAATTCCAAACTGTACTTATTATAAAAATTTTGAGATTTTTGGCAAAAAATTGCAATTTCTTGAGCTGCCTCGCCACGTCACGGCAAATCTCATTTGAGGCAGTCCTACACTAAAATATTTTTATAAAATGTGCCATACGGCCTCACATATGAATAGCAGAACTGCTCTTAGCAGCACTCACCTGGTCTATTTCAATCCCATACCCATGACTGAGTCATGGCTGTGGGCGGGACAGGTCCAAGCAAATGCTGCATGAAGTAAATAGCCTGTGGACAAAGCCTGATGACTTAATGTGAACAGTCACCAACCGCCAAAATCTAGACAGATGGAATACATCCCAAATTGGGGTGCATAGCAAGGTGGAGGTCAACCACCGACCAATTCAATGAAGAAAAAACAAAAAGCCAGGACCAAATGTGCACTTCAGCACTAAACATTCCAAACTGTACTTATTATAAAAATTTTGAGATTGAAATAGACCAGGTGAGTGCTGCTCAGAGCAGTTCTGCTATTCATATGTGAGGCCGTATGGCACATTTTATATATTTTAGTGTAGGACTGCCTCAAATGAGATTTGCCGTGACGTGGCGAGGCAGCTCAAGAAATTGCAATTTTTTGCCAAAAATCTCAAAATTTTTATAAGTACAGTTTGGAATTTTTAGTGCTGAAGTGCACATTTAGTGCTGGCTTTTTGTTTTTTCTTCATTGAATTGGTCGGTGGTTGACCTCCACCTTGCTATGCACCCCGATTTGGGATGTATTCCATCTGTCTAGATTTTGGCGGTTGGTGACTGTTCACATTAAGTCATCAGGCCTTGTCCACAGGCTATTTACTTCATGCAGCATTTGCTTGGACCTGTCCCGTCCACAGCCATGACTCAGTCATGGGTACGGGATTGAAATAGACCAGGTGAGTGCTGCTCAGAGCAGTTCTGCTATTCATATGTGAGGCCGTATGGCACATTTTATATATTTTAGTGTAGGACTGCCTCAAATGAGATTTGTCGTGATGTGGCGAGGCAGCTCAAGAAATTGCAATTTTTTGCCAAAAATCTCAACATTTTTATAGTAATTACAGTTTGGAATTTTTAGTGCTGAAGTGCACATTTAGTGCTGGCTTTTTGTTTTTTCTACTCCGAGGAACTGTTTGACCTTTCTTGCCTCTCACCGTGCAACACCAACGCAGGTGAGGCTGTGGTGTGCCGTGATGCACAGATCTTTGAGCCCCCAAGGCCAGAAGAAAACCATATTGTTGGCTGGATGATGAAACACAGTTGCCCTCAGGTCAGCCTGAAACTTCCATTACCGAAGATGATGACCTGCAGGAATTTGAAGACGACCTGGTCGATGATGAGGTGACTGATCCAACATGGACGGGTGACATGGATTGCGAGAGCAGCAGTGCAGAGGAGCATGTGCCCATAGTCTGAAAACAGGCTGTAAGAGATAGGGTTTCAACCACTGCCAGAGGTCAATCAACTGTGCACATGGCACCACCACCTGTGCCATCTCAGAGTCCAAGGGTCCGTGCACCACCTGTGCCATCTCAGATTCCAATGGTCCTTGCTGCGATTATGTGGGAGTTTTTTTCTAAGAGTCCTTCGGACCAAACGGTTACCATTTGTCAAATCTGTCAGACCAAGCTTAGCAGAGGCAGAAATACTTCCAGCTTGGGTACCTCCACCATGAGAAACCATATGTTAGCCAAGCACACCACTAGGTGGCTGAAAGCTCTAGGTGAAAAACATGATTTCCAGACTGCTACTCTGCTACTTCCCCTGGGCTGCCTGCTTCCCAAACTGGTGTGCAAGAAGATGGCGCTGATGCCTCTTTCTCCCAACCTGATGTTGGCCAAACTCAATCATAAACACCCACATCTGCTTCAGTATCCCAGCATTCTGTTCAGTTGTTCATAACACAGACCTTCAAAAAGAAGCAAAAATACCCCATTACGCACCCAAGGTCAGAAACCATAACTGCACAAATTGCATGATTGATAGCCCTTGAGATGTTGTCATATCGGCTTGTGGGAACAGATGCTTTCCGCAATCTTTTGGCGGTGTTAGAACATCGGTACTTTGTGCCTAGCCATCACTATTTTTCACGTTTTGCCGTCCCCGCACTCCACAATCACGTGTCCATAAACATCAAACGGGTTCTCACCAACGCCATAACAGGGGAGGTCCACTTAACCACAGATACGTGGACAAGTGGAAGTGGACAGGATGATACATCTCACTGATGGCACACTGGGTGAACCTGGTGGTGGCTGGTACAGAGTCTGAGCCGGCAACATCCCATATAATTCCCACACCCAGAATAGCGGGCCCCACTTCAATCACAGTTTCAGAAGTCTCCTACACAGCAACAAGTCCCTCCTCCTCCTACTCTTCATCTGGCTCCTGTGCATCCTCCTCAACATCTGCCGGTGTCCAACTGTCGACATCATTCCCCAGCTGGAATCTCTGCTGCACTGTATCGGCTAAGCGGCAACATGCTCTACTGAAGCTCATCTGTATTGGTGACAAATCGCACATGGCACCTGAGCTTTTGAAAGCAATAACTGAGCAGACAGATGAGTGGCTTGCACTATTGGACTTCCGTCCAGGGACGGTAGTGTGTGATAATGGTCATAATCTGGTGGCGGCTTTAATGCTTGGAAAGCTTGGACACGTTCCTTGTATGGCCCACGTTGAAAATTTAGTAGTTCCACACTTTCTCAAAAAATACACTGGGATACCAGACCTACTTACCAAGGTACGACATATTATCGCCCATTTCCACAAGTCATTTCCCTCTGTTGCTGGCCTGGCAGTGCTGCAGCAGCGCTTACACTTGCCTCGTCTCAGACTAATATGTGACCTCCCTACGAGATGGAATTCAACTTATCATATGTTGGCCAGGATCCATGAGCAACAGAGGGCAGTATCCCAATTCCAGCTGGAACATGCCCGTCAGACAGTGGCGTACCGTCAATAGAGGCAGACCACGCCACTGCTATGGGGCCCGTGAGCTGGAGGCAGGAGGGGGGTGGGCCATGAACTGGAGGCAGGAGGGGGGCCCGCAGCTGACAGCCCAGGCCCCTCCCCTTTCATCCCCCAGCTCACCGGGCCCCAGGGGGCGGAGCCACCATCAGTGCAATGAGGGGGCCCGAGTCGCTCATAGAGAGCTGCCCTCTCTCTTCCTGCACTGATCTATGTGATCCATACCGTGCAGGACAGGAAAATTTATTATGGAGGCTGCGGTGAAGGACCTGTCATCTAACTAATCATGTGCCTGAAAAAAAAATTGAAAAAAATCCAGCACTCAAAGCATTCAACTGAAATTGTTTTATATTTTATTCATTGATCTGTGTAATTATTAAAGACGTTTCGGTCATCCGACCTTCATCAGTTTACACTACAATAAAAAGATACATGAAAAATTTTTTAGTGTACAGAAATAATGGCATTATACAATCATGGTAACAAAAAAGGGCAGAAATATTCACCACATTATAATGCATGAACCATAAACTATGATATACAAAAAATGTCAACAAAAAGACAAAAATGAAGAATCTGTCAGTTGAGCCGCTTCACTAGCAGATATACTGTCCACCTAAAGATATAATTGAAATACAGATAAAATGTAGCATAATAGAACCATTATACAACAAAAAGGGGAACCAAACAGGAAACCCAAAAATTAGAAGGACAAAGAGCCTAAGCACCAGCACTGAGACACTATTCTAATCTAATAAAACAGACAATACACAGAAATGCCATGTAATGAACACTCACCAGAAAGGGCTCTGTAGAAATATATGGAAAAGCTGGACCAGAGGAAAAAGCTGCCCGTCCGGGTCTGCAGTCAATGTAATCTGACAGTCCAATGTCCAGATTTAAATAGACCGCTCAATTAGCTCATTAACAAGTTACAGAGCGTCACTTCCGGTCCGAAGACCGGAAGTGACGTCACGGAGCGTCACTTTTTGTCTCTTTTTGTCTTTTTGTTGACATTTTTTGTATATCATAGTTTATGGTTCATGCATTATAATGTGGTGAATATTTCTGCCCTTTTTTGTTACCATGATTGTATAATGCCATTATTTCTGTACACTAAAAAATTTTTCATGTATCTTTTTATTGTAGTGTAAACTGATGAAGGTCGGATGACCGAAACGTCTTTAATAATTACACAGATCAATGAATAAAATATAAAACAATTTCAGTTGAATGCTTTGAGTGCTGGATTTTTTTCAATTTTTTGATCTGGGGTGGGACCCTATCCAAGCACCAGCGACTATAGAAGGAGTGCCACATTTCTATATTCTATAATCATGTGCCTGATCACATGACCAGTGAACATGCAGGTCCTGCTGTTCAGCTGCTGCAGCCTCCGTGCAAGTCCCCGTGGTTTCTCAACTGCTGTTCCCTGATTAGAAACTGCAAGATGAGGTAATGTATAGTGTGTGTAACTGTGCATGTGGTCTGTCTGTCTGGATGTCTCTGTCTGTCTCTTTCCCTGCAGTATGTCTCATTCCCTGTCTCCCTCATTCCCTGTCTCCCTCATTCCCTGTCTCCCTCATTCCCTGTCTCACTCTCATTCCCTGTCTCTCTCTCATTCCCTGTCTCTCTCTCATTCCCTGTCTCTCTCTCATTCCCTGTCTCTCTCTCATTCCCTGTCTCTCTCTCATTCCCTGTCTCTCTCTCATTCCCTGTCTCTCTCTCATTCCCTGTCTCTCTCTCATTCCCTGTCTGTCTCTCATTCCCTGTCTGTCTCTCATTCCTTGTCTGTCTCTCATTCCCTGTCTGTCTCCCATTCCCTGTCTCTCATTCCCTGTCTCTCTCTCATTCCCTGTCTCTCTCTCATTCCCTGTCTCTCTCTCTCATTCCCTGTCTCTCTCTCTCATTCCCTGTCTCTCTCTCTCATTCCCTGTCTCTCTCTCTCATTCCCTGTCTCACTCTCATTCCCTGTCTCTCTCTCTCATTCCCTGTCTCTCTCATTCACTGTCTCTCTCTCATTCCCTGTCTCTCTCTCATTCCCTGTCTCTCTCTCATTCCCTGTCTCCCTCTCATTCCCTGTCTCCCTCTCATTCCCTGTCTCCCTCTCATTCTCTTTCTCCCTCTCATTCTCTTTCTCCCTCTCATTCCCTTTCTCCCTCTCATTCCCTTTCTCCCTCTCATTCCCTGTCTCGCTCTCATTCCCTGTCTCGCTCTCATTCCCTGTCTCGCTCTCATTCCCTGTCTCGCCCTCATTCCCTGTCTCGCCCTCATTCCCTGTCTCGCCCTCATTCCCTGTCTCGCCCTCATTCCCTGTCTCGCCCTCATGCCCTGTCTCTCTCTCATTCCCTGTCTCTCTCTCATTCCCTTTCTCTCTCTCATTCCCTTTCTCTCTCTCATTCCCTTTCTCTCTCTCATTCCCTTTCTCTCTCTCATTCCCTTTCTCTCTCTCATTCCCTGTCTCTCTCTCATTCCCTTTCTCTCTCTCATTCCCTTTCTCTCTCTCATTCCCTTTCTCTCTCTCATTCCCTGTCTCTCTCATTCCCTGTCTGTCTGTCTCTGTCTCTCTCTCATTCCCTGTCTCTCTCTCATTCCATGTCTCTCTCTCATTCCCTGTCTCTCATTCCCTGTCTCTCTCTCATTCCCTGTCTCTCTCTCTCATTCCCTGTCTCTCTCTCTCATTCCCTGTCTGTCTCTCATTCCCTGTCTCTCATTCCCTGTCTGTCTCTCATTCCCTGTCTCTCTCTCATTCCCTGTCTCTCTCTCATTCCCTGTCTCTCTCTCATTCCCTGTCTCTCTCTCATTCCCTGTCTCTCTCTCATTCCCTGTCTCTCTCATTCATTGTCTCTCTGTCTCTCTCTCTCTCATTCCCTGTCTGTCTGTCTCTGTCTCTCTCTCATTCCCTGTCGGTCTCTGTCTCTCTCTCTCATTCCCTGTCTGTCTCTATCCGTCTCTCCACCGATATCATATTACCTCACACAGAAGCTTCTTAGGGTATGTGCGCACTAGGCGTTTTTTTCACGCTGCGTTTTTATGTGCGTTTTTGTCTAAAAAACGCACCCGCGGCTAAAAAAACCCGCGGCAAAAACGCATGCGTTTTTGCCGCGATTTGGTGCGTTTTTTTGCTGCGTTTTTGCTCACTGCGTTTTTAATCAGTGCACAATGCCATTACAGATTGTTGATGAAAAAAAAAAAAAAAAGGTCTGATGTCATTTCCTTCTTCAAAATGTTCATTGTATGCAGGAGAGCAGACAGCTGCATTCACTAGTGTATGCAGGAGAGCAGACAGCAGCTGCAGAACTACAAGTCTCAGCATCCTCCATTCACTAGTGTATGCAGGAGAGCAGACAGCAGCTGCAGAACTACAAGTCTCAGCATCCTCCATTCACTAGTGTATGCAGGAGAGCAGACAGCAGCTGCAGAACTACAAGTCTCAGCATCCTCCATTCACTAGTGTATGCAGGAGAGCAGACAGCAGCTGCAGAACTACAAGTCTCAGCATCCTCCATTCACTAGTGTATGCAGGAGAGCAGACAGCAGCTGCAGAACTACAAGTCTCAGCATCCTCCATTCACTAGTGTATGCAGGAGAGCAGACAGCAGCTGCAGAACTACAAGTCTCAGCATCCTCCATCCAGGACTGTATGCAGTTTTTTGCCCAAAAAGAAAAAAAAATGACATGGGCTTCGCCATATTTTTGTATGCTAGCCGGGTACAGCAGGCAGGTACGGGCTGCCCCCAACCCCCAGCTGCCTATTTGTACCCGGCTGGGAACCAAAAATATAGAGAAGCCCTTTTTTTTTAATTATTTCATGAAATAATTAAAAAAAAAAAAATGACGTGGGCTTCGCCTAATTTTTGAGTCCAGCCGGGTACAACTAGGCAGCTGGGGATTGGAATCCACAGTGCAGGGTGCCCATGCTTTCTGGGCACCCCCACTGCGAATTGCAGTCCGCAGCCACCCCAGAAAATGGCGCTTTCATAGAAGCGCCATCTTCTGGCGCTGTATCCAACTCTTCCAGCTGCCCTGAAGCCGGGTGGCTAGCTAGGTAATAATGGAGTTAGGGCTAGCTGTATATTATCAGCTAGCCCTAAGCCCGAAATTCATGGTGTCACGCCAATATTAGACATGGCCACCATGAATTTCTAGTAATGATAAAAAAAAGAAAACACAACACACAGAAAAATATTTTTATTAGAAATAAAACACAACACAATTAGTGACTCCATCTTTATTGAAATAAACCCCCCTCCGCAGTAATCCTGGGTCAGGGTACCGCGCCATCCAATCCGGATCCAATATCATCTGATCGGTTTGCTGGAAGGCAAAGCGATCAGATGATGTGTCAGGATCAAGTGCCTGAATCCCATCACACATCAGCTGATTGTATAAAAGCCGATTATACAATCAGCAGATGCATCAGTGCAAAAAAAAAAAAATAATACTCACTTATGTGCTGTGCTGATGACCGGCAGCTCCTGCAGCGATCGATTGGACAGGAGTCTGATCCCGTCCGATCGCTGCAGCAGCTGCCGGTAATCAGCTGATGAAGTCCCCTGACGGCAGGATCAGCTGATAGCCGGCCGGGCGCAAAAAAGCCGGCGACACCGCGATCAGCTGATGCGTCAGGTGACTGCATCAGGTGATCCACCGCCAGGTCCTGCAAGCAAGGTCCTGCCCCGGGGAGACTGCACACAGGCAGAGCGGCGGTACCGGGAGGAGATGGGAGCGGGCATGGCACCGGGACCCTGCAGACAGGTGAGTATATATGACATTTTTTTTTTTCTACTGTTCACTTTGGTTTTCGCCGCTGCCTCCACCTCCCGCCCAGACATGGCGCCGCACGGAGCTGACATGGCACCGGGCGGGTTGTGGACGCAGCGGTGATGGTACCGGGAGGATTCATGCTTCTGTGTTTACCAACAGAAGGAATCCTCTTCCTGTACACGTCACTGTAGTGCCCACCCCTTGCGTTTATAGCTGCGTTTTTAGTCATAGAAACGCGGCTATATGCGTTTTTCATTGCGTTTTTAACATCTCATTGAATTCAATGAGTGAAAAACGCAGTGGAAAACGCAGAAATAATTGACATGCTGCGTTTTTGTGGTCACCACAAAAACGCAGCTAAAAAAAAAACGCTGTGTGCGGACAGCACTTATGAACAGGGCCGGATTAAGGTTGGTGGGGGCCCCTGGGCAGAAAATCTGGTGGGGGCCCCATAAACGTTAACATTTTTAGCCATAACAGTAGAGCACGAACTGTAGCATTTAGATATAAATCCAATAAACATGTATCTTACCCTGATCTGCCATATTCAGATTTACAGGACTACAATACAGATACAGTCCAGGATAACTCACAGCCGTCACTTATACACACAGTACAATACAGATACAGTCCAGGATCACTCACAGCCGTCACTTATACACACAGTACAATACAGATACAGTCCAGGATCACTCACAGTCGTCACTTATATAAAGAAAGTAGAGTAAAGGGGGCTTTACACGCTGCGACATCGCTAATGCGGAGTCGTTGGGGTCACGGAATTCGTGACGCACATTCGGCCGCATTAGCGATGCCGTTTCATGTGACACCGATAAGCGATTTTGCATCGTTGCAATAACGTGCAAAATCGCTAATCGGCGACATGGGGGTCCATTCTCTAATATCGTTGCTGCAGTAGTAACGAAGTTGTTCCTCGTTCCTGTGGCAGCACACATCGCTCCGTGTGACACCGCAGGAACGAGGAAGCTCCCCTTACCTGCCTCCCGGCCGCTATGCAGAAGGAAGGAGGTGGGCGGGATGTTACATCCCGCTCATCTCCGCCCCTCCGCTGCTATTGGGCGGCGGTTAAGTGACGCTTCAGTGGCGTCGCTGTGACGCCGCATGGACCGCCCCCTTAGAAAGGAGGCGGTTCGCCGGTCACAGCGACGTCGCCGGACAGGTAAGTATGTGTGACGGCTCTGGGCGATGTTGTGCGGCACGGGCAGCGATTTGCCCGTGTCGCGCAACAGATGGGGGCGGGTACGCACGCTAGCGATATCGGGACCGATATCGCAGCGTGTAAAGCGGCCTTTACTCACATATTTTTAATTGATCCCAATGTTAAGGCAGCCAGGGACGGCTCCAGGTTTTTGTGGTCCCCGGTTGAGTCTCAGTGGGCCCCATCCACACACAGACACACACATACACATACAGGCATACGTACATATACATATTTGAAGACAAATTCACAAAAATACATTTAAACAGACAAATATATGCACAGTCATATACACTGACATACATGCAGACACAGACGCATTACAGGTGTTAATATGGAGAAGTCACAAGCAGCCTCACTCACCTCTCCCGCTTGTATCCAGCTCCTCCAGGACATATGGCTGTGTTGCATGATGGCCATCAATAACAGTCATGACTGCACACCATGCACACTGACACAGCACTGATGTATATACATCACAGGAGGGGCTGGGGCCTACAATAAATACATTACAGGAGGGGCAGGGGGCATAGACATTACTCGGGGGGGCATAGACGTTACTGGAGTGGCAAACCGCTCTGGTGGCGTACACATTACTGGGATGGGTGGCTTAGCGCTCTGGGGGACCCATATAGTTCTGGGGTGCCGCATAGACTGCTCTGATTCATATATACACACACACAGCTCTGCTTCACACACACAGCTCTGCTTCACACCACACATCTTTCTTCAGCTCTGCTTCACACACAGCTCTGCTTCACACACACACAGCTCTGCTTCACACACACACACAGCTCTGCTTCACACCACAAATCTTTCTTCAGCTCTGCTTCACACACACACACAGCTCTGCTTCACACACACACACACAGCTCTGCTTCACACCATACATCTTTCTTCAGCTCTGCTTCACACACACACACAGCTCTGCTTCACACACACACACAGCTCTGCTTCACACCACAAATCTTTCTTCAGCTCTGCTTCACACATAGCTCTGCTTCACACCACACATCTTTCTTCAGCTCTGCTTCACACATAGCTCTGCTTCACACCACACATCTTTCTTCAGCTCTGCTTCACACACAGCTCTGCTTCACACCACACATCTTTCTTCAGCTCTGCTTCACACACAGCTCTGCTTCACACCACACATCTTTCTTCAGCTCTGCTTCACACACACACACAGCTCTGCTTCACACCACACATCTTTCTTCAGCTCTGCTTCACACACACACACACACACACACACAGCTCTGCTTCACACCACACATCTTTCTTCAGCTCTGCTTCTCTCACACACACACACAGCTCTGCTTCACACCACACATCTTTCTTCAGCTCTGCTTCTCTCACACACACAGCTCTGCTTCACACCACACATCTTTCTTCAGCTCTGCTTCTCTCACACACACACAGCTCTGCTTCACACCACACATCTTTCTTCAGCTCTGCTTCTCTCACACACACACAGCTCTGCTTCACACCACACATCTTTCTTCAGCTCTGCTTCTCTCACACACACACAGCTCTGCTTCACACCACACATCTTTCTTCAGCTCTGCTTCTCTCACACACACACAGCTCTGCTTCACACACAGACACACACACAGCTCTGCTTCACACACAGACACACACACAGCTCTGCTTCACACACAGACACACACACAGCTCTGCTTCACACACAGACACACACACAGCTCTGCTTCACACACAGACACACACACAGCTCTGCTTCACACCACACATTTCTTCAGCTCTGCTTCACACACACAGCTCTCTTTCACACACAGCTCTGCTTCACACACAGACACACACACACAGCTCTGCTTCACACCACACATATTTCTTCAGCTCTGCTTCACACACAGCTCTGCTTCACACACACAGCTCTCTTTCACACACACACAGCTCTGCTTCACACACAGACACACACACAGCTCTGCTTCACACCACACATTTCTTCAGCTCTGCTTCACACACAGCTCTGCTTCACACACACACAGCTCTCTTTCACACACACACTCACAGCTCTGCTTCACACACAGACACACACACACACACACACACACACACAGCTCTGCTTCACACCACACATATTTCTTCAGCTCTGCTTCACACACAGCTCTGCTTCACACACACACAGCTCTGCTTCACACCACACATATTTCTTCAGCTCTGCTTCACACACACACAGCTCTCTTTCACACACACACTCACACACACACTCACACACACAGCTCTGCTTCACACACACACAGCTCTGCATCACACCACACAGCTCTGCATCACACCACACAGCTCTGCATCACACCACACATCTCTGCATCACACCACACAGCTCTGCATCACACCACACAGCTCTGCATCACACCACACATCTTTCTTCAGCTCTGTCCCTACCTGCTCTGATGCCATCCTCCTGCTGCTCCGGTATAGGCCGCCATCGTCCTGCTGCTGTTCCGGTGCCGCGGCCATTCTCCTGCTCCGGTTAGTCTCCTCTCCTGGCCGCGGTGTGGGTCTTCTCCGCGGCCGGCCGCGCGCGTGGGTCCTCTCCTCCGCGGCCGGCCGCGCGCGTGGGTCCTCTCCTCCGCGGCCGGCCAGCCAGCCGGCCTCCCGCGTGGGTCCTCTCCTCCGCGGCCGGCCAGCCAGCCGGCCGCCCGCGTGGGTCCTCTCCTCCGCGGCCGGCCAGCCAGCCAGCCGGCCGCCCGCGTGGGTCCTCTCCTCCGCGGCCGGCCAGCCGGCCGCGCGCGTGGGTCTTCTCCGCGGCGGCGTCCTGCTGTGACGTCCGCGGCGTCCTGCTGTGACGTCCGCAGCATTGGACGCCGCAGCAGAGCAGGGAGCAGGCACACCTCTGACCCCGGAAGTACAAACGATGGTACTTCCGAGGTCAATCAGCGTCCTGTGCCCGCAGCTTGTTTTTGCGTCTTAGAGACGCAGATACAAATAAATGTAGGTGCCCCCCCCCCCCCCCTCCCGAAAACACAGCTGATTTAGACTGTCTTAACGGAGGGGGAGCGGGTGTGAAGAAAAGAAAAAAAAATTGCTGACGGGTGGCAAGTATGGCCCTGGTGGTGGGGGCCCCCTTGGAAGCTCTTTTGGTGGGGGCCCCGGGGCTGAAGCCCCGCCTGCCCCGCCTATAATCCGGCCCTGCTTATGAAAACCCATTGACATTGCTGGGGAAGCAATGTCACTGCGTTTTCAGCACCAAAACGCGGTAAAAAACGCCGCTAAAAACGCGGCAAAAACGCCTAGTGCGCACAAGGCCTTACACTAGCAATGTTCTTTGTTGCCTATAATAACCAATCACAGCTCCTATTATTGACCTCACCTCCTAGCTCCATTGACTTTTAGGTAAGGAATTTTTTTGGAGAGTAACTGTAAGGCTTAAGACACATGGCATGAAAATCGGAGCCAGTGGGATGCGATAAAACATCGCATTCCACTCGGACTAATATTAGCCTATGTGTCAGCACACATGAGCGATTATTTTCTCAGCCGCAATCGGACCGAGAAAACAATCGCAGCATGCTGCGATTGTTATGCGAGACTCTTTCTCTCGCACCCATTCAAGTGTATGGGGCGAGAGAAAGATCACACTGCACTCACAGTACACCGGTGTACCGCGAGTGCATTGCGAGAATGGCAATAGCCAGCTACTGAGAAGATAGAGATAAATCCCTTCCTCCCCTCCTCAGCACCGGCCCTCCCTTCCTCAGTGCTGGCCCATCCCCCACAGCTGAGGTCCGATCGCATGATCGGAGCTCAGTCGCAGTGACACTCGTATGACACTTGGCTCCTGCTGTGCTCCCAGCGTGAGCCAAGTGCCATGTGAGGATCACAGTAGTGCCCTGTGTGGTCCCAGCCTAAAGCACGGGGTTAAATTTTCCCCTCAAAACATAGTCTATGACGTTCCTTGAGTCACATGAGGTGTCTGTGCAAAATATCGTGATTGTAAATGAGACGGTGCGGGTTCCTATAGCGGACACACATACAGTATGCATATAAATATATATATATATATATATATATATATATATATATATATATATTGTGAGACTGTGACCGGGGTTATCTATGACGGCCGGTATGTCTCGCCCCGGTTGTGCTCACTCCATGATAGAAAGCAACTCCACTCCAGGGTTAATGCTGTTTCCCTACAGGCTGAAGGAAGGGTTAAAAGGAAACAGGAACAAGGGCGGGGGTGCCGGGTGTGAGGGAGTGAACACAACTCCCTGAGTTCTCTGCCGGAAAGGCACATGTGTAATGTTGTGGACTTTTGTTTGGACATTAAACCGTGTGCTGTGAACCTTGGTGCCTGGATCCCGTGTCTTCTGCTGCGCAGCCGACCACGCTACCTCACATATGGTGGAGAATCGGCGGGCATGCCAGCCCGGTGAGGTGTAGCTTCCATTTCTGGTGACCCGGTAGCACATGTCCTGGATTCAAGCGGCTATACTACAGCCCAAACCCGGCGACGCCATGGAGGACATACTAAGGCAGCTGGCTCAGGCTACTGCACAGCAACAGCAGACGAATACACACCTGCTCTGGACGTTGGATCATCAGCAGCAATCCTTGAAATTGCAGGAACAGAGGCACCAAGAACAGATGGTCCTCCTGGCCAAGTCGATCCGTGCCGGACCGGCAGCAACAACCCCGGGACTGGGTGACGACGGCAGCGTCCGGAAAGCGGTGAGACAAGCGTTGCAAAAGATGACCCCGGGGGATGATGTGGAAGCGTTCCTGGCGGTGTTTGAGCGGGTGGCCGAGCGGGAAAAACTGCCGACCCCCCAGTGGGCTGAGGTATTGTCGCCCTATCTGACGGGGGAGCCCCAAAAAGCGTACCTGGACCTCTGTACTGAGGACGCCTTAGAATATGCGACCCTGAAAGCCGAAACACTTGCTCGGATGGGGGTGAATACCTATGTACGGGCTCAGCGGGTAAATCAGTGGTTCTATGAGGAAGCCAAACCCGTACGCTCCCAGGCATATGACTTGTTGCATCTCGTAAAAAAGTGGTTGCAGCCTGACACTCTGAGCCCGGCGCAAATGGTGGAAAGGGTAGTTGTTGATCGTTTTGTATGCACTTTACCCGTCACCATTCAACGGTGGGTTGGACAGGGCGACCCAAGTACCCTGGACCAATTAGTGGGCCTGGTAGAGCGGCATGTGGCTACGCAGGACTTGATACGGGACACTGAGACTTTGCGTACCGCCCGTCGGTCCGGCCCCTCCAAGCCTAGGGCCAAGGACCCACCGCTGATACCGGTGCGGGAGTCCGCTACCGTCCCGTCTGAGGCCGCACCCTCCGTCCCTGAGGTCCGGAAGGCTATGTACCCTAAACGACAACTCGTCAAGGGGGTTTCCTTCCCCATTAGATGTTGGCGGTGCCAGTGGGTGGGACATATGGAAGCCCAGTGTCCACTCACCACGGAGCCCATGGATTGTGGGGTTACCCGGCGGGGTTCAATGTATGCTCAGGTGGTGTGTACCGCTGACCTGGTCTACCCAGAGACTGAGCCCCACTTGTGCCACATACAGGTGAATGGATGTCCGGTTACAGGCTTGTTGGATTCCGGAAGCTTAGTGACCCTTGTGCGATCAACCCTAAGGGCTAAAGTAAAGGCCACAGGACGTACCTTGGGGGTGGTTTGCATACATGGGGACCGCCGAGACTATCCCACGGGGATTGTCACCATCACAGCACCTTGCGGTCAGGTGCAACATGAGGTAGGACTTATTAACACTCTTCCCTATGACGTGATCCTAGGAAGGGATCTGCCCTATTTTTGGACTTTATGGAAGGGACCTCCTAAGTCCCCTCAGATATTGGTCAGTCCGGGACCTGAGCCCTACAATCCTGAATCCGGGACGCCTGCCGTAGGGGTTCCCATGATAGGGACAGAATGTGAACCCGATAGGTCGCCCCTAGAGGTATTGGCAGGAGAGGCTGAGACTGTTGAGCCCATCCCGGAGTTGGAGGCATCCCCGGATACGTTTGGGACAGCCCAACTCCAGGACCCTACATTAATACATGCCCGGAGTCGGGTGACAGTAGTTGACGGGGTGGCACAGCTGCCTGGTGCCCAGGTAAGGTACCCCCATTTCGCTCTTAAGCAGGATTTACTCTACCGGGTAGATGAAATACGGGGCGTGGGGGTAGAGCAGTTGGTGGTGCCCCAGCCGTATCGCCGGCGGGTCCTCGACTTGGCTCATAAACACCTGATGAGTGGCCACCTAGGGGTCAAGAAAACGCAGGAGCGAATATTGCAAAGGTTCTATTGGCCCGGGGTCTTTGGGGAGGTAAAACGGTTCTGCGAAACCTGCCCGGAGTGTCAGCTTACCACACCCCTGACCCACTTTCGCAGTCCGTTGGTACCGTTACCCATTATAGAAGTCCCTTTTGAACGGATAGGGATGGACCTGGTGGGGCCCCTCGTAAAGTCCGCTCGAGGGCACCAACATATCCTAGTTATCGTTCACTATGCCACCCGGTATCCAGAGGCGATACCTCTCAGACATACTGCGGCGAAGCTTATAGCTCGGGAGTTGTTTGCTGTGTTCTGCCGGGTGGGGTTGCCCAAGGAGATCCTTACGGATCAGGGGACCCCATTCATGTCTAAAGTGACCAAAGAGCTATGCCGGCTACTCCAGATCAAGCAGTTGCGTACGTCTGTGTATCATCCTCAGACGGATGGGTTAGTAGAACGATTCAATAAAACCCTGAAAACCATGCTAAAAAGGGGATCTCCAAAGACGGGAAAGACTGGGATATGATGCTTCCCTATTTGATGTTTGCCATACGAGAGGTGCCACAGGCATCCACGGGGTTTTCGCCTTTTGAATTGTTATACGGGTGACATCCCCGGGGATTGTTGGACCTGGCAAAGGAAACATGGGAGCAAGAGCCCACCCCCCATAAAAGTGTGATTGAACACATTTTAGGAATGCAGAACCGCATAAGCGCGGTCATGCCAATTGTCAAGGAGCATCTACAGGAGGCTCAGGCCGCGCAAAGCGGCCGCTACAATAGACAAGCCACCGTGCGGACCTTTAAACCCGGGGATCGGGTGTTGGTATTGATCCCCACGGCGGAGAGTAAATTCCTGGCTCAGTGGCAAGGCCCCTACGAGATAAAGGAAAGAGTCGGGGTGGTCAACTATAAGGTATTGCAGCCCGGTAGGCGGAAACCTGAACAAATATACCATGTCAACCTATTAAAACCTTGGCAGGAACGGGAAAGCCTGATGGTTGATTTTCCCCCATCTCCCTCCTCTTCGGGTCGTTCAAACCCGGCTCCAGCAACCTCCGGAGAGGACGAACCGGAAGTAAGGATTGGAGAAGCCCTCACCAAGCAACAGAGGCGAGAGGCCAGACGGCTGGTTCAGCAGAACCCCGATGTCTTCTCCGAGTTGCCGGGTAGGACCAGTCTGATACCACATGACATTGTCACCGAGCCTCACCTGAAGGTACGCCTGAAGTCATACCGGGTGCCGGAGGCTCGAAGACAAGCCATATCAGAGGAAGTGAAGACTATGCTACGCCTGGGGGTCATCGAAAAATCCCAGAGTGAATGGGCTAGTCCCATTGTCCTAATACCAAAACCCGATGGCTCCTTAAGGTTCTGCAATGACTTTAGGAGATTGAACGAAATATCCAAGTTCGATCTCTACCCCATGCCCCGGGTGGATGAGCTGATTGATAGACTGGGACAGGCGCGATATTTCACCACGCTCGACCTGACCAAGGGGTACTGGCAGGTGCCACTGACGGAGTCCGCCAAGGAGAAAACCGCTTTTGTTACGCCGGAGGGTCTCTTCCACTATGTTGTCTTGCCTTTTGGGTTACATGGCGCTCCGGCCACGTTCCAGAGGTTGATGGACTTGGTGCTGGAACCTCACCAGGCGTATGCCTCAGCGTACCTTGACGACATCATTATTTACAGTTCTGAGTGGCAGACCCACTTGGAACAGGTACAAGCGGTGGTGAACGCGCTCCGAACAGCCGGATTGACAGCCAATCCCAAGAAATGTGCGTTGGGACTCACGGAAGCCCGCTACTTGGGCTACGTAATAGGCCAAGGAGTGATTAAGCCCCAAATTAACAAGGTTGAGGCGATCCAGAAGTGGCCTAGACCCCTGACCACGAAGCAGGTTAGGGCCTTCCTGGGTATCGTGGGGTACTACAGGAGGTTTGTAAAAGATTTTGCGGGACTATCAGCCCCCTTGACGGACCTTCTCAAAGGCAAGAAGTCCGTCATGGTGCGCTGGACTCCGGAGGCCGAGGACTCCTTCCGGGCCCTGAAAGGGGTCCTGTGTGGACAGCCCGTTCTTGTAAACCCTGATTTCCGGAAGGAGTTCATAGTACAGACTGACGCCTCGGAGGTCGGCCTGGGGGCAGTGTTGTCTCAGGTGGTTCAGGGGGAGGAACACCCCGTCACCTTCCTAAGTAGGAAGCTCACCCCTCCCGAGCGGAATTATAGCGTAGTGGAGAAGGAGTGTCTGGCGATTAAGTGGGCCTTGGAGTCCCTACGCTATTATCTGCTGGGACGGCAGTTTCGCTTGGTGACTGATCACTCTCCACTGGTCTGGATGAGGTCCGCCAAGGAACGGAATGCCCGGGTTACCCGGTGGTTCCTTTCTCTGCAGAACTTCCGGTTTACGGTTGAACACCGGGCCGGTAGGTTGCAGGGCAACGCTGATGCCTTGTCCCGCGGCCCGTGTTTGATGGCGGGAGTTCAACCCCGCACGCTTGAACTGAGGGGGGGGTATGTGAGACTGTGACCGGGGTTATCTATGACGGCCGGTATGTCTCGCCCCGGTTGTGCTCACTCCATGATAGAAAGCAACTCCACTCCAGGGTTAATGCCGTTTCCCTACAGGCTGAAGGAAAGGTTAAAAGGAAACAGGAACAAGGGCGGGGGTGCCGGGTGTGAGGGAGTGAACACAACCCCCTGAGTTCTCTGCCGGAAAGGCACATGTGTAATGTTGTGGACTTTTGTTTGTACATTAAACCGTGTGCTGTGAACCTTGGTGCCTGGATCCCGTGTCTTCTGCTGCGCAGCCGACCACGCTACCTCACAATATATATTATATATATATATATATATATATATATATATATATATATATATATATATATATATATATATATATATATACAGTCATATGAAAAAGTTTGGGCACCCCTATTAATGTTAACCTTTTTTCTTTATAACAATTTGGGTTTTTGCAACAGCTATTTCAGTTTCATATATCTAATAAATGATGGACTCAGTAATATTTCTGAATTGAAATGAGGTTTATTATACTAACAGAAAATGTGTAATCTGCATTTAAACTAAATTTGACAGGTGCATAAGTATGGGCACCCTTATCAATTTCTTGTTTTGAACACTCCTAACTACTTTTTACTGACTTACTAAAGCACTAAATTGGTTTTGTAACCTCATTGAGCTTTGAACTTCATATTCAGGTGTATCCAATCACGAGAAAAGGTATTTAAGGTGGCCACTTGCAAGTAGTTCTCCTATTTGAATCTCCTATGAAGAGTGGCATCATGGGCTCCTCAAAACAACTCTCAAATGATCTGAAAACAAAGATTATTCAACATAGTTGTTCAGGGGAAGGATACAAAAAGTTGTCTCAGACATTTAAACTGTCAGTTTCCACTGTGCAGAACATAGTAAGGAAATGGAAGAACACAGGTACAGTTCTTGTTAACCCCAGAAGTGGCAGGCCAAGAAAAATATCAGAAAGGCAGAGAAGAAGAACGGTGAGAACAGTCAAGGACAATCCACAGACTACCTCCAAAGACCTGCAGCTTCATCTTGCTGCAGATGGTGTCAATGTGCATCGGTCAACAATACAGCGCACTTTGCACAAGGAGAAGCTGTATAGGAGAGTGATTCAAAAGAAGCCGTTTCTGCAAGCATGCCACAAACAGAGTCGCCTGAGGTATGCAAAAGCACATTTGGACAAGCCAGTTACATTTTGAAAGAAGGTCCTGTGGACTGATGAAACAAAGATTGAGTTGTTTGGTCATACAAAAAGGCATTATGCATGGAGGCAAAAAAACACGGCATTCCAAGAAAAGCACTTGCTACCCACTGTAAAATTTGGTGGAGGTTCCATCATGCTTTGGGGCTGTGTGGCCAATGCCGGCACCGGGAATCTTGTTAAAGTTGAGGGTCGCATGGATTCAACTCAGTATCAGCAGATTCTTGACAATAATGTGCAAGAATCAGTGACGAAGTTGAAGTTACGCAGGGGATGGATATTTCAGCAAGTCAATGATCCAAAACACCGCTCCAAATCTACTCAGGCATTCATGCAGAGGAACAATTACAATGTTCTGGAATGGCCATCCCAGTCCCTAGAAATGAATATCATTGAACATCTGTGGGATGATTTGAAGCGTGCTGTCCATGCTCGGCGACCATCCAACTTAACTGAACTGGAATTGTTTTGGAAACAGGAATGGTCAAAAATACCTTCATGCAGGATCCAGGAACTCATTAAAAGCTACAGAAAGCGACTAGAGGCTGTGATTTTTGCAAAAGGAGGATCTACAAAATATTAATGTCACTTTTATGTTGAAGCGCCCATACATATCAACAGGATTTGTGGTACTGTATATGCGTACGTGCTACAAAGATTGTTGCTTCCAAAAAGGATCAAGTGGATAGCTGTATACCTGTTGGCGATATAACGAATATTAATGTAGGTTGAATAGTTGTTCAAGCCTTAATTAATCACTACACACATTACAGTAAAATTAATTAGCAAATAAGGTCTTTCAATGCAAGTATATAAAGGTGTGATTGTTTTCCCAGGTGTATGGGAAGTGCAGTCAGATTATATGACCACATATAGCTCTTCTCTTATCAAGGTTCAATGTGCACATAATACCTCATTTTTACAGATGACATCCTCTATATGACCCGCAATGCACATCCATTTTTTTTGTACGTGTGCGGTACGTATTTGCACGTACCGGAGACACGTACACACGGAGACGCATGTTATTCAATGGTAGATGGCACACACACGTAAAATCACACGGAACGTGTGTCCGTGTGATAAGTACGTGTGTGCGCTTTTCTGCACGGACTACATGTCCGTTTTTGGCCGGCAGCACGCAGGCACGGACCCGCTAAAATCTATGGGTCCGTGCCTGCACGGACCGCACACGGAGTATGTCCGTGTTCAGCACGTTTCGTGCATGTGCGTGTTTACACTAGCGATCTTATTTTTATTTTTTTTTAAATTAAATTCAGTATACTTACCTTTTTTTTTCTGCTGTTCTCAGTCATACTTACATTGGCGCTCGTTTTTTTTCTTCCCCCGGCTCATACTGCTCCCCGATCACCAGCGCGGCGAGGAACAGCTGTGCAGAGAATACACGGCAACAATTACTTTGAATATGCCGGCTGCTCATTAATCAATCTCGTATTCCCTGCTTTACCCACCCACAGACGCCTGTGATTGGTTGCAGTCAGACACGCCCCCCACGCTGAGTGACAGCTGTCTCACTGCACCCAATCACAGCAGCTGGTGGGCGTGTCTATACTGTGCAGTAAAATAAATAAATAAATAATTTAAAAAAATGGCGTGCGGTCCCCCCAATTTTAATACCAGCCAGATAAAGCCATACGGCTGAAGGATGGTATTCTCAGGATGGGGAGCCCCACGTTATGGGGAGCCCCCCAGCCTAACAATATCAGTCAGCAGCCGCCCAGAATTGCCGCATACATTATATGCGACAGTTCTGGGACTGTACCCGGCTCTTCCCGATTTGCCCTGGTGCATTGGCATTCGGGGTAATAAGGAGTTTTTGGCAGCCCATAGCTGCCAATATGTCCTACATTAATCATGTCAGGCGTCTCCCCGAGATACCTTCCATGATTAATCTGTAAATTACAGTAAATAAACACACACACCCGAACAATCCTTTATTAGAAAAAAAAACACTAACAAATTGCCTTGTTCACCAATTTTATAAGCCCGTAAAAGCCCTCCATGTCCGGCGTAATCCAGGATGGTCCAGCGTCGCATCCAGCTGTGCTGCATGAAGGTGACCGGAGCTGCAGAAGACACCGCCGCTCCTGTCAGCTCCACGCAGCTAATGAAGGGAATAGCGCGATCAGCTGTATTCAGCGTTGGCCGCGAGTAACCTCAGTGACAGCTCAGCTGATTGCGCTATTCCCTTTATTAGCTGCGTGGAGCTGACAGGAGCGGCGGTGTCTTCTGCAGCTCCAGTCACCTTCATGCAGCAGAGCTGGAAGCAACGCTGGACCATCCTGGATTACGCCGGACATGGAGGGCTTTTTCGGGCTTATAAAATTGGTGAACAAGGCAATTTGTTAGTGTTTTTTTTTTTCTAATAAAGGATTGTTCGGGTGTGTGTGTTTATTTACTGTAATTTACAGATTAATCATGGAAGGTATCTCGGGGAGACGCCTGACATGATTAATCTAGGACTTATTGACAGCTATGGGCTGCCAAAAACTCCTTATTACCCCGAATGCCAATGCACCAGGGCAAATCGGGAAGAGCCGGGTATAGTCCCAGAACTGTCGCATATAATGTATGCGGCAATTCTGGGCGGCTGCTGACTTATATTGTTAGGCTGGGGGGCTCCCCATAACATGGGGCTCCCCATCCTGAGAATACCATCCTTCAGCCGTATGGCTTTATCTGGCTTGTATTAAAATTGGGGGGGACTGCACGCCGTTTTTTTTTAATTATTTATTTATTTATTTTACTGCACAGTATAGACACGCCCACCGGCTGCTGTGATTGGGTGCAGTGAGACACCTGTCACTCAGCGTGGGGGGCGTGTCTGACTACAACCAATCATAGGCGCCCGTGGGCGGGGAAAGCAGGGAATACGAGATTGATTAATGAGCGGCCGGCATATTCAAAGTAATTGTTGCCGCGTATTCTCTGCACAGCTGTTCCTCGCCGCGCTTGTGATCGGGGAGCGGTAAGTATGCGAGAGGGCTGCTCACTTCAGTCACTCGGGGGATTAGCGGTCACTGGTGAATCCTTCACAGGTGACCGCTAATCAGTACGCGGCACACAGACAGAGCCGCGGCATGACAATGAAGTCGGGAGAAGTTCACCCGAGTTCATTCTCATCACGCAACTCTGTCTGCTGTCAGCCGACATGTATCAACGACATTGTGCAACACACAAACGGACATTCCACACGGACATTCCACGTACACATACACGGGCATTTTACACACAAACACGGACATTTTACACGTACACACGGCTCGCATACGCCATCACACGGATGCCATACGTACCGGAGAAACGCCCCAAAAAACCGGCACACGGACCCAAAAAACGGACCGTGTCACACGGACGTTTTTTATACGGAAGTGTGTTTTAGGCCTATAATAAATTGAACCATACTAATGCTGAGGCTACATGTTACAATCCAAGGAGCAAACTTTGTAAAATTGTATTTGTAATGTTATTTCACTTGTTTCCTTTAAGGAAACACAGTTACAAAATGTTGCAAGTGGAAAGTGTCAACCATCACCTTGAAGTACAATTCTGCATTACATCAAAGTGGCTTACATGTCTAATGTCAGCATCCAAAATACATCAGTGAATGGAAAAACACATGCAGATTCAGTATTAATCCAAGGATTCTGCTATAATGCCTGGAATCTCACTCTCCTATATTAGCCCCCAATAAATATTGGCAAAGAGGTGAAATAGCAAGGCTCTACTTAGTCATATAGTCAGTATAATTATATATTCAGGTTATCATAGAGTAGTGAGATAGAACCTATAGCCTTATGAATGGTCACACATAAAAGTCAGCAATTTTGCCACACCAACTTCAATATCAGTGAGACCGCGCTTTCAGCAATAATGGATGTGATTATAAATCAAGCAAAATACTTCCACAGATAATATGGATGGTTATAAAGGGGTCACAAACAAATATAGAAAGACAGGCCCCTTAAGTCAGATGTTCACTTAGAATATGGTGAATCTCAACAATTCAGGACATCACTATCAGTGATAGCAGCACATTAGTATCCCAACACTGAGCAATGTCAAAACAGAGTGTAGACATGGCTATACAAATAACGTGCCCTGTATTCAGCCTTGGTGTGGCTTCCCGAAGTACCGGGGAAACCCCCAGTAGGCCCTGACCTTGTCTTCAATCTAAGCCATCTAAGCTGTCTTCAGCAGCCTGTAGGGGCCCCCCGCTGAGTGTATTAAAATGACCTGCGGCCATGGCTCCTTAGACCGTCGGGACGCCGCTGCAGGTGATTATTCTGTATGTAGTAGTCAGATTATGGTAGTGCCGGTAGCATAGCTACTGGGGGAGAAGAGGGGGCAGTTGCCCTGGACCCCGGACATGGAGGGGCCCACCAGAGCTTATGAGCTGAGGGCGCTGCAGGGGCAGAGCAGAAGCTCCTTCCCAAATGGAGAAAATGCCTCCTAGTGGTGCTGCCAGGACCTGCAATGATGTCATACCCATGTGGCTGTGTGGGAGGAGCCACTGAGTTTTGCCGGGCAGGAGATACTGAAGGAGATGGGGACACACGTGACCAGTAAGGAGGGATGAGGTGGGCATGGGGGGTGCAGGGTGAGTGGCATATGGGAGTTCAGACTATGACAGAGGGGTGTTAAGGGACACAGGTTGTGTGGATATGGGGTTTAAGAGAGGGGTAATTTGGGGTACAGGCTGTGTGAGATATGCTGGGCATGGTGTGTAGAATGTGTGATATGGGGGTGCAGGGTATGTGGGATATGTGGGGCAGGATGTGTGAGACGTGAACCCCTTGCTACACCTCTGGTCATAGCGCACTTACTTGCTGCACATTGACTTGTTAACTGGGTGGCACGATTGCATCAGCACACTGTACAGCATGACAAGCCTCCTCTAGCCCTCTATAGCGGAGCATTTTAAGACAGCATAGGCGCCATTTGTGGTAGAGACGGCCAGGAAGGCAGCAGCTATTAAATGTCACACAGGACCAGTCCTTGCTGCGTGACATGAGTGAAGTATACACAGTAACCATATATCAGTAGGGATTAGGGAAAGAGGGATAGCAGTCAGAGCATGTGATGGGATTGGGAAAGCTAGATGCTGAGAGAAAGAGGCTCTTTTCCTTAGCACCCAGCTTTTCTATGTTCTGATATCCATCTTGTCCTCAGCAGCCAGCTTTCCCATTCTCTGATATCATGGGAAACCTGGTTGCTTAGGACAAGATGGATATCAGAACATAGTAGGACGAGATGGATATCAGAACATAGAAAAGCTGGGTGCTGAGGGAAAGAGCAGAGTGTCAGAGTAATTGCTTTTTACCCCGTGTCTTATCCTGTACCAAGTATCAAGCATGAGTTTCCTATACCCCAAGTGTCAGTGTCACCAGGGCTGGTGGTGTTTGCAGCAATGGTGTTAGGCCCTCCGTAGGTAGGGCTGTGCCTGGGAGATGTTGCAGGGTAATAACGGAGACCACACCAGGTTGCCTTTAACAGTCTCTACTCACTCTGACCTTTGGACCACTGGTTCAGGTCCCTTGGAGTATCAGTGCCAATGTAGTGACCAAGGTTGCACTGTCCCTGGCACTTTCTGTTGATCGGGTCCCCGTAGCTTGGAGCGTTTGGGGGCCCCGACTGTCCCTTTTGGGGTACAGTCTCCTTCTCTGTACAGTGGGCAGTGTGGACCCTGCGGGGAGGTAAGTGTCCGAACTCCGATCCTAGTTTACTGCTGATGTCCCCGAATTATTTGGTTCGGTGAAGTCCGTGAAGGTGTCCTCACTGGGGAGGTATTTATCAAACCGTATAAAACTGAGGGTTGACCTAGGGCCCTGTTCCCCGAGCGTGCTCTGGTCCCAGCGGTATCTCCGTTACCCGTCCTGGCGACTCCTCTCCTGTGTCCCCGGGTCACCATTACACGGACCCAGCTCAGGCACGTCCACACACCTCTTCTGTGTGCCACTTGACTCACTACCGACTACCGACTGACTACTGACTGCTGACCCCTCCCACCAGGCTGGCTATACCCATGGACTCGTCTCCATGGCGACCATCCCCTTACATGGTTAAACCTCTATGGCCAGTGTGGATTGGAGAACTAGGATTTTGGTGGAATTGGCACTGGTACTCCAGGTCCCAGGGGATAGGTCCTGCATCCCCAAGAGGATGCCTTTCCCTGTAGTGCCGTGAGTGTCTCAGGGGCACTACAGATATCACTATGATAACAAAGACAGAAAAAACTAGATAAATGTCAGGCTAAAGTGAAGCAAATATTCACCTGAGTCTCCAAATGGAAAAGTGTATTGGAGTGGTAATGTTTCACACCACCACATACTGACTCTATAGGGGATTACCCAAGTCAGTGGGGACAGACCCTATATGGTGGATAGATGGTGGCATAGGGGGATTAATTTTAGTAAACTTTTCGATTTGAAGATGCTGGATAGCATTTTGCTTCACTTTGAATATTGTTTTTCTGATGGACTTGGTGGTTACCTAAGACAAGGAACGTCCGTGTGTAAGAAAAACTGCGTCTGATTGTAAATAATAGATTCCATTATTAACTACAATAAATAAGATGCTACAAGAAATCCTGTGATATATGCAGGGCACAATACAGGTTTCTTCTGCACACTGTAGCGTTTGCTAAAAGGCGCAAGTTATACTGAGAGAAGCCGAAAATGAACAAGTAATAAAACCGTTTATGGTAGCTACAGTGTGGGCTCCTAGAGGTAATTTCCCTGGTAGGCCCCTGGCACCCCAGTCCGACCCTGCCTGTATTAGCAATGTCATATGTAATAAACTGAGATGTATTAGTGGCATGCCCAGTAACAGATCATTATGCAAATAGTATCATACTTGCCAAATGATAAATAGCGCTCAATAGCAAAAAGCACAATATACCCAATGGCAAATAATATTGCACAGCATAACAGATGTGCCAAATGACACAATAACTTAGCTTGAGTAGCCTCACGCCTGACGCGTTTCTCCTCCCTTTCCAAATGCCAGGGGTTTCATCAGGGGCATCCCAAATTGTACCTGAGGCTCATATAGCCAGATAGACCATGTTGTATTCAAAATCAGCTTTTTTATACCTGTAAACATATGTTGTCCCCAGGAAGAAAACTCCCTACATGTAGCTGGAACGCACGCTAGACAGTCAGGGCTCATTTCCATCCGAGGCCTGAATAGTATGCTGGCCTCTATTAGCGGGGCCATGCTCGAGAAAGCCAATCAATCGTCTATCAGAAGGTGGGGCGAACAATCTCTGCATAGTACCAACCTCTGCGGCCAGGTAGGGGAAGTCTAGGGAATCCATCCTGGGCCCCTCCCCCTCTGAGGTATATATTGATTTATGACTAACGTTGTAGCACATTTTTATTGTGCTGTTTTCAATTGTGTGTGGTTTTAATTAAATAAAGTTAGTGTTTTAACATGAATTTGATTTCAGACCTAGAAGGTATGTATGTGTGTGTGTGCGTGTGTAAGTGTGTGTGTGTGTGTGTGTGTGTGTAAGTGTGTGTGTGTGTGTGTGTATTCCAAGCAATGAAAGGTTGTTTGTGTGGCCCCAGCAATAAAGGAACTGTGTGTTTAGTGTCTATTTCACCCCACTACTAAAGGGGTGTGTGAGGGTTTGTATGGCGTCCAGGTAATGAAAGGATTTATTTGTGATGGTTTGTGTGGAGTCCCAGCAATTAAGGGGTGATCGTTTCTGTCCGCAGCACTGCAGCACTGAAGGGTTGTGTGTTTGTGTATGTGTGTCTTCAGGTGAGTGTGTATGTGTGTGTTTGTGAGCATATGTGTCTGTATGTGTGTGAGCATCAAGGTGAGTGTGTATATGTTTGTGTGCATATGTCATATTGTATATTAGATTGCAAGCTTCTAGGAGCAGGGTGTGTATATATTTTTTTTGTAAGATTAGCGCTCCATAGCTTATAATTACTAGTGATGGGTCAATAGATATTCGGGTTTGGATTAGTTGTACTGAATACCGAGTACTATTTCAGTATTAATGAAGAATAATTAACCTAATTCAAGTCAATGTAGAACCCGAGCATTTTTGTTTGAAGATGTCCATAAAATAACACTCGAGTTCCCCATTGACTTGCATTAGGTCAGTTAGTCGTGATGAATACTGGAATAGTACTGGGTATTCGATCGAACAATCCAAACCCGAATATTTTACTATTCGCCCATCACTAATAATTACATATAAACATATTGCAATATGTGGCGCCCTGGACAAGCCAGGTCGTCACAGAACTACACCAACACACCCCACACCCCGGTTAGGCACACCAAAGCCAAACACAAAATCCTTGTTGCCTTCCTCCAGGGGCTGATGTCCACACCAGGGGGTGGGCCAGGCGGTTGGTCCTGCCCACTGAGGAGTTCACAGTCCTGGAGGCAGGAAAAGGAGAAGAGTAGAGAGTTTGAAGTGGAAGTGAGAGGACGTAAAGTGGTAGTGGAGCAGTCTGAAGGTGGTCCGGGTGTGTGGCCCGGACGGAACAGAAAGGTTGGCAGACGGTGGTGACCGTCTGCAGGAGAGGCTTATTGGAGCCAACCGTAAGGACCGTGGACGGGCGGTGGCCCGGCGGTACCGGATCAGCGAGCAAAGAGAAGCCAGCACCATCCGGCAGGGCTTACGGACCCCGACAAGGCTAGGAGTCGCCGTTGAATTTGTCAAATCCGTTAGCGAAGGGAACCTCCGGGGTTTCCCAGCAGTCAAGAGCCGATTGAAGGCAACCGCTCAAACCGTGAGGGAAATACAGTCACCGCCAAGGCAACAGTTCCCAGGGCCAGAGCCTGCGGGCAAAAGGGGCTCCTCCGGCCTCCATTCAAGCTGGGGAGCGGGTTACCGGTGGGAAGCCATTGGAACCGTAACACAACACGGGTGCAGGGAAAGGCAGTCACCATCAACCTGCCGGGAGGAGAAACACCGCAGCCGTCTGTGGGACCCGTCCATCCAGCCGTTTGTTTTACCGGAGACTTTGCATTCTTCATTGGCTGAGTGAGTACCACTGTGCCGTGCGGCACAGCGCTGCCCCCGCGACCCTGCACCTCACCAGGCCCCATAACCCACCTGCCATTCCTACCCAACCCCTCACCGGGCCCCAGGACAACCAACCCCCTACCCATGGAGGGGAGAACCAACATCCAAGCTGCTACCTGTCATCGCTCCCGGGATCCCCGTCCAGAGCAGTGGTGGTGTCACCAATCTCACCACAACCGTGGGTGGCGTCACGGACAATAAATCCCCAAAACCAAACTCCTTTTCACTCACGGGCAAGGAACGCCGCTCGAGTCCCCAGGATCCGGCCCACCGCTTGAGCCACCACCGAGCAGCAGCAGCAGCAGCCAGACCCGAGCAGTGGGAGAGCGCAGCGTCCCCTCTTCCACCCGCGACACTAGCCGAAAGCTTCGACCGACTGAGAGGAACCCTGAGAACTACAGCTCTTGCAAGCTTGAGCTCCTGGCACTGGTGTGGGCTATCACCGAGCGGTTTCGCCATTACTTGGCAGCGGCTAAATTCACCGCTTTCACGGACAATAACCCGCTGACCCACCTGGACACAGCCAAGTTGGGCGCGTTGGGTGGCCAGGCTAGCCAACTACGATTTCACCATCAAGTACAGGGCCGGCCGTGCCAACGTTAATGCCGATGCACTCTCTCAGATGCCCCACCTGTCGGAAGAAGGACCCGAGGATGATGACCTCGAAGAGATTGAGTTACTGCATTTCACCGGCCGTCCACCGAGAAGGTGCATGTCCATCAACAACGGGTGAACCTGGACCCGCTGCCCAGTCAGAAGTGGCAGGAAGCTCAGGACCAGGCACCCGCTGTCTGTCTGGTCAAGACCCTGGTGGAACAGGGCGCTGCTGGGATAGACCCTGCCGCCCCTGCCGAAGCCCAACGCCTGTGGCGAGAACGGACCCGGCTGTATTTACACCAGGGGAAGTTGTATCGTGAGCTGATTAATCCGAAGACCCATGAGAAGATCTGCCAGCTGGTGATTCCCCAAGCTAATGTGCCCACCGTCCTGCAAGCGTACCATGATGGTGCTGGGCACTTCGGGTGGAAGAAACTGGAGATGTTGTTAAGAGAGCAGTTGTATTGGAGTGGAATGCGGGAATCTGTGGAGGCCTGGTGCCGAGAATGTGGCCCTTGCGAGCTGAGAAGGAAAGACGAGGCCAGCCAGAAGGCACCCCTACACCTGATCATTATGCATCAACCGCTGGAGCTGGTTGCCCTAGACCATGTAAATCTCACCCCCAGCCGAAGTGGGTACACCTACGCTCTAACCATTGTGGACCACTACTCCAGGTTCATGGTGGTTGTCCCAGTCAAAGACCTAACCGGCCGTACCGCCGCTAGAGCGTTCCAGGCTTATGTCTGCCGACCACATGGGTACCCTGAGAAGGTGCTTACCGATCAAGGTCCGGCCTTTGAAGCGGAGGTATTCCAAGAATTCTGCCAGTTGTACGGCTGCAAGAAAATTTGGACCACGGCTTACCATGCCCAAACCAACGGCATGTGTGAAAAGATGAACCACCTGGTCCTGGGCCTCCTTAAGACGTTGCCGCTGGAAGAGCGGAACCTGTGGCCGTAGAAGCTACCTGACTTGGTCGATATGTTTAACAACATCCCTTCCAGCTCGATGAAATGCACTCCAGCATACCTAATGAGGGCTCGCCCCGGCAGGCTACCAGTGGATTTAGAAATGGGGTTGGAAGCCCCGGAAGCACTCCCTTCGACAGCTGAATGGGACACTCGGCGGAGGGTGCAGTACCGACAGATCCAGGAGTATGTTGAAAAGAACTTGTGTCGGAGTCGGGGACAACAGGAACAGCGCTTCAACAAGAAGGCGTCTGCCGGCCCCTTCCAGCCTGGAGATGTAGTGCTGAAGCGAAAAAGGAAGACCCACAAACTGGATTATCAATGGGAACAAACCCCGTACGTAATACAGCCCACAGGATGGGAGAATGGGAAGGCTTACCAGATCAGCCGTGACCAAGGAGGAACTCTGGCCACGGTTTCCCGGGACCATCTGAAGAGGTGCCCTCCAGCATTGAGGGTAGCGGATGAAGTTCCAGTTCCCAGACCGGCGGAGAAAGAAAAGGAGGTGATCCATACCATGATGGGTGATTTTCCGGCAGACTGGCCTACGCAGAACGGCGCGGTGATTCTTCCAGTGATACTGTTCCCACAACCCGTGGATGAGGAAGTAATGGAAGTGATCAACCATGAGCCAGTGCCCAGGGATGAACCTGTACCCAGCTCTCCTACGCCTCCGCCTGCCCTACATGATAGCAGGGAGGAGGAACTGGTTGTTCCCCCTGCCCCATTGCCTGTCACCACTGATACCGGGCCCCGAAGGTCCACTCGTCCCAACCTAGGTAGACCCCCACTTAGGTACCGGGAAACTACTCTTTAGAGAGGGGGTTTTGTGTGTTGAGAGTACCGTTGTTGTAGAAAGTTTGAATGATAAGAATGATTCACCGAAAGTTTACCTAATTTGCAATTTTGATTGAACCGGTCGTTGCCGGCAACTGTTGTCCCCGTGGGGACTGTCTGCAAACCGATGCATAGAAACTGCTACGGACAAGCCCGAGAACTAGCAGGGCAACCACGAACTTGTGGTATGTAAATAAAAATGTTGGCTTGAAACCGTGACCGCCTCTGGAGAGGCTGATTTGGGAGGATGGGCCTGGAGGAAAGGGATGGCCCAGGCCCGCCACTACCGTAACCGGTGGCGATCCTCCGGGGGTTCAGGGGTCCCCATGGACGCGGGTACCCTGAAAGAGACAGAACCCGCTCGGGCAACTTGGTGCTAGACTGGGGTTAAGGGGTGCTTCCCATTTGCTTAGGGGCAGCATCAGGGCCAGGTTGCTTGTGTGGGAGAAGAGCGGAAGCCGTAACCGTTATTAAAAATGTTGGTAACGTTTAAGGAATGTGCCTCCCGATGTGGGAAGAATGAAAAATGCTTGTGTTTTAAATGTTTTTACGTTTTATCTTTTGCAGTTAAAATAAAACCGGTGATGGACGGGCAGCCCGCGGACGGTCTGCATTTTACTAAGGGGGAATGTGGCGCCCTGGACAAGCCAGGTCATCACAGAACTACACCAACACACCCCACACCCCGGTTAGGCACACCAAAGCCAAACACAAAATCCTTGTTGCCTTCCTCCAGGTGCTGATGTCCACACCAGGGGGTGGGCCAGGCGGTTGGTCCCGCCCACCGAGGAGTTCACAGTCCTGGAGGCGGGAAAAGGAGAAGAGTAGAGAGTTTGAAGTGGAAGTGAGAGGACGTAAAGTGGTAGTGGAGCAGTCTGAAGGTGGTCCGGGTGTGTGGCCCGGACGGAACAGAAAGGTTGGCAGACGGTGGTGACCGTCTGCAGGAGAGGCTTATTGGAGCCAACCGTAAGGACCGTGGACGGGCGGTGGCCCGGCGGTACCGGATCAGCGAGCAAAGAGAAGCCAGCACCATCCGGCAGGGGTTACGGACCCCGACAAGGCTAGGAGTCGCCGTTGAATTTGTCAAATCCGTTAGCGAAGGGAACCTCCGGGGTTTCCCAGCAGTCAAGACCCGATTGAAGGCAACCGCTCAAACCGTGAGGGAAATACAGTTACCGTCAAGGCTACAGTTCCCAGGGCCAGAGCCTGCGGGCAAAAGGGGCTCCTCCGGCCTCCATTCAAGCTGGGGAGCGGGTTACCGGTGGGAAGCCATTGGAACCGTAACACAACACGGGTGCAGGGAAAGGCAGTCACCATCAACCTGCCAGGAGGAGAAACACCGCAGCCGTCTGTGGGACCCGTCCATCCAGCCGTTTGTTTTACCGGAGACTTTGCATTCTTCATTGGCTGAGTGAGTACCACCGTGCCGTGCGGCACAGCGCTGCCCCCACAACCCTGCACCTCACCAGGCCCCGTAACCCGCCTACCATTCCTACCCAACCCCTCACCGGGCCCCGGGACAACCAACCCCCTACCCACGGAGGGGAGAACCAACATCCAAGCTGCTCCCTGTCATCGCTCCCGGGATCCCCGTCCAGAGCAGCGGTGGTGTCACCAATCTCACCACAACCGTGGGTGGCGTCACGGACAATATCCCTAAACCCAAACTACCCCCTTTCACTCACGGGCGAGGAGTGCCGCTCGAGACCCTGGGATCCGGCCCACCGCTCGAGCCACCACCGAGCAGTAGCAGCAGCAGCCGGACCAGAGCAGTGGGTAAGCGCAGCGTCCCCTCCTCCGCCCGCGACACAATATGCAGCAGGACTGACGTGATCCAGGGAAATATCCGATCGCCAGAACTGGGGTCAGGAAGGAATTTTTTTCCCCCCTGAGGCAGAACTCTCCGGGGGGTTTCTTCGCCTTCCTCTGGATCTTTGGGTCCAGTGCCTCTCAGCTGGTCCCCAATGACTGCAGCTGGTTCTGTAGTCTACACGGGGGCTCACCTGAGAGGCACTGTGACCATTGTGTAATTTCTCAAAGGGCCAGTATACTTTCAATACAATGCTGCTTATTGATCTTCTAATAAAAAACAAACAAAAATTTTGATATATATCGTGTTGTGTGTTTTTTTTGTCTGAATTTCTCCTCACACAGTGATAATGATGGGAATGATCACTACTACCCTGAATATACCACAACTAGAATCGGGCAGTATAGAGGAGTCACTACAGAGAATAGATGTCATAAATTCAACTCCTGTCCCAAATTACACTACAATTATTATGATATCAGTCTCTGTGATTGGGGCACTAACATTGTGCACTACATACTACCTGAAAGAAGAATAAAGACCGAGACAGAGCAGCAGAATACAGGAGACACAGGATCTTGTATAAAAGTAAAAAAATGACTAAAGAGGTTCAACAAGCAGAGAGGTGGCCCCCGGAGGCAACCAGGAGGGAGGCCGAACTTAGCAGTGGTCACTATTCAGAGGAAACAGCCAACATTTATTAAGTGGCAATCCCTACTTTATGCATATTGTGCCAAGATGGAGCGATTTTTGGCAATTTGTTAACACTTGAAGGAGTCTTAATAAAAGTGGCACATTTGGAGCCATCTAATGAACACTTGTTATGTTTGTTCAGCAGCGCCTTTGTACTTGCAACCACTAGGCCACTGCTGGAATTCTGTTCTGACTGGTCTTTGTATGGAAAGAGAACTAAGAAACCAATGGTAAGAAAAGGAGTGGATGTGGCTACACAATGTATTACAAAACCTGCATTATGGATAAGATTAGGAGCAGGTTGGCAAATTTTAACTTGAGGGACAGTCAAGTGGCCAACAAGTTGAGGTAGCCTATCTTTTGCCGGCTAACATCTGACTGCTGCATTAACCCTGCTATGCACGTCATGAGTCATTGCCCTGCCTTTGATGTGAGCTCATACGCCGAACCTGAATCTTTCCCTGCAGATAAAGGTTGAATTACTCAGTCTTCATCTGCCTCTAACAGCCATGGGTGGAGCGGCACTCCACCTGTGGCTGTTAACCTGTTAAATGCTGTTGTTAATCTCAGATAACGGCATTTAATGCATGCTGGCAGGGGGGCATGCTGTTCTGAGTCCTCATTGAAATAAATGTCATGACAGCCATTGGTCAGTGGATGACCCCTGTGTCTGTCACCATGGTACTCCTGTGATAACCAGCCAGTGGCTGGCATTCATAGGAGACTGATTTCTTCTGTATACAGCATTGCTGTATATAGAACAAGTGGTCAGACTCTTGCAGGTTCAAAGTACAGTACAAAGTAGAATTTTTTTTAAAAAATATGAGTTCACATCACTTTTTACCACATTAAATAAAGAATTAAAATTAAAAAATACCCATATTTGATATCACTGTGTTTATATAAAAGTCAAATCTATCAAAACATAAATTTATCCAAACAGTAAACCGTGTCATGAGAATAAAATCAAAACTCCAAGATTACCGTTTTTTAGGCCTTTGCAGCAACAGAAAAAAAATGTAATAACAGGCAATCAAAACATCATATATGTCATGTTCGCAGGGCAAGCAGCAAGTAAATTGTTCCACTGGACCAAAGGCACTGAGTACTGACCTGGAGGAGCAAATCTGAATGGCTACCGCGTCTTCACTAAAGCCACTGGAGGTGCAACTAGACTAACACGCTTGTAGGTAGCCGACAAGGGCAGCCCCAGGGGATTACGGTGCCCTGGCGGCTGGCACCATGGATATTCTACAATAGTCTCTGACATTAGGAGCAGCAGCCAGTATTGTAGTTTTGGCAGAGACGGGTAGTTGCAGTAGCATCGGCCGAGATGGGTAGTTGCAGCAGCCAAGGCCAAGATGGGTGGTTGCAGCAGCAGCACCCGGTAACATAAAAGAGTGGCTGTGTGGACAGTTGCAGCAGTAGTGGGTATGGATAGTGGCAGCAGCAGCAGTACTAGGTATGGATAGTGGCAGCAGCAGCAGAGTCATCATGCACTAGAACACAGAAGAGCAACAATAATACAGCACACAGTGCAATAATCGTAGCAGCAGTATAAAGAGACCTGAGAACTAGCAACGTTAGGAACACGTTGCCCAGGTACCCCCACCTCGATAAATGGGAGAGTGCCTTAAATTTGTTTGGAATTTTTTTTTCACTACGCCATTTACCAATCAGATTAATTGATTTTATATTTTCATAGATCGGGCATTTGTGAACGCAGCGATACCAAATATGTAGTTTTTTTGTATTTTTTTATATTTTATTTTATTATTATTATTGTTTTATTGTCAATAGATCAAAAGGAGGGGGATTTGAACTTTTAGGTTTTTTACATTTTTTAATAATTTTTAAAACTCGTTTTCCTTTTTTTTTTTACTGATTTTACTTGTGTCCCTAGGGAACTTTACGATTACACTAGCTGTAGTACCCGGGCGTTGCCCAGGATAGTAACTGTCTATTTGTCTCTCTCCCAGTCTCTGTCTGTTTGTCTCTGTCTGTCTGTCTGTCTGTCTCTGTGTGTTTGTCTCTATCTGTCTGTCTCTTTCCGTGTCTGTCTCTTTCTCTGTCTGTCTCTGTCTGTTTGTGGGTCTGTCTCTATCCATGTGTGTCTCTGTTTCTATCCATGTCTCTCTGTCTGTCGGTGTCTATCTCTCTGTCTATCTCTGTATCAGTCTCTCTTTTCTGTCTTTATCTCTGTCTATATCTCTTTCTATCTCTGTGTCTGTCTCTCTCTCCCCATCTGTCTCTCTCTCAATGTCTGTTTGTCCCTATCTCTATGTCTGTCTGTCTCTCTCTATGTCTGTGTCTGTCTGTCTGTCTGTCAGTCTCTTTCCCTGCCTGTCTCGTTCCAAGTCTGTCTCGTTCCAAGTCTGTCTCGTTCCAAGTCTGTCTCGTTCCAGGTCTGTCTCATTCCAGGTCTGTCTCTTTCACAGTCTGTCTCTTTCCCTGTCTTTTTGGTTGTCTCTGTCTCTTTCCCTTTTTTTGTCTCTTTCCCTGTTTTTGTCTCTTTCCCTGTCTGTATCTTTCCCTGTCTGTATCTTTCCCTGTTTGTGTCTCTTTCCCTGTCTCTGTCTCTTTCCCTGTCTCTGTCTCTGTCTCTTTCCCTGTCTCTGTCTCTTTCCCTGTTTCTGCCTCTTTCCCTGTTTCTGCCTCTTTCCCTGTCTCTTTCCCTGTCTGTCTTTTTCCCTATATGTCTGTGTCTGTCTGTGTCTGTCTGCCTCTGTGTCTTTGACTGTCTGTTTCTCTCTGTCTCTTTCCCTGGGTGTCTGTCTCTGTCTATCTCTGTCTGCCTCTTTCGGTGTCTGTCTCTTTCTCTGTCTGTGTGTGTCTGCCTCTTTCCCTATCTGTCTGTCTATCTGCCTCTGTCTCTTTAACTGTCTGTCTGTCTTTCTGTCTCTTTCCCTGTATGCCTCTTTCTCTGTCTGTGTCTATGTCTGTCTGTCTCTTTCTGTCTCTCTCTGTCTCTTTCACTGTCTGTCTGTCTCTGTCTGCCTCTGTCTCTTTGACTGTCTGTCTCTCTCTGTGTCTCTTTCCCTGTCTCTCTCTTTCCTTGTCTGTCTGTCTGTTTCTGTCTCTTTCCCTGTCTGCCTCTTACTCTGTCTGTGCCTATGTCTATGTCTGTCTGTCTCTGTCTCTCTATCCGTCTCCCCACCGACATCGTATTACCTCACACAGAATCTTCTTATACTAACAATTTATTTTGTCCCTATAGCAATCACTGACAGCTGCTAATAATAACCTTTAGCTCGCCGCTCCATTGACTTTAATGGAGGCAAGTTTTTTTGGAAAGTAACTATAAAGCGCAGGGTTAAATTTTCCCATCAAAACATAGTCTATGACATTTCCTGAGTCACAAAATTTTGTGATTGTAAATGCAACGGTGTGTATTGATTTAGCGGACATACATACACACACACACACACTCAGCTTTATATATTAGATTGTCTGATCGCTCTGTCTAGGAAAAATACTGTTCTCCTGTGAGTGTCGGCATTCTGCCAACATTTACAGGAAACATGTCATTGTAGTGAAAGGGACCATCATCTGACCTCGCGCTACCATACCAACCCATTGGCTTCCCGTTATTACGTCACAGGGCCACTGCTGAGAACGGTGTGATCTACACCGGAGCGTATTAGATTGCACTGTCAGATATTGACAGTACGATCTAAAGGGTTAAAAGATGCGGGTGGATCTCCAATCCACCCGCACCTGTTCACCTCCCATGTCTGCTGATCAGATGAACAAGCCCACAGTAATGGGACAGACACGGCTAAGGCTATGTGCCCACGGGAGCTTGTTTGTGCGGATTTTGCCGCGGAAAACCTGCGGATTTTTCTGGATTTTCCAGATAAATTCGCAGGTTTTAGCATGTATAGTCACTCCCCATGTTATCCTATGGGACATGGGGAGTGCTGTTTCCACGCTGCGGAAAGTGCGGCTGCCGAACATGCTGCAGATGCAGGCATCCGCATGTATAATTGCATGTCAATTATTCATGCGGAATTACCTGCGGATGTCCCGGCCCTCCGCTATGGAGATAAGAAGCCGGGACGTCCACAGGTAAGCCGCATGTGTCGCGGGCGAAGGAGGGGACGCCGCGCTCTCCCACTGCTCGGGTCCGGCCGCTGCTGCTGCGGCTGCCGCTGCTCGGTGGTGGCTCGAGCGGTGTGCCGGATCCCGGGGACTCGAGCAGCGCTCCTCGCCCGTGAGTGAAAGGGGTGAGTTGGTGGTAGGGGAAGGAATTTGGTTATTGTCCGTGACGCCACCCACGGTTGTGGTGATTTTTGGTAACACCACTGCTGCTCTGTATGGGGATCCCGGGAGCGGTGACAGGGAGCAGCTGAGTTGTTAGTTCTCCCCTCTGTGGGTAGGGTTTGGTTGTCCCGGGGCCCAGTGATGGGGTGGAGAATGGGTGATGGCAGGCCTGGTGCGGGGCCTGGTGAGGTGCAGGGTCGCGGGGGCAGCGCTGTGCCGCACGGCACGGTGGTACTCACTCAGCCTGAGACGATGACACAGTTCTCGGTAAAACACACGGCTGGAAAGACGGTTCCCACGGACGGCTGCTGTTGCTTTTCCCCGGTAGTTAATGGTGACTGTCTCTTTCCCTGCACCTAGTACTTCTGTTGGTTCCAATGGGTTCCCACCGGTAACCCGCTCCCCGGCTTGGATATAGGCCGGAGGAGTCCCTCTTTGCCCGCAGGCACTGGCCCTGAGGAACTGGTGCCTTGGCGGTGGCGGTGTCTCTCTCATACGGTTGGACTGTTGCCTTCAATCGGGACTTAGTTGTTTGGAAACCCGGAGGTCCCCTTCACTGACGGATTTGGCAAATTCACGGTGACTCCAAGCCTTGCCGGGATCCGAAAGGCCCCTGCCAATGGTGCTGGCTTCTCCTTGTGTACCGGTCCGGTACCGCCGGGCCACCGCCCGTCCACGGTCCTTACGTCTGCTAACCTTGCTGTCTCTGTCCGGGGCACACACCCGGACGCTCTCAGATAGTTGCTCTACCACCACTTTACTTCTCACACTCTCCCGTCCAAAACTAATCTGGTCTCTTTTCCCGCCTCCAGGACTGTGATCTCCTCGGTGGGCAGGGCCAACCGCCTGGCCCACCCCCTGGTGTGAACATCAGCCCCTGGAGGAAGGCAACACAGATTTTTGGGTCTAGCTTTGATGTGCCTAACCGGGGTGTAGGGTGTGGTGATGTCATTACCTGTGACCCCTGGCTTGTCCAGGGCGTCACATTCCCCCTTAGTTTTATTTTTCTTTTTAACTGTAAAAATATAAAAATGTAAAACGGTGACAGACATACAATTAAAATAACATCTTCCCACATCGGGAGGTACTCTTACTTAAACGGTTTCAACGGTTTCAAACGGTTACGGCTTCCGCTTTCTCCCACGCAAGCAACCCTTGACCCCAGTCCTGCACAAGCTGCCCGAGCGGGTTCTGTCCTTTTCAGGGGACCCACGTCCATGGGGAGCCCCTGAAACCCTCAGAGGATTGCCACCGGTTCCTGTGGTGGCTGGGCCCCAGCCTGCTCCACTGCGGGCCCTTCCTCCAATCTGCCTCTCCGGAGGTGGTAACGGTGGAAGCTGTAACAACACATTATTTACAGGCCACAAGTTTGTGGTTGCCTTGCAAGTTCTCAGGCATGTTCATAGAAGTTTCTATGTGGATTTGTAAAGGGGGTCCCATCGGGGACCAGTTGCCGGCTACGACCGGTTGTAATCAGTAGTAGACAATCAGGTGACTTTTCACGGTTTCATTTCTCTTATCATTTTTCCTTTCTTTAAAACCTTTAAACTTTAAAACACACACACTCTTCCCCCCCCCCTTTTAAAGAACAGTTTCCCTGTACCTAAGTGGGGGTCCACCTAGGTTGGGACGAATGGACCTCCGTGGTCCGGTGTCAGTGGTGATAGGCAGCGGGGGAGAGGGAACAATCAGTTCCTCTTCCCTGTCATCGTGTGGGGCAGGCGGAGGCATAGGGGAGCTGGGTACAGGTTCATCCCTGGGCACTGGCACTGGCTCACGGTTGACCGCCTCCATCACTTCTTCATCCACGGGTTGTAGGAACAGTATCACTGGAAGAATCACCGCGCCGTTCTGTGTAGGCCAGTCCGCTGGGAAGTCACCCATCATAGTGTGGATTACCTCTTTTGCCTTCTCTGCCGGTTTAGGAATCGGAACTTCAGCCGCTGCCCTCAATGCTGGTGGGCACCTCTTTAGATGGTCTCGGGAAACCGTGGCCAATGTGCCCCCTTGGTCTCGGCTGATCTGGTAGGCCTTCCCATCTTCCCATCCTGTGGGCTGTATGACATATGGGGTTTGCTCCCATTGATCATCCAGCTTGTGGGTCCTCCTCTTCCGCTTCAACACTACCTCTCCGGGCTGGAAAGGGGCAGCAGACGCCTTCTGGTTGAAGCGCCGCTCCTGTTGTTCCCGACTCTGACTCAAGTTCTTCTCCACATATTCCTGAATCTGTCGGTACTGAACCCTCTGCTTGGTGTCCCATTCAGCTGTTGAAGGGAGTGTTTCTGGGGCTTCCAATCCCATTTCCAGGTCCACCGACAGTTGGCCGGGACGAGCCCTCATCAGATATGCTGGGGTGCACTTCGTTGAGCTGGACGGGATATTGTTGTACATATCGACCAAGTCAGGTAGCTTCTCCGGCCACAGGTTCCGCTCTTCTAGCGGCAACGTCTTGAGGAGGCCAAGGACCAAATGGTTCATCTTCTCACACATGCCGTTGGTTTGGGCATGGTAAGGCGTGGTCCGGATCTTCTTGCAGCCGTACAGCTGACAAAACTCCTGGAACACCTCCGCTTCAAAGGCTGGGCCTTGGTCAGTAAGCACCTTCTCAGGGTATCCATGTGGTCGATAACAGAGAGTAGTAGAGAATGGGTTTCACAGCCGCGCCAAAAGACTACTGGATTCTTCTCAGATTAATGTTTCTTTTATTTCATAACAGGTCAAGTCTACGCGTTTCAGGAGAACACAGCTCCCTTCTTCAGGACAAACCAGCAAAGAATCATCAAATCCCTTTTCTTTGCTGGTTTGTCCTGAAGAAGGGAGCTGTGTTCTCCTGAAACGCGTAGACTTGACCTGTTATGAAATAAAAGAAACATTAATCTGAGAAGAATCCAGTAGTCTTTTGGCGCGGCTGTGAAACCCATTCTCTACTACTCTCTGTTATCTGCCTCATGGGGACCGCTGCCGGGACTTGGTGTTACATGCTGCTATAGGTGTTGTGACTGTCACAACCCGAATTGGTGAGTAGGATTATCCTTTGCTTCACCCTATATATATTGGGGTAAGACCCTATTGCGCTTTCTTTTTCCACAGTTTTCACTCATAGGTATCCATGTGGTCGACAGAAGTAAGCTTGGAACGCTCTAGCGGCGGTCTGGCCGGTTAGGTCTTTGACCGGGACAACCACCATGAACCTTGAATCTACTATGGTGAGAGCGTAGGTGTACCCACTTCGGCTGGGGGTGAGCTTCACATGGTCCAGGGCGACCAGCTCCAGCGGTTGATGTGTAACGATCAGGTGTAGGGGCGCCTTCTGGCTGGCCTCGTCCTTCCTTCTCAGCGTGCACGGGCCACACTCTCGGCACCAGGCCTCCACAGACTCCCGCATCCCGCTCCAATAGAACCGCTCCCTCAACAGCATTTCCAATTTCTTCCATCCGAAGTGTCCGGCACCATCATGGTACGCTTGTAGAACGGTGGGCACATTAGCTTGGGGGATCACCAACTGGCGGATTTTCTCATGAGTCTTTGTGTTAATCAGCTCACGGTACAACTTCCCTTGGTGTAGATACAGCCGGGTCCGTTCTTTCCATAGGCGTTGGGCTTCAGCTGGGGCGGCAGGGTCTATTCCAGCAGCGCCCTGTTCCACCAGGGTCTTGACTAGGCGGACAGCGGGCCCCTGGTCTTGAGCTTCCTGACACGGCAGCGGGTCCAGGTTCACCCGTTGTTGGTGGACATGTACCTTCTCAGTTGCTGGCTGGTGAAATGCAGGCAACTCGATCACTTCGAAGTTGTCATCCTCGCACCCTTCTTCTGACAAGTGGGGCATCCGAGAGAGTGCATCAGCATTAACGTTGACACGACAGGCCCTGTACTTGATTGTGAAGTCGTAGTTGGTTAGCCTGGCCACCCACCGCTGTTCCAACACACCCAACTTGGCCGTGTCCAGGTGAGTCAGCGGATTGTTATCCGTGAAAGCGGTGAATTTTGCTGCGGCCAAGTAATGGCGGAACCGCTCGGTGATAGCCCACACCAGCGCCAGGAGCTCAAGCTTGAAAGAGCTGTAATTTTCAGGGTTCCTTTCAGTCGGTCGGAGCCTCCGGCTAGCATAGGCAATCACTTTTTCCTTCCCATCTTGGACCTGGGACAAGACTGCCCCCAAGCCCACATTGCTGGCATCGGTGTAGAGGATGAACGGGTGGCTGTAATCAGGATACGCTAGGATCTCCTCCCCGGTCAAGGCCGCTTTCAGCTGGTGGAAGGATTCCTCATGCCTCTCTTCCCACACCAGTGGAGCCCCGAGGGGTCTACCACCTTTGGTCTGTCCCACGAGGAGGTCTTGCATGGGGGCAGCCATCTTAGTGTACCCTTTGATGAAGCGACGGTAGTACCCCACCAGACCCAGGAACTGCCTTACTTCCCTCACTGTGGTTGGTCTCGGCCAGTCTTGGATGGCAGTGATCTTCTCAGGGTCGGGGGCGACACCTTCTGCACCCACCACATGCCCCAGGTACTGCACTCTGGGTTTCAGCAGATGACACTTGGAGGGCTTCAACTTCATCCCATATTTGGCAAGGGACGCGAACACCTCGGCCAGGTGCTCCAGGTGGGCTTCATATGTCTGGGAGTACACAATCACATCATCCAGGTATAACAGGATGGTCTCGAAATTTAGATGTCCCAGACAGCATTCCATCAGCCGTTGGAAGGTTCCAGGGGCGTTGCACAGCCCAAACGGCATGCTATTAAATTCACAGAGCCCCATCGGGGTGGTGAAGGCAGTTTTCTCCCGGTCCTCAGGTGCCACGGCCACTTGCCAGTACCCGCTGGTGAGATCGAGGGTAGAGAAGTAGTTCGCGGTTCTCAGCGCGGCCAAGGACTCTTCAATACGGGGCAGTGGGTAAGCATCCTTATGCGTTATCTGGTTAATCTTCCGGTAATCCACACACATCCGCATGGTGCCGTCCTTCTTCTTAACCAGTACCAACGGGGCGGCCCAGGGACTACAGCTGTCCCTGATAACCCCTGCCTCTTTCATGTTCCTCAACATGTCTTTGGCACATTGGTAGTGTGCAGGGGGAATAGGCCTATACCTCTCTTTGATAGGGGGGTGCTCACCGGTGGGGATATGGTGTTGGACCCCTTTGATCTGCCCAAAGTCTAGGGGGTGTTTGCTAAAAACTCGTTCATACTCCCGTATCACCCGGTATACCCCTTCTTTGTGATGTGCAGGGGTATCGTCAGTGCCTACGTGTAACTGTTGTTGCCACTCCTCTGACTCCCCTTTGGGCGGGTGAGTGCTGGCAGTCGGTGGGGAGGTTGGGGAAACTGTCTCGAGGATGGCGTGGGGATCCAGAGTGAGCAACTTAGCAAGTGTAGCATACCGGGGGAGCCTGACTTCTTCCTCCCCACAGTTCAGCGCCCTCACAGGCACTCTCCCCTTCTTTACATCTACCACCCCTCGGGCGGCCATTACCGTGGGCCAGTGCTCGGAGGGCATGGGTTCTATCATGGCGGGGTAGTCAGTCACGCCCCTGGGGCCCTACTGCTGCCCTACACCAAATCATCATCTCACTCCTGGGAGGCACAATCAACGGGCAACATCCATCACTCTCGCCCCACCAATCTGTCCCCCTGTCGAGTTCACATGTTGGCGGTACATCAAGGCTCGGATCTCACACTGCACAGCTCTCTGTCGGCTCCCCGCCGCCGTGGCGGCCAGCTGCTGCAGTAGGGTCAACACATCACTCATACAGTGCTCCATCACATTGGTTCCTAGCACTGTCTTAGGGTTATGGTCACTGGGTTCATTCATTATCACGATCATACCCTGGTGGTGCAGTTCAGCTCACCCCATGGTCATGGCCACTTGTTTATATCCCACTTGGGTCAATGGGAGTCCATTAGCAGTGATCAGTGTTATACTAGTATCTGGGGGAGCCAGCTCGTCTGTCCCCAAATACCGTTGGTACAATGTGTATGGTATGGTGGTTACCTGTGATCCAGTGTCCAAGAGAGCCATCACCGGTATGCCGTCCACAGCCACGGGGATGATGGGCCAGGCCCCGATATACTGGTCCCGCCAGTCTGGGGGGCCATGGGGTTCTACTCTTGAGGAATGACCTGTAGCCCCAGGGGTTGCTCGTTTAACGGGCACTGTTGGAAGGAATGGCCAGGCTTGCTGCACCTGAAACAGGTTGGGGGTCTGTTCCGCGAATCATTAGCCCTTCTCCGCTGCATCCAGGGAACATCCTCAGAGCTGTCGGCGAGCTGCATCTTTGCTGGAGGCTGGGATCTGGTCAGAGGCTGGAGTGCGGCGAGAATCTTGGCGAGGTCTCCATCCATGCGGCGGACGTGGGCAGCCAGTTCTTCCATCGTACTGCTTCGAGCTGTAGGTACTGGAGACGCTGGTAGGGCAGGGGCCACCACAACGGGAACCGTCTCAACTGGCCATGGGGCTGGCTCCAAGACTTCCGAAGCTGGGGGTTGCAGAGCTTTAATGGCCCGTTCCTTCAGCACAGCAAAGTCCACATCAGGGTGTTCTAGGGCCCACAGCCGGAGTTGTTTGCGATCCTCGGAGGACCTCATCCCCTGCACAAATTGCTCTACTAACATTTTGTTGCTGTCCGCCTCATTGATGGTGTCTACCCGCTTCAGTGTGCGGAGGGCGGTTTGCAGACGTAAAGCATAGTCCCGAATACTGTCCACAGGTAGTTGCCGACATTGGTAAAACTGCATCCTCAGCTCGGCTTCGGTACGGGTCTCAAAGGCAGTCTGTAGTCTCTCAAAGATGGTGGCTACAGAGGACCGGTCCCCCTTGGCCCAGGTCTCCGCCTCCTGCTCAGCCGCGCCGGTTAGCTGCCCCAGCACTACCGCTGCACGTTGCTTATCAGTCAGGGGGTACAATTCTAGGAGCGGGCTAAGCTTTTTCCGGAAGACCTGCAACGCATCAGGTTTCCCGTCGTACTGCGGCAGCCAGGTAGCTCCGGGCACATAGGGCAAGGAGAACGGCATCACCTGAGCGAGAGCTGGGGCCGCGGCACCCCCCGCCAGCGCAGCCGGGACCTGGGCAGGCCCATTCCCATCCTCAGGTGCCACTGCGGCTGCGACTGCCGCTCCTCCAGCAGCTCCGTCGGGCGCAGACATCTTGTTTCCGTCCCCCTTAGCCTCTTTCCGGCTCCTCCTCTATCGGGGCGGGGTTTTGGCCTTCGCGCCTCCACTACTCGAGGAGACGCTCGAGCGGGAACTTTCCGCGCCAAAGATGGCGCTTCTGAAATTTTCTGGCCGGACACCTCCGGCGGTAACAAGGCGCACCTCTACCAAACGGCAGAGCGGTAAGATCCTGTTCGTGACGCCAAGTTGTCGCGGGCGGAGGAGGGGACGCCGCGCTCTCCCACTGCTTGGGTCCTGCCGCTGCTGCTGCTGCGGCTTCCGCTGCTCGGTGGTGGCTCGAGCGGTGTGCCAGATCCCGGGGACTCGAGCGGTGCTCCTCGCCCGTGAGTGAAAGGGGTGAGTTGGTGGTAGGGGAAGGAATTTGGTTATTGCCCGTGACGCCACCCACGGTTGTGGTGATTTTTGGTAACACCACCGCTGCTCTGTATGGGGATCCCGGGAGCGGTAACAGGGAGCAGCTGAGTTGTTAGTTCTCCCCTCCGTGGGTAGGGGTTGGTTGTCCCGGGGCCCAGTGATGGGGTGGAGAATGGGTGATGGCAGGCCGGGTGCGGGGCCTGGTGAGGTGCAGGGTCGCGGGGGCAGCGCTGTGCCGCACGGCACGGTGGTACTCACTCAGCCTGAGACGATGACACAGTTCTCGGTAAAACACACGGCTGGAAAGACGGTTCCCACAGACAGCTGCTCTTGCTTTTCCCCGGTAGTTAACGGCGACTGTCTCTTTCCCTGCACCTAGTACTTCTGTTGGTTCCAATGGGTTCCCACTGGTAACCCGCTCCCCGGCTTGGATATAGGCTGGAGGAGCCCCTCTTTGCCTGCAGGCGCTGGCCCTGAGAAACTGGGGCCTTGGCTGTGGCGGTGTCTCTCTCATACGGTTGGACTGTTGCCTTCAATCGGGACTTAGTTGTTTGGAAACCCGGAGATCCCCTTCACTGACGGATTTGGCAAATTCACGGCGACTCCAAGCCTTGCCGGGATCCGAAAGGCCCCTGCCAATGGTGCTGGCTTCTCCTTGTGTACCGGTCCGGTACCGCCGGGCCACCGCCCGTCCACGGTCCTTACGGCAACTCCGATAGGCCACTCCTGCAGACGGTCACCGCCATCTGCTAACCTTGCTGTCTCTGTCCGGGGCACACACCCGGACGCTCTCAGATAGTTGCTCTACTACCACTTTACTCCTCACACTCTCCCGTCCAAAACTAATCTGGTCTCTTTTCCCGCCTCCAGGACTGTGATCTCCTCGGTGGGCGGGGCCAACCACCTGGCCCACCCCCTGGTGTGAACATCAGCCCCTGGAGGAAGGCAACAAGGATTTTTGGGTCTAGCTTTGATGTGCCTAACCGGGGTGTAGGGTGTGGTGATGTCATTACCTGTGACCCCTGGCTTGTCCAGGGTGTCACACATGAATGTCCACATGCTTCCCGCAGCTATTCCGCTGTAATCTAGCAGCTAAAAATAGCTGCGGACGCCGGCGGGCAGCTGCGGGAAACATGTGCTCGTACCTGCAAATACATCCGCAGGTACGAGCGCCCGTGGGCACATAGCCTTAGGATGTATCGGTATGTCCTTAGTCGTTAAGAGGTTAATTAAGAACAGCTAAAACACTGCCCACTGATGCCATTTGTGGTGTCCATAATATTTCACTGAGCCATAATATTGGTAATTTTGATCCGTGATGTGAATAAAAACGGACCTGGCTGTCACCATATTTTTTTTCTTGAACACACGGTCCAAGAAAAACAAAACATGTGAACAGCCCCACAGATTATAATGGGTAGGTGTTGTATCCGTGAAAACCACTGATAAAAAAAGTACATGAAATACGGACATCTAAGGCTGAGACCGCACTTTGCGTTCACCTACTTGCAGTTCTAATCGCACGTTTTTGGCTTAATTGATTTGACTAAAGTTGCCTTTTTCAGAACTTAAGCGCTGAAAACGCATGCGTATTTACCGCTTTTTTGATGCGTTTTCAGCGCTCTTTACATGCTTTTTCACCTGCGTTTTGACACATGCGTTTTGAACATCAAGACACTGCTAAATAAAGTTTAAACAGTCAAACATAATGAAAAAAAAGGATCATATCTATATTAATGGGAAAAATAATGAAAATAGATATATTTCATTAAATTATAGCAGTAATATACATTTTATCGCTAAAATAGCAATAAATGCATATTTTTCTAAAATTTAATTGTCGGACTATGTGTGTGTGTAAAGGTACATATCAAATCATTATTTTAATGTCCAAAAAGCATGCGTTTTGGTAGTCCAAAATGCATGTTTTCAGCACTGGAAAAGCAGGTAAAACGCAGGAATTTGAAGGAATCTTGGTTTTTGTCTTTTCTCATTGACTTCAATGTTACCAAAACGCACCCAAAATGGCAAAAACAATTGACATGCTGCTTGTTTGAACGCATGGTTTTTGCCACAAAATATGCAAATTAAACGCAGCGTTTAGAAACGCAGAGTCTAGAAATCACCATTTTCCATAGACTTTGCTGTGAAATCAAAACACATGCCTTTTGGCATGAAAAAGGTGCTTCTCAAAACGGACATAAAAAGCACCTGAAACGCAGGTGGAAACGCAAAGTGGGGTCTCAGCCTAAATGATGTTTAAGGCCGTGTGCACACGTTGAGTATTTGGTGAGTTTTTTACCTCAGTGTTTGTAAGCCATAACCAGGAGTGAAATAATCCAGAGGAAAAGTATACTAGAGACATAGTCACCAGTTCTGTACTTTTTAGCCACTTCTTGGATTTGGCTTACAAATACTGAGGTAAAAAAACTCACCATATACTCAACGTGTGCACATGTGTCTTAGGCTATGTGCGCACGTGTGCGTATTACATGCAGTTACGCTGCGATCTGCAGCGCAGCGTAACTGCATGCGTCCTGCGTCCCCTGCACAGTCTATGGAGATTGTGCAGGAGCCGTGCGCACGTGGCATATTAGAACGCAGCGATTCGGCTGCTGCCCGAATCGCTGCGTTCTAAGAAGTGACATGTCACTTCTTCCGTGCGGTTTGCATGCTGTCTATGGGGAGAGGCAGCATGCAGAGCGCACGTTCTCTGCCGGCACCATGCGCTTCAGAACGGAGCTTTTCAGCTGCGCTCTGAAGCGCACCTTTTAGGTGCGGTGCAAAGCGCACACGTGTGCACATAGCCTAAAGGCCCAGTCACACACAACGACTTACCAGCGATCCCGAAAACAATGCGACCTGATAGGGATCGCAGGTAACCTGATAGGGATCGCAGGTAAGGCTATGTGCACACTTTGCGTTGAGATAGTTGCAGTTCTAAACGCATCTCTGGCAGAAATGGTCTTTGTCAAATTTGGTTTTATACACAAAAACGCTATGAATACGCTTGCATTTTTACCGCGTTTTACATGCTTTTTCATTGCTTAACCCCTTAACGACCGCGGGCCATAAAATTACGTCCTTGCGGTCATAATGTTGCTGCCCGCGGTCTGCCGGCAGCATCATGCTGCGATCGGCACACATCTCAGCTGATTTTCACAGCTGAGATGTGTGCCTGCTAGGCACTAGCAGAATCGTTATCTGCTCGTGCCGTTTAACCCCTTATATGGCGCTGTCAATATGTGACAGCGCCATTATAAGCGCGATCGCGGTAAATATTTACTTACCGCCCGATACCCGATAGTTGTCATGGTAGCACAGGGTCATGTGATGACTCCTGTACTACACCTGACTTGCTTTCACTTTCGCTGTGCCAGCGGCACAGCTAAAGAGAAAGAGAGCGTATCTGCTGTTTACACCCTTGTAGCTGTGATCAGCAGATACTGCAGAGCGATCTAAATGCTGATCGCAATAGCCCCCTAGGGGGACTAGTAAAATAAAAAAAAAAGTAAATAAAAAAGTTTTAAAAAATTAAAAAAAAACAAAAAAACCTAAAAGTTCAAACCACCCCCCATTCGCCCCATTGAAAATTAAAGGGTTAAAAAAATAAAAAATATACACACATTTGATATTGCCGCGTTCAGAAACGCCCGATCTATCAAAATATAAAATCAATTAATCTCATCAGTATACGGCGTAGCGGCAAAAAAATTCCAAACGCCAAAACGATGTTTTTTGTCGCCACAACTTTTGCGCAAAATGCAATAAGAGGCGATCAAAACGTAGCATCTGCGCAAAAATGGTACCGTTAAAAACGTCAGCTCGAGACTCAAAAAATAAGCCGCCACTGAGCCACAGATCCCGAAAAATGAGAATGCTACGGGTCATGGAATATGGCGTAAAATGTGCGCCACTTTTTTCGGACAAACTTACGATTTTTTTTTAACCCCTTATATAAAAGTAAACCTATACATGTTTAGTGTCTACGAACTCGCACTGACCTAATGCATCACACCCATACATCGGTTTTACCATATAGTGAACACAGTGAATAAAATATCTCAAAAACCATAGTGCTATCGCACTTTTTTTGCAATTTTTCTGCATTTGGAAATTTTTTGCCGTTTTCTAGTACACTATATGGTAAAACTGATGGTTTCATTTAAAAGTACAGCTCATTCCGCAAAAAATGAGCCCTCACATGACCATATTGACTGAAAAATAAAAAAGTTACGTCTCTCAGAAAAAGAATGGCGAAAAAAAAAAACGGAAAGCAAAAAATCGGCCGGTCGTGAAGGGGTTAAAGTCAGATGCGTTTTGATTACAAATACACTAATAAATAAAGTTTAAACATTCAAACACTATGACAAAAACGGAAAAAAATTATAACAAATATCATGAGTAAAATCATACATAAATTAGCTAATTTTATTAAAATTATAACTGTGTTCTAATATTTATGAATAAAATAACATAAAGTTATGGATTTTCATTAATTTAATTGTCGGACTATGTGTGTGTGTAAAGAGATATATCATGCCCTTATTATAAAGTCAAAAACGCATGTTTTTATTTAGTCAAAAAAGCATGTATTCTGCATTAAAAAAGCATGTAAAACGCTAGGATTGTGATTTAGGATGCGTTTTGAAAGTTCTCATTGACTCTAATGTTAGCAAAACGCTGCCAAAATGGCAAAAACAATTGACATGTTGCTTCTTTAAACGCTGAGTTTTTGCCAAATTTTCTGCAACTAAAACGCTACGTTTTTAACAGCATTGTGCGCACAAGAAATCCCTATTTCCCATAGACTTTGCCTGAAAATCAAAACGCATGCATTTTGGCATTAAAACGCTGCAGTTCAAAACGCTACGGAAAAGCAGGTAAAAAAGCAAAGTGCGCACATAGCCTTAAGAGCCATTTACACACTGCGACATTGCTAACGATATATCGTCGGGGTCACGGTGTTTGTGACTCACATCCAGTGTAGTTAGCGACGTCGTTTGCATGTAACACCTATGAGCGACCTTAAACGATCGCAAAAGAGGCAAAAATCGTTGGTCTGTCACTGTGAAACGTCATTCATTTTCCAAAAATCGTTGTCTGGTCAGTAGCGAGGTTGTTTGTCGTTACTGCAACAGCACACATCGCTAGGTGTGACACCGCAGGAGCGACGAACATCTCCTTACCTGCATCCACCAGCAATGAGGAAGGAAGTAGGTGGGCGGCATGTTCCGGCCGCTCATCTACGCCCCTCCTCTTTTATTGGACGGCCGTATTGTGACGTCGTTGTGACGCCTTGAGGGAGGGATTGTTCGGCGGTCACAGCGACGTCACAGAACAGGTATGTGCGTGTGATGCTGCCGTAGCGATAATGTTCGCTACGGTAGCGATCACCACATATCACACCAACGACAGGGGCGGGTGCTATCGCACGCATCATCGCTAGCGATATCGCAGCATGTAAAGCGCCCTTTAGTCTGCTGCTTGAGACATGGGCACACCTCCAAGGCCACGTGTACACGTTGAGTATTTAGTTATTTTTTTACCTCAGTATTTGTAAGCCAAAACCAGGAGTGGAACAATCAGAGGAAAAGTATAAAGTATAAGGCCACTTGCACATGTTCGGTATTCGGTGAGTTTTTTACCTCAATATTTGTAGCCAAAACCGGAAGTGGGTAAAAAGTACAGAAGTTGTGCTCGTGTTTCTATTATACTTTTCCTCTGATTGTTCCACTCTTGGTTATAGATACAAAAGCAATTGCTAAGAGGCTAAAATGTAATTTTAGATAAAGTAGTTACATTTTAGCCTCTTAACAATTTCTTTTGTATCTACTTATATAAGTGGCTTCCCTTTACATTGAGGACTGATGTTTGACACTCTTGGTTATAGCTTATAAATAATGATGTAAAAATCTCACCATATACTCAATGTGCGCACAAGGCCTAATAGAAACACGGGCACCACTTCTGTATTTATTACTCACTCCTGGTTTTGGCTTACAAATACTGAGGTAAAAACTCCCCAAATACCAAACGTGCACCTGGCCTTATAAATACTGAGGTAAAAAACTCACCAAATACTCAGCGTGTGCACGTGGCCTTATTGTAACTTTGCAGCAACATTCTCCCTTTTCTATATTTAGATCCTGGCACTTTGCTACTTGTTCTACTTTGGAATCAGTCTCCACAGAGACAACAGTAAACAGTTACAGAGGGACAGTAATATACAGGCAGTGGTCCGCAGTACGCACTGTTCTGGGACCCCATGTTGGGTACATTTGTACACTGCAGGCAATCTAAATACTTAGAAAAAACTACATAAGTATAAGGAGCTGTGTATAAGGGGCCAAAATACACCAATAAATTCAAGAATACCTAGATAGAAAATATGCAAGACTCAAAATCAGTAAAAAATATATTCTTAATTGGATAACATAATTAAAAACATAAAAATATACATACAAAAGTCAGACATATAAAGGTAGGTAAGTGATAATAACAAAACTCCTTTGTGTGAATAGTACAGATCAGTTCAGGGTTAGGCTGGTTTCAGATGTCCGTTGTTTTAGGTACGTGTGACATCCGTTTTTAACACGGATGCCACATGTACCCATGTTATTATTTGCAATTACTCACATGACCGTGTTTTCACATGGATAGTGTGACCTCTAATGACCCCGCACACACACATGCAGGCATGTCCGTTTTTTCTCTGGCAGCACGGGTGTCACACGGATCGCACACTGATGTGATCGGTATAACATCATTGTGTCACGTAACGGAGAAAACATGGGTATTTTTATTAAAAGATTTTCTATATTTACCTGTATCTAGTGGTGCTGTCTCCGGCTCTGCTGTCTCCCGCTCCTGACTCCGCTCATTATACTCACTGAATATTCACTGCAGTGAGGAGCTGGAAGTTGCGGGGGTGTCATCAGGATGTCATCAGAGTTCACTGGGAACTCCGATGACCTCCTGGATGTTACTGTGCTTGCAGAATACTCACCTGTCCCCGCGGTGCTGTCCTCGGCGGTGCTGTACCCAGCGTTGCCCCCGCGATACTCCGGCTTCCAGGTCCTTAGTGCAGTGAATAATCGATGAATAAAATTAGCGGCGGTCAGGAGCAGAAGGCAGCAGAGCCGGAGACAGCTGGTAAATATGGAAAATCTTATTTATTTCACAGACCCGTGTTTTTTCCGGTACCTGTCACACGTATGCAAACACGGATGTCACATGTGGGACACACGTATGACCATAACCATGCGTGTGACTGGTACCTAATTAAACACGGACGTATGAAACCGGCCTTATATTGAGTGTAATCACAGTATTGAGGAAGGGTACGCAAAAGGCATGAGTCAGAATAGCAAGCGCTATGTAAGGTCCGTTTCACACGTCAGTGAAAAACACAGACGTTCTTCACTGACGTGTAAAACACGCACATGTCCCTCCGTGTTCTGTGATTCACGGCACATGTGGGTTGTCCATGTGCAATCCGTGATCCGTGATTGCATATGGACATTACTCACCTGCCTTCGTTCCTGCTGTCCATGGTGCTGAAGTCTCTGGCTCTGCAGCGTCCGCCCACCGCTCTCAGCAGCTACTTCCTGGTCGGCTATTCCTGCTCTCATGAATATTCATGAGCCAGGCAGGAGCTGCCGAGAGCGGAGGCTGCACAGCGAATCGCAGGGAAGGTAAGTTGAAAAGATTTAATATTTAAGATGTCCGTGTTTTACTGGTAAGTGTTTCACGGATCACACACGGATCACACCATAGTGTGGTCCGTGGGTCATCAGTGATGCCATAAAAAAACTGACTTGTCTTCATGCAGAATCACGGCCACGGGTGTACGCTGCACGGAAACACATTCAGTGAAAAATCACTGATGTGTGAGCAGACCCATTGATTATAATGGGTCTGCGTATGTCAGTGATTCTGGTACGTATAAAAAAAAGCACATACGTACCAGAATCACTGACATGTGAAGGGGGCCTTAGGTAAAGCCCTTTAGAGTACATACAAGTAAAAGTAATAGCACTTAAAAGTTCACACAGAGCTGGAGTTACACTAGCGGGGGACTCTGAGGAGTCTCGCGTCTCATCACCCGGAACTGTTGCACACTCTCTTGACAGGAGCGGGTTGGCTGCATGTATTTCTATGTAGCTGCACGCTCGAGTCCGGAGAGGTGATGTGATGTGAGACTTATCTGACTCCCTCCCTAGTGTGACTCCAACCTAAATCCGGGGTCGCACAGGCGTATGATTTGGATGACCGCAGCCCAAGAAAATTGCACTCAGCCTAAAGATACTCAGTGAGTACTTATATTGTATGTTCACACCTATTTGATGTTTAGGTCAGTCTTTTTGATATATTTTGTAGTGCATTTCTTTCTGACTGAGCACTACGCCTTGTAAGCAGGCTCTGTCTACCCTATTTACTAGCTGGATCCTTTCTGCCCAGACATGTAGGTTTTTAACCCATATAGAGGCATTTCAAGTTAGTATCCCAGTATATAAGAGGTCACCTTGTCTTGTGGTTACCGGTTTCACATGCACTGGCCAATACATAAGCTAAGTATCTCTTTTTCAAATATTCCTATAGCAGTAATGCAATGCCAGAGTTCACTTATTCATTGTTAGCATTTCATAGTGCAGCTGTTTTTGCCCCTAAATATTGTCTTGGCAAACTATAAAAGGTTTGTGAATGCCTCCACAGACATCCTGAACATGGCTTACCACATCAACGTGGAGATGCCAATAGTCCTGATCCAGGAGAGGCTGGAACTATGGGCCCTTGGTGACCCTGCCTATGCAGACTGGACTGTAGGAGAGGCCTCCTCGAATCGCATCTGCCAATAGATGATCTCCCATTATGCAGACAGTGCACGAGAGGTGCAGCAGGAAATAAGTATGCAATTTTGAACTTGTTGCTGTTTTTGGCTTAGCTCAAAATGTTTGCACATTAAGAAAATGTTTGCTCTTCAAACGAATCATGTTAAATGTTTATTTTAAAAACCCACACAGTTAAGCCTATATCACGCTGCAACCACAAAGGGGCCTTTTTTTGCCTTAAGCAACGCACCTGCCGAACTGTCACCTCATATTATTCATGCCAAACCAAAATGCCCTCACTATCATATTTGTTGCTGCCCTACTTTATTCTTGCAACCCCCTAAAAAGAAAAATGTCTATTTGTGAGTGGCAAGACATATCCCTTAATGTTGCAAGGTTTCGCTGGGCAAAGAGACACAACATATAATCTATCTTGGGCCCCAATACACGTATGTGTTTACACATTGCAAACATTTCTTTCTGCGAGACAAGTAAAATATATCTTTGTACCGTGTTAGCCAGTAGAGATAAAAAAATTGTTTAAAAGAACAGAGAGTCCTCAGTGGTTGATACCTTTTAATGGCTAACTGAAAAGATGGTAATAATTGCAAGCTTTCGAGACTACTCAGGTCTCTTCATCAGGCATGGTATAACACAAAATCTGAAGAGTCACGTATTTATACACAACAGGACTTAGAATAGTGCAGTAAAAAAAAAAAAAAAAAAAAAAAAAAAAAAAAAAAGGAACAAGTTATATGAAACAGAACTATCTCTATGGCAGGGGGACAAGCTTGTCCCCCTGCCATAGAGATAGTTCTGTTTCATATAACTTGTTCCTTTTTTTTTTTTTTTTTTTTTTTTTTTTTTTTTTACTGCACTATTCTAAGTCCTGTTGTGTATAAATACGTGACTCTTCAGATTTTGTGTTATACCATGCCTGATGAAGAGACCTGAGTAGTCTCGAAAGCTTGCAATTATTACCATCTTTTCAGTTAGCCATTAAAAGGTATCAACCACTGAGGACTCTCTGTTCTTTTAAACAATTTTTTTCTGCGAGACAGTATTTTTAAATGCTTATTTTCATCCAACTACCTCATTTTTAAAGCAATCTAACCAAATCACATTTCCCAAAGATTATTAGGCACATGTTTTAATCTTAATGCCTGTCTTTCAGTGAGTGATGTGACCAGACGCTGGCGGAGCTACCACGATCAATACAGGAGTGGATCCGCAGCCACCAAATAGTTCTAATATTTATTTCTTGGTACCCATTATGGATCTGCGACCATAAGTGCATAGTTTGTTTTTTTCAGAATTGTATCTATATGTGTTTCGAAAGGTCAACAATTGTAATTTTCATGTTTGTAAATGCAGGATGGAATCCAACCTATGAGAGATGGAGATGGCATCTGAATCTTATGCGGTGTTAGACCCTGTAGGGAAGTATGAGGAGGACTCAGGACCATCCCATGCACAACCACATGCTTCAGCAAGATCATCCTATGTCACAGCCTCAAAACCAGCAGCAGTAAACACAGCCTCACCAGCGGCAGTGGCACCATAACCCCCTAATGATGAGTATGGCGGATGGAGCAGGCGTCCAACATTGCTATTGGATACTTCCCTTTAAGCTACCCTGCTTATCTGGTAACTCAGGCGTCAGAGGCACCTCACCACCATCAGTACCTGACACAAGGTAGATACAGGTGTGGCGCCCCTGCGGCTTCAGGCGCCACAGGGTACTGCACCTCACTTAAGGTGCAGTATTCATCTTGGATATGGAGGAGGTTGTCGCTGGTAACAACCACAACCAACACATAACACAGGGGTTCTGTCACTGGGCCATCACGCCCCGGCGCTATCAGCGCATGAGACTACTACCACCAACATCCTCCCTGGGGCCACAGCTCTGCCTGTGGAGAGCTGAACCATCCAAGCTGCGTTGTCACCCGCCCCAGCAGAGAAGTCTCACAGCGGCGGCTGATATTGGCCTCACACCACAGGTGGTGTCACAAACAACCACTAACCCCATCGTCCCCATCCCCAGCCATTTTATTGACACCCGTGGTCATGGAACCAGGCGATGCCACCGCGGCGTCCCAGAAGAGGAACCGTGGCCCAGTGACGGGTAACCCACAGACCCCGTAGGCGCGTCACAGGTGTTTTGGCATATCTATCTTGCACAGTTAATGATGATGGAAGGAGGCTTTCTCATGTAGCCTGGCTTTCTATTTGCAGGACATTCCCCTAGAAGGGAGACTGTGTGCCAGATGTGCCCTACAAATTGTTGTTGATGCGTCCACTGCGCCAAATAATCTCAGGCCAGTAGTATTTTTTTTGGAATAGTGGCAAATGTCGATGGACAACTACCTCTGCATGCTGGACATCGTGGAGGAGCCGCCACCAGCCCTACCACAACCACCTTTACCTCATACAAAATACCAGACGCAGAAACCTGTTCCTCCACTGCAGGCCCAGTACTAGTCACAGCAACCTGCCCCTCTACCGCAGGACCAATGACAGGCGCAGAAACCTGCCTCTTCACCATAGTCCCAATTCCAGGTGCTCTTCCACCGCAGGCCCAATACCATGCGCAGCAAACTGCCCCTCCACCTCAAGCCCAATAACAGGTGCAGCAATCTGCCCCTCCACTGCAGGCCCAATACCAAGTGCAGCAAGTCAAATCTGCTCACTATTGTCACCTGAGAAGCATTTCTCAAGGTGAGGGTTTCAAACCTGGGCCTGCTTGCCATAGCTACTCTGGCAGAACAACAGAGCACACTTGGGCACCCCAATCTTTGGAGGGTAACTATTCCTATAAAAGTGGCCAGTAAAATCTGCCACAACAGGCACAATGATACTATTCTGCCTACCACCCTCTGCCCTACACCTCATCCTTTCATCCATAATGCAAGCACCAAGACAATCTTAGGCTCCCACCAATCCTGACCCTGTACCCCCACCCCATATTAAAGCATAGTAACAGCCGCAACTTGCCATGGAATAGATTTCTCTGGTGGTACAAAATAGTTGGCTATCATGTCAAAAATTTTAAGTCTAGAAGGCTGTTGACATGAACTGTCAACAGGTGGTGCTGGCAAGGGATCGGGTCCCTTGTCTGCATCTTGTCCCACATTTTTCAAACATTCGTGTGTGATGCCCTGGCCAGGCCAGGTAGTCCCAAATAGGCCCCTACACAACACCTTTCCCTCACAGGTGACATCAGCCAACTTTTAAAACCCTAGTCACCCCCTAAGGACTTGATAGACACACCAGGGGGCGGAATCAGGCGGTTGGAAGACGCCCACCTAGGAGTTTTAGACAGCTCGGGGCGGGGAAAAGTCAGATCAGTTGTAGAGTTCAAGGAGAGTGGAAGTCAGGCCTGTGTCTCAGGCCTGAATGAAAAACTGACAGGTACCAGAGTAGGAGCCCTGGTGCCTTTGGATAGGATGCAGACGGCGGTCTCCGTCTGCAGGAGTCGGGAAGACAGCTCGGTGGAACCGAGGTGGACCGGGACAGGGTTGTAGCCCGCCGGTACCGACCCGGGGAACCGACTCGGAAACCGGAGCACACAGGGGGGTACTCGGACCCTGATGCCGGAACCAGAAACGACTGGAACCAGCTAATTCACTGATTGCGGGCCAAGACTAGAGGTCCTGTCCCACCCAAAGTCCCTAATAGAAGGCAACAGCCCACCGAGGGGGATAAAAGGCCACCGCCACGGCTCAGAGATCCCACGGGCCAGCGTCTGCGGGCAAGGGCTCCTTAGGCGACAACCAGCTGGGAGCGGACTCCTGAAGTTGCAAGCACAGGCAATCCACCGTTCTAAAAAAAGTGCAGGAGAAAGACAGAGACCACCAGCTGGGTGGGAGAACCAGAAAGCAGCCGGCTGCGGGCACCGACCACCATCACGTTGGTTTACCAGAGACTCGTGTGTTTTCTTAATAGTGAGTACACCAGCACTCTGCGGTCGCCCATCTCCCTGCACCACCAACCCCAATGGGTCCCGGGGCCACCCTCCCTGCCCATGGAGGGGTTAACAACTTGCTGCACAACATCTCCCCCGGGTGCTCCGTAACTGCAGCGGTGGTGTCCAATATCACCACGTACCGTGGGTGGCGTCACAAACCTAGTACGGCCCAACCCGTACATATACGTCCACCACCCGCCGATACTTTCCATTCGGAGTGTCCGCGAGGATCCCTTGGGTCCGGAGACCCCCGAGCCACCCACCAGAAGGTCCGGACCTGAGCAGCGGCAGGCTGCTGTCACGGGGGCGGCACACGTGTACGAAGGAAATGTTATGGAGGATCACACATGCCTTTTTCACCCTATTACATTCTGCTCATTCAGTTGTAGTGTAGATATCATCATGACCCTCCTTTTTGTGCACATAATGCCAAATGTGCACTCAGCTACTTCCCCTGGATTGGGCCATATTACATTATGGCCAAACTGAAAGGCATCATCCCCCACAACTACTTAAGGGACTGATTCTGCCAGAAAACCAGGTAGAATGCATGAGTGTGGGACACACAAGCCATTATTGCTAAGCTGTTGACCCATTATGGAAGAATTGAAGATTTGTGAATCTCTAGTTCTTCCATAGGCCCCAATATCCACAATTACAAACCTGTATATGCTGTTTAGCAATGGTAATAGGACTACAGAAAAGTACTGTTTGTTATTGAAATATTGGGGCCCTGAGTGTGGTGGCTTGCATACACGAATGTGCTTTCCATCAGACGACTCCTAGGTAGTTGGGGAACTAAAATTTGTTCTGAAAACCATAGACTATCCATAGCCAGTCTTGCTCATTTGACTCAAGCATCACTAATATATGGAGCCAATCTCTGAACATGTGGAGCTGACGATGCCGCTGATTGTAGATTTGCCCAGGAGGAACTCCAGATGAAGTGCAGCATACGAGAGTCCAGTGGACAGAAACCTATAGGCAAACAAGCAAAGTAAATGAAAAAGAAGAGAAAGCAACATTCACCATTAAAATAGAAAGTCTTTATTGTGTTCCTTAAAACATATGGTTGAGAGAGGAGGAGCAGGTGCCCACAGGTGTCCAATAATGAAGTCAGTAAAGTTTTGCACACGAAGAAATCTAGTGGCACACCACTCGTTTGTTTGACTAGGTCACACGTGAGTAGAGGTTGACCCAGTACCTTGACGATTAAGGGGCCTGGATGTAAGGATTCTGTCCTCCCGCTCGTATAGTCTGTAGCCACTCAGTCTGAGGAATGGTCTCTAGTTACAATGCTGTTCACACCCTGTGTATCCAGCCTTTCATGAGAATCGCGTTATCTTGCTTTCTGTCGCCATTGCTCTGTTGCCAGAAACCACCCACTGTATGCGACCTTCACGACTGACCGACTATACATCTTTCACGTTTGCTCACTAAGCCTTTACTGACTACTTCCAAAATTAAACTGTCCTTTCCCTATTAACGGACCTCTCCCTGGGTGGACTACTCTCAACATTTCACTGTTTCTGTTCTTGCGGTCTGTTGCTGGTCAGACTTAACCTCTCACCTACATAAACAATCTCAAAAATACTATATAATAAATATTGCATTATCAACACTTCTACATCTTACACATTATACCTTACACTACACATCAGCATATCACATTACAATACAATACAATGCAATACATTACACTTCTCAGGACACAATATTTACAAAAGACAGAAGACATTATTCACATTACATATCACTGATGATCATCAATGTAGATATTTCTTTATTGATTTTCAGCCTTGCACATCTTCTACATAGGTATTAGTGTAAATAATGGTTTCACATTGGAGCAGAGCCCGGTCTGAGTGATACATCCAGTATACAACATACAGAATACAACAACAAGAAATACAGTAGGCATAATAACCTTTGCATTCCCCTAACTCACCAACGATATAATTAATTTATCAACCCTTCATTCCAAATAGTCTAGAATCTCCTACAGATCGTCCATGGATTTCTGCTGGTTGATTTAGATTTGCCACCTGGGTGATGGTGACTCTCTGGAAATCCACATGTTTGTTTGATTATATTAAATCTAAATAATCCATATCGAATTGTGAAGTCTTGAAATTCATGCAGATTAAATCCTTAGCTGTATCTCTTTTTGGTTCCAGAAGAGTATCTAAACCAACTGAATTTGAAACACTGTGTAGGAGGGTCCCTTCTACTAAAGGATTGATTTCAGATATTTATAAAATAAACACCCCTCTGGATGACCCTTCAGTCAAACATTCCTATATGGTTAAATGGGAGTCTTTTTTGGGGAAGGAACTATCCTCCCAGATTTGGCAGACCATCTGGAACAGGGCGGCAATTACCTCAATTTGCACTCTAAAAGGAGAATCAATACAAGATTCTGATGTTCTGGTATCACACGCCAGAGCTGCTACACAAGCTTAAGCCACAATTACCGAGTGTCTATTGGAGATGTGGTTCTTCTTCTGGCACATTGGCACATATTGTTTGGTCTTGTTCCAGATTAATTAGGTTCTGTAACTCAATAAAATCTTTGACTCAGAAGGTGCAATATATGTAACACCCCACGGGGCCTCAGGGGTTACTTGTCATCAGGCCAGTGGTTTTGTGGGGTTGCTGTGACTGGCCTGATCTGGCTCCATGGCCCCGTCGGCTACATGTAAAGGACAAACAAACGGGTGCAAGGTTTCCTGTGTAGAGGGGATGGAAGGAGGGTGAAGGGTCCCTGGGAAGAGTCACCGGTTGCAGTGGTGACTGGGGTCCCGGCCTCCTCCGCCGCGCACCCTTCCTGTGGCTTTTCCTCTTCCAGGAGCGGTGGTGGATGGGAATGGGGGATGCTTTGCAGCACAACCAGTGGTCCGCGGCCAGGGATTAGCCGCCGCTGCGAGATGTCGCTCTCCTCCGAGGCTGATGTTACCGCAGCCCAGATAATCCAGCTCCCCACAGGTAGGGCGAGTCCCGGGGAGGACGGTGGTGGCGGGTCAAGGGCCGTTGACGCCGGCAATCAGAGTCTGACACAGGGGCTGCAGTTCCAGGTGTTTCTCCTCACAGTTTGCGTGCTCACTGAGTACCAGTCATCTCTTTGATGGGCCCCCGTCGATCTCGGATGAAGCAGAGGTCACCACCGGTGTTGTGAAGCGTGTGAGATCTTCCTCCTTGCGCCCCATAGTGTGGATCCCCGTGGCATGAAGCTACTTGGGGACCCCAGTTTCCTTGGCTTTAGTTGCCATCCCGTACGCAGGCAGCGCGAAACTTGTTATGGACCCGACCATGGCCATAGCTCCTGTCTCTATTTCCTGCTGTGCCTCAGGACTTTTGGTGGTAGGCAATGGAACATGAAATCTCCTTTCCCTGCAGATTTGTTCGAGTCTATAAAAGTTCCCCTAACTGCGGGCTCTGCACCCTCACTGGCGCCGGTCCCGAAGGGGCTGTTGAGGCTCACCGTTCGGCTACCGAGTTGCTTCTCTGTCTCACAGCTCCACTTGGTCGTCTCCTGCTCTCCCAGTCTGTCCTGTGCAAACTCAATACAGTGTCATGGCCCCTGGTCCTGGGACTAATTCCACCAGCCTCCTGTCCCCAGGACCAGTCTGCTAAACGCTGCTCTCCTAAGGCTGTCTGCTCCCTTCTGCGTCCAAACTGTTCTGAAGTCCAACTTTTTCTAAAGTGAAACTAAGTGTGATCGCTCCCTTCCCAGGCAGCCCCCACTCTTGGGATGACACTGAGTGGCTGGATAAAAAAACTTTGCTATGGTGCCCACCTGCAGCCCAGTCTGGCGGGAAACCACCTAAGTGGAGTGTGTAACTGCTGACTCATGGACTGGAGATTGTGTAAGATTACTGTGTGAATGTTTTGTAAATTATGAACTCAGGCTGTGTGTAATCTCCAAACACCAGTGGTTAACCTCCTCTTACTTGGATCAGTACTGCACCTTAAAACCGATGCAATACTCTGTGGCAACTGAGCCCCAGGGGCGACACATATAGAGAGATATCCCTGGTTCCTTAATCTATATCTTAATGTTGTACATAGGAGAATGGTGAAAAATTCTGCTAAGCTGCTCCTGCACTTGTTAAAGGGAATCTGTCACCTTTTTGAGGTTTTTTTAGTTATTAATATGAGCATACAGTTGGCATAAAGGTGAAATTAACTATACCTGTATGCCTCCTGGATGATGGGTCATTTGGCATAAATCCTCTTTTATATCTTCTATCTTCCGGGTGTAAGCTGCCCAGAAGATGAGTCTTCATTATAGAGGGTTCCTCCACCCCTTCTCTTTCCTGGTGTCCCTATAACGTCAGGTGCGCATCCGGAAATCCCGCACCTGTGCATTCTGTTTGTCGTCCCTCCCGTCACTGTTCCTCCCTTCAGTGAGCACAGGCTTCACTTTTGCTGTGCGCAGGCAATAGGGAGTCACTGCTGCTTCACAATGCAGGGGAGAGATGGCAGGCAGAATGCACAGGTGCAGGATCTCCAGCCGCACACCTGACGTCACAGGGACTCTGAAGAGAAGGGGAGGAATTCTGTATAATAAAGACCAGAGGCAGGCTTATCTTCTGGGAGGCGCATGTTCCATAGCCCCAAAGATAGAAGATATAAAAGAGGATTTTTGCCAAATGACCCATCACCCAGGGGGAATACAGGTATGGCTAATTTCACCTTTATGTCACCTGTATGCCCATATATTAATAACTAAAAAAACGCAAAAGGGTGACAGATTCCCTTTAACAGCTGCCAGGTGTTTGACAGCTCTCCAGTGAAAGAGGACTGATCCTCCTTCCCATCGGGATCTGCTGAGCAGAATTGCTGATTCGGAGGACGGAGTATTTGATGTCTACTTTTAACGCAGGTGTTGATTTATTTGAGACAATCTTGGTGACATGGGACTATTTCTGGGGTCAATATTATGGCTAATTTTTCCGTAACCTTCTCCCATCCTTCCCTTTTAAGTGTGCCTATGTTTTTTGTCTCCAGTCTGTCCCCGGTTTTGATTAAGTTGGCTATGGCGGTCTACTTTAAATGTGTGATATTGTAATCTATTTGGATGTAATGTTTGTAGGACCTTTGGAGTTATGCATCACAATTTGATATATGAATAACAACATTGCTTCACAGTGCCATACTAAAATTTTGATTTTGGCTTATTATGTTTGTTGTTTATAAATCTTGAACACATTTTATAAAGCTCAATAAAAAATTATAGTTTAAAAAAAATAAAAAATAACCTTTGTATAACAATCAGATCAGTACAACTAATAAACAGGATGTACAGATATATTTATCTATGTACATTCAGTTCTGAGCGTATGGATAAGAGACTGCTGCAAGCACTGGCTGGGTTGAGTTACTGCTGTACTAAATGATTGGCTGCAGTGGTCATATGTCATGAAGAGGAACCACAAAGAGCAGTGGGAGAACCGGGCAGAAAAGAAAAGAACCTGTGGGGGATTATGTTTTATCATTATAGTAGACATTGACAGATGTATATATTTGAAATATAGGGTTGGAAATCCCCTTTAGACTAAACTCCCACAATGAGTATTTTGTGTGTTTTTTATGTACAGCCTCAGGCTGTTTCACCCCCTAAATGCTGCACTCAATAGTGATCACAGCATTTAGGAGACTGGGAGAGGAACTGTGCTCCCTCTCCCTCCCTATCGAGACCCCTACGACGTGATCCCAGGCGCCCATCTGCCAGGTACGGTGGCCTGTTTGACCATGCTAGGAGCATGGTCTGAGAGGCGTTCTGTCAGTGCAGCACTGCACATATAAAATCCATTGCAATAGTTGTGCATTGCAAAACACTATAACAGTTCAGAGCAATAAAACTGTAATGTCACTTATAGGGACAAGTAAAAAAGTGAAAAAAAGTTGTAAAAGTATTTAAAAAAATCAGAATATAACATAAAATATACCAATAAATCTGTATATTTATGTAAAAGCAAAAATAAACAATAAAGTACACATATTTGGTATGGCAGAACAACACAATCTACAAAATAGTCATACTAGTTAAGCCCTTCACTTAACAATGTTAATTAAAAAAAGTAGCAAAAATACACTACAATTCAAAAGTTTGGGTCACCCAGACAATTTTGTCTTTTCCATGAAACATTATACTTTTATTTATCAAATGTGTTGCATAATGACTAGAAAATATAGTCCAGACATTGACGAGGTTAGAAATAATGATTTTTACTTGAAGTAATAATTTTTTCCTTCAAATTTTGCTGTCGGTACAGAATACTCCTTTGCAGCAATTCCAGCTTTGCAGACCTTTGGCATTCTAGCGGTTAATTTGCGGAGGTAATCTTGAGATATTTCCCCCCCATGCTTCCAGAAGCCCCTCCCACAAGTTGCATTGGCTTGATGGGCACTTTTTGCGTATTATACGGTCAAGCTGCTCCCACAACAGCTTAATAGGATTGAGATCTGGTGACTGGGCTGGGCATTCCATTACATGTAGAATACCAGCTGCCTGCTTCTTTCCTAAATAGTTCATGCATAATTTGGAGGAGTGCTTTGGGTCATTGTCCTGTTGTAGGATGAAATTGGCTCCAATCAAGCGCTGTCCACAGCGTATGGCATGGCGCTGCAAAATTGAGTGATAGCCTTCCTTATTCAAAATCTCTTTTACCTTGTACAAATCTCCCACTTTACCAGCACCAAAGCAACTCCAGACCATCACATTACCTCCACCATGCTTGGCAGATGGCGTCAAGCACTCTTCCAGCATCTTTTCAGTTTTTCTGTGTCTCACAAATGTTCTTTTGTGTGATCCAAACACCTCAAACTTCGATTCGTCTGTCTATAACACTTTTTTCCAATCTTCCTCTGTCCAATGTCTGTGTTCTTTTGCCTATATTAATCTTTTTTCCTTTTTTTAGCCAGTCTCAGATATGGCTTTTTCTTTGTCACTCTGCCCTGAAGGCCAGCATCCCAGAGTCACCTTTTCACTGTAGACGTTGACACTTGCATTGGTACTATTTAATGAAGCTGCTAGTTGAGGACCTGTGAGGCGTCGATTTATCAAACTAGAGAATCTAATGTACTTGTCTTGTTGCTCAGTTGTGCAGCGGGGCCTCTCACTTTCTACTCTAGTTAGAGCTTGTTTGTGCTCTCCTCTGAGGGGAGTAGTACACACCGTTGTACGAAATCTTCAGTTTCTTGGCAATTTCTCACATGGAATATTCTTCATTTCTAAGAACAATAATAGACTGTCGAGTTTCACATGAAAGTTCTCTTTTTCTGGCCATTTTCAAAGTTTAATGAAACCAACAAATGTAATGCTCCAGATTCTGAAGGTCAGTTTCATAGCTTCTCTAATCAGCAAAACTGTTTTCAGCTCTGCTAACATACTTGCACGAGGGTTTTCAAGGGATTTCTAAACATCCATTAGTCTTCTAACACAGTTAGCAAACACAATGTACCATTAGAACACTGGAGTGGTGGTTGTTGGAAATGGGCCTTTATACACCTACAGTATGTAGCTATTGCATTAAAAAACAGACGTTTGCAGCTAGAATAATCATTTACCACATTAACAATGTATAGAGTGTATTTCTGTTTAATTTAATGTTACCTTCATTGAAAAAATGTGCTTTTTTTTCAAAAATAAGGAAATATCTAAGTGACCCTAAACTTTTGCACTGTAATATATGCCTTTTCATCATGCAACCGACAAAAAAGGGACAAAACAAGACAAAAAAGTTGTATGCGAATAAAAATGGCATAGCTGAAAAAAAGCTAAAGTTCTCAGAATAAAGCAATGCTGTGTTGCCAAACAGTACTGTACTGTCACATGTGAGGTATTGCCACTTTCAGGAGAAATTACTTAACACATTATTGGCATTTTTTTTACCTAGAAAATTGGAAATCTCGGGCTAAAACAACATTTCAGTGGTTAAAATGTAATTATTTTTTCTTTACCGCCCAATAGTATAAGATTATGTGGCACACCTGTGTTATCAATATGCTCACTGCACCCGTGGATGAATTCATTGAGGGGTGCAGTTTATAAAATGGGGTCACTTATGAGGGGTTTCTGATGTTCTGCCACCTCAGGGGCTTTGCAAATGTGACATGGCACAATACTGCGCTCCTTCCCTTTACTTTGCACTGTGTCTGAAAAGTAGTTTTCAACCAAATGTGGGGTACTAGAGTACTCGGGAGAAATTGTGTAACAAATTGTATGGTCCATGATCTCCAATTATCCTTAATTAAAACTTTGGGAGGGGCAAAGCAACATTATTGTGGAAAATATGATAATTTGTTTATTTTCACAGCTCAATGTTATACAATTCTGTGAGTTAGCTGAGGGTTAAAATTGCTCATTACATCCTTAGTTGAATTCCTTGAAAGGTGTAGTTTCCAGAATGGGTTCGCTTGTGAGGGAGGGGGGGGGGTTCTGCTGTTTTGGCATGTCAGGGGATCCTCAAATATGACATGGCCTCTTCAATCTATTCCAGCCAAAATGGCATTACAAAACTCAAATAGTGCTCCTTCCCGTCCAGGTCCTGCCATGCGATCCTCTCGCTTCCTAAAGCTCAATGTGGCCACAATTGAACTAATTATATTTCCTCCATCTCACCTACACTCCTTAACTGATCTATCTATTACAATAAATAACATCACGCTCTACCCAGTATCCAAAGTTCGGTGCCTCGGAGTGACCCTCGACTCTGCCTTGTCCTTCAGACCATACATCCAATCCCTCACCACCTCCTGCCATCTTCAACTCAAAAATATTTCCAGAATCAGTCCTTTCCTCAATCTTCAATCTACAAAAATGCTAGTGCATGCCCTCATCATCTCCCGCCTTGATTACTGCAACATCCTTCTCTGTGGCCTCCCTGCTAACACTCTCGCACATCTCCAATCCATCCTTAATTCTGCTGCCCGAATGATCCACCTCTCTCGTCAATACCACCACACTTCTCCCCTCTGCAAATCCCTCCATTGGTTCCCTATCCTCCACCGTATCCAATTCAAACTACTAACACTGACCTACAAAGCCATCCATAATCTGTATCCTCCATATATCTCCGAACTAATCTCTCGCTACACTCCAACACGTGACCTCCGGTCCTCTCAAGATCTCTTTCTCTCCTCTTCACTCATTTGTTCCTCATGGAACTGCCTCCAAGACTTCTCCCGAGCATCCCCAGTTTTCTGGAATTCGCTGCCTCACCACGTCAGATTTTCTGCTACACTTGCAACCTTCAAACGGAACTTGAAAACTCATCTGTTCAGAAATACCTATAATCTTCAATGACCCTACTGCCTCACCACCGCCACCACAGCTACTGCCGCCCGACCAACACCCCACCTACTGTCTCCTCCTCAATATCCTACAGAATGTAAGCCCACAAGGGCAGGGTCTCCTTCCCTCTGTACTAGTCTGTCTATTGTATTGTATATGTATTCTGTAAATAACCCCTTCTCATGTACAGCACCATGGAATCAAAGCTGCTCTATAAATATTAATAATAATTAATAATAATAATTAATAATAATAATTAATAATAATGCGCCCAAACAGTAGTTTTCCACCACATACGGGGCACTCAGGAGAAATTGCACAAATTGTATGGGGCATTTTCTATTGTTACCCTTGTGACAATTAAAAAGTTTGGGGTTAGAGCAATATTTTTGTGGTAATAATGTATTTTTTCATTTTCACATTTTCACAGCTCAACATTATAAACTGCTGTGAGGCACCTGGAGAGTCAAGGTGCTCATCACCCAACTAGATACATTTCTTGAGGGGTCTAGTTTCCAGAATAGGGTCACTTGTGGGGGAGCTCCACTGTTAGGCACATTAGGGGGTCTCCAAAAGCAACATAGCGTCCGCTATCTAATCCAGATAATTTTGTGTTTGGAGCCATGCGTGTGCTGCCAAACACTGAGAATCGGCATCCATCTCCAGGCACTGGTAACCAGTGCACACCACTGTCCATCACTCTGGGATTTTCAGACGCCAGAGACTCGTGTCCAATAATAGCCATAATTTACAGTCGCTTCACCACTGCGTCCCCGCCTCTAAGGTGGCCGCTTTAAGAAAAGTAGTCGCCCTTTTAAGAGCGGCGGCCGAAGTCGAACGCGAGGCTGTGACGTCACAGTGGAAGTGATCCGGCGTTGGAACGTTCCAAAGAGAAGTCGGTGCGGAGCGGCTTGTGGTGCTCTCGGTCCAGTCTGTGGCGAGGAGGATCAGGGGGCCCTTCCCCCACTCGTTTGTAAGGTCCCAGGTCATTGTCGGGGCCGCGCCTTGTCTCCTCGTACGATCTACATGTACCGATCGTTGTGTTAGGCGGCCGCCAGATACGGGCCGGCGTGCGGGACGTGTAATCTCCGGCAGCACTGGTGGAAGGTGACAGCTATACCGTGTTCTGTGGTGGTAGAGCGCACGGAGCCAACATGATGAATCCCGGGCACCCCTTCCTCAACCCCCCGCAACCTCAGCCGCAGCAGCCGGCGCCACAGTATAAGTCTGCGCTACCCATAAAGAAGAACGCCATCACAGATGACTACAAGGTCACCAACCAGGTGCTGGGACTGGGCATCAACGGCAAAGTGCTGGAGATCTTCAGCAAGAAAACCGGGGAGAAGTTTGCTCTGAAGGTAACTGGAGGTGGGGCAGGTCCTGGTGACAATGGGGAGCAGATGGCATGTGGTCATCACTCCGGGATGTCAGATAGTGCTGGTCGTGGGCAGTGTACTTCTGCCCCGTACCCAAGACCTGGGCCGGCAACTGGTGGTGTGTGACATCTAGATCTATGGTGGAGCAAGACCTGTCAGTGGTGGTGCAATCCAGGATCCGGATCAACCACAGGCATAGGCCGGCATCTGGTGCCAGTGTGTGACATCTAGATCCGTGGTGGAGCAAGACCTGGGGTGAGATCCAGATTCAAGGGGAACTGGGGTCAGTGGATGTGGCAGCAGGGTGAGATCCAGATCAAGGGGGAACTGGGGTCAGTGGATGTGGTGGCAGCAGGGTGAGATCCAGATCAAGGGGAACTGGGGTCAGTGGATGTGGCAGCAGGGTGAGATCCAGATCAAGGGGGAACTGGGGTCAGTGGATGTGGTGGCAGCAGGGTGAGATCCAGATCAAGGGGAACTGGGGTCAGTGGATGTGGTGCTAGGGGTGAGCTCCAGATTCTAGGGGAATCGGGGGTCACTGAATATGGTGCCAGGGGTGAAATCCACTTTCAAGGGGATCTGGGGTCAGTGGATTTGGTGCCAGGGGTGAGATCCAGATTCAAGGGGAACTGGGGTCAGTGGATGTGGTGCCAGGGGTGAGATCCAGATACAAGGGGAACTGGGGTCAGTGGATGTGGTGCCAGGGGTGAGATCCAGATTCAAGGGGATCTGGGGTCAGTGGATGTGGTGCCAGGGGTGAGATCCAGATACAAGGGGAACTGGGGTCAGTGGATGTGGTGCCAGGGGTGAGATCCAGATACAAGGGGAACTGAGGTCAGTGGATGTGGTGCCAGGGGTGAGATCCAGATACAAGGGGAACTGGGGTCAGTGGATGTGGTGCCAGGGGTGAGATCCAGATTCAAGGGGATCTGGGGTCAGTGGATGTGGTGCCAGGGGTGAGATCCAGATTGAAGGGGAACTGGGGTCAGTGGATGTGGTAGCAGGGGTGAGATCCAGTTTTAAGAGAAACTGGAATCAGTGGATGTGGTGGCAAGGGTGAGATCCAGATGGTTGGTGTCTTTGGTGTTATGTAACATTACAGAATTACTGGGTCTGTAGACTGTGATCTGTCTTGGGAGTAGCAGCTCATGAGTGACAGGGGGTCTGGACCGGTTCTGCTACTGTATTTGGAGACGTCTATGAAACTCAGCCTGAGCACAAACACTTCTGGGTCTCTGACCCCTCAGCCATGTATGAGGCTGACGAGTTTGGGTTGGGAGACTCACCGATAGTCCGTGCATTGTGGACTGTACTTGGCCCAAGCTTCCCAGACGTCTGCTTGAGCCCTTAATGGCAGCGGCTGTTCCTGTCTGGCCGGCCTGGGTCCATTGGGGGCAGGTATTTGTTGTAGTGACACCTCCACATTGGTGAGGGGATCCTACTGACCCAGGAGCTTTTGGTGGATATTGAACCTGATGATTAATTGCTGTGGCCTGTACCTAATGGTGACCATCTCCAGACGTTGGTCTCTGGGCCTCTTGGCTCCTGGCCTGGGCTAGCATGTGCTGCTGGCAGGAGCTTGGGGTGGAAGGGGCGTTTGCACAGTTTTATAAGTTCTGAAGTTTCCTCTTTACAGAAAAAATGTCCGTTCCAATGATGTAAGGAACAGGAAGTCATTGTGTAGGGCTGTGCTCCCTGGAGAGGTGGTGGGGACAGCTGCATTCTTCACCAGTATGGGGTGGTGATAGAAGTATCAGAGCTCCACCAGTGACTGACGGGTGCAGCCAGTGCCTGACAGCTGCCCGCCCAATCCGTGTGTGTGCGGACGGAGGCAGTGCCAGGGACACCTGTCAGATATGGGAGCACGTGAAGCCCTGAGCCTGGCCGCCGGCTGACTGTTGCCTTATTTAGCCTGTAATAGTAAGACAAGATGGAGGCTGTCCCTAGTACTGTGCTGCCTGCATGGACTCTGCAAGCCGTCATGTCTGTGGAGTGGACGGGTCACTACATGTGAAGGGATAGATTCCTTGGTGGTTTTACCTCTTGTCTAGACGGGGCCGGTCACTCTCTAACATGAGTGATCACCAACCTGTATCTGCGGTTATCCATCAACCATGGCCGGATTACCTGCAAGCTTTTATTGCTGCCGATCACGGAGGGATTTGCTGTAGATAAAATAGTCACCTCCTTGCTGGGTAGTGAAGTGATTACCTGCAGACTTGGATATGTCAGTATTGTGGTCAGCGCGGGGTGTAATCTGATTGTAGGGAATTCCTGATTTGTTTGGAGTGAGAATCTGTCACCACTCCATATTTATTGCCAGCTGGGTGTTAGGCCCTGTGCCCACGGGACCCTACCTGCGGATTTTGCCATGGAAAACCTGCGGATTTTCTAGATAAATCTGCAGGTTTTAGCTAGTACAGACACTCCCCATGTTACCCTATGGGACGTGCTGGGTTCATGGTGCAGTATGTGCGGCTGTGGATGTCCCGCAGCCGCACGTAACTGCATGTCAATTATTCATACGGAAATATCTGCGGAAATCCCGCTCCTCCACTATGGAGTTAGAGGCCGGGACCTCTGCAGGTAAGTCGCAAGAATGTCCGCAGGTTTCCCCCAGCTATTTCGCTGGAATGGATAGCTGCGGTTTCCGGGGAGCAGCTGTGGAAAAACTGCTGATATATTCGCAGGTACATAGTCCTGTTCGCACATAGCCTTACGGTTCTTCTATGTTCCTATAAGGGCTAAGCCACACGGCGAGAAAAACAGTGCGAGTGGAGTGCGATAAAACATCGCATTCCCCTCGGACCAATTCTAGCCTGTGTGTCAGCACACATGGGCGATTATTTTCTCAGCCCTAATCGGACTGAGAAAACAATCGCAGCATGCTGCGATTGTAAGCTGAGTCTCTTTCTCTCGCACCCATTCAAGTGAATGGGGCGAGAGAAAAATCGCACTGCACTCGCGGTACACCGGTGTACTGCTAGTGCAGTGCGAGAATGGCAATAGCCGGCTATGCAGGAGAGAGGGAGAGAAATCCCCCCCTCCCCTCCTGAGTGCCGGCCCGCCCCCCGCAGCTGAGGTCTGCTCGCACGAATGGACCTCAGTTGCAAGGACACAGACATGACACTCGGCTCTGCTGTACTGCCAGCACGAGCCGAGTCTCATGCAAGTGGATCGCAGTAGTGCCCGTGTGGCCCCAGCCTAAGGCTGCTTTCACACATCCGGCTTGATCTCTGCGGCTCAATCCGGCTGTGCAAGCTATGCAATGGATGCGGTGAACACACCGCATCCTTTGCATAAGTTTTTCCTTTGCGGCCAGTCTGGTTTTTGCCGCTTGCGGCATGCTACTGAGCATGCGCAGTGGCAAAAACCACATGCGGCGGCCGGATGCGGTTATTGCCGCATCCGGCCGCCATAGGCATGCATTGAAAAATGTGCCGCATCGGCCGAATGCAGCGCGATGCGGTTTTTTTTGCTGCACGAAAAAACGTGCCAGGCAACGTTCCATCCGGCCGCCGCATCGGCTAAATCTGCCGCATGCGGCAAAAACCGGACGGAACGCAAGGCCATGCGGCACAATGCGGCACTAATTAAAGTCTATGCAGGAAAATCGCAACCGGCAGCAAAAAAAAAACGGTTGCGATTTTCCTGCAAAGTGCCGGATTGTGCCGCATTGCAGAAACCGGAGGTGTGAAAGCAGCCTAAAGGTGACTGTTCGGACAGGGGCTTTGTGCAGTGACGCACCTTCAGCTTGGGACACCACCTTCAGCTTGGGACACCACCTTCAGCTTGGGACACCACCTTCAGCTTGGGACACCACCATTTTTAATTCCTAAATCTCTAGGAGGAACAACACAATGTAAAGGTATAACAGAAGATCTGTTATTTCAGAAGGCAGGGCCTCTTCGTGTGCCGTGTATCTGTGAGATGCGGTTCCAGAACATGTGCTTGGCTGCCGCTGCTTTCCTGGCTTTACACATCGGCCCCCATGGCGTCTTCATTCACAAATGGCGTTGTCCTGATGGAGAACATCATTCAAATAGTCTGGGGGCCAAAGATGGTGTGCAGTTAAGTACTTCTTTCCCAATTTTAAGTGTCTGAGGATTCCTGCTGTATATCTCAAACACCTCAGCTACTCCTACCATACAGTTTGGTCCAGAAATATTTGGACAGTGACACAATTTTCGCGAGTTGGGCTCTGCATGCCACCACATTGGATTTGAAATGAAATCTCTGCAACAGAATTCAAGTGCAGATTGTAACGTTTAATTTGAAGGTTTGAACAAAAATATCTGATAGAAATTGTAGGAATTGTACACATTTCTTTACAAACACTCCACATTTTAGGAGGTCAAAAGTAATTGGACAAATAAACCAAACGCAAACAAAATATTTTTATTTTCAATATTTTGTTGCGAATCCTTTGGAGGCAATCACTGCCTTAAGTCTGGAACCCATGGACATCACTAAACGCTGGGTTTCCTCCTTCTTAATGCTTTGCCAGGCCTTTACAGCCGCAGCCTTCAGGTCTTGCTTGTTTGTGGGTCTTTCCGTCTTAAGTCTGGATTTGAGCAAGTGAAATGCATGCTCAATTGGGTTAAGATCTGGTGATTGACTTGGCCATTGCAGAATGTTCCACTTTTTTGCACTCATGAACTCCTGGGTAGCTTTGGCTGTATGCTTGCGGTCATTGTCCATCTGTACTATGAAGCGCCGTCCGATCAACTTTGCGGCATTTGGCTGAATCTGGGCTGAAAGTATATCCCGGTACACTTCAGAATTCATCCGGCTACTGTTGTCTGCTGTTATGTCATCAATAAACACAAGTGACCCAGTGCCATTGAAAGCCATGCATGCCCATGCCATCACGTTGCCTCCACCATGTTTTACAGAGGATGTGGTGTGCCTTGGATCATGTGCCGTTCCCTTTCTTCTCCAAACTTTTTTCTTCCCATCATTCTGGTACAGGTTGATCTTTGTCTCATCTGTCCATAGAATATTTTTCCAGAACTGAGCTGGCTTCATGAGGTGTTTTTCAGCAAATTTAACTCTGGCCTGTCAATTTTTGGAATTGATGAATGGTTTGCATCTAGATGTGAACCCTTTGTATTTACTTTCATGGAGTCTTCTCTTTACTGTTGACTTAGAGACAGATACACCTACTTCACTGAGAGTGTTCTGGACTTCATTTGATGTTGTGAACGGGTTCTTCTTCACCAAAGAAAGTATGCGGCGATCATCCACCACTGTTGTCATCCGTGGACGCCCAGGCCTTTTTGAGTTCCCAAGCTCACCAGTCAATTCCTTTTCTCTCAGAATGTACCCGACTGTTGATTTTGCTACTCCAAGCATGTCTGCTATCTCTCTGATGGATTTTTTCTTTTTTTTCAGCCTCAGGATGTTCTGCTTCACCTCAATTGAGAGTTCCTTAGACCGCATGTTGTCTGGTCACAGCAACAACTTCCAAATGCAAAACCACACACCTGTAATCAACCCCAGACCTTTTAACTACTTCATTGATTACAGGTTAACGACGGAGATGCCTTCAGAGTTAATTGCAGCCCTTAGAGTCCCTTGTCCAATTACTTTTGGTCCCTTGAGAAAGAGGAGGCTATGCATTACAGAGCTATGATTCTTAAACCCTTTCTCCGATTTGGATGTGAAAACTCTCATATTGCAGCTGGGAGTGTGCACTTTCAGCCCATATTATATATATATAATTGTATTTCTGAACATGTTTTTGTAAACAGCTAAAATAACAAAACTTGTGTCACTGTCCAAATATTTCTGGACCTAACTGTATATATTTTGAAAGGGAGTCTGTCATTTTTTTTCTTTGGAAGTAGTGGGATGGCTTTGCCTAATAAAATGTATGTATTCTACTCTTTTGGTGATTCAGTGTGTTTAGTCTTGAGACGTGTAGCATAGAAGCTGCATCATATCAGGTATACAGCGCATGAGGCTGGGTCACTGCACCTTGACTGTGGTTTTGTGTGTGTGTGTCTACACGCTGCTAAAAGAAAAGACACGATGGTTATTGGGGACTATATTTTATTAATTTTTTAAAAGCTTAAGAACCTTATAGGCAGATAGATGTTAATTAGCCAACGTCCTGTTGATTGACATCAGTCTCCCCTTAGTTAGGCAATGGGGAGCCGGCTGTGAGGGTGACATCGGCCGTCACACCCGCATAAGCAGAGCGGAAAAGAAGCCGCTGCTCTGAGGCCTTTTTCATACATCCATGGCTCCGGTACGTGGGATGTCAGTTTTTACATGTATCAGAGGCACGGGCACACACTCATTAAAATCAATTTGTCTGCGCACATGTCCGTGTTTGAACATTGACTGTCTGTCCATATGCTCCACAATCCACACAGCGACATGTCGGTTTTCTGCTGGCAGCACAGGTGTCACACGGACCGCACATTGATGTGATCCGTGTGACATCAGTGTGACACGTACCCGAGGAAACACAGGTCACATCAAAACAAAGGTTTGTTTTATACTTGCCTCTCTCTGGCGCTGCTGTCTCCGCATCTGCTGTTGCTTCCGGACCCGCTCATTATGCTTCTTGAATATTCACTGTACTGACCACAGACCCGGAAGTAACAGCAGCGCTGAGAACAGGTAAGTATACAAGATCATGCTGTTTGTATGCTATCTGCATGTCACAGGGACAGCACACACAACACACACATGGACAGACGCTCCTTCACCACGGATTGTGCAAAACGTTCGTGTTTTGCATGGACGTGTGAAGGCCTGAAGCTGCAGGAGACCATAGGAAAAAATGGTCCCAGATAACCTCTTTTTAAGGACAAACCAACATAATGCATCAAAGGTCAAGGGAAACCCAAGTCTTGAAATCGTCCTGAAAGAGTATAACATTGAGATTGTGTGGCTCCATTTTTACCTTAATTTAATCACATCTCAAATTATGACTCCCTATTGTGTATGGCCCCTACGTTCCTATATGCACTCTTGACATTAAAAGTATACTGTTCATGGGACAGTGGATGGCATCCTTGTTGATCAGCACTCAAACCTGGATCTGGTTATCGGTGACCTCCTATCCAGGCTGTGGTGCTTCTTGGTGGCATTGAATGTACTGATACCTTACGTCCTAGAGGTTTTCAATTTAGTTCAGGTTTGGGTTACTGGAGGGCCAGTCATGACATCAATGCCTTCATCATCCAGGGACTGTCTATACGCCATCACCACATGAGGCTAGGCAGTGTCCGCCACCAAGATGAATTCTGGGTCTCCTGCAGCAGTGTGAGGTCTGCCTACAGCTAGGAGGATTTTCTCCTCACCGAACAGCGGTCAGGGTCCTGCTGGCTATCACATGGAGGTTTGTACCACCCTTGCCTAACTGGTCATGGCACATAATGTCATAGGCAGCATACCAGTCACTGCAGCACCTCCAGATTCATGTGTCACATGTGCTCAGTGTGAACCTGCTCTGAACTGTGAAGAGAACAGGTTGCCAATGGTGGACCTCCCATTTTTGGTGTGCTCCCAAGAATGCCAGTCAAGCTGTGCTGTGAGTGCAGTTCCCACTAGATCACATCAGGCCCTCATGGAATCGATTTTTGGCTGGGCAGAAGGCTGCACATGAGTAGTCTCTAGAGGTCATTTTGTAAGGCTTCTCTGGTAATCCCCCACCCCCCCCACCCCCTTGCGGAAGAGCAGATACCTGGGTTAATGCCCTACTACAGCACTGTCCAGTGTTCCAGTGGAGGGGGGTGTATGATGCGGCCTTCAGGGGCCTGTTGTATACAGATAAATATACATGTTTGTATATACACATGTGTACATATATGTATCACTGAATTTGAGCATGGTCCTGTAATAGGATGCCACTATGGCAATAAGACTGATCATTCTTTCCTCCTGAATATTTGCACGATCATGGTGGAAGTGTCAGGGATTGACAGTATGGACACGCTCAGACGAGCGTATCAGTCCGTGTGCCATGGATCGTACATGGACCCATTAGGCTATGTGTCCACGGTAGAATGTACCTGCGGATTTTTCTGCCTGAAAATCCGCGACTTTCGCGGCAAATCCGCACCCGCGGATTTGCCGCGGATTTTGATGCAGATTTTTTTTTTTTCTTTTTTCCCCATTCAAAACCAAAAATCCGCACCAAATCTGCACCAAACAATTGACATGCTGCAGATTTTTCCGGATCAAAATCCGCGGCAAATCCGCAGCGGAAAAATCCGCAGCATGGACACAGCATTTCCAAAATGCCATTGAAATGGCTTGGAAGTGCCGCTGCTGCAGATTTTCGGGAAATCCGTGGCAAAATCCGCGGTAAATCCGCAGCGTGGGCACATAGCCTTATAGCGAGTTCATAGCATGGACTGGTTTGGTCAGTTTTTACCAATCAGAATAATGAATGCAGTCTAAAGGCCGCTCTTGCACATGTCTGCAATTCACATGGACCCGCACACAAAGAAGGTCACTTCCGCAGTTTGCAGGCATGACTGGTCCAATTTCTAATACTGCTTTCCAGCCCTGGGATCACACAGTACTGAGCCGGATAGTGCTCCAACTAAATCACTGCAGAGCTCCCAGCCTTTGGCAGCTGCATCTGCATGAAACGTCACCTGGAGCTTGTTGGCTTTGCTCTCCATCGCTGAGCAGACACGTGTAAGCCTTGGATTACCAAGCACAACTTCAAGCATTGGATGGAAGTGGTGTCTGATGGACTAGTCTCGGCTGGTGAGTTCCAGGAGAACGGCATCTGTCTGACTTCATTGTTCCAAGTGTGAGGTTTTAATGGAGGGATGATACTTGGGGGTGTATTTTCAGAGGTTGTTCCAGGCCCATTCTTTTCTACTGAATCATATCTTAATGATTCCGCATACCATACATTTTGGAAAACTTCATGCTTCTGTGGGAACTGTTTGGGGAAAGCCCTTTTCTGTTTCATTTTGCCCCAGTGCACAATGCAAGATCAATAAAGGCGTGGTTGGGTGGGTTTGGTGAGGAAGACTTTGCCCTGACCTCACCTCATAAAACACGTCTGAGGTGACCTAGTATGGAGGCGAGGACTTGGCTCTGGGCTCTTCTGGATGAATGGGCAAAAGTTCTCACAGACGCTCCAAAATCTTCGTATTCCCAGAAAAGAGGAAGCTGTTAGAGGAGACCAATGGTTCTGGTGTTAGTATGGCAATTGTTCCTGGAAAAGTTAAGTACCTAACACTGTCCAGTCTCTACGCCATGCCAGCTTGTGTGGAGCAGGTACCAGTAATGGTTCGCAGTGCTTGACTGTGGATTTTTTTCCTTACTGTGGTCTGCTCTTTGTACCGTATATCCTTCTGTGATGTCAGTCCTGGCTGTCTTCTACCTTCCCCCTCCCTTTTCTTTCCTTTGTTGTGTCTGAAGTGCATAATAAAGAAAAAATGCTGAAAATTTCCAGTTCGGTTTTATTCTTGTATAGTTTAGTAATGATTTACGGTTTCCTGCAGTTTTGCTTTTTTTCTTTGACACAAGAATGGTTCATATCGCTCAGTCCAGGAAAATGTGGTATTTTAATGGAGCTACCAGATTATCCATATTTGTGATGGAGTGAACCTGCAGATTCAACAGTGCAAATGCCAAATGCAGGTCGCATGGTTAGTCTCCAGTAAGTGTGAGTGTGTGTGTGTTTGCAACATTTTCCAGAGATGTATCCTTTACTGGGCTTCTTGCTGTAGTTTTGATACAATCACTGTTTTCTCTGCAGATCTAGCAGTGCAGAAATGCTGAGCTGTGTATAACTTCGCCCACATCACTAATTGGGTATCTTTCTATATACTCTATGTATAGGCAGAAAGTTGCCAGAGTATATAGAAAGATACCCAATTAGTGATGTGGGCGAAGTTATACACAGCTCAGCATTTCTGAGCACTGCTGGATCTGCAGAGAAAACAGTGATTGTATCAAAACTACAGTAAGAAGCCCAGTAAAGGATACATCCTTGGAAAATGTTACACACACACACACACACACACACACACACACACACACACACACACGCAACTTTCTGCCTATGCATAGCCAATCAGTGGTGTGTGTGTTATGGTTGGACTACGTGGCAGAAGACTGTGTAGTCTTCTAATAAGAGCTTTTATGAACACTCCAATAATAAGCTGTCACATTGCTGGAATCAGGATCTCTGCCCCTATGTCATTCTGCTCTCAGATTAGGTAGCACAAACCTGGTGACAGATTCCCATTAAATTCTTGATGTTTGTGGAAACCTGGCGCTTTTAAGAGATGCCCAAAAAACTGAAAATATGTGCAGAAAGTCATTTTTCTATAGAAATGCATATGGTCATTCTTTTGAGGTTTGTGGAGTCCACATGAAAATAAAGTACATGTTGTCATTGCAGTAAAACAAGTAATGGATGCCTTTAAAAAAACAAATATTTATTTAATGGGAGGCAAACTTTAAGTGTCATAAATGTTGTTAAAAGGCAATCTATCTCCAGGTTTTTGCCACCTAATCTGAGAACAGCCTAATATAGAGACAGAGACCCTGATTCCAGCGATGTCACTTACTGGGCTTCTTAGTGTAGTGCTGATAAAATCCCTGTTTAATCATCAGTGATTATCAGTACAGGACTACTTGGCGTGCTGCCCGGTAGTCCAGCATAGTCATGAGCTCTGAATAACTGCTAGATCTGCAGCAGAAAAAACATTGATTTTTATCAAAATAACAGCTCAGTAAGTGAATCGGGGTCTCTGTCTACATTATGCTGGTCTCAGATGGGGAAGCAAAAACCTGGTGACTGATTCCCTTTAAGAAAACCGATTTTAGAATGAATGTAGTTTTCCCCAATTAAAGAATTAAAGGGATCTGTCATGAGAGTTTTTCTACCTTATCAGAGATCCGCATAATGTAAGGGCAGAGACCCTGATTCCAATGATGTGTCCCTTAGTTTACTGTGTGCAGCAGTTAAGACTAAGTTTTTAGATGTAGCAGAGCTCAGAGAGCTAACACCACAGCTTTATATGCACATTTACTATTGACAGTGAGCCGATTATCAGAGGAGGGGGCGTTGTCTGACATCAAGCTGTAGTCCTGGCAATGATCACTCAGTGATAAAACCTTTGTGTAAGTAAACGGCACACAGCCTAATAAGTGACACATTGCTGAAATTGTCTGATGACAAATTACCTCTAATGCCATGTCCTTACATAATCCTACATTCTTCAAAGACCTACATGGTATTGACTTCAAACCAGCTGTCTACGATCTGATCCTGCCCCCTACTTACTAATACACATTTGGTAGATTAGTAAGAAGGATGAGGAATCTGGCTGGGTTGTAATATGGATGCTGGATCACACGGTTTTCCAAAGTTGCTTTTTGTCATTTTGAACATGGTAGACAGATTCAGATTGGTAACAATAATCTAATTTTTTTCTAATGGCCTAATTCTAGACTTTCCCTTTAAATGTTGGCTTCTCTGAGGCGAGGAGTAGCGTGTGCTTGGTGGTGTGTACAGTGCATGAAGCATCTAATTATAATCTCTTAAGTACAAGGTGCATTATCTTGTGGACATACCAGACCGGGCAGGTTCCTAGAGGCTCACCCTGCTCCTATGGAAAGTAATTGCAGGAAATACTCAGTTACATAATCTGGAATACTCTTCCTTGTCCGAGAGGAGCAGGAGGCGAGAGGGTTAACCGGTCTAACGCTGTCTGTTTGCCAAGGTGTTGGTTCAGAGCCCAAATTGTGCCTCTTTGTTCTGTGAGACTGGCTCAGGGCAACTTGTGATTAATTGTTGCCAGGAACATGCAGTGAAGATTAATGTGGCCACGTGAGGCATTAAAGGGAACCTGTCAGGTCATTCTACCACCCTAATCCACAACGATGCCATAGTAGATGACCTCCAGTCACTCGGTTCATGCCCAGGTCTGTTTTCATCAGGCAGCCCGAGCCATAAAGTCACAAAATGCTGTGTGAGAAGCCAATTGGGCGTTCACTGTCCGGTGTCCCGCCTGCCCCTATAGTATTCATTACCATCACCCTACTCCCCCGCCACTGTAGTCGCCATAATACCGCTCTATAAAGCGACTGTCAACCTAAATGTCAGTCAGTGTTTTACTAAAATATTATATGTAGCAACATAAAGTATAAAGTAATGAATCCAACCCTAAGTAATGAATCCAACCCTATTCCGCAATGTGGCAGGGGCATGAAGTAAACTCTGAGGTGTGCGTCGTTGTAGTGGCATACCATGACTTTTGGCTGTACGTGTCCGTATAACCGAATCGAAATGGTTGCATAATCTTAATCTTCTGCATATAAGTTACCACTTCTGGAACCCCACCTGCCACACAGAGAAGGGGTTAGCTTCCAAACTTGAGACCTCTATGTAGAGGATAGTTTCCCAATAGCTGGGGGTTCAACTGCTGGGACTCTAACGGGGGTGTACGGATGGAACAAGGGCTCCTAGGCCGACCCCAAGACCGGGCCCCTGTGCTGTAACTTATCTTGAAGGTAAACTTGATGGTAGTCAGGTTGGAGCCTCCAACGTGGCCCTATCTCCTGTCCAAGCCCTGATACTATTTCCCCACTTCCACCCCCACCCAGGGAGTGGGCCGGAAACCCAGTTACTAAAACCCCACATATAATCAGATTAGGGTAAATGAAGACTTGTGCACATTGCACTGAAACACAAAGGAGGGACAGACTGTGAACTGGGGATTAACGCAAAAGGGGTTGGCAATAAATACACAACTGGAGGACTCGCACACCATGCTGATGATCACCATGCAACTGGATAACTTCAGAAACCAGGAATCAGAAAGCGATATCTGGCAAACGGTCCTAGAATTCAGAACCTTATAAAGGCTAGAGATGGTGATCAGCAGCCTGAGCTCCCAGCAGATGATCACAGGCCAGCAGAAATTAACTCCCGCTGTACTAGAGAGCAGTGAAACCAGAACCAGTCATCGCCCATGATGGGCTGTCTAACTAAAGAATCCCAGGCAGTTTGTCTGACTCTGCAGTGTGAACAGAGTCTGACACTGCTATGACATCCACCAAGTTCAATGCACCACACGACAGACCCCCACTGATCCCGGTGGCGTGTGATCAGTCATGCGCACTGCACTCCATATTCACTCTTATGGCAGTGCCGATGAGTAGCCTAATTCTGTGCTCTATCTCCTACGGTCCCATAAGTATGTATGGAGCGGCAGTGCACATAATTGACCGCCGGTTCTCAGGATTGATGGGGGCCATCAGTCATGCTCCCGGCAATTAGGGGATAAGTGCCTATCTTATGGATGGGGGATACGTTCTAAACTTGAGGGGAAACCCCCCCCTTAAAGTATTGATGTGTGTTTGTAAAACCCACATCTAATTATCTGGTGTATGGGGAATCCTGACTCTGATGTGTCTAGATAGCAGGGGTGTCTGACATGTTAGTGATGGCTGAGCGGCGTGGGCGGTTATATGATAGCTGATGATGGCCTCTACTGAAGCCTTGGGCACCCCCAGCTGTTTCCTTATGACCCGATCAGGCCTGTAGTTACTCGGGGTGATTGTCTGCTGGACATTTTACTGTTCTAGTAAGACTTTCTGACAAGGAGTTATACAGGTGGCTGGGGAGGCCTTCAGTGACGAATATTCTGTAGCAGTCGGGATGACCCGGAGTCAGGTGACAGCCTTGCCTGCCAGCGCCGTGTGCGTTTCAGTGACATCAATGGCCTGTGCTGCTCCCTCTGTCACCATGTTGATGGGACACATGAGATCGTGTTACTGTACATTCATTACATCGCTCATTTGTTTGGCCTCCATCACAAGGTTTTGTCTTATTTTTATCGCCATGTTTCCTAATTTCCCCTCCCCGATTCTCTGGTATTTTTATAGCTGGTTCTTGCGCAATAAACAGAATTGTCTGTCTTCACCTTGCTGTCATGTGGTGAAGTCGAGGAGTTTCCCTCAATGAACGCTTGAAGATCAGTTAAGGGTTTTTCTAGAGGAAGTTTGTTGGTAAGAACTGTAATGTCATGATTCTCGCACCTCATCCGCTCCACCCCTCACAGCTATTCCGTGCCTGGGAACGTGATTGAAAAATTTAAAGTGTAACAATCACTTTAATTTTTATTTCATAAATCAATAGTGCACATGAGAATAAGCAACTTTGTAATATATCTTATCAGGGAATATATCTTCTGAGGGAAAATCTACACATGTGGTCAAAATTGTTGGTACCCCTCGTTTAATAAAAGAAAAACCCACAATGGTCACAGAAATAACTTGAATCTGACAAAAGTAATAATAAATAAAATCTATGAAAATGAACAAATGAAAGTCAGACATTGCTTTTCAACCATGCTTCCACAGAATTTAAAAAAAACCCCAAAACAATTCATGATATGGGCCTGGACAGAAATGAAAATGTGACAAAAGGGACATGTTAAATCAAAGTGTGTCCACAAATTAGTATCACAGGTGTCTACAATCTTGTAATCAGTCAGTGGGCCTGTATATAGGGCTACAGATAATCACTGTGCTGTTTTAGTGACCTGGTATGTACTACTCAACATGGACCAGAGGCAGAGGAAGCGAAGGAAAGAGTTGTCTCAGGAGATTAGAAAGAAAAATATAGACAAACATGTGAAAGGTAAGGGCTACTGCGCACATAACTACTGAAATTTCAGCAGCGAATTGACAGCACATGAGCTCTTCAAATCGCTGCAGAAACACTGCATAATGAATGCAGTATTTTTGTTAAAAAAAAAAAGAAAAGCCGATTTCATGCGCTCGGGATGCTGCCCCCACCATAGACAGGGAGCTGCATCCATAGCGCACGGTATAATTGACATGCTCATTTTATGAACGCATGGATTTGGGTCAAAATTTTAGCACCCAAATCTCTGCGTTCATAAAAGAAACGTGCGTTCGTATCACGCACAATCTACATAGATTGTGCAGGGGACGCAGTACGCATGCATTTACGCTGCAGTGCAATACGCAGCGTAAATGCATGCAATTACGCAACGTGCGCATGAGCCCTAAAGGTTATAAGACCATCTCCAAGCAGCTTGATGTTCCTGTGACTATAATTGCACATATTATTCAGAAATTTAAGATCCATGGGACTGTAGCCAACCTCTCTGGTTGTGGCCGCAGGAGGAAAATTGATAACCAATCAAGGAGATGGATGATATGAATTGTAACATAAGAGGCCAGAAGAACTTCTAAAGAGATTAAAGATGAACTTCAAGCTCAAGGAACATCAGTGTCAGATCCCACCATCCATCATTGTTTGAGCCAAAGTGGACTCCATAGGAAACGACTGAGGACACCATTGTTGAGAAAAATCATAAGCCAGACTGGAATTTGCCAAACTACATGATGACAAGCCACAAAGCTTCTGGGAGAATGTCCTATGGACAGATCAGACAATACTAGAACTTTTTGTTAAGGTACATTAGCTTTATGTTCACAGATGGATAAATGAAGCATATAAAGAAATGAACACTGTCCCTACTGTGAAACATGGAGGAGGCTCAGTAATTTTCTGGGGCTGCTTTGCTGCATCTGGCACAGGGTGTCTTGAATCTATGGAAGGTACAATGAAATCTCAAGACTATCAAGGGATTCTAGAGAGAAATGTGCTGCCCAGTGTCAGAAAGCTTGGTCTCAGTCACAGGTTATGCAACAGGATAATGACCCAAAACACACAGCTAAAAACACCCAAGAATGGCTAAGAGGAAACATTGGACTATTCTGAAGTGGCCTTCTATGAGCCCTGACCTAAATGCTATTGAGAATCTTTGGAAAGAGCGGAAACATGCCGTCTGGAAAAGGCAACCTTCACACACGAGACAACTGGAGCAGTTTGCTCTTGATGAGTGGCCAAAATACCTGTTGAGGGGTGCAGAAGTCTCATTGACCGTTATAGGAATTGTTTGATTGCAGTGATTGCCCCAAAAGGTTATGCAACCAAATATATAGTTGAGGAGGAGGAGAGCGCATCATTTCTGTCCAGGACTATTTCATGAGGTTTATTTTTTTTTTTTTTTTTAAATTCTTTGGAAGCTGAAAAGTAAGGTCTGACTTTCATTTGTTCATTTTTCATGTGTGTGGTGTTTTTTTTTATTTTTATCAGGACCGCAAAAAACAAACCGCTACATAAATAAATAGATGGGTATAGTATAGAGATGGATAGATAGAGACAGAGAGAGGGATTGAAGAATAAATAAATGGAGAGCTAGATAGATAATAGACATATAATATCCTACCCCCCTGCATATTTTAAGCTGGTACCCTTTAGTGACTTTCATGTGGCACTAAAGGGTGCTTAGCCTTGTATTTAGCCAAAAAAAACAAAAAAAAAAACTGTCGGGTCCCCCCTATCTTTTGTAGCCAGCTAGGGTAAAGTAGACGGCTGCAGCCTGCAGACCACAGCTGGCAGCTTCACCTTGGCTGGTAATCCAAATCACAGGGCACCCCACGCTGTTATTTTACATCAAATAAATAATTTAAACAAAAAACGTGGGGTCCCCCTCAAATTGGATCACCAGCCAAGGTAAAGCGGACAGCTGGGGTCTGGTATTCTCAGACCAGGGAGGTCCATCGTTATTGGATACTCTCCAGCCTAAAAATAGCAGGCCACAGCCGCCCCAGAAGTGGCGCATCCATTAGATGTGCCAATCCTGGCACTTTGCCCCAGCTCATCCCGTTGCCCTGGTGCGGTGGCAAATGGGGTAATATATGGGGTTGATGCCAGATGTGTAATGTCACCTGGCATCAAGCCCTAGGGTTCGTGATGTCAGGCGTCTATCAGATACCCGACATCACCAACCCAGTCAGTTAAAACTTTTTTTTTTTTATTTGAAAAAAACACTCCCCAAAACATTCCCTCTTTTCACCAATTATTGAAGAGAACAATCAAATCCGGGTCCGGCGTAATCCAATAAGGGGGTCTCACGATGATCAATACTCACTGTCCCAGTCAATGAAGAACAGAATGTTCCTCATTGGCTGGGAGACCAGTGCAGTGACCCGAGCTAACATCATGAGGTCAGCCCAGGTCACTGCAGGGCATGACCAGCGCTGACTTCAGGAGGTTAGCGAGGTACATTACCTGTGGGGATGGAAGACGCTGCACTCCTGACGTCAGCGCTGGTCACGGAGTTCAATGACCGCTGCGTTCACAAGTATCGTGAGCGGTCCGTGACTTCACCGCTAGTTAGTCTCGGGCCGCCCGCGAGACGTGATATGAGAACGCGGCGGGCATAGAAGTCAGTGACGAGCGCTGACGTCAGGAGTGCAGGAGATCGTCACAGCAGGTAATGATCTCATCTAACCTCCTGATAGCAGCGCTCGTCATCCCCGCGGCTGTCACACTGCAGTGCGGGCAGACGCTGTCACACTGCAGTGCGGGCAGACGCTGTCACACTGCAGTGCGGGCAGACGCTGTCACACTGCAGTGCGGGCAGACGCTGTCACACTGCAGTGCGGGCAGACGCTGGGCTAGCGTGGGAGCGGGACACAGACTGCACGGGCACCAGACGGAGGTCACATGGAAGTCCTTCCGTGCGGCTTCCAGGGATTTTGTGAGCCCATTGACTTGTATTGAGTCACGGTCCGTTATTACGGAACAGAAAACGACATGTTCCATAATAATGGAACAGACATATGGCAGCCGATGTGTTTTTTGTAGGATCGGATGCACATGGAAGTGCTTCTGTGTGCCATTCGATCCTACACAAAAGACATAGAAAAGATGGTCCTGTCAGTAGGTCCGCAAAAAAACAGGGACTGACCAGGACAAACGGAACGGTCATGTGATGAGCCCTATAGGGGACGGCAGTTGTTACTGATGAGATCCTATCTCACTAATGGGAAAGTCTTCATGGAGTATAGAATTTACCGCAGATTTGCAAAAGAAGCAAATTTGTATGATAAGATACACTACTCACGCCTGCAATATAGAATCGCATAGATAGTGACTGCAGGATTTTAACAGCCGGCGCTCAGCTTCAGTTGTGACTTTTAGCTACAGATGCCGGCTATTTAATACAGCAGACAACAAACGTGGAGGGAACGCAGCTTCCGAGACCCCTCTATATGTGGTCACCCCAGCTCAGGACATGCATACTATCACTCCCATTTGATGGATGGAGGACTGTCCTCTTTCTGGGATGTTTTTGTTTTTTTTTTAAACACATGCATTTTCCACTAAAAATAATTTTTGCAATTTTTTTGTTAATTATTGCACGATTTTGGAATATTTGTTCCGTGCACATTCAACTTTCACGTGGCCTGTGGTGCTAAATCAGCCGAGGAGATAAGAGAAAAATAGTGCTGCAAACTCCGTTGCACAGGCGCACTTTGATCTGCCTAGCTGAGGGCAGTGCAAAGTATTGTAGTGCGCATGCGCGGGCGGTCTGTGACCTTTCCTCACACCTGCATGTTATAGTACTTTACTCTGCCCATAATAGGGCAGATCAATGCACATGCGCAGAGTACAATGGAGGCCTCTGTGCTAATGATGCAGGACGCATCATGTACACTGGGCTGGGCAGGAGGACTGTGATCGCGCAAGATGGAGGACGCCCATTGGACCGCCCCCTTGGTGAATATTATAAAGGTGTTTTTACATTATACAGAGCGGCGTGGGCTCTTATATACAGTATTCTAGAATGCTGTTTATAAGGGATCACTGGTGGTGGTCCCATCCTATAAGGGAAAACCGGTGACAGGTTCCCTTAAGAATTTTGGGTTCTCGAGTTCTGTGAATACAGTAGCATCATTGCAACACTAGCTACACAAGCTACAGAGCGCAGCAGTGCCTCCGGTTCCATCTCTGACCTAGCGCATATATGGCAAGGAATGGATACCGCAAAAATCCTAATGACTGTCGTTCCGATCATCATGATGTATGAAGTATTGAAAGCCGGTGCCAGCAAAGGATTACTGGCATATTTGTGGCCAGAGAATACAGTATTGTTATATCAGCAGCTTGCAGTTTTCGCTTCCATGAGTGGATTTTTCTTTTCTGAGCGGTTTTCCTTGTTACTGTGACTCCAGTTTTAGGAGCAACTTATTAAATATGATTTTAAAGAGAATCTGTCAGAAAGATCAACCCTCCTAAAGGGCACGTTACACACTGCGACATCGCTAGCGATCTCATTAGCGATGTGAAATTCTAGAGCGCAAGTGCGATCGTTCGAGATCGCACATGCGTGAAATGACCTATGTGCGCTCTCGAAAGATCGCACTTGCGCTCTAGAATTTCACATCGCTAATGAGATCGCTAGCGATGTCGCAGTGTGTAAAGTACCCTTTAGCCTTTTATATGGGCACGTAGGTTATAGGAAGCTGACTACAATGATACCTGGATATCTGCCATCCAATGTCTTTATAAAATGTAAATGACCGGTTAAGATCTATGGGATGGATACTGATCTCCCTGTAGTCTGTGTCTAGAACTTATTTTAAATGAAAGTGGTCATTACCAGTGGGAGACATGTTGAACAGACTGTCAGTCATTACATGTCTCGCACTGGTAACACCCCGTTTCATTTAAAGCTTTAGAGACCGCTTCTTATACAGATCAGTATTTGACCTGTAGATCTTAACAGCTAACTTGCATATTCCAGAGAAATCCATCAAATTTCAGCTATCCAGGCATCATTTTATTCAACTTCCTATGACCTACATACCCATAAAAATGACTTAAAGGGAATGTCACCAGGTTTTTGCTCCCCCCCCCCCCATCTGAGAGCAGCATAATGTAGAGACAGAGTCCTTGATTCCAGAGATGTCACTTACTGAGCTGGTTGCTGTCATTTTGATAAAATCTGTTTTCTTTGCTGCACATCTAGCATTTATACAGAGTTTATGAATATGCTGGACTACCTGGCAGCATGCCAAGTAGTCCTCTAATGCTAATCTACTGCTGATCAGTGAGTTTTATCAAAACTAAGCAGTCCTGTAAGTGACACATCGATGGAATCAGGGTCTCTGCTTCTACATTATGCTTCTCTCAGATTAGGTGGCAAAAACCTGGCGACACATTCCCTTTAACATGGTTGATCCTTATGACTTATACTGGGCTCACACATAGCGACGCAGCAGCGATCACGACGGGCGACCTGACCTTATCAGGATCGCTGCTGCGTCGTTACATGGTTGCTGGTGAGCTGTCAAACAGGCAGATCTCACCAACGACCAATGACCAGCCCCCAGCCAGCAGCGACGGGTGGAAGCGGTGCTGCGCTTGGTAACTAAGGTAAATATCGGGTAACCAAGGGCTTGGTTACCCGATATTTACATTGGTTACCAGCACACACCGCTTAGCGCTGGCTCCCTGCACGCCAGAGTACACATCGGGTTAATAAGCAAACCCATGCTTATTTACCCGATGTGTACTCTGGCGTGCAGGGAGCAGGGAGCCGGCAGCACAGGCAGCGTGAGAGCGGCGGACGCTGGTAACGAAGGTAAATATTGGGTAACCAAGGAGAGGGCCCGATGTTTACAGTGGTTACAGCTTACCGCAGCTGCCAGAAGCCGGCTCCTGCTCGCTTCAGTTCGTCGCTCTCTCGCTGTCACACACAGCGATGTGTGCTTCACAGCAGGAGAGCAACGAGCAAAAAATGAAGCAGGACATTCAGCAACGAGCGGCGACCTCACAGCAGGGGCCGGGTCGTTGCTGGATGTCACACACAGCGACGGGACGTCGCTGCTACGTCACAGAAAATGGTGACATAGCAGCGACGTCGTTGTCGCCGTCGCTGTGTGTGACACCACCTTTATTCCTTTCAAGTGTCTAGGTATGATATGCCACATATCTACCAGGATTAAACTTTTAAGTTATTTGCACACATTGTCCTTTTCAGGCATCTTCTACCTTAAAGTTGGTGTTGGTTTTTTCATATTATTTTTAATATTATTATTTTATTTTATTTTTTTAAAATCCTATGCACAGCAATATCAATACCACGTGCCGTGCATATGTTCTGCCTTTTGTAATTTCTTTTAACCGCTTCAGGCTTTGAAAATTGTGGAGTGGCCTTTAAAGAAGTGACCGGTCCATTCTTGTGGTGGTTTCCACGTGGACGCTGCCACTGTTTATATATGGATTTAATACGACGCTGTGTTCACATATCCTCACAAGTTCAATTGATGGCAAAGTAATGGTTTTCCGTCAAGAAGACGTTCAACATTTGACTGGTATACTTAGACATTGTGTGTTTAAAATGCAATGGAGACAGAAAGGTGATACAGAAGACTTTACTTTAAGGCTCTGTGCCCACGTATCATATTTTCATACAGTTAGGCTATGTGCGCACGTTGCGTAAATTCATGCAGTAACTGCATGCGTCCTGCGTCCCCTGCACAGTCTATGGAGATTGTGCAGGGGCCGTGCGCACGTGGCGTCTCAGAGCGCAGCGCTTCGGCTACTGCCGAAGCGCTGCGCAAAAACAAGTGACATGTCACTTCTTTCCTGCGCTTTGCCGGCAGCTCCTGCTCTGTCTATGGCAGGAGCTGCAGGCAGAGCGCATGGAATCGGCGCTCACTACGGACATTTCTGCAGCGATCTAAAGCGCACATGTGCTCTTCAGATCGCTGCAGAAATATCTGCAGGGCTAGTACGCAACGTGCGCACATAGCCTTACGCTGCTTTCTGCACCGCAGCGTAACTGCATGCGTCCTGTGTCCCCAGCACAATCTATGAAGATTGTGCCTAATCCATGCCCACGTTGCGTATTAGAACGCAGCGCTTCGGCAGCTCTAAAAAGCAACATGTCACTTTCATGCGCTTTGGATGCAGCCCCCGCTCTGTCTATGGGAGGGGCTGCATCCAGAGCACATGAAATCGGCTTTTCATTACGGACTGTTTCTGCAGCGATTTGAAGCGCACATGTGCTGTTCAAATCGCTGCAGAAATTTCTGCAGGGACAGAATGCAACGTGGGCACATAGCCTAAAGAGGCTGTTCCTACCTTGCTAAGTTGGATGGCTCATTAACCTTTGTATCCTTGCAGTCTGGTATTGTTACCACTTATTGGCCAATGTTTTCCCTATAGGTTTCTATGGATGTTTGTAAGTAGTGGTGAGTGAGCACTACCATTCTTGGGTGCTCTGTACTCGTAATGACTAGTGATGGGCGAGCACTACAATGCTCTGGTGCTCTGTACTCGTAATGACTAGTGATGAGTGAGCACTACCATGCTCGGGTGCTCTATACTCGTAATGACTAGTGATGAGCGAGCACTACCATGCTCGGGTGCTCTGTACTCGTAATGACTAGTGATGAGCGAGCACTGCCATGCTCGGGTGCTCTGTACTTGTAATGACTAGTGATGTGTGAGCACTACAATGCTCGGGTGCTCTGTACTTGTAATGACCAGTGATGAGCGAGCACTACAATGCTCGGGTGCTCTGTACTTGTAATGACTAGTGATGTGTGAGCACTACCATGCTCGGGTGCTCTGTACTCGTAATGACTAGTGATGAGCGAGCACTACCGTGCTCGGGTGCTCTGTACTCGTAATGACTAGTGATGAGCGAGCACTACCATGCTCGGGTGCTCTGTACTCGTAATGACTAGTGATGAGCGAGCACTACCATACTCGGGTGCTCTGTACTCGTAATGACTAGTGATGAGTGAGCACTACCATGCTCGGGTGCTCTGTACTCGTAATGACTAGTGATGAGCGAGCACCACCATGCTCGGGTGCTCTGTACTCGTAATGACTAGTGATGAGCGAGCACTACAATGCTCGGGTGCTCTGTACTTGTAATGACTAGTGATGAGCGAGCACTACCATGCTCGGGTGCTCTGTACTCGTAATGACTAGTGATGAGCGAGCACTACAATGCTCGGGTGCTCTGTACTTGTAATGACTAGTGATGAGCGAGCACTACCATACTCGGGTGCTCTGTACTCGTAATGACTAGTGATGAGTGAGCACTACCATGCTCGGGTGCTCTGTACTCGTAATGACTAGTGATGAGCGAGCACTACCATGCTCGGGTGCACTGTACTTGTAGCGAGCAGTAGGATGCTCGGATGGGCGTGACTTTGAGTACCCGGGTATAATGGAAGTCAGTGGGGGACTCGAGCCTTTTTCTGGAAAAACACCTGAGTCCCCCATTGGCTTCATTTATACTTGCACTAGAGTTGCGCCTACTCGAGCGTCCGACTGCTCATAGAAGTTGCTTGCTGGCTATAATATAAAATGGTATACGTTCCACAAACAAGATGGGGTGTGTGGATTTCCTCCTTATGTTTTGGGCACACAAGGCTTACAGATGATGGCTATTTCTAAACTACGCTATAAAGTGGATTCCCACAAATGTTCTATTCCCGGTGGACTGGCGGCCCGGATCACACTTCTATCCCAATGAGTGGGCTTTGTTTCATAGTATTCCTGAAATGGTGATCGCACATCTAAGGTAATGTTGCCATTAAATATTTGGGAATGAAGACTTTTTCAATACTCTCCTACACCATGTCCGCAAATCAAGAGATACCTGCAGAGGGTGGATTAGACTGAAACTGTCTTCTCTAATGGCGCATCAATGCCTCTGACTTCCGAGCATGCCACCGCTCATTGTGGTGGTTAAATGCCAGCGCTATCTCTTCATAACAAGGAATGCGTCTTTCTTTTGTTGAGTTGCTATTTTGGATCACTGGTGTTTCCGGGGTGGGCTGGGGGGGGAGAGGTATCTGATTCTGGTGGAATTTATCGTGGCTGCTGGATTCTAAGAATAGCTGAAGGACGTCGCTTTGTCCTCTTACGTCTGACCTTCCAGAGTATCCGAGCCGAGGAGATGCTTGAAGACCTGCTTTGACAAACCATGCACTGTATGAAGGGTTATTGCAGCACCTTGTCATCTCAGACCATGATTTTTGCAAAGCAGTTCTTACAATTCAGTTAAAGGAATTGTCCCACGAACAAAGTTTATTTTAATCAATAGATCCTGGAATAATAATAATTTCCACAATTGGATGTGATTAAGAATGTTCTTGTGCTGAGAATCTTATATATGTGCCCCTGCTGTGTACTGTGTAATGGCTGTGTCTGACCGTACAGGGGCATGGTCTGATCATACCACAGGTCCTGGGCCGGGGAGAGGTATTTCTCATGGGGCTAAGGATCTACCTGCCTGCTCCGCCCGGTGCCTGCTGAGTGGTTGTGGGCCGCTGGTGATTGTGCTGCTTCATTTGACCGCACGTCACCAGAGCAGCTCTTCCTCTTCCGCTCTGCTGTTGACATGGTGTGACTGCTGATTGAGCCCGCAGTTATGCAGCCAGCTGTCAATTGGCAGTGACACCCAGTTGATGGTGGATGAGGAGTAGCTGCTCGTTGGCGTGAGCTGACCAGAAGCTGCAGAATCACTGCCAGCAGTCTGTGACCGCTCTTAGGCTATGTGCGCACGTTGCGTATTTGCATGCAGTTACGCTGCGTTCTGTACCGCAGCGTAACTGCATGCGTCCTGCGTCCCCAGCATAATCTATGAAGATTATGCAGGAGCCGTGCGCACGTGGCGTATTAGAGCGCAGCGCTTCGGCTGTTTCCCGAAGCGCGCGTTCTAAGAAGTGACATGTCACTTCTTTCCTGCGCTCTGCCTGCAGCCCCTGCTCTGTCTATGGGAGGGGTTGCAGTCAGAGCGCATGGAATCGGCTTTTTTTTTTTTTTTTTCTTCATTACGTACTCTTTCTGCAGCGATTTGAATCACACATGTGCTGTTCAAATCGCTGCAGAAATTTCTGCAGGGCAGAACGCTACGTGCGCACATAGCCTTAGCTGGTAGAGATCAGCACGAGGCAGAAGTGGTAAGTAGTTAGCAACTACCTGCCTGTAAGTTCTTAGGCCCATAGTAAAGAAAAGAAACCTAAACATTTTTTTTTTTTCTTTTCCTTTTTTAATGGTGGCACGGGCAGACGTCACTTGGACTGGCCGTCATTAATACGATCATGCTGTCTAGAACAATAACTGCACAATGTGCTCTCTAATTATTTCTATGCTGGTTTAGCAATCTTCACATCTGACAGACGAGCGGTCCTCTCTGTTGTTTGGTGTTCGATGGCCTATTTGCATAGGATTACAGATAGCTCGTTTTCTATCTCACCTGTATTAATCACTGGGATGGGACAAGGCTGGTTTTCTGTTGGATGGTTCAATATGACTGGGCAGATGAAAGGGCAACTGATGGCCTACAAGGTTGGACAGCTAATGATTTACCATTTCACCAATGCATAAAGCGTAGATGGACCTTATACCCCTGTAAAGCCCCAGGTCGGAGTGTTTTCTTTGCATCTTGTGAGTCTTGAGTGGCAGTCACACACAGCTCTTGCCGGTAATTCGATAGCTCCTGCTGAGGTCATGTCAACAGAGTAGCTGCTTCCCTTCTGCTAATGCGGTGGTTATTAGTGATGTCGTGCTGATTGACAGCCAAGATCCCCACTGCCTAACTGCGGGGAGCGTACCGTCAGTCAGCATTCACACCCCATCGACATAGCAGCCTGGAAGAGCTGCTCTGACGCGAGGTCAAATGAAGCCGTAGAATGTCCGGCAGGAGCGGGCCTTAGGCCTTGTGCGCATTAGACGGAATTTCCCGCGGATTACCCCCGGATTTGCTACATGTTTCGCTGCAGAAAATGTTCAGAACATCTCTGCAGTGATTCACCAGCAAATCCTATGGGAAAAAAAATGCTGTGCGCACTATGCGGATTTTAACAGCTGCATGTTTTGCTGTGGGATTCCCGCAGCAAAAACAATTGCATGTCACTTCTTTTCCGCAGGTAGCTGCGGGACTGGCTACCAGAGGAATCTCCAGTAATGCCAGGCCTGTATTCAATTACCTGTACTGAACTCCGGAGCTCAGGTGAGAGCTGCGGAGTTCAGTGCAGGTAACCGCAGCCAGGCCTGGTATTACTGGAGATACCTCCAGTAGCCAGTTTGACACTGGATGCGTCATTTCCGCACCAAATCCGCATCAAAACGCAACAAACCACATGCGAATTTGGATGCGGATTTCGCTGCGGTATTTTCCTGCAGGTGCGGAAATCTTTCTGAGCCTTTGGAATTTTCTTAAGAAAATTCCTTTTTCTAGTGCGCACAGGGCCTTACAGCTCTGAGCCAGTGCTGGGCAGAACAGGCAGGTAGTTGCTAACTACTGTACATGCAATTCAAGTCTTAGCCACTATGAGAAAAAAAAAATAACCCCATAAATTCTTTTTTCAATGGGTCTTTGTGATCAGAACTGAAAGCTGGTTCCTATTTCCATAGCTCTGAATAAATGCAATATATTCTAATGTGCATTACTCCAATGAGCCTAATTTACGACATGTTCCATTAAGCAATATTCCTCAGGCCTCGGATGTAATGAACAGATAAACGTCCTTGCTGCCCTCGCTCCGTTTCCTGTTGTTGCCCTCTGACCGGCATTTGTACAGCAATTGTGTTGTAATCAGAATGCTGAGTCAAGGAGTCCTAAAATCCTCCATCTTATTTGTGGCATACATTAGACAAAATGCTGCAGTAGATCTGTTTGGACTTACATTTTGTCAAAAAGTCATGTTAAAGTAATCGTATCTAATTCAACAATATACATTTCCCTCATTCCGAGTCTGATTTCAGATGTCTGTGTGATGGCCGTAGGTCTCCTGACCCGGTTTCTCATAGGTCCATAGGTAACATGGTTGAAAAGAGAGAAAAGTCCATGTTCAAGAAGAACAACCTTATTGGTATACAGAGCCTTGAATACCATATTTTTCGCCTTATAAGATTCACCTGATTATAAGACGCACCCCCAAATCTGGTGTAGGAGAATATATATATAATTATTTTTTTTTTTTTTTAATGTTAATTGGAGTCCGTCTTATAATGCCAGTGTCCATCTAACAAATCATATAGGGTATATTATGTCTCTTATAGCGCCCCATCCTAAAATTAGCTGCCTTATTCTGGATATGGCCCCTCTGTGAGGCCACACGTGCCACACGTCCCCCCCCCCACCCCGTGAGGCCACACGTTCCCCCCACCCCACCCCGTGAGGCCACACGTTCCCCCCACCCCACCCCGTGAGGCCACACGTCCCCCCCTGTGATTGATATGGCCCCCATGCTGCTTCCCATAGTAAAATAAACACTTTACCTTCTCGAGCACTGTAATCCCTCGTGTCTCCCTCTGTGCTGCTGAGCTCCTGCACTTCCTGGTTCTCTGTGATCATGTGATCGGCACAACAGAGTGACATGATCTCTGCGTGCCTGATCACAGCGGCAACAGTGAGATCAAGGAAACATGCTGGAGGAGGTAACTAAAGCTTTTATATTTTAGGATGGGCAGCAGCATGGGGGCCATATCTAACACGGGGCAAGGGGGGGCATGTGCGATCAAAGAGGGGGGCGCAGGCAGATATAATATGCGCCGCTTCCCCAGCCCATTGCCGCGGTGCGGTGTCAGCACCACGGTGATGGACAGCGGCAGTGCATATTATATGAGCGGGAGCAGGAGATCTAAGGCTATGTGCGCACGTTGCGTTCTATTATGCAGCGTAAAAGTCACTGCCTGTGCGTCTCATAACGCAGCCGAACAGCTGCGTTCTGAGACTCATTCGGCAGAACGCAACGTGCGCACATTCCTGCAGAATTCATGCGTTCTGGATGCTTTCTCTGCCATGGGAAAAGCATCCAGAGCGCACATTTTTGACAGTGCGGTCCCACTCTGCTCTGCAGCATCCCCATAGACTTTCAGCAGAGCCGACTGAGACCGGAATGTCAAAAAGAACACATGGCTGGCTGCGGGAGACAGCCGCGCGATCAGAATGAACTCGGGTGAACTTCACCCGACTTCATTGTCATCGCGCGGCTCTGTCCGTGTGCCGCGGCTTGATTTGCGGTCACAGGTGAAGGACTCACCTGTGACTGCAAATCTGAGTGACTGCAGTGAGCCACGCGATCACCGGTGCCGTCACTCAGGTTACCCGCGGCCAGCTCGAGTCCTCCACCCGAGACCTGTGGCCGCGGGTAACCTGAGACGTCCCCGCACACATCCCGACATCCCCGCACACATCCCGACGTCCCCGCACACATCCCGGCATTACCTCAGTGACGTCCCCGCTGACAGCGCAACTCACTTCAGTTTCTGCATGGAGCGGACAGGAGCGGCGGTGTTCTACTGCCGCTCCGGTCAGCTTCATGTGGCAGAGCTGGATGTGTCGCGGGACCTCGTGGATTACGCCGGACCTGGAGGTGTGTTTGGAGGTTAATAAAGTGGTGAAAGAGTGTGGTTTTTGTCTTTTATTTCAAATAAACACATACACCAGAAAAATCCTTTATTTACTTTCACCAGGTTAATCATTGGGGATGTCTCAAAGACTCATGCAACGATTAACTAGGACTTAGTGGCAGCTATGGGCTGCTGCCATTAACTCCTTATTACCCAGATTGCCACCGCACCAGGGCAGTTCTGGATGAGCCGGGTAAAGTCCCGGGACTGTCTCATTTAATCCATGCGGCAATACCGGGCGGCTGCTGGCTGATTTTTTCGGCTGGGGGGCGCCCCATAACGTTGCGCTCCCCATCCTGAGAATACCAGCCTTCAGCCGTGTGGCTTTACCCTGGCTGGTATCAAAATTGGGGGGGACCGCACGCCGTTTTTTTTTTTTATTAATTTATTTATTTAACTGCACTACATAGACCCGCCCACTAGCGGCTGTGATTGGTTGCAGTGAGACTGCTGTCACTCAGCATGGGGGCGTGTCTTACTGCAACCAATCATAGGCGCCGGTGGGCGGGGGAAGCAGGGAATACGAGATTGAATAATGAGCGGCCGGCATTTTCAAAAGCAGGAGAAGCCGCCGGAGCAGTGGGACAGCCGTGCAGTGAGTATGAGAGAGGGGGGGGAGAGAGAGAGACCGACCGACAGGGAAACACAGAGACCGACAGACAGACAGAGAGAGAGACCGACACAACCAATACGCACAAAAGAAGTGACATGTCACTTCTTAGAACGCGCGCTTCGGGCAGCAGCTGAAGCGCTGCGCTCTAATACGCCACGTGCGCACATCTCCTGCATAATCTTCATAGATTATGCTGGGGACGCATGCAGTTACGCTGCGGTGCAGATCGCAGCGTAACTGCATGTAAATACACAACGTGCGCACATAGCCTAACGCTGCCTCCTGCAGCCTCTACCAGCCTCCCCCAGCACCGCTCCAGAGTTGCCCCCACCTCCCCTGGACCCGTATATTCAGATTATAAGATGCACCCCCTACTTTCCCCCAAAATTTGGGGGAACAAAAGTGTGACTTATAAAGCGAAAAATACGGTAAGTATTCATATGGCATGAACTTATTATTAATAATAATAATATTTTTGGACTCCGCACTTAGTTTGTGTTTTTTTTTTTTTTGTTGTAATTTATTTACATTTTAGAAAAGCCGCATGCGGTTCCTCTTATTTTCATACACAGCTAAGATAAGTGCACGGCTGGGGCTGCAGCCATATGCTTTATCTGTGCTGGGTATCCTAATACGGAGGGGTGGAATACCCTACGCCAATTTTATTTAACACCACAATAGAAACACAGTGCCTGTAGTTGGTTGCAGTCAGACGCATTCCCAGCCTGTGTGACCGCGTCTGACTGCAACCAATCAGACGCCAGGACTGCCAGTGGGCGGGGGAAAGCAGTGCATATGCATGAAGGTAATGAGCAGCCCAGGAAGTAGTGTTACAGCCTCTGAAACTAGCAAGTGTAACACACCTGCTCTTCAAGCATTGTTTTTAAAGCGACTGATTTGGGTCCCCATTGACTTGCTTCCAGGTAGATACCTGGGATCAATCCTGAGCCCAAACAGTGTGGTGTGGGTGTCTTCTTTTTTTTTTTTGTTTTTTTTGTTTTTTTCTCTTCTCTCCCCCCGCCCCCTCCCAGATTGGACCTGGGTATGTGTGGGTCCGCCCATCACCAATAGTAACACAAAGTAGTAAGAATGTAGTGTAAAGGAAATGATACATGGTTTACTAAATATGATATAAAATATAAATATGAAAATTGTGACGTGCTTTATTATTCAGTCCTCTTCTGTCCAATACTCCAAAATATAATCCTGAGTGACCACTTGCCTCCAGCAGTCACCTAATTAGTAAATTGAGTTCACCTGTGTAATTTTTTTTTCTCAGTATAACTACAGCTGTCCTGTGAAGGCCTCAGAGGTTTGTTTGACAACATTCGGGATCAAAACGCATCATCAAAGCTAATGCACACACCAGACAGGTCAGATATAAAGTATTGGAGAGTAAGGCTATGGTCAAACTTTTTTTTTTATTTTTGTGCTTTCATTACTTTTATGCAAATTTAAAACCTTTTTTACAGATCTAGTAAAGGCTATGATATTTCATAAATCTCATGCACACAATTGCATTTTCTTTTCTGTGTGTAGTGGAAAATTGCTGCGTTCTTGAATGTCAGTTATTTCAGTATTTATCCACCGTTGAAAGCAATGAGCGCAAAAAAATGCAACCACTGCTTTTTTGCTGATTTTGTGGTGAATTCAACTAACTTTATTAAATATGCACTGTAAACAAATGACAAACCAAAATCTTTTTGGAAGCCGCTTTTTTTTCCGACAAGACAACTGTTTTGGTGCAGAATAAATGCAACTTTAAACATGAACTAATGCAGGGTTAGGTTATTAAACAAAAAATGCCCCAAACCCCCGTCCCTTCCCAATCACTGTTTAGTTATCTTAAAATGGAAGGAGCATGACATAACTGTAAACCAAGATATGGCTGTGCACCTTAACTGATGTGTCAAGCAAGGAGAGGGCTAAGGCTGGAGTCACACTGGCATGACTCGCACGAATGCAGTTAGGAGAAAATCTCGCATTGCACTCGGCCCCTTGTAAGACAATGCTGCTGCGCAGATCTGCGTGTCTTTTTCCTCAGCCCTAAACTGACTCCGGAAAAAAAAATTGCAGCATGTGGTGGTTATCTGCGAGAGCCGTGTCACTCACAACCATACAAGTCTATGGGTGCGAGAGAAATATCAGACTGCAATTGGATGTCATCCAAGTGCAGTGCGATATACGCACAGGCTGACAATGGAAGAGATGGGGAGATTAACAACTCCCTCTCCTCTGCAGCTGTGACCTGATCACTAGATCAGGTCACAGTTGCAAGACCCTCGGCTCACGCTCGCAGCGAGGGTCATTAGCATATCTCATCCGTTACTCTAGCATCAGAAGCGATACGTAAAGCCCCCGTCACATTTAACAACTTACCAGCGATCCCAAAAACTATGTGACCTGATAAGGATTGCTGGTAAGTCGCTGGGAGGTCGCTGGTGAGATGTCACACAGTCAGACCTTACCAACAATGCAGTAACGATAAGCGACCTGTATAGGAGGTCATTGTTAGGTGTCAAACACAGCGATGTGTGCTGCCCAGCAGGACATCACCTTTGAAGAAAATGGTCCGGACCCTTTGGCAACGACTAGCGATGTCACAGCAGGGGCCTGATCGCTGGTAGGTGTCACACATAACGAGATCGCTGGCAAGATCGTTACTGCGTCACAGAAAAGGTGACGCAGCAACGATCTAGTTAGCGATCTCGTGTGTGACGGGTCCTTAAGTGTGACCCCAGATTAATTGGCAGAGAAGCCAAAAGATCCATGGTTACTCTAGAGGAGATGCAAAGATCCTCAGCTCAGATTGGGGAATCTGTCCTCAGGTCAACTGTTATGCTTCTGTTCCACTTGTGATTACAGATAAGTGCAATCCAATAAAACATCGGATTGCACCTTCACCAGTGTTAATCAGGCAGTGTCCATCTGCTATTTTGTTTTTTATGCCATATCGGCATGAAAAAACAATCACAGCATGCTGCCTTTGGCGGTGAGTCTCGGCTCATACGCACCCATACAAGTCTATGGGTGCGTGTGTAACATGTCATCCGAGTGCAGTGTTATATACGGCGAGACAGGCTGAAGAGAAGAGGGAGAAATTACTCTCCCTCTCCTCAGCAGCTGTGATCTGATCGCAAGAGAGACTCAGTCACTTGACCTGAGGTTCATTAGCATGTCGCTTCCGATGCGTGAGAATCGGAAGTGATTCTCAAGTGGAGCTGAGGCTTTAGTCACATACTCCACAAAACTGGTCTTTATGGAAGAGTGGCAAGAAGAGACATTTTTTTTTTTTGAAGGCAAACCATAAGAAGTACTGTTTTCAGTTTGCTAAAGATCCATGTAGGGGACACAGCAAGTGGAAGGTGCTCTGGTCAGATGAGATCAATTTTATAATTTTTGGGCTAAAAGCAAAACTATGTGTGATGGAAAACATTACACATCACTCTGAAAACACCATCCTCAGTCAAACACGGGGGCAGGGAAGCTGCTGAAATTTCATGGGAAGATCATAGTTAAATAAATACAGGGCAGTCCTGGGGGAAAACCTGTTATTCATGTGTGTGAATGGCCCACTCACAGTCCAGACCTTAATCGCATTGAGAATCTGTGGCAAAACTTAAATTGCTGTTCAGACGTCTCCTCCCAATCTCTGAGTTAGAGCTATTGTATAACAAAAAATAGATAAAAATGTCAGCCTATAAATATGCAAAGCTGGTAGAGACATACCAAAAGACTTGCAACAGTAATTTCAATGTAAGGGGCGGGATGAATACAAATGCACATCACAATTTTCCAACCTTTATATTTTTTTAAATGTTTTGAAAACCCTGTATGTGTTTTATTTCACAAATACTTGGTAATTTGTTGGTATATTACTTAAAATTTCAATAAAATACATTCTAAGTTTGTGGGGTAAGGGAAAAAAAAGTATCTGTATTTTGCCTCTGTGTGCTAGTGCACTGGTAATCTAACCTGGGGTTGGTCATGGCTTTTTCTTTGTCTGTTTTGTGTTCTTTTCTTTTTCTTCTATGGGCACCCTTGACGTGGGTTGCAAGCTTGTGTATTTGCCCAAAATATGGACCAATGCCACATGTATTTGATACATTATATATATATATATATATATATATATATATATATATATATATATATATATAATATATTATATATATATAATTTTTTTTTTTTTTATTGCACATTCTTTCCATTCCTATGCAGGATGCAGCCTGCCCTTGTGTTGGATAGGTGTTCTGGTGTGTTTTCCCTGTGGGGTGCACTTGTATAGTGCTGGGCAGCCTGCTTGATCTAATAGTATAGGCATCAATAAGCTTTAAGCCAGACACTGCATCACACCTACCTGTGTGACTGGTGCTCTATACAAGCCTCCTCTGCATGCATATTTAATATTTGGCAACCACCCCCTCCATGACTTGGTATGGTGTGAGTGGTTGTCATCAGTATCTTGCTCTTGTGCGGCGCCCACCCTTTATCTTGGGGGGTCTCTGCTGCCTCCTGCTAGTACGTTGGTAAGGCTGTTCCTTTTTCCTCTGACGTTGGAGGGAAAAAATAAAAATGGAAAATGTCACAGGGTGTGAATACTTTCAAGGGGCTCTTTATGAGGGTTTTAGGAGACCTGGGAGCCGTCAATATATACCACGGTCCATACACTGACTGTTTAAGACCTGAATTGGGCCTAAAGGCTCGTTCCCTCAGCAGCTTCATACTAGATATTCCTCCTTTGCTGGTGGCCAAGTACGGTCCTCCTCTGGGGTTACATCAGCACTGAGGTGATGGATTCCTTCCACCTCAGCTCACACATGACGGGGATGTTTGAGCTGCCGATCTTATTCCTTCCTGTAAGAGGACTCCTTGGGCCATTTTCATGTGCATACCTCGTGTGACGTGTGCCTGTGCTATTGGAATGGTGGCGTCTCTGATTTCTGTTGTTGGTGGGAGATCAGGTGAATTTGTGATGTCTGCTGAAATGCTGTTTCTGTATTATTTCTCTTGTATTGTATCATGCAGTTGCTTGTATGTTGTGCTTCAGTCCTATAGTGTAATGTATGAGGTGTCTTGGCCTTACAGTCCTTGGACCGCACTACACTATGTACTCACGTTACCTTTTTTTGTGACCACAAAGATGCAGCATTTTTGTGCGTTTTTGGACACTAAAAAACTCACCCGCGGTAAACAACTCATCAAAATGCGTTGTTTCTGCTGCGTTTTTTTCCAATGCATTGCATGGGTGAGAAACGCTGGCAAAAACGCAGAAAGAATTGACCCGTTGCATCTTTGTGGTCACCACAAAAATGCACCTAAAACAGAACGGCACTGTGCGGACAGCAAAAATGAAAACTCATAGATTTTGCTGGGGATGCAAAGTCATACAGTTCTAAGACCAAAATCTCACCTAAAAAACGCACCATGCGCACGTAGCCGAAGTCCTCCTATCTGTGATAAGTCAGTTACCCAACAAATGTCTCACAGGGAGGGAGTGATGGGGTCACATAAGGAATACGCTGCCTCCTTTTAATCCCAGTTTTCTGTTTTATGGGTTTCAATTTTTTTTTTTTTTTGTTTTTTGTTCTTTCCCCTTCCTGCTTTTGGTTTTGTTCATGGCGTGCACTGTAAAAGTGGCCTGGCATCGTGTGTGTGTGTGTGTGTGTGTGTGTGTGTGTGTGTGTGTGTGTGTGTGTGTTATATAATATAATAAAATCTGCGCTCCGTTTTCTCCGCAGTGTGTGAATAATATGCCGGAGATTGTGTTACGCCAACTATACACATGGAATGATTTATTACAGATAGTTTAGTGCTCCTTGGTAAGGGTACCGACTCACCAAACGACGTAGCAGCAATTCCGACCACGATACGACCTGGTCAGGATCACTGGTGCGTCGCAACATGGTCGCTGGTGAGCTGTCAATCAGGCAGATCTCACCAGCCACCAGCGACTCTGCGCTTGGTAACCAGGGTAAATATCGGGTAACTAAGCAAAGCGCTTAGTTACAAGAACAGTGTGTAACGATCAGTGACTTCACAGCAGGTGCCAGGTCGCTGCTTAGTGTCAGACACAGCGAGATCGCTGATGAGGTCACTGGTACGTCACAAAACCTGGGACTCAGCAGCGATCTCGCTATGTGAGAAGTACCCCTAAGAGTGGCTTGCCTGTGTAAGGCTATGTGCGCACAGTGTGTTTTTTCGCGCCGTTTTTGCACTTTTTTTCGGGTGCGTTTTTGTGCATTTTTGGGCTCAAAACTGCATGACTTTGCTTCCACAGCAAAGCCTGAGTTTTCATTTTTGCTGTCCGCACACAACTTTTTTCTTTTTTTAAGCTGCGTTTTTGAGCTTGGAAAAAAAAAATGGACATGTCAATTCTTTCCTGCGTTTTCCCCTCGTGCAATGCATTGGAAAAACGAAGAAAAATGCAGCCAAAAAAGCACCAAAACGCGGTAAAAACGCTTGCGTTTTTACAGATGTGTTTTTTGCTGCGGGTGCGTTTTTATGTGTTGTGCGTTTTTAGCGGCCAAAAATGCAACGTCAAAAAAAAATGCAGCATGCGCACATTGCCTTAGGAGGCAATTAGATGGTTAACGACCAGTAAATATTGCCAGTTAGAATAATCTGAACACAATATGTTTGTAGACTGCGAAGTTTTTTTTTTTTTTTTGGTGTCCATTCTTTGAATGCGCTAGCTTGACCCAGCACGGCTGAAGGAATGCTATTGTTATTCGTGAAACCTCCTTATCTCCTGCGTCTGAGGTCAGGCTGACCTGTGTTTGGATAGAGGGGTTGCGCATCTTCCATAACATAGAAAAAGTGATTAATAATATAAGTGTGTGTGTGTGTGTGTGTGTGTGTGTGTGTGTGTGTATTAAAGGGAAACTGTCCCTTGTCCTGTATTCACTTAATTAGCTCTGATAACTGCTATAAAGAGCCATGCATCCTATGAACTGATTAAACAGCACAGTAAAAGGAACTTGTCTTCTAAAAAACGCTAACCTGCACATATGGGGTTAATCATTTTAGCACCCGCACAGAGAACCCTCCCCCCCTGTGAGGAGATAATGACCTTTATACCTCTTGGCATCCTCCAGGCTTTCAGTCATAGGGGCAGCGCTGGCGCGGGTTCAGTGACGGATAGCGGCTCAGCATTAGATTATTAATGAGTTTTTAAATATGATTAATTCTGAACACAAGCACGTTCCCAAATGTAAGGGGATGCTCACACTTATGCAACCTCATTAATTTTGGCTTTTATTTTTACCCTTAAAATGATTCCGCATGTTTTTTTTGTTGTTGAATTGTACAAGGTGATGTTAAAGGGAACCGGTCACGTGAAAAAAATGCTATTAACCTGCAGATATGGAGTTAATCTGCAGGTTAGGGCTATGTGCACACACTGCGTTTTTTGACGCTGCGTTTGTTAGCGCTAAAAACGCACAAACGCAGCGTCTTTAAAAAAATGCATGCGTTTTTACCGCGTTTTGTTGCGTTTTTGCTCACTGCGTTTTTCTGCATTTTTTTTATCAGTGAACATTGCCATTTAAAAATTGTTGAAAAGAAAAAAAAAAAAAAGGTCTGATGTAATTTCCTTCTTCCATATTTTCTTCATTCGCCACTAGTGTATGCAGGAGAGCAGACAGCTGCAGAACTATAAGGCTCAGCATGCTCCATCCAGGACTGTATGCGGGAGGGAGAGTCAGAGGGAGCAGACCTACAAGGCTCAGGCTCAGCATACTCCATCCAATAGTGTATGCAGGAGAGCAGACAGCAGCTGTCGAACTACAAGGCTCAGCATCCTCCTTCCAATAGTGTATGCAGGAGAGCAGACAGCAGCTGTCGAACTACAAGGCTCAGCATCCTCCTTCCAGGACTGTGTGCAGGATTTTTGACCCCCCCCCCCCCCAATCAAAAAAAAAAAATGACGTGGGCTTCGCCATATTTTTGTATGCTAGCCAGGTACAGCAGGCAGGTACGGGCTGCCCCCAACCCCCGGCTGCCTATTTGTACCCGGCTGGGAACCATAAATATAGGGAAGACCTTTTTATTTATTTTTTTTATTTCATGAATTTCATGAAATAATTAAAAAAAAATTACGTGGGCTTCGCCCAATTTTTGAGTCCAGCCAGGTACAACTAGGCAGCTGGGGATTGGAATCCACAGTGCAGGGTGCCCAAGCTTTCTGGGCACCCCCGCCGTGAATTGCAGTCCGCAGCCACCCCAGAAAATGGCGCTTTCATAGAAGCGCCATCTTCTGGCGCTGTATCCAACTCTTCCAGCTGCCCTGGTGACGGGTGGCTCGCTGGGTAATAATGGAGTTATGGCTAGCTGTATATTATCAGCTGGCCCTAAGCCCGAAATTCATGGTGTCACGCCAATATTAGACATGGCCACCATGAATGTCTAGTAAAGATGAAAAAAAAAAAAAAACACAACACACAGAAAAATATTTTTATTAGAAATAAAACACAACACCATTAGTGACTCCATCTTTATTGAAATTAAAGAACCCCCCCTTCCCAGTAATCCTGGGTCAAGGGTCCCGCGCCGTCCAATCCGGATCCAATATCATCTGATCGGTTTGCTAGAAGGCAAAGCGATCAGATGATGTCAGGATCAAGGATGTAAATCACATGTCACAGCAGCTGATTGTATAAAAGCTGTTTATACAATCAGCAGATGCATCAGTGCAAAAACAAACAAAAAAAAAAACAAAACTCACTTATGTGCTGATTACCGGCAGCTCCTGGAGCGGAGTTTGATCCCGTCCGATCGCTGCAGGAGCTGCCGGTAATCAGGGATGAAGTCTCCTAATGGCATCAGCTGACAGGTTAAGCCGGCCGAGTGCCGGCGTCACCGCGAGACTTACGATCAGCTGATGCGTCAGGTGATCCATCACCAGTTCTTACAGCTATCGGAGGTGTCCCGGCCGTCTGCACACAGCCGGAGCGGCGGTACCGGGAGAGGAGCTGGGAGCGGACATGGCACCGGGAGTCTACAGACAGGTGAGTGACATTTTTATTTTTATTTTTTTTTTTTTAACTGTTCACTTTTGATTTCGCAGCTGCCTCCACCTCCCGCCCAGACATGGCGCCGCACAGGAGCTGACATGCACAGGACCGGAGGTGGACGCAGTGGTGACGGTACCGGGAGGATTCACACTTCTGTGTTTACTGACAGAAGGAATCCTCTTCCTGTACACGTCACTTTACTGCCCACCCCTTGCGTTTATAGTTGCATTTTTAGTCATAGAAACGCAATATAACGGAGCTATATTTGCAATTTGCTGTTTTCATTGCGTTTTTGAACATCTCATTGAACTCTATGGGTGGAAAACGCAGTGAAAAACGCAAAAATAATTGACATGCTGCGTTTTTGTGGGCACCACAAAAAAGCAGCTAAAAAAAACGCTGTGTGCAGACAGCAAAAATGAAAACTCATAGACTTTGCTGGGGAAGCAAAGTCATGCAGTTTTCTGAGCAAAAACGCACCTGACAAAATGCCGCGAAAAACGCACTGTGTGAACTTGCAATAAGTGTTCTGAGACTGCCTAGTCCCTGCACATTAAATCCCCCTGCTGGGAGGAAATTAACTTGAATCCTCCCGCCAGCATGCAGGTTTCAGTCACTGCTCTGTGTATGAAGAACGTCGGCTGTAACTGCACCCTTTGCACTGACTGACAGCCGCTCATCATTATAACAGGCTGTTGGTCAGTGCTGGGACTGCGGTTACTTCTGCCACTGTCCATACACAGAGCAGTGACTGAACCAGCGACACCCACATGACTGAACTCCGATTGCTGCTGGGAGGGTTAAAGTTAATTTCCTCCCAGCAGCTGGATTTAATGTGCAGGTTCAGAATACTATTAACCCAATATCTACAGGTTAATAGTATTTTTTCCATGTGACAAGTTCTGAAATAATGGAACGGTGTGTACCCTTTTATAGCCACTGTACATCACCGGGCTCTGTGGCTTATCGCGTGGTGAGCCTGTGCTGTAGGAACAGTCATTTCTTTGGAAACTTTAGCGGTTGGAATTTGTGTGTAATGCTATCTATTCTTCTGATTCCTCTTTTCTTAGTAGGTTATTTCCCAGGTCCAGGATTGTTCAGTTTCTGTGTACATTATCAGCTGACTAGGGAATGTCCAGGATTAGATTTTCATTTTTCCTTTTATTATATGCAATAATGTTGTTTATGGGTTCTGAATGAAAAATGCAGTTTATTCTGTGTAATTGTCAGTCATTTAGTCCCGTCCCCCACAATTGCAAAACAAAAAAATCCCAAAAAACTTTAATTTATTAAATTATGGACCGCACCATTATTACTGGCACTCTGATGGTGGAGCCAGCACCCATTTAGCTTATGTATAAATGGCTTCCCTATTAGGCCCGCAGATCTTTTTGAGTTTTTTTCCGAGACCAGGGTTAGGGTGGAAACACATCTATGCGAGTAAAATCGGTCCGACTGGGCTGAAAAATACTCGGCTGATTTTAGTTCACGTTAGGTGCGAGTGCAACGCAAGTGCGATGCTTTTTGCTCGCGTGTGTGTTGCGATTGCGATGCTAGTTTCATGCAACATCTTAATTAGATAAAAGCTATTACACATGTGTCATTTAATTAACCTATGGGAATTTGCTGTCACATTCATCTAATGAGCAAAGTTACTGCCACACTCGCAAATGTGAACGCTGGTGCGCGTGTGTGATGCTACTTTTAATCCCCTTCCATAGGAAATCATTGGGACAAATGGTGCGAGAAACTCGCAAAAAAGCAGCATGCTGCGATTTTTTTTCTCGGTCCGATTTGGACTGAGAAAAAAATCGCAGATGAGAGCTGAATCATTAACTAACATGTGTCCGATTTCAATGCGAGTTTTTCTCGCATTGCTCTACTGCGAGAAACTCGCAAGTGAGAAGCAGCCCTTAGGCAGAGTTTGGGCAATGAGCCACATTCGGCTCTCTGGCTGGTCCAGTCCATTGACCGGGAAAGACTAAGGGCTGAAAACACTGGCCAGCAGGCCGCAACATGCTCTCCGCACGGATATTGATGTCACTGCTATCTGCAGGATCGGGCCACGGTCTTTGTCCACCATCAATCAGCATGTGGCACAGCAGATATAACACCATAATGTGTGAAGGGTACCCCATGGAATGCCAGTGACCAGGGAAGATCATCAGGGGAACAGGTGTGTGTGTCTGTGTGTGTCTGTGTGTGTCTGTGTGTGTCTGTGTGTGTCTGTGTGTGTCTGTGTGTGTCTGTGTGTGTCTGTGTGTGTCTGTGTGTGTCTGTGTGTGTCTGTGTGTGTCTGTGTGTGTCTGTGTGTGTCTGTGTGTGTCTGTGTGTGTCTGTGTGTGTCTGTGTGTGTCTGTGTGTGTCTGTGTGTGTCTGTGTGTGTCTGTGTGTGTCTGTGTGTGTCTGTGTGTGTCTGTGTGTGTCTGTGTGTGTCTGTGTGTGTCTGTGTGTGTCTGTGTGTGTCTGTGTGTGTCTGTGTGTCTGTGTGTCTGTCTGTGTGTCTGTCTGTGTGTCTGTCTGTGTGTGTCTGTCTGTGTGTGTCTGTCTGTGTGTGTCTGTCTGTGTGTGTGTCTGTGTGTGTCTGTCTGTGTGTGTCTGTCTGTGTGTGTCTGTCTGTGTGTGTCTGTGTGTGTCTGTGTGTGTCTGTGTGTGTCTGTGTGTGTCTGTGTGTGTCTGTGTGTGTGTGTGTGTGTGTGTGTCTGTGTGTGTCTGTGTGTGTCTGTGTGTGTGTGTCTGTCTGTGTGTGTCTGTCTGTGTGTGTGTGTGTTTTGTTTTCTCCCTCCTTTAAGGGATGTTTATATGTATGTATGAGGCTATGTGGAGGCTCGGACTGTATATAGAGGGGAGTCTTCAGAATTAACTTCAGCCTATTGGTTCGGCCCTCCACCAGTCAGTCTCTTATGTGTCCCATCAGGAAATTTAATTGCCCACCCCAGTCCTAGACCACTCTTAAAATATACAGTGGGTACGGAAAGTATTCAGACCCCTTTAAATTTTTCACTCTTTCATTGCAGCCATTCGGTGAATTCAAAAAAGTTATTTTATTTTTTTTTTCTTCTTCTCAATGTACACTCTGCACCCCTTCTCGACAGAAAAAAAACATGTGTAGAGATTTTTGCAAATTTATTAAAGGAAAACTGAAATATCACATGGTCATAAGTATTCAGACAGAAGCTTCTCCTCAGTGTAAGAAATTAAAGCCCTCATAGAGTTAGCAAAAAAAATCACATGAAGGACTCCCAGACTATAAGAAATAAGAGTCTCTTGTCTGATGAGACGAAGATAGAACTTTTTGGTGATAATTCTAAGCGGTATGTGTGGAGAAAACCAGGTACTGCTCATCACCTGCCCAATACAATCCCAACAGTGAAACATGGTGGTGGCAGCATCATGCTATGGGGATGTTTTTCAGCTGCAGGGACAGGACGATTGATTGCAATTGAAGGAAAGATGAATGTGGCCAAGTACAGAGATATCTTGGAAGAAAACTCTTCCAGAGTGCTCTGGACCTCAGACTTTTCCCCGAAGGTTCACCTTCCAACAAAACAATGACCCTAAGCACACACCTAAAATAACAAAGGAGTGGCTTGATAACAACTCTGTGACCATTCTTGACTTGCCCTGACCTAAACCCAATTGAGCATCTCTAGAGAGACCTGAAAATGGCTGTCCACCAACGTTCACCATCCAACCTGACGGAACTGGAGAGTATCTGCAAGGAAGAATGGTAGAGGATCCCCAAATCCAGGTGTGAAAAACTTGTTGCATCATTCCCAAGAAGACTCATGGCTATACTACCTCAAAAGGTGCTTCTACTCAATACTGAGCAAAGGAGCTGAATATTTGTGATATTTCATTTCTTCTTGTTTAATGAATTAGCAAAAACGTCTACATTTCTGTTTTTGTTCTGACAAGATGTGGTGCAGAGTGTACATTAATGAGAAAAAAATGAACTTTTTAGAATTTACCAAATGGCTGCAATGAAACAGAGTGACACATTTAAAGGGGTCAGAATACTTTCCGCACCCGCTGTATGTAAACCTATGGTGTGTGGTTTTTGTTTTTTTTTTTTGTTTTTAAATTAAACATCGCAAAACCCATTGTATGCTGGACACTTTCACTTTATACCATGTCATGGTTGACTTGCAAAAAAACGTTTTTGAAAAGTTGTGTATATTTATTTATTTTTTTTATTTGTCTGATCCAACCAGAATGTGCAGGTTGCGTTGATACATGTGGAAAGATGTGACCTAATAATGCTGTCCTGCCCAAACAGGCTACGAGTAACACTGCGATGGGATCTAATTAAATCTCATTTGACTTTCATTAGGGAGTGAAAGCAACACGAGCGTTCTACACTCCTGTAACCGCACTGTACACAAGAGCATTTCCCTGTGTGTATACAGTGTTACTTTATTTTTCAGGTAGCAAAAGAGAAGTGTAACTCCATTTTTAGTGTGACTGCCTTTGCCTTCAGAAATGCCTGTTTTTCTAGGTACACTTAGGCCCCATTCACACTTCAATGTGTTTTTAAACAAGTACAGTGGAACCTTGGATTAAGAGTAACTTGGTTTGAGAGCGTTTTGCAAGACAAGCAAAGCTTTTTACAAATGTGTAACTTGGTTTAAGAGCAATGATTTGTAATAAGAGGAGATTCCCACTGAGCACACTTCCGGGTCCGTCCTTTCACCACGTTCTGACCCGCTCTGGAGGTAACTTTCTGTTCATATGTGCTGTACACAGTATACCATTGTACAGTGTATACTATATTGCATATCTATCACTTTGCATTTGTGGATATATTATTGTACTTATTGATAACCAGTACAGCACATTGTTATACTGTACCTCCCGCACACCAACAATTCTATTGTAAGCTAAAGTGCAGTTTAATTTACTTTATATTATATTTATATATATTTATATTTATAATTTTTTTCTTTTTTTTTTTTTTTTTTACTTTTTATGTTCTGCTAATTTGCTTTAAATGGTTTATCCATGGATGAATACTACGGAGCTGTGGAGGGGAAAGGTCTCTCTTCGTTCCATGTGATGTATATTTTTCTTTTCCCTCGAATTGTAAAAAAACAAAAACCTGTCACTCTTGTCGGTGGATATATGTTCATTATTCAGCCGCAATAACCATTAAACTGTTTTCCTAAGAGGAATAGATTGACTTTGAAGCATTGTAATCCATGCCAAAAGAAACATACATGGAAAGCAAAATAAGAGATTAATAGTGGTCTTAACCCCTTAGCGACCCGCCCATATTTTTCAATTCTGACTAGTGCCACCGTATGGCTGTAATGCTGGAAGACTAGATCTCATTTTTTTTTTTTTGTGACACATTTTAAGAATGGTAAATTTAGGTTGATATCTTTTACGTTCATAAAAATATCAGAAATTTTACTTTTTCATTTGTTGTGGGTTTTTTTTTCTTTTTTTTTTTTTTTTTTGTTTTTTTTTTTTGCAACCTTCAAACTTTGAATATTGCTTTAATCTTGGAAACTTAAACTTTACCTCTTTTTCTTTACATCAGCACCGTTTGTAAAATGCTTATTTATGTTCGAAGGTTTAAAAGTGGACCTGCAAAAAAGATGAGGCCTGTAATTGACATAATAGGTAGATCACAACTATGAGAGAAAAAATGAGAAAGCAAATCCAGAAAATCACCACATCTGATTCGGCAAGATTTTTATTTTTGCAAATTATGGTGGAAAATAAGTATTTGGTCATTACAAACATGCAAGATTTCTGGCTCTCACAGACCTGTAACTTCTTATTTAAGAGTCTTCTCTTTCCTCCACTCATTATCTGTAGTAATGGCACCTGCTTGAACTTATCAGTATAAAAGATACCTGTCTACAACCTCAAACAGTCACACTCCAAACTCCACTATGGTGCAGACCAAAGAGCTGTTGAAAGACACCAGAAACAAAATTATAGCCCTGTACCAGGCTGGGAAGACTGAACCTGCAATTGGCAAACAGCTTGGAGTGATGAAATCAGCTGTGGAAGCAATAATAAGAAAATGGAAGACATATGTCTCTCGATCTGGGGCTCCACGCAAGATCTCACCCCATGGGGTCAAAATGATCACAAGAACAGTGAGCAAAAATATCAGCACCACACGGGGGGAACCTAGTGAATGACCTGCATAGAGCTGGGATCACCGTAACAAAGGCTACCATCAGTAACACACCATTCCACCATAGACTCAGTTCCTGCAGTGCCAGACGTGTTCCCCTGCTTTAGTACATGTCGGGGCCCATCTGAAGTTTGCTAGCGAACATTTGGATTATCCAGAAGAGTATTGGGAGAATGTCATATGGTCTGATGAAACCAAAATAGAACTGTTTGGTAGAAACACAACTCGTCATGTTTGGAGGAGACAGAATGCTGAGTTGCATCCAAAGAACACCATACCTACTATGAAGCATGGGGGTGGCAACATCATGCTTTAGGGCTGTTTCTCTGCAAAGGGACGACTGATCCGTGTACATGAAATAGCGAATGGGCCCATGTATCGTGAGATTTTGAGTTCAAACCTCCTTCCATTAGCAAGGGCATTGAAGATGAAACGTGGCTGTTTCTTTCAGCATAATGATCCCGAGCACACCGCCAGGGCAACAAAGGAGTGGCTTCGTAAGAAGCATATGAAGGTCCTGGAGTGGCCTAGCCAGTCTCCAGATCTCAACCCCATAGAACTTCTTTGGAGGACCCAAAACATCACTCCTCTAGAGGAGATCTGCATGGAGGAATGGACCACCAAAGGATATATAACAAAACAGTGAGATTAACTTTTGTCATATATATATATATATATATATATATATATATATATATATATATATATATATATATATATATATATATATATATATATATAATTATAATATTTTCTAGTTTACAGGTCCCCCAACATTATACCATTTTAGAAGCCGCATATTCACAACTGCTGTCGGGTAGTTTATAAACCCATCCGGTGCTTTTCAGGATTTGATGTATGGCATGATAGCAACATTTAGATTGAAAAAATATTTTGTCTAACAGGTCACTATTAGTGATGAGCAAGCGCTACTATGCTTGACTGCTCAGTACTCTTAATAACCAGTTAATGCTCGGACAGATGCGACTCAAGTGCCCGAGTATAATGGAAGTTAAAGGGGGACTCTAGCACTTTTCCAGGAAATCTGCCAAAAAAATCTTCAAGCCACCCCATTGACTTCCGATATCCTCAGTACTTGCGCCGCACCCATCTGAGCATCCAGCTACTGGTTACGAGTACTGAGCACTCGAGCTTGGTAGTGCTCAATCATCACTAGTCACTATCTGGCATAATCTAAGGCCATTATTTGGCCAGACGTATGGGCCTTATTTTGCGCATTTGTGGCCTTTACTAACAGGACAGGACTCACAAAATTCTCTAGGGTTTACATTAGCCACGCCCATTTGGTAAAGACCATAATTAATGGCACTAAATAAAAAGGCCTATACCTCTGGGAATGTGTGGAGAATTTTAAAAACCTCACACAAAATGGAACACTTGGGAGCTGCAGGAATAAAGAGCAAAAACTGCTCCTATGATCTGATCACTGGTTTTCTTTAAGATCTGTTTCTGAAGGGCCAACTTTGGCTTGCTTATAGCACACTGATTCACGATCTACAAGTCATCTGGTGCTTGGGTACAGGCTGCTACAAACTTGTGAATAGAGTGATTGTTATTACCATCATTCTGCCCCCTTTCAGCTTCATGTTTTCCGCAGTATATCCCTTTACTCGTAGTGTTGTACTGCTGGTAACTATTTCACTCCTCTGCATCAAATTTGCTGAGTGTTGACTACAAGATAACATGTGATCTTTGAGTTGCTGAATCCAAAAATCACATCCATTTCCTCCAGTCACATTTTTTTTATTCTTGCAAAACACTGTTTACTAAGGAACTCTTTCAGTAGTAAAATATTTTATGTATCCTTTTAATTATATTTAGATAATGCTGAATATGGAATCGATATAACTAATGGGAAGACTGCTTAGTAGTCAGCTAAAAACTGCTGACCCCAGAATGGTATGGTTATATAAGCAGTGTGAAAACTGATAGCAGTATTGTCATTCAAGAGGCTTACAAGCTGCAGCAAATTTACCTGTGTTAAAAAGGTTTTTGTTGAATGTCACCCAATGCTCAGTTTGTGGATGGTGCATGAATGGTCCTGATATATTGTTACATTTGTGGGTGTTGTAAAACACCCAAACAAAAGACAAATATGTGACTTTATGTAAAGCTTATGCTTATTTGAGGGTTAGACTGGAAAAATCTTGGGCTCCACATAAATTGTATGGGACAAGCATTGAAAATCTAAAACGGTGGACTAAGGGTCAGAGAAAGTGTCAGCTTTGGCGTTCTAATGGTATGAGAGCCTCCAAGCAATGTTGATAACTGTTACTTCTGCATAGTAAATATTACAGGTGTGAACACTCACTGTAATAAATCCACAGTGGTCGCTAAGGCTAGCCATGTACCTTAAATGGTAGTCGGGCTAACAATACTTCAGCCGATAATTCAGCTGACAACCCTCTCTGCCAGTGATTCCATACACAGGACCGTTGGCTCGGACCAACACTCCTATATTCTGTTCTTTTATTAGAAAGCTGCCAACTAAGGCTGCTTTCACACATCCGGCTTGAGCTATGCGGCTCAATCCGGCTGTGCAAGCTATGCAACGGATGCGGTGAACACACCGCATCCTTTGCATAAGTTTTTCCTTTGTGGCCAGTCCGGTTTTTGCCGCTTGCGGCATGCTACTGAGCGCGATGCGTTTTTTTTGTCGCACAAAAAAACGTGCCAGGCAACGTTCCATCCGGCCGCCGCATCGGCTAAATCTGCCGCATGCGGCAAAAACCGGATGGAACGCAAGGCCTTGCGGCACAATGCGGCACTAATTAAAGTCTATGCAGAAAAAACGCAACCGGCAGCAAAAAAAAAACGGTTGCGATTTTCCTGCAAAGTGCCGGATTGTGCCGCATTGCAGAAACTGGAGGTGTGAAAGCAGCCTAACAGCTTATCTTAGGGAGAATAATGCGATCGACCTCTCTCCTGACCAGCAGTTGGCCGTCATCTACATTAGTCTGCCGAATGTGTTGATCTAGGCAGATTCGGCCAACACTAGGCTGTGTATGAGGGCATTAAGACGTTTGATAGAGGAAGGGGGCTTCATTTCTCATCTTAGAATGTGGCTATGAAATATAAATTAAAATATAAAGGTTCCCATGTTATGAAGCCTTATAATAAGCCACAAGCTAAAGCAAGCACCCTCTTTGCTGTATAAACCTTCTACCCTTTTATTAAAACGGTTATCTGCCCCCCCCTTCCAATTTTCACTATTGGGCTACATTGGGGCAGGTGAGTAAATAGCAACTACCTACCTGCCCTGCTGTCAGCCCCTCTCCCCGGCTCAGTGAGGTCATATGACTGCTCCTGCTGGAATTTTTCTGCTTCCTGTGATGTCACGACTACAGGGGCAGCAGCTTATGCCCGTCTTGTAGACTGGCACCACAGCCAGTGTCATGTAGCCGCTCTGCTGGGCAGGTACAGTGTGACGCAGCCCCCGCCCCCCTCATACTTCCTCCCCCTGCCCCCCTCATACTTCCCCCCCCCCCCCCCGCATCCCCCCCCCGCCACCCCCTCATCCTTCCTTCCCCCTCCCACCCCCTCATCCTTCCCCCCCCCCTCCCACCCCCTCATCCTTCCCCCCCCCCCTCCCACCCCCTCATCCTTAATCTACCCCACCCACCCCCCGCCCCGCCCCCCACATTCTTTCCCGCTCCCCGGCCCCCAGTGCACTGCTATTGTCCACTATATGTCCAGGGGTCCTGGACAAACGGGTGGGCTCACTCGCTGTCGGGGACACGGTCAGTTCTGTTTGCCCGACTGTATGCTTTAGGATGTATGGGGCCCGGGTACCAGCGGTGTCAGCGATGATGCTGCTCTTATCACAGCGCAGGGGGACAAGAGAGCATGGGGTGAGGGACGGGGAGGGATGAGAAGAGAGTGCACGAAGGGATCGTGCTGGGCAGAATAGTTACAGCCAATGAGTGTGCAGGGGGGGCGGGGCTAGACACTGAGGTCAGGCGGTGCCAGCTCTGACTAAAGTTTGGCAGTCAAGCATGTCATGTTTGCTTGAGCTGCAGGTAAATAAAGTGTGTGCAGAGAATAAAGGGATAATTCAAGAGAAACAAAAATGTTGGCGTTTGTCGGACAGCTCCTTTAAAAATCAGGTCTCCATGCACAGAGTAGCTGCTGAGCCTATGATAGGCTTGAGTTTATAGACAGGAGGCGTGTCTTAGACTACCGCAGATACTCCATAGGTACTGTCTATGCAATAGTCACAGATCACAGCTCTTCTGTATTGACTTGAAGTAAAAAGCACCCAATAAAGAAGACTTCAAAAATAAAACCATGCATGAGTGGACTTCATCAGGGTCTGTCCAGCTAGCCAGTACATCTAAATGGTGGTGTACCCTATTGGTTGGGCCCATTTACAACCACTAGTTTGTGCTTTTTTCCTGGCGAATTACCATTTGGGATCTTCTCTTCCACCAGTCATGGTCATCATAGCTTCTCGTTTTATCTCCTTGTGTTCCACATACAATGGTTTCTGTATTTTATTGCAAAATTGTTTGCCACATGAAATGTTAATATTGTACCCTCCATTGTCAGATATAATTGTAATCTTTTTGCTCTCCCCACCATAGATGCTGCAGGATTGTCCCAAGGCGCGGAGGGAAGTGGAGCTGCACTGGAGGGCGTCCCAGTGTTCACACATTGTAAAAATTATTGACGTGTATGAGAACCTGTACCAGTCCCGAAAATGTCTACTTATTATAATGGAGTGGTGAGTGTGTCTTGGTTATTGTTTTTTTTTTTTTCTCTTTCTTCGTGCAACATATTGCACACAAGTGTACACAAAAGAGAGAATGGGAAGGAGAAAAAAATGAGGCAAATGATGCAGAGCAAAAAAGAGTATAGTCCTGGGAGCATGGGCTCCAGCAAAATGTCAGGAAAGCAAATTCCCCATCTATATTTAGGTCTAACCAGTGTATCTTAACTTATATGTGGCCAGTCTTCTCTTATAGATGACAACGGCACTAAACAACTATCGGTAAACATTTATTGATCCGCTTCGTTTCATCACTGCTCTTCAGTTGCACCTTGTTGACCTGTAATAAATTGTTCTGTTTAGACTCTTAGCGATTAGGATGTGGTTGGAGACTTGCTGAGGGATTATGGGGTAGTTATAAAGGTTTCGCCAAGCTAGAGCTTCTTCAAAGAGTATTGTAGGGCTGCCCAGCTTATGTAATCAAACGTTGGGCAGCATGGTGGCTGTGGTTAGCATTGTTACTTTGCAGCTCTGAGGTCCCAGGTTCCAATCCCACAAAGGACGACAAACTCATTTGTAGATGTGTGTTTGGTGTGTGGGAGAAAACCTACACAAAGACCTACTTATGGGGGGAATTTAGATTGTAAGCTTTAATGGGGACCGATAAGAATGTCTGTCTGTCTGTCAAGCTCTGCAAAATATGATGGCCCTATATAGACAACTATAATATAAGTTGGTTTGGCATTCAAAGAAACCCATTTTAATAAGCAAGTATTTCTCCACCGAGGATGTAAGATTAGATCTAGGGTTCTAGCCTCTTTTCCCACAATAAAGCCAGCATGACTCATATGTATGTGCTAATTAATGTTTGGGGTTTTTTTTTGTTTTTTTTCTAATTAACTTTCTGGTCTTGGCATTCTTGGGTGTGGATTATATGCATTTTTGATGTATTATTGCTGCGTAAATGCACTTAAAATGTGTGCATTTTTTATTTCTTTACCTGCTTATTTTCCGCAACTAATATAAGTCTATGGGGAAATTCTGCACAGAAAACGGCATATCCACAAGAGAAATGAACATGTTGTGGATTGGATAAATGCACCGCAGCCCTCTGAATGGAGGGGAGCTAGCGCATGCACACCCACCACTCCAGCCATTGTTAATGGGACTGCCGCAGATAACTGAGCACTGCGGCTTGTTACAACCACTTGATTGAGACCCTTTCATGTAAATTATAATGCTAATAATTTGCCGATTTTATAGAGTTAATCTGCAGGTTACTAGCCTTCTTAACAGTGCGGCTGCTCTTCTGCCAGGATAAAAGGAGCTTAATTCCTTTTCGCAGACTTGGGCTTTCAGTCATAGTGGTGGGTCATGGTGGTCTCGGTGACCACTGTGTGCATACTGAGCAGCAGCTCCAACTGTCCCCCCCACATTGACTGACAGCCGGTTCTGAACTTGTACAATGCTGAGCAATGGCCGTACAGCATCAGAATGCCTTATTCTGCCTTATTACGTGCAGGTTTCCTTTAACATTTAATATCTAATTTAGAAAAGCTGTGTTAATGCTGCTGTGGTGGATCACGAATCGTTGGAGCCAACTGAGGAGCATACTTGGTATATGCAATGTATAGGAATGTATCATACCCTTAGGCTGACATTGTGACATGCTTATTCACTGAGAGAAGAGGTCAGATACTCCAATCTCACACTAGGTGCACTGACTTCTGAACACTTCAGTGTCTTGAGATACTTGATTGCATGAAATCTTAACCACACATTTTAAGCTAAAGCATAGGTAATTTTCTTTCCTTTAGAGGGGTTATCCAATACCAGAGCTGATTTGATAAATCTTGCTATTACGTGCCTCTTTAAACATCCATGATGCTATTTTAGCAGTATTACCTTTTATCATGCTCTAGCACTGCATTCTCATTGCTTTATACAGCTCTGATGGAGTTAAAGGGAACCAATCACCAGGATTTTTGTATATAAGCTAAAGCCAGTGCTATACTGGCACTATCAGGCTGATTCTAAACATACATGTAGTGGTCAGCTCGGATGTTTAGGTTTTGAAATCCAAGAAAGTGAAGTTTATAAAATTAGCTGCTTACTGAGTGACAGCAGCTGAGGATCAGATATGTTCATAGTTATCCCCTCACCCTGTTAGAATTAGCATAGGTTTTATACAATTGATTAATAGTTTGACTTGCAGGACCTGTGTGAGGTCATACCCATGTGACCAGAAGGGGTGAGGCCTCAGTCAACAGAAAAATGTTGCATCCCGATATCGGCTTTGTTGTCTGAGGTCCCGCCCCTTCTTGTCACATGGGTATGACCTCACAGGTCCTGCAAGAGACACTGAATCGTTTGTATAATACTTATGCTAATTGTAACAAACTATTCACTGTCTCTTGCAGGACCTGTGAGGTCATACCCATGTGACCAGAAGGGGCGGGGCCTCAGCGAACAAAGCTGATATCTGGATGCAACATTTTTCTGTTGACTGACGCCTCGCCCCTTCTGGTCACATGAGTATGACCTCGCACAGGTCCTGCAAGTCAAACTATTAATCAATTGTATAAAACTTATGCTAATTGTAACAGGGTGAGGAGATAACTATGAATATATTATCTGTCCTCAGCTGCAGTCACTCAACAAGCAGCTAATTTTATAAACTTCACTTTCTTGGATTTCAAAACCTAAAGATCAGAGCTGACCACTACATGTATGTATAGAATCTGCCTGATAGTGCCAGTTCAGTACTGGCTTTAGTCATATACGAACATCCTGGTGAGTAAAGGGAACCAATCAACAACTTCCTCTCTCTTCCTGTATTCTAGTACTACAAGTTCCATCATGCATTGCAGTAGCACTTAACACACCCACTAAAAACTCCACCCAAACCCCTTTCCCCTCCATCTTAATGTATGCATCTTGCATATAGCACATGTATGCAGGAAAACAAATGTTTATGTAAACACCGCAACATCCCGGACAGCACACACTACACATCTGATACACACCATGACACTGCTTTATGTAGCAGTGAGTACAAAAATAAAATTAATGCAGGAGTGCTCGTGTTTCTTATACTTTTTTTTTTTTTTTTCTCTTTTCGGATTGCTCTACTACTGGTTTTGACACATTTACTCAGTGTGGACGGGGCTTACAGGATTTTCCACCTTCATCACTTGGCTTTTGTGTGTAATAACAGGCAGCCTTACTCCCTGCTTGTCCCCTCCTGCCCCATCTTCACTATATGGACAATAGTCGTGATGTGACTACACCACGCCACTGTTGCAGCCATAGTCATTACGTAACAATTGCAGCCATGTGATCAAAGGCTGAAGATAGACCTACAGCGGCAGGGTGTAAATAATGCTAATTTTATTTATTTTTATTTTTTTACACATTACCAGCTATGGATTAATAGTGTTTTTAAAAGAGAAATGTCACTTTGAAGGCTTTTTATCAACACTTTGTAAAATTCCTATTCTTTAATGTATTTTATGTGTTCACTTGTATTATGACTGGGGCTTAGGGAAGTATTTGTGTATAGCGATCACTGGTAATTTTGATCTGATGACAGCTGCCCCTTCCCTTGCTGGTGGAATCTCATCACATCACCCTTGTCATTAGAAAGAAGAACCTTTCGGTCTCTGTTGGTATAAATATACAGTATATCACAATGTGAGGGGTGTAAATATTTTATCTTTTCATGGGATAACACTGAAGATGACACTTTTATACAATGTAGTCAGTGTACAGTTTGTATAACTGTAAATTTGTTGTGCGCGCTAACTCAACACACAGCCCTTATTGATGTAAAAACACTGGCAACAAAAGTGAGTACACTCTTAAATAAATATGGCCAAATTGTGCCCAATTATCCATTTTCCCTCCCCGATGTCATGTGACTCATTAGCATTACAAGGTTTCAGGTGTGAATGGGGAGCAGGAGCATTAACATCAAATTTATTGCTCACACACTTACTGGTCACTGGAAGTTCATGGCACCTTATGACAAAACATTCTCTGAGGATCTGAAAAAAAGAATTATTGCTCTAATAAAGATGGCCTTGGCTAGAAGAAGATTGCTAACAACCTGAGTGAGCTGCAGCACGTTGGCCAAGACCATACAGCAGTTTAACAAGACAGGGTCTGCTCAGTCATATCCAGAGGTTGTCTTTTCAAAATAGATCAGTGCTTATGGCATTGCTGCAGTTGTTACAAGGGGTGGCGGGTCAGCCTGCCAGTGCTTAGACCATGCACCACACATTGCATCAAATTGGTCTGCATGGCTGTCAACCCAGAAGGAAGCCTGTCCTAAAGATGCACAAAAAAGCCTGTACACCATTTGCTGAAGATAAGCAGACTAAGGACATGGATTACTGGAATCTTGTCCTGTGCTCTGATGAGACCAAGACAAACTTATTTGTTTCAGATGGTGCCAAGCGTGTGTGGTGGCAACCAGGTGAGGAATTCAAAGAAAAGTGTGTCTTGCCTACAGTCAAGCATGATGGTGGGAGTGTCCTGGTTTGGGGCTGTATAAGTGCTGCCGGCTGTGGGGAGCTACAGTTCATTGATGGAACCATGATTGCCGACATTTACTATGATATACTGAAGCAGAGCATGATCCCCCGCCCTTCAGAAACAGGGCCGCAGGGCAGTATTCCAACATAGCGACCCCAAACACACCACCAAGATGACCCCTGCCTTGCTAAACAAACTGAGGGTATAGGTGTTGGTCTGGACAAGCATGTCTCCAAACCTAGAGTGAGGTGTAAGGTCTCCGCTAAGATCCTCCAGCTCCGTGATGTCGTTGTGGAAGAGGAGCCAGTGGCTCCTGTGAAGCTCTAGTGAAGGCCATGTCCAAGAGAGTAAGGCAAGGTTTGAAAATAATGGTGGCCACACAAAATTTACACTTTGGGCACAATGTGGCCCTTTTCACTTAGGGGTGTACTCACTTTTTGTTGCCAGTGGTTTAGACATTAATGGTTGTGTGAGTTATTTAGATGGCACACCAAATTTACACTGTTATACAAGCTGTACACTGACTACTTTATATTGTATCACAGTGTCATATCTTCAGTGTTATCGCATGAAAGGATGTAATATAAAATATTTACAAAAAATGAGGGGTGTACTCACTTTTGTGATATACTTTAAATGTGTAGTGTATTCTAGATGTTTAAGTAATATTTTCATGTAATTTGTATCCGGTGATCAGCATTGTCTATTGGTGTAGTGTTTTGTCTTTAACATCACATATCTGTCTCTTAGTTTGGATGGTGGTGAGCTCTTCAGTCGAATCCAAGATCGAGGTGACCAAGCTTTCACTGAGAAAGGTATGTGCGCCGTCAAAAAAAGAAAAACAAGTACAAATAATCGTGTTCCGGAGTCTGTGTACAGTACTGAAGTCTAGTCTTTCTGTGAGCCTACAGAATATGCTCTAGTTTTTCCTGTGCCCTGAGTTTTTTGGGATGGAAAGTGGCTACATAAGGCCCTCCTTTTATATAGGCCGTCAATCGGGCCGATGTGCACGGCACTGGTCTGTCTAAATCTGGCGCCCAGCTCATTAGTGGTTTGGGCATCTATATTATGCAAGCGTTCAAATTGTTTGTCAGCTGCACATTTTCCTGTGTAATCGTGATATTTTTCTGGCAATTTTAAATTGTGAATGACTCGTTCAATCACATACCATGCCCATGATTACGCCTTGTGAATGGAGATAATCAGGCGCAGGTTTAGTTGCTGTATTGCCAGATTTATTGCCGAAAATGAGAATCTATGTGTAAAAGCGCCCTTAGGCTCAGTTTGCCTTGTCTCATGACTCCGGGAGCTTTTCTTCCCCCTGAATGAGCCATTGAGTACAATGCAAAAAAACGTGTAAAGTATGCAACCTGGATATGTTGTCTGCCTAATAATAGACTCCACTTAAATAAGGCCAAGTGGTGGCCAAGTGGTAGCCAAGTTGCATAGTGTAGACCCAGCTTGCCTCAATGTACTCAAAGGCCGAGTCGGGGGCACGTTGTAGATCTGACAGCTGGTAAGAGCCAAAGAGCCCCCCACTAACTTTTACAAGGGCTGTCCGATTTTGTGTGTGTGTATGATATATATTTGTGTGTGTGTGTGTGTGTGTGTTATTACGATACACACACACACACATATATACACACACACACACACACACACACATACTCGTTTTTGGTGGTTTAGAGGGACACCTGACTGGAACATGTATTGTGGGGACTACCATTCCCTGCAGTGATATTAACAAGGCAATCATATAGGAATATTTTAGTGCAATGTGTAACCACAGTTATCACTTGAGCTAATCAATATTGCTTAAAATAAGGAACCTGACTTTTACTATCCTTGTGAGGACCGTTTCATGAACAATGACCATCTGAGGACATCTGTAAATACACACATCTCAGGGTTTTAACCACCTGGGGACTAAGATATTTTTCTGCTGTTAGGTCACTAACAATGGCGGTCTATAGGAGAAATTACATTTAAGGCTCGCCCACACAAGCGTATTTGCCCGTCTGTGCAGTGTCCGCAAATAGGGACCAAAGCTTTGGTCCCTAATTGCGGACACTGCACAGACGGGCAAATACATTCGTATGGGAGAGTCCTAACTTGTTGAAAAAAAAATCACCACACCAAGACCATGCTGTTTTTTTAAACAAACTGCCAATTACCCAAGAAATACAAAGTGAGAAAATGCTCCATCTACAATGCTTTTCATTTTGTGGTTATTATACTTTCCCTGTTCAGTGCTAGCCAATCTGTCAGCAGCATTTTTCTGCGAAAAAAAACAGGTATAAACATTTAATCTGTTTGAGAACAAAAATTGTTTGATTTGCCCATAATAACCAATCACAGCTTTGGTATCAACCTCTGATTAGTTGCTATAGGTGATTAAGACAGAGTGATAAGTACAGGCAAATGGATTTTTATAGAAAATGGTGCGTGTAACACCAGCCTTACCAATTTTACCATTGATGTTGCATTCAGGCCCTTAAAGTTCATGTATTATTTCCTTCCCGCAAAATGACCTAACTCTACATTAAAGGGGTATTCTGGGAATACAGAATTCCCAGTACCTGGCAGGACACCTGTAAGGAGAGAAGGGGGACTGGTGCTTATAGTCTCGTCACCGGCGGCCTTCCATGCCATGCAGCAGCCTCCATCACCGGCGCCGCAAAGTCCCAAAGTGTTGGGCCGGCATCTATCGTTCATGTTACCAGCGGCTACTCACGCTTCACTGGTTAGGCTCGATCTGCTTCTGAAGCCTGTGAGTGGCTGGCAATCACGTGTACAATGACGTGGTAACAGACACTTCCGGTTTTTGTAGCGCCGGTGACGGGAGCCCCTGCTCAGGACAAGAGACCGCGGATGATGGTAAGTACCAGTCCGCCTCCTATCCCTACAGGTGTCCTGCCGGCTGACAAGAATTCTCTATTCCCGGAATACTCCTTTAAGTTTTTAAGAGACTAGTTTACAATTGACATATGGTAACATGATTTGGATGAAGTGAGCACAAAAGCAGTACTAATATACAGCTGGGCTATTGCTACAATGGATGGGGTTGGAGCGAACTATGATCCCAGTACTGAAGTTAGACAGTAATACAGTTAGCCCTACAGTGTAGGTAAATTAATAAATAAATGTGACAGACAAATATTGAATGCCAAAGTAACAAATTTATTCAACATTTTATATAAAATACATATGTAAAACAATTGAAGTTGCAGGGTTGAAACAGAGTGGAGTAAGAACAGTTCACAAGTTGTGGAAGGAGGGCGAGTACATTTAAAATTTAAGTTGAAATTAACCCAAAACTATTTAGTCATGTTGACTAAACAACTAGACACAATGTTAGCAATGGTAAAATGCTTTAGAGAAACCGAGAACAAAAATAATTTCATTCTATCTAATACTTACCATTCAATATGTCCAAGTAAAAGCTTATGTAACTGAGCAACATAAGCATACAGCACTATGAAAATAAGTGTGAAAAACAAAACGCACAGTCAAGATTTACAGGTGTGCTATTCATATAATAGGGCCTATTGATATCCCTAGTGTACCATATCAAATCAAGGACAAGCGGCTATATTGCACACTTGCTTGTACTATACCACTTTCAGACATGCAGGTACAAGTCTTTTATCATTAAACCTAAAGGGGTTCTGGAACCAAACAGGTGTACTCGCCTATTGTTGCGCCCCAAGGTCCTGGTCCGGACAGGCATCCTGGCTCTCCAGCACCTCTGTTAGAAACACTCTTATTGACCAACGGCCCCATAGTGTAAAGTGTAGAGCTTCAGAGCAGTTGATAGGCAACACCTAAAAGTTAGCTAGAGTATTACAGGGCGTTGTAAGGCTACGGTCCTCACGTGTATAGAAGCATTAGACCCACAGGAGACCCTTGGTGAAGAGTGATCTTACCTATCTGAGGGGTGATGCGGAGTCACAGCAGCGTGTGCGTGTGGGCAGCAAAGGAGCCCGTGCCTCTTAGGTGCAGCGGGCTCCGGCATCCACGTGGGGTGTACCGTAGCCTTACAACGGTCTGTAATACTCTGGCTAACTTTTAGGTGTTGCCTATCAACTGCTCTGAAACTCTACACTTTACACTATGGGGCCGTTGGTCACATAACCAAAGCACTCTAGGTAAGCTATTTCTCACTATCTTTGAAAACTCATTATTGTACAGGAGTCACTGGGACCTGTTTCTTAACTCTTTCCCCTATATAGAATAATGTAACTGGACATATTATGGTATTATACACTGCTTAAGGTAATAGCCTATGCATATCTGTGTATCAATGGATTTTCTATGACTAATTCAACAAACAAATGATTTATGATGTACTATTATTTTGTGGAGATACGACATATGTACATGTGTGTATATGTGTATATACATAATTGTGTGTTTATGATTCAGAATCAGGATACCCCGGTTTCATTTATAGTATGTACGACATGTAAACTTTTTTATATCTTCTTTTGTGTTTATTAATATTTTAATTGATTATATGTATTTTATCATTCTAGACCCTGCGCATTTTATGTTACGGCTTGACAAAGGGCTTGTAGCCCGGAACGTTGCCACATTACCATGGTCTAGTATTTATTGTTAATAAAAACTTTTCATTTTATATCCGTGTAACAACTGTCATTTTATACCCCTATAGTAAATTCTTGCACTGTGTCGTTCCAAAGTCTGAGCATAAACAGAAAAGTGACTTTTCACTCTGCTTTCCCATAGAGAATAGAATGAAAAGAGTCACTCTTCTTGTGCATCTACTGACTGTGGACTAGCACAGTATGGGAATGGGGGCAAGTATAAAAAATACATCACCGGATTTCCTGTTCCACCTACTATAAGCCCCATGAGTTTGAGGCTCAGAGTAGGGGATAGAACTGTTAGGTTTTAGGTAGAATTAAATTTCTTTTGTTCTTTTCTAGTATGCTAACCTATAATTTAACCAAACTTAAAACCCGGTGCCTGGCTCAAAATGTTGTGTTTATTCTATCGGATTGCGTTTTAGAGCTGTTATGCAGTTCTTTATGTAAAACTTAACAGCAAGCCAGTTTCTGTCTTTCAGTGCAGATGGTTCTGCAGCGATACATGCCACACAGTCATTTTTTCCAGGCACTTTACATTTATGAATAAATTTAATCATATGTTTCTCTATAGCCTTCACTTCCTCCCTGTTCCAAGGTATCTTCTTTACAGGTTTTCGGCCTGAAAAATAAAAAAAATATATATATTTTAAAATACCGGTTTTCATATCAATATATGAGAATTGCATGATATAGTATTCCAATACAACAATATAAAATTTAAAAGAACACATGCCTTCTGATTTCTTTAGTTTATGGTCCTGCCCAAGCTCTGACTCACTTTGGTGCTGAATTTGTTCCAAAGAAGAAAAAGATTATATATATATAAAATGAATACTGTATATACTCGTGTATAAGCCAACCCCCCTGACTTTTAACATAAAAAAGTGGGAAAAAACTTTGACCCTCATATAAGCCGAGGGTGGGAAATACAGCAGCCTGTGCCCCTCTGTAGCCCCCCACTGCTCTTCTGTAACCAATATGTAAGTCCCCTGTACCCTCCTGTAGCCAGCCTGTAGGTACCCTGTGCCCTCCTATGCTGGGTTGGCCAAGAACAAGTCGGCACCGGCAGGGTTAGCCGGGAAATGTAGCAGCCTGTGCCCTTCTGCGCCCTCCTATAGCCAACCTGTAGGTCACCTCCTGTATGCCCTCCTGTAGATACCCTGAGCCCTCCTACAGTCCTCATGTGCTGGATCGGCTGAGAACAAGCCAGCACCAGCAGGGTCTGCCAGGAAATGCAACAGCCTGTCTGTTTTCTGCGCCTACATAGTAAGACAGGACACAAACCTGTAAATAAAGTAAATAAATCATGGCAAATTTACTTTAGCTGCGGGCAGTCCTGCATATACAATAGAACACGGACGGCTGAATAGAAGCGGCCGCGTTCCATTAAAATCGTGGCCACGTTCTATTTATATTCGCCGCTGCAAATACAATAGGGCGCGTCTAGCTCAATAGAACCGGCCATGTTCTATTTACATTCGCTGTGCAGCGAACAATAGCAGCTGTACAGCAAATGTAAATGCCTTGTGTGGCATGGCGCACCAGCGCTTCTCACTGGTGCGCCATGCCACACAAGATTTCTTTTTCTCAATCTGTAAGTTATTGTGTATATTCCACCTGACAGGTTTCCTTTTAAATGAGTTTTTGAGTTTTGCATGTTAATGCAATATCGTCAGGATAGGCTTGAATCTGATCAGAGGGTGTAGAGCCACCATAGCAAGATCTACATTGTGAAAGGAGCCCGAAGCAGATAGCTAAATTTACTATGCAGTGGCCATGCCAGACTGCAGCAGCTCAGCTCCCATACTAGTGACTCTGAACTGAGCTAAATTAACCTGGCAGATCCATTACACAGTGAACAAAGCCATCTGCTTCTGGTTCTGTCAGGGAGACATCGATGAATAGCAGATTAGTGGGAGTGTCAGATGTCTGCACCCCACCAATCAGCATTTTCAACACTAAAGACAAATCGTGTGATTGGTGCATGACCTGAAATGTGTGTGAGTATGTCCCCACGAGCACCGTGACCTGAAAGGAAGAGGCAGGGTGCTTTGAATGTTGGTTATGAAGTCTGGATGTGGTGAATGTCCCCACTTGGTGCATGACCTGAAATGTGTGTGAGTATGTCCCCACAAGCACCGTGACCTGAAAGGAAGAGGCAGGGTGCTTTGAATGTTGGTTATGAAGTCTGGATGTGGTGAATGTCCCCATTTGGTGCATGACCTGAAATGTGTGTGAGTATGTCCCCGCGAGTACCGTGACCTGAAAGGAAGAGGCAGGGTGCTTTGAATGTTGGTTATGAAGTCTGGATGTGGTGAATGTCCCCATTTGGTGCATGACCTGAAATGTGTGTGAGTATGTCCCCGCGAGCACCGTGACCTGAAAGGAAGAGGCAGGGTGCTTTGAATGTTGGAAATGAAGTTTGGATGTGGTGAATGTCCCCACTTGGTGCATGACCTGAAATGTGTGTGAGTATGTCCCCATGAGCACCGTGACCTGAAAGGAAGAGGCAGGGTGCTTTGAATGTTGGTTATGAAGTCTGGATGTGGTGAATGTCCCCATTTGGTGCATGACCTGAAATAAGTGTGAGTATGTCCCCACGAGCACCGTGACCTGAAAGGAAGAGGCAGGGTGCTTTGAATGTTGGTTATGAAGTCTGGATGTGGTGAATGTCCCCATTTGGTGCATGACCTGAAATGTGTGTGAGTATGTCCCCGCGAGCACCGTGACCTGAAAGGAAGAGGGTGCTTTGAATGTTGGAAATGAAGTCTGGATGTGGTGAATGTCCCCATTTGGTGCATGACCTGAAATGTGTGTGAGTATGTCCCCGCGAGCACCGTGACCTAAAAGGAAGAGGCAGGGTGGTTTGAATGTTGGTTATGAAGTCTGGATGTGGTGAATGTCCCCATTTGGTGCATGACCTGAAATGTGTGTGAGTATGTCCCCGCGAGCACCGTGACCTGAAAGGAAGAGGCAGGGTGCTTTGAATGTTGGAAATGAAGTTTGGATGTGGTGAATGTCCTCACATGGTGCATGACCTGAAATGTGTGTGAGTATGTCCCCACGAGCACCGTGACCTGAAAGGAAGAAGCAGGGTGCTTTGAATGTTGGTTATGGAGTCTGGATGTGGTGAATGTCCCCATTTGGTGCATGACCTGAAATGTGTGTGAGTATGTCCCCGCGAGCACCGTGACCTGAAAGGAAGAGGGTGCTTTGAATGTTGGTTATGAAGTCTGGATGTGGTGAATGTCCCCATTTGGTGCATGACCTGAAATGTATGTGAGTATGTCCCCACGAGCACCGTGACCTGAAAGGAAGAGGCAGGGTGGTTTGAATGTTGGTTATGAAGTCTGGATGTGGTGAATGTCCCCACTTGGTGCATGACCTGAAATGTGTGTGAGTATGTCCCCACGAGCACCGTGACCTGAAAGGAAGAGGCAGGGTGCTTTGAATGTTGGTTATGAAGTCTGGATGTGGTGAATGTCCCCATTTGGTGCATGACCTGAAATGTGTGTGAGTATGTCCCCACGAGCACCGTGACCTGAAAGGAAGAGGCAGGGTGCTTTGAATGTTGGAAATTAAGTCTGGATGTGGTGAATGTCCCCACTTGGTGCATGACCTTGTTGTGGTGGAAATATCTATGAATTCACTAGATAGATAAGTTCTATAGTTCTAAAGTATTGTTCAATGTGTAGTCAAGTCTCTTATTAGATGTCTAGAAGACTGTGACCTTTAACTCTGCTTTCTCTAAACACAAAGTGTTCAGCACATTCTGTAATGTCCTAAGTAGTCTATCTATATTGCCTATGTGGCTATCGTTGGACATTAAGACCCAGGATAAGTTGAAGTATAAACACTTAGTATACTTGTTAACCAGTTTTCTGTGTAACCATATCATTTTCTTAGTAATTTCTTTGTCCAATACTGCCTCCAAAGGTAGGATGCTGCATTGGTACTGTGTACTCATAACTAAACTGAAATTCGTTGAAATGGAGCCCACATGACGAATATAACCCATGTTTATATATACTAACCAATTATCTTCTGTAAATTAACAGATGTTTTGTTACCTCACCATATGATATAATTGGAGGTATTTAACCTCGTCCATTGTAATTATACAATACAACCTTTTCCAAAACTCTACGACATTGTGTGGCGTAGATTTATTGGGCTTGCAAGCAAAGGGTAATGATAATTGCGGACACGAGTTAGGGTACCGTCACACTTTAGCGACGCAGCAGCGATCCCACCAGCGATCTGACCTGGTCAGGATCGCTGCTGCGTCGCTACATGGTCGCTGGTGAGCTGTCAAACAGGCAGATCTCACCAGTGACCAGCCCCCAGCCAGCAGCGACGTGCAAGCGACGCTGCGCTTGCACAGAGCCGGCGTCTGGAAGCTGCGGACACTGGTAACTAAGGTAAACATCAGGTTAAAGTGTGACGGTACCCTAATCCTGCTTGTGGAGCTCATTTGCATATAAATTGTGATGAGCAAGCACCAAAGTGCTCAGAAGAGGGGAAGGTGTCCGGATAATACTACTAGCAGGGAACAGCCTGCCTCAAGGTATCCCTGCCCTCTGGCGTACAGACCAAAGTGCCAGATGGAAGGCAAACCCAAGGATACACTCTTTGGAGACACGGTGGGCGGGGACAGCCTGGGAACACTCCTACAGTGTCACTGCAGAAGGCTTTACCGGCTGTCCCTTTCCACATTGACGCACATGGAGTTTCCATGTGTTCCCACCCACCAGCACGTCAAAGTGGGTGGGAAGAACAGGGACTTTGAATTTAGTAGTCCCTGCTCACATTTGTGAGGCGCTGGTGGGTGGGAACAACAGTGTGTCATCAGGGGGTTGGAGCCTGCCCCTGACGCGTCATATGACGCAAAAAGACGCTGCACACAGCCCGACCCGGAAGCACTCCAGGCCAGGCAGTGTCAGGAAAGTGACACCACAGCGCCGCCGACCGGAGGACGGACCCATTGACTGCTGGCAGCGTCTGCAGGAGCAGGGGAGTATAATTTCTTTTTTTGCCCTGACAGAACTCCTTTAAATCTCTATAATTAAATAACCTAAGTTGGTTTCTGCTGTCTGACCACCGTGCCTACCAAACAGTGAGAGAACTCCACACTGAAAAACTGGTGACAAAATTCCCTTGTTACAGTCATCTTAACATAAGAAATGACACTGGTTGACATCTATTAAAGGAATTTTTCACCAGTTTGATGCTAGCTAAACTGCCAACGGCCATGGAAAGGGAAAGTATACATCTCTGCTTTTAATTTAGACATTTTGCTGCCTTTGTTGTGCTGGTAAAGTCAGAGAGGCTACATCTTCACTGTAATGAGAGATTTCTGGGTATACCAATATGTTTAAAAGCCCTAAGGCTATATGCACACGTTGCTTTTTTTTCAGCGCGGAAAAAAACGCACCCTCTGGCAGAGGGGAGAATTGTAAACAATGCTTTTTGAGAAAAACGCATCGAAAACGCACGCATTTTTCATGCGTTTTTCATGCGTTTTTTTAGGTGCGTTTTTTAAGACTTGTCAGTGTTAATAAAGTTGGTTGAACACAGACCTTTGGAAAAAAAAACCTGTGATGTCATTTCCTTCTTCTCCACATTCTGTTTGGATAAATGGGAGGGCTTGCAATGGAAGGAGCACCATTTGAATTTTGGAAAAGTTGAAATAAACTTCGCGCACCATGTCACATTAGCAGGGCCCCTTGGGTACCTATATGTCAGAAAACCCCCACAAGTGACCCCATTTTGGAATCTGCACCCCTCAAGGATTTTAGTCAGGAGTATATTAAGCATTTTGAATCCACAGCTACTTCACCCAAAATGTTGCTGTAGCAACAATATTCTCACTTTTAGGCCCGTTTCACACGTCAGTGAAAAACACTGACGTTTTTCACTGGCGTGTAAAACACGCACATGTCCCTCCGTGTGCCGTGAATCACGGCACACGTGGGTTGTCTAAGTGCAATCCGGGCTCCGTTCTCCTTGGCCCGTGATTGCACTTAGTAATCAACTCACCTGCGCCCGCTCCCGCTCTCCATGGTGCTGATCGCTTCCGCGGTGCAGCATCCGGCCGGCGCTGACCCCCGCAGCAGCTGCTTCTGGGTCGGCTGTGTCGCGCATCATGAATATGCGCGACAGTAATGAGCTGGCTCAGAAGCAGCAAGCTGCACGGGCTGCAGAGGACATCGCTGGACGCCGGGTGAGTAAAAATGATTTTTATTTTTTCTGGCACGTGTTTCACGGACCACACCACTGCGTGGTCCATGGAACATCAGTGATGCCAGAAAAAAATGGACATGTCTCCATGCGGCAATCACGCACACGCGGGTACGCCGCACGGAGACACGTGCAGTGAAAAATCACTGACGTGTGAGCAGACCCATTCATTATAATGGGTCTGCGTATGTCAGTGATTCTGGTACGTTTAAAAAAAAGCACAAACGTACCAGAATCACTGACGTGTGAAAGAGGCCTAAGGCTATGTGGCCATGATCCAGCAACACGGCGTCTAGTACACAGTGTCAGCCTTCCTGCAGCCAGAGATGTGAGTGTTGTCCACGGGAGAACGCAGCTGCCCATGCCCACGATGTGGGTTCAGGCTGCTGTGGACTTTAGCTCTATTCTACCTTCAGAGAACACTCTCGTCTCCGCAGCATAAATTGACATGCTGATCCTCGGGAAGCCACGCCACCGGTCAGTTTATGCTGCGGAGAAAAGAAGCACAGTGGGCATGGGCTCTCCAAAAATCCTTCCACTGTGCTTCTACTGCACAACGCAGCGTTATGGACGCAGGGAAAACATTCAGCGCCCAAACCACTGCAAAACCTGATTGTGGGCACACAGCCTAAAAAGCGTCAATGGATGAATGGATGTCAAATATATATAACGTCCCACCCCCGCCTGCATATTCTAAGCTGGCACCTTTAGTACCTTTCATGTGGCACTAAAGGGTGCCTAGCTTAGTATTTATCCAAAAAAAAACAAAAACACAATGAAAAAAATGGCGTGGGGTCCCCCCTATTTTTGATAGCCAGTCAGGGTAAAGCAGACAGCTGTAGCCTGCAAACCACAGCTGGCAGCTTCATCTTGTCTGGTGATTAATTTGGAGGGCTCCCCAGGCTTTTTTTTTTTATTTATAAATAAAGAATTAAAAAAAAAATAACGTGGGGTCCCCCCAAATTAGATCACCAGCCAAGGTGAAGCTGACAGCTGGGGTCTGGTATTCTCAGGGTGGGAAGAGCCATGGTTATTGGACTCTTCCCAGCCTAAAAATAGCAGGCCACAGCCGCCCCAGAAGTGGCGCATCCATTAGATGCGCCAATCCTGGCGCTTCGCCCCAACTCATCCCGCGCCCTGGTGCGTTGGCAAACGGGGTAATAAGGGGTTGATACCAGATGTGTAATGTCACCTGGCATCAAGCCCAGCAATTAGTGATGTCACGGCGTCTATCAGATACTAGACATAACTAATTGACAGTTAACAAAAGCAAAAAAAAATGACAAACATTTTTTATTAGAAAAAACACTCCCCAAATCATTCCCTTGTTCTCCAATTTAATAAAAAAATTTGAAAACAATGGGTCCGCAGAAATCCATTTGGATGTCCCACGTCGACTCTGGACCTTCTAGAATATGGGGGCACGTTCAGGGAACGTATCCCCCATTTTCTAGGAGGGCAGACCCTCCATTTGTGGAGAGTGGGTGCCAAAAATCTGCACCCACTCTCCCCGGGTCACAGCTGCAGAGTGCGAGCAGCCAGCACAGCTCTCTGAACACAGTGCTGGCTGTCAGCTGCTCTGCTCATGTGACCGCACTGACCGGCGTCTGCTGTGAAGGAGGAGGGGGCCGCGGGGGATCAGCGCTGCGACCGGACAGGTAAGGGGGAATACCGGGGGGAATAGGGGGTGACCTGGCAGGGCCTGGGGGGCATTTTTCTGTCGCATGTCTCAAGGCACATGCGACAGAAATCATAGGAGCAGGGCGGCCGGTGCGCTACTGTGCGCGCGGCCATGTTGGATTTTCGGGAGGGGGGGGGGGTCGAGGCGGGCACTTTGGCGACACCGGGGGCTTTCCAGGACTTTGCCAGGAAGTGAGGTCCACAGGAAACCTCTTGACCTCACTTCCAGGTAAATGCCTGCGTTCTGTGTGCCGACAAAGCCCGTGGACCGCAACAAAAAAGCAGCTCACTGCGGTGTAGATGCGTTCTGACCCCACATCATTGATTCAATGGGGGAGAGAACGCAGCCACAACGCACAAAAGAAGTGACATGCTGCTTTTCTTTCCGCACCGATTTTTGGCATCCAAAACGCTGCGTTTAGAAACGCAGCGTGTGCACTGATTTTTCGGCTTTCTCATACACTTTGCTGGGAAAGCTGAACGCATGCAATTTGCCACTGAAACGCTGCGGTTCTAAACGCAGCGTTTCCGCGGTAAAAAACGCAACGTGTGCACACAGCCTTAATCTACCTACTATAGCTATTAAATAGCAAACTAACCCCTATTCATATTGCCCTCTTAAGGGCTCAAATACATCTGAAAATATTTCAGATTTCGGATCCGAAATTCGGACCCCATTGAAATGCATTGATTTCAATGGGGTAAAACACATGTCCGAATTTTTTTCGGCCGATCCAAAAAAAAAATTCGGATGCATGTCCGAATTTTCATTTTCAGACTGAATTTCAGCCCCATTATAATAAATGTGAAAAAAAAATTCGGTCCGAAATTCGGTTGTACTTGTAAACGGAACCGAATTTCAGGCCGAAATTTTTATTTATTTTTTTTCATTTTCCCATTTAATTTACATCCGAATTTTGGATGTCCAAAAGAAATTTCGGATCCGAAATTGCGCAAATTCAGACCCGAAATTCGTATCCGAATTTTTTTTCGATGTGTGTCTTAGCCCTAAGGGTGCTTCTTTATGTTACCTGATGTTTCAAAAATGGTGCTGCCTCAGTAACTGACTGCAGTGGATTCACATGATCAGCAGAGACAGGACATAATCAGGACTGGCTATCAACTGGGGAAAGATGGATACCCTATAAAATGCATTAAAAAAACTGATTACTTACCACCATATTTTTTCATTCCACTGAAATTCGTACACGAAGTTCTTAAAATTTTCTGGCTCTCATCGAAATTGATGAGCTCGCCTCGATATTCTGCAACAAAACTCCCTTTTTCGATTTCAGTTTCAGCAAACACTCCTCTTCCTGTAGAAAATATTTATCATTACCTAAGACAGTCATTCTAATGCATGACAATATTAAGGCAATTTAGTTAAAACTTGTTTTAACTCACCTTTAAGGGGATTGATGTATTTCATGGTCAGTCCAGGTTTGTCAGTGATGGCACCGACATAAGGTATGGCGTCTTTTTCGGGCGTTATCCTTCGCCTTTTCATTGTGAAAATCCAGTTGCCTATATCAAAGCAAATTCTACTACTTGTAAAGTATGCAGAAAATGAAATGTAGAGCATATAACATGAACTGCTGAGGAACGCATCATAGGTTAGTACTTAAAGGGATATTGTCATGTTCTAGTCATAATGCAAGCCGGACATTTGTCATGTTACCCTGTAATCGCCGGCCTGTGCTAATGCTCACAAGATATAGGCTCAGCTGCTCAGGCTCCCCTCTGCCTTCTGTCTGGGTGCCCCGAGTTATGTCCCAGACACACGTGTGCAGTAGGGGATATCCCTGCTGAGATGCCAGTGCTACAGCACGCGTTTGCTGTGGAGTAGGGGATATGCCTGCTGAGATGCCAGTGCTAGAGCACGCGTTTGCTGTGGAGTAGGGGATATGCCTGGTGAGATGCCAGGGCTAGAGCACGCGTTTGCTGTGGAGTAGGGGATATGCCTGCTGAGATGCCAGGGCTAGAGCACGCGTTTGCTGTGGAGTAGGGGATGTCCCTGCTGAGATGCCAGTGCTACAGCACGCGTTTGCTGTGGAGTAGGGGATATGCCTGCTGAGATGCCAGTGCTAGAGCACGCGTTTGCTGTGGAGTAGGGGATATGCCTGCTGAGATGCCAGTGCTAGAGCACGCGTTTGCTGTGGAGTAGGGGATATGCCTGCTGAGATGCCAGGGCTAGAGCACGCGTTTGCTGTGGAGTAGGGGATATGCCTGCTGAGATGCCAGTGCTAGAGCACGCGTTTGCTGTGGAGTAGGGGATATCCCTGCTGAGATGCCAGTGCTAGAGCACGCGTTTGCTGTGGAGTAGGGAATGTCCCTGCTGAGATGCCAGGGCTAGAGCACGCGTTTGCTGTGGAGTAGGGGATATGCCTGCTGAGATGCCAGGGCTAGAGCACGCGTTTGCTGTGGAGTAGGGGATGTCCCTGCTGAGATGCCAGGGCTAGAGCACGCGTTTGCTGTGGAGTAGGGGATATCCCTGCTGAGATGCCAGGGCTAGAGCACGCTTTTGCTGTGGAGTAGGGGAATATCCCTGCTGAGATGCCAGGGCTAGAGCACGCGTTTGCTGTGGAGTAGGGGATATCCCTGCTGAGATGCCAGGGCTACAGCACGCGTTTGCTGTGGAGTAGGGGATATGCCTGCTGAGATGCCAGGGCTAGAGCACGCGTTTGCTGTGGAGTAGGGGATATCCCTGCTGAGATGCCAGTGCTAGAGCACGCGTTTGCTGTGGAGTAGGGGATATGCCTGCTGAGATGCCAGTGCTAGAGCACGCGTTTGCTGTGGAGTAGGGGATATGCCTGCTGAGATGCCAGGGCTAGAGCACGCGTTTGCTGTGGAGTAGGGGATATCCCTGCTGAGATGCCAGGGCTAGAGCACGCGTTTGCTGTGGAGTAGGGGATATGCCTGCTGAGATGCCAGGGCTAGAGCACGCGTTTGCTGTGGAGTAGGGGATATGCCTGCTGAGATGCCAGGGCTACAGCACGCGTTTGCTGTGGAGTAGGGGATATGCCTGCTGAGATGCCAGTGCTAGAGCACGCGTTTGCTGTGGAGTAGGGGATATGCCTGCTGAGATGCCAGTGCTAGAGCACGCGTTTGCTGTGGAGTAGGGGATATGCCTGCTGAGATGCCAGGGCTAGAGCACGCGTTTGCTGTGGAGTAGGGGATATGCCTGCTGAGATGCCAGGGCTACAGCACGCTTTTGCTGTGGAGTAGGGGAATATCCCTGCTGAGATGCCAGGGCTAGAGCACGCGTTTGCTGTGGAGTAGGGGATATCCCTGCTGAGATGCCAGTGCTAGAGCACGCGTTTGCTGTGGAGTAGGGGATATGCCTGCTGAGATGCCAGTGCTAGAGCACGCGTTTGCTGTGGAGTAGGGGATATGCCTGCTGAGATGCCAGTGCTAGAGCACGCGTTTGCTGTGGAGTAGGGGATATGCCTGCTGAGATGCCAGTGCTAGAGCACGCGTTTGCTGTGGAGTAGGGAATGTCCCTGCTGAGATGCCAGGGCTAGAGCACGCGTTTGCTGTGGAGTAGGGGATATGCCTGCTGAGATGCCAGTGCTAGAGCACGCGTTTGCTGTGGAGTAGGGGATATGCCTGCTGAGATGCCAGGGCTAGAGCACGCTTTTGCTGTGGAGTTGAACCCTATGTGAGCAGTTCTTACCTTCAATGAGCAGAAGTCTCTTTTTTCAGATTTCAATATCTCTGTGGGTATCTGGCGGAAATATGGAATACTCTTAAAGACCCTGCACACCACTACTGCTAAGTCATATGACCAAGACTGTATCTGTGTCCCTACAACACGACAAATGTGTGTGTGAGCCTGCATTGTGGGGTATATACAATATATTATAGAGCTGGGAAGGATCGTTCTAAGCAGTGAGCTGTTCCAGTATTAGTAGGAAAATACCCAGTAGAAGCATCAAACACAGCACCAATACCTCCCATCAGTATCCCACCACAGTGCCATGTAACCCATGCCCTACACTCCCATCTACACCAATACTATACAGGCACAAACTAGTATATCTGACTAACAGCCCCCAAAATATGAAGAACAGCCTATAGTTGAGTGTGGATATAAAATCTATGTGAGCAGAGCTAGAATAGAAATCACTGATCGCATTGAAGTCATTCTGACCATAAATCACCATGATATGAAGGGGAGGAGTTGTGTGTTACTGCTGGGAGGAAAGGGTTAACAGTGGAATATTAAGGTGCATTTCTGTGTGCAGTGTTACTAGTCAATGTAACAATTCAGTATGAGCTGCTCTTGGTGCCGGGGGAGGGAGATGCTCTCCTGAGCAAGCTAGATGGGGAATGAACATGATATCTATATAGTGTAAGGGATATATATTCCACATACTCCGCTTTCGAGCGGCCGCAATTGCGTCCCACTTTTGCAAGAACGGACCGCAAATGCGGCCACAAAAACAGCAGCAGTGTGAATGAAGTGCAAATAGTAAATTTGACAAGTCATTTAAGGGTACGTTCAGACGTGGTGGATTTTTCACAAGGTTTTGCACGGAAATGCCACTGCGGCCACGCCCTCCATTATACCCTGTGTGAACTGCAAAAAGCAGTTCACACAGGGCGGAAAATTGCCGCCGTGGAAAGCAGGCCGCAGTGCGGCAATTTTCAACCGCATCTTGTCAATTTGCCGCTCGGATTTCTTGCGGAATACAAACGGAAATTGCTTATAGGTTAGAATTGAACCGCTGTCAGACCGCTCTTGCAACATCTTAGCAGTGTATTTTTTGGCGCTTTTGCCGCACATAAGAGCGCCAAAAAAGCACCTCAAAACCTGCAGAAAAGGTGGAATTAATTTTGTCAATTGCAATAACAAGCATGAAGTCTGTGACAGAATTACCTAACAGATGAGAATTATGGCTCGTCCACACATGCCGGATTTGTGGCGGCTGATCCGTAGCCGCCAGCAAAACCAGTACTGATGTCATTGGTCGGATTATTTTCATCCGGAAATTGATCTGGACTGCCGTTATTCTCAACCGCATCATGTCAATTTGACGGACAGGATCCGTCCAATAATTTGACATGCTAGAATGGCAGAAACCGTGGCTAAATATCAGCCGCGGCTTCTTGCGGGAATTAGCGGTGGTAAGGAACTACCGCCGCTATTCCACCCTATTACTGCCATATATACGCCGACCAATTGGTATATATACTCTGGAATACCGCCGCATTTAGAGGCCAAAGTCCATACGGATTCCAGACGCCATACACCCGCAGCGTGTGGACGTACCCTTAGACTTAACTCAGATTTAAGGTCCGCTAAGAGGTCCCCTTATCCTTTATATATTACACATATATCATGTTTATTCACCAACTATTTAATCGCTTAGGAAAGTTACTGGAAAGCTGGGTATGTGGGATATATCTATTACACTGTATACTGTACATATATCATGTTCATTCCCCATGTCTCTTGCTCAGTACAGTTACTGGAAAGCTGGGTATGTGGGATACTGTATATCCATTACACTGTATACTGTACATATATTATGTTCATTCCCCATGTCTCTTGCTCAGGAAAGTTACTGGAAAGCTGGGTATTTAGGATATATCTATTACACTGTATACTGTACATATATCATGTTCATTCCCCATGTCTCTTGCTCAGTACAGTTACTGGAAAGCTGGGTATTTAGGATATATCCATTACACTGTATACTGTACATATATTATGTTCATTCCCCATGTCTCTTGCTCAGTACAGTTACTGGAAAGCTGGGTATTTAGGATATATCCATTACACTGTATACTGTACATATATTATGTTCATTCCCCATGTCTCTTGCTCAGTACAGTTACTGGAAAGCTGGGTATGTGGGATACTGTATATCCATTACACTGTATACTGTACATATATTATGCTCATTCCCCATGTCTCTTGCTCAGGAAAGTTACTGGAAAGCTGGGTATTTAGGATATATCTATTACACTGTATACTGTACATATATTATGTTCATATGTCTCTTGCTCAGTACAGTTACTGGAAAGCTGGGTATGTGGGATATATCCATTACACTGTATACTGTACATATATCATGTTCATTCCCCATGTCTCTTGCTCAGTACAGTTACTGGAAAGCTGGGTATGTGGGATACTGTATATCCATTACACTGTATACTGTACATATATTATGTTCATTCCCCATGTCTCTTGCTCAGTACAGTTACTGGAAAGCTGGGTATGTGGGATATATCCATTACACTGTATACTGTACATATATTATGCTCATTCCCCATGTCTCTTGCTCAGTACAGCTACTGGAAAGCTGGGTATGTGGGATACTGTATATCCATTACACTGTATACTATACATATATCATGTTCATTCCCCATGTCTCTTGCTCAGTACAGTTACTGGAAAGCTGGGTATGTGGGATATATCCATTACACTGTATACTGTACATATATCATGTTCATTCCCCATGTCTCTTGCTCAGTACAGTCACTGGAAAGCTGGGTATGTGGGATACTGTATATCCATTACACTGTATACTGTACATATATTATGTTCATTCCCCATGTCTCTTGCTCAGTACAGTTACTGGAAAGCTGGGTATGTGGGATATATCCATTACACTGTATACTGTACATATATCATGTTCATTCCCCATGTCTCTTGCTCAGGAAAGTTACTGGAAAGCTGGGCATGTGAGATATATCTATTACACTGTATACTGTACATATATCATGTTCATTCCCCATGTCTCTTGCTCAGTACAGTTCCTGGAAAGCTGGGTATGTGGGATATATCCATTACACTGTATACTGTACATATATCATGTTCATTCCCCATGTCTCTTGCTCAGTACAGTTACTGGAAAGCTAGGTATGTGGGAAACTGTATATCCATTACACTGTATACTGTACATATATCATGTTCATTCCCCATATTTCTTGCTCAGTACAGTTCCTGGAAAGCTGGGTTTGTGGGATACTGTATATCCATTACACTGTATACTGTACATATATTATGTGCATTCCCCATGTCTCTTGCTCAGTACAGTTACTGGAAAGCTGGGTATGTGGGATACTGTATATCCATTACACTGTATACTGTACATATATCATGTTCATTCCCCATGTCTCTTGCTCAGTACAGTTCCTGGAAAGCTGGGTATGTGGGATATATCCATTACACTGTATACTGTACATATATTATGTTCATTCCCCATCTCTTGCTCAGTACAGTTACTGGAAAGCTGGGTATGTGGGATATATCCATTACACTGTATACTGTACATATATCATGTTCATTCCCCATGTCTCTTGCTCAGTACAGTTACTGGAAAGCTGGGTATGTGGGATACTGTATATCCATTACACTGTATACTGTACATATATCATGTTCATTCCCCATGTCTCTTGCTCAGTACAGTTACTGGAAAGCTGGGTATGTGGGATATATCCATTGCACTGTATACTGTACATATATTATGTTCATTCCCCATCTCTTGCTCAGTACAGTTCCTGGAAAGCTGGGTATGTGGGATATATCCATTACACTGTATACTGTACATATATTATGTGCATTCCCCATCTCTTGCTCAGTACAGTTACTGGAAAGCTGGGTATGTGGGATATATCCATTACACTGTATACTGTACATATATCATGTTCATTCCCCATGTCTCTTGCTCAGTACAGTTACTGGAAAGCTGGGTATGTGGGATACTGTATATCCATTACACTGTATACTGTACATATATCATGTTCATTCTCCATGTCTCTTGCTCAGTACAGTTCCTGGAAAGCTGGGTATGTGGGATATATCCATTACACTGTATACTGTACATATATCATGTTCATTCCCCATGTCTCTTGCTCAGTACAGTTACTGGAAAGCTGGGTATGTGGGATATATCCATTACACTGTACTGTACCTATATTATGTTCATTCCCCATGTCTCTTGCTCAGTACAGTTACTGGAAAGCTGGGTATGTGGGATATATCCATTACACTGTATACTGTACATATATTATGTTCATTCCCCATCTCTTGCTCAGTACAGTTCCTGGAAAGCTGGGTATGTGGGATATATCCATTACACTGTATACTGTACATATATTATGTTCATTCCCCATCTCTTGCTCAGTACAGTTACTGGAAAGCTGGGTATGTGGGATACTGTATATCCATTACACTGTATACTGTACATATATCATGTTCATTCCCCATGTCTCTTGCTCAGTACAGTTACTGGAAAGCTGGGTATGTGTGATATCTATCCCTCATCATCCACATTACGAACCTTGTGTACACTTATATTCATAATCCACATTATGCAACCCTATGTGCAGTCACACCAAACATATAAAGAGCAACATGCAGCATAAAATAGAGAGTTGTTTGCTGTGAAGTTGAACCCTATGTGAGCAGTTCTTACCTTCAATGAGCAGAAGTCTCTTTTTTCAGATTTCAATATCTCTGTGGGTATCTGGCAGAAATATGGAATACTCTTTACTGCTAAGACCCTGTACACCACTCCCACTAAGTCATATGACCAAGACTGTATCTGTGTCCCCACAACACACTTTAAACAAATTTGTGTGAGAGCCTGCAGTACCTCGGTTTGCCAGAGGTGGAATCTTGAGGCTTTTCTGAAGTGTGTATCAGCTTGCAGTACCACAAAGGCACCAGAGAGGGAGTGTACACACATTGAGCACACGCACTCATACACACTCATACACACTTTCTCTTATATATGTGTATAAAGAGGACACTTGAGATTTTGATGCTAGGTATATAAACAAGGTCTTCTCCATTGATTAGCATTGGCAGCTTTGTGGGGACCTGATTTTTGGTCCCCACGAAGACAGAGGTCCCCACACTGTTGGTGTGTATTCAGGTCCATGTCCCCACAAGTATAGCAAAACAAGTACACACACACACACACACACACACACACACACACACACACACACACACACACACACATACACATACACATACACATACACATACACATACACATACACATACACATACACATACACATACACATACACACACACACACACCCTGCAGGCTGTGGACTGAGTGGGCAGACAGTCTCTTGATCCAGTGCAGACTTATGGAGCGGCCTGCTCCCAATCCATAGGCTCATTGGAATATCCACTGTGATTTCTGTTTTTTTTTTCTTTCCCCCCAACAACCCCCCCCGTCCCCTTTGAGGACGGATTACCCGGTCTCTCATGATGTGGTGTTTTGATAGCTTACATGCATGTTTGCAGCAGAATGTGACATACGGTCTAGTTGTAATGACCAGCGTTATATAGGCTTGAAGTGTGATATTTATAACCCTTATGACTTTATTGCAGAGGCATCTGACATCATGAAAAGCATCGGCGAGGCCATTCAGTATTTACACTCTATCAATATTGCTCACAGAGATGTTAAGGTAAGGGGCACAAATTGTCTTCTGTTCCTTTTCTTTGTAGTATTGTAGTATTTGTGTGTTTTGCTTTAGTTTTTATTGCTGTGGGATCTTTAAGTTGTAGTCAGTGATATGTAATGTACGTTAAGATTTTCTTATACGATGATCTCATGGATGTGCACCTTATTTCATCTGTTTTGGTGGCAGTGTTAACAGGTTCAGCTCGACAACAACTGTAAACGAAGCCATTTCCACCCGGACGGATTCACAAAGCACTTAATTCATTTACAATAAAGGGGACCATCTGTGCCATAGTCTATACTATTTTCTAATATACAGTACTTGAATTATAAAATTTCAGATTTTTAACATCTTCACGACATCTGACGTACTGGGTACGTCATGGATCATGTCAGGTTAACCCCTGCCTGCTGCCACCAGCAGTGATCACTGCACATGCCAGCTGATTTGAACAGCTGACATGTGCAGCTATCAGTCACGAGTGGATTCGCTACCCACTCGCGCCTGTTAATCTATTAGAGTGCGCTGTGAAAATGTAACAGCGGGCCGCGGTATACATTCACTTACCCGGTTCCATCGTAAGTCACGTGATGTGATCATGTGGATCTGATAGTTACCATTGTAGCACAGGGTCATGTGATGACTCCTGTAGACACCATGAGTCAGTGCCTCTTACAGCTGGCAGAGCGCAATGGTGCTATGATCTACAAGAAAGAATGAGCGATCAGACTGCTAATCATTATAGTCCTCTATGGGGCCTTGTAAAATAAAAAAAAAAAACAAAACCTAAAAGTTCAACTCACCCCCCATTCTCCCCATTGAAAATTAAAGGGTTAAAAAAATATACACTTGGTATTGCCGCGTTCAGAAACACCTGATCTATCAACATATAAAATAAATTAATCTGATCAGTAAGTGGCGTAGCTGCAAAAAAAAAAATTCCAAACGCCAAAATTACGTTTTTTCATCTCTGCAAATTTTGCGCAAAATGCGATAAGTCGATCAAAAAAATGTGTTAAAAACCGCTCAAGACGAAAAAAGTAAGCAGTCACTGATCCCGAAAACTGAGAATGGTATGGATCACGGAAAGTGTCGCAAAAAGTGCTTCATTTTTTTTGGGACAAGCCTCTGAATTTTTTTTTTAACCTTTTAGATAAAAGAAAACCTATACATGTTTGGTGTCTACAAACTCGTACCGACCTGAGGCCTCACACCGATACATCAGTTTTACGATATACTGAACACTGAATAAAATATCTCAAAAACAATCGCACTTTTTTTTGCAATTTTTTGCTCTTGGAATTTTTTTTGCTGTTTTCCAGTACACTATATGGTAAAATATTATGGGTTCATTTAAAAGAAGAACTCGTCGTAGAAGGGGAGTGAAAAAAAAAAAAAACCCTGGAAAAACAGAAAATCACCTGGGGGTGAAAGGATTAATACTTTTTTTTTTTTTTTTTTTTTTTCTTCTTCCCCATTTCATTTTTGATGACTTTTCGATTAAGAAACCCAGATCACTGCTTTGTGCATGCTCTAATCTGGCCTCTCTTGCCCTCGCTCTAATCTGGCCTCTCTTGCCCTCGCTCTAATCTGGCCTCTCTTGCCCTCGCTCTAATCTGGCCTCTCTTGCCCTCGCTCTAATCTGGCCTCTCTTGCCCTCGCTCTAATCTGGCCTCTCTTGCCCTCGCTCTAATCTGGCCTCTCTTGCCCTCGCTCTAATCTGGCCTCTCTTGCCCTCGCTCTAATCTGGCCTCTCTTGCCCTCGCTCTAATCTGGCCTCTCTTGCCCTCGCTCTAATCTGGCCTCTCTTGCCCTCGCTCTAATCTGGCCTCTCTTGCCCTCGCTCTAATCTGGCCTCTCTTGCCCTCGCTCTAATCTGGCCTCTCTTGCCCTCGCTCTAATCTGGCCTCTCTTGCCCTCGCTCTAATCTGGCCTCTCTTGCCCTCGCTCTAATCTGGCCTCTCTTGCCCTCGCTCTAATCTGGCCTCTCTTGCCCTCGCTCTAATCTGGCCTCTCTTGCCCTCGCTCTAATCTGGCCTCTCTTGCCCTCGCTCTAATCTGGCCTCTCTTGCCCTCGCTCTAATCTGGCCTCTCTTGCCCTCGCTCTAATCTGGCCTCTCTTGCCCTCGCTCTAATCTGGCCTCTCTTGCCCTCGCTCTAATCTGGCCTCTCTTGCCCTCGCTCTAATCTGGCCTCTCTTGCCCTCGCTCTAATCTGGCCTCTCTTGCCCTCGCTCTAATCTGGCCTCTCTTGCCCTCGCTCTAATCTGGCCTCTCTTGCCCTCGCTCTAATCTGGCCTCTCTTGCCTCGCTCTAATCTGGCCTCTCTTGCCCTCGCTCTAATCTGGCCTCTCTTGCCCTCGCTCTAATCTGGCCTCTCTTGCCCTCGCTCTAATCTGGCCTCTCTTGCCCTCGCTCTAATCTGGCCTCTCTTGCCCTCGCTCTAATCTGGCCTCTCTTGCCCTCGCTCTAATCTGGCCTCTCTTGCCCTCGCTCTAATCTGGCCTCTCTTGCCCTCGCTCTAATCTGGCCGCCCTTGCCCTCGCTCTAATCTGGCCGCCCTTGCCCTCGCTCTAATCTGGCCGCCCTTGCCCTCGCTCTAATGTGGCCGCCCTTGCCCTCGCTCTAATGTGGCCGCCCTTGCCCTCGCTCTAATGTGGCCGCCCTTGCCCTCGCTCTAATGTGGCCGCCCTTGCCCTCGCTCTAATGTGGCCGCCCTTGCCCTCGCTCTAATGTGGCCGCCCTTGCCCTCGCTCTAATGTGGCCGCCCTTGCCCTCGCTCTAATGTGGCCGCCCTTGCCCTCGCTCTAATGTGGCCGCCCTTGCCCTCGCTCTAATGTGGCCGCCCTTGCCCTCGCTCTAATGTGGCCGCCCTTGCCCTCGCTCCAATGTGGCCGCCCTTGCCCTCGCTCTAATGTGGCCGCCCTTGCCCTCGCTCTAATGTGGCCGCCCTTGTCCTCGCTCTAATGTGGCCGCCCTTGTCCTCGCTCTAATGTGGCCGCCCTTGCCCTCGCTCTAATGTGGCCGCCCTTGTCCTCGCTCTAATGTGGCCGCCCTTGCCCTCGCTCTAATGTGGCCGCCCTTGACCTCGCTCTAATGTGGCCGCCCTTGACCTCGCTCTAATGTGGCCGCCCTTGACCTCGCTCTAATCTGGCCGCCCTTGACCTCGCTCTCGCTCTAATCTGGCCGCCCTTGACCTTTTATGTAATCTGGACTAGACATGCAGAATTAAATATTTACTTTGAAAATATTCTAAATTGATTTTTGGTATAATGCTGAATTCCTGCTCCAAGAGCTCACCGCATGCCTCTCATTTTAGTATAATGTACATATTTCGGGTGCCAATCTTTTATACAAGCATAAATTTCCAATTTTATTATACCATTTTCCGGATTATGATCACTATTCAACATATTCTGCCACCTGTAGAACATACCATGGTTTTATTTAAAAATGGTCGGAACATAAACCTTCTTCTTCTTCTTCTTCTTCTTCTTCTTCTTTTTTTTTTTTTTTTTTTTTTCCCTTTTGGTTTTGTTCCCCCCCTTTTCCTCTTACAATTTTAAAATCTGACAATGGTGTAAGGCTATGTGCGCACTAGAGCTTTTTACCTGCGGATTTACCCGCGGATTTGCCCCGGAAATTTCTTGAGAAATGTCTGCAATCTTTGTGCAGACATTTCCCATGAAATTCAATGAGAAAAAAAAATAGTTGTGCGCACTGTGCGGATTTTTCTCAAGAAAATTTCTTGAGAAAATTTTCTCGAGAAACTTTCTTGAGAAAATGTGCATGTCCATTAATTTCCGCAGGTACCTGCGGTATTCCGGGGGTATTCCGCAGGTAGCAATGATGTGCGGTATACCACCGGAATAGCCGCGAATTACCTGCGGGAATGCTCATCGCTGCCTGCGGTTTTGCAGGAAGCGATGTCATTATGCCAGGAAGAGGAGGCGGAGCAGAGTAAACACACGTCACACTCCCTGGACGCCGCACAGAAGCACTTCCGTGCGACCTCCAGGTGCCCGTGCAGTCTGTGTCCCGCTCCAGCCTCGCGGCTGCCTGCACTGCAGGGTGTCAGTGTCTGCCCGCAGTGTCAGCAGCCTGTCACGCTGCAGCGTAGGCAGACACTGACACAGTCAGACGCTGACACTGCACTGCAGGGTGTCAGTGTCTGCCCGCAGTATCAGCAGCCTGTCATGCGGCAGCGCAGGCAGACACTGACATCCTGCAGTGCTGGGAGCCGCGGGGATGACGATCGCTGCTGTCAGGAGGTGAGATCATTACCTGCTGTGACGATCTCCTGCCTCCTGACGTCACCGCGGTCACTGCTGTCTATGCCCGTCTCGCGAGCGGCCCGAGACTGTCACTAGCGGTGACGTCACGGGCTCTCGCGATACTTCTGACAACGCGGCGGGCATAGAAGTCAGTGACAGCGCTGACATCAGCAGTGCAGGAGATTATCACAGAAGGTAATGATCTCATCTATGCTCCTGATGGCAGCGCTCGTCATCCCCTGCAGTGACCTGAGCTGACCTATTGATGTTAGCTCAGGTCACTGCATTGCTCTCCCAGCCAATGGGGGAACATTCTGTTCTTCATTGACTGGGACAGTGACTATGGTATGGATCGCCGTGGGACACCCCCCCCCCCCCCCTTATTGGATTACGCCGGACGTGGATTGATTGTTCTTTTCAATAAATTGGTTAAAGAGGCTATGTGGGGAGTGTTTTTTCAAATAAAACTTTTTTTTGTTGTCTATTTTTTAATTATTACTGACTGGGTTGGTGATGTCGGGTATCTGATAGACGCCTGACCTCACCAACCCCAGGGCTTGATGCCAGGTGACATTACACATCTGGCATCAACCACATATATTACCCCGTTTGCCAACGCACCAGGGCGCGGGATGAGCTGGGGCAAAGCGCCAGGATTGGCACGTCTAATGGATGCGCCACTTCTGGGGCGGCTGCGGCCTGCTATTTTTAGGCTGGGGAGTGTCCAATAACAGTGGACCTCCCTAGTCTGAGAATATCAGACCCCAGCTGTCCGCTTTACCTTGGCTGGTGATCCAATATGGGGGGGACCGCACGTTTTTTGTTTTAAATTATTGATATAATTTAAAATAACAGCGTGGGGTGCCCACTGTTTTGGATTATCAGCCAAGGTGAAGCTGCCAGCGGTGGTCTGCAGGCTGCAGCCGTCTGCTTTACCATAGCTGGCTACAAAAAATGGGGGGACCTCACGTCGTTTTTTTTTTAATTATTTATTTTATGGCTAAATACAAGGCTAAGCACCCTTTAGTGCCACATGAAAGTCACTAAAGGGTGCCAGCTTAGAAAATGCAGGGAGGTGGAACATTATATAGGTTTTTCTCATCTATCTATCTATCTATCCATCTATCCCTCTATCTATCTATCTATCCCTCTATCTATCTATCTATTCATCTATCCATCTTTCCCTCTATCCATTATCTGTCTATCAATTATCTTTATTATTTATTGCAGGGACAAACCTGCGGTAAATCCGCGGCAAATCCGCGGCAAAACCGCATGCGGATTTGGTGCAGATTTTTTCCGCAGGTCCGGAAATCTTTCACTGGCAGAAGTTTCTCAAGAAATTTTCTTGAGAAACTTCACATTTCTAGTGCGCACATAGCCTAATTGTCAGAATTTGCCTTTAAAGTCCCGCTTTAGGGCAAGTTGTGGTGGATTCTACTGGTCCAAGGTTTGTTACAAGCAGAATGTCTGTGACCGAATATGCATGGATCGTAGAATCTGCACTTTCCATAAATAAGTATGCTCAGACCGATTCTAGCTATAAAAAGGAGTCTCCATATAACTTTTATATACGTCTGTCTTTTGACATTGAAATTTATTTTTTGGAAATGTTTTAAAGGGACCCTGTCAGCCGACTCCTGCTTCTCAAGCCACGGGCAGCATGAATCCAAGCCTGGCTGCACATTTGTAATACATTTTTGCTATAGTTTCAAACAACCACAAACCATGGCGAGAGACTTGACTAGTCCATTCTGCCCCCGCCGGCTTCCCTGTGCCCCTGGCTCCTCCTATGGACACCCAAGACCTGTCAATTATCCTATGTGGTTCGGGGAGGACCGCTCTGGACTATCACTTCTCTCTTTAGTTTTGCCTCTTGAAATGTTCCTTTTAAAAACACCAGAGTATTTCAGAGCGCTACTTGCAGCCAGGCACGATAGTTGGGCATCATGAAACCAGACATGATCCCTTTTTAAAGGAGGGTGTATAAAGTTTAGAAAGTTACCTCCTATCCTTTTGATAAGGGATGTCTTGCTGATCGCTGGGGATCCAACCACTTGGACACCCATCCATCTTGAGAACAGGGCTTTGAAGAGCACAGTCTGAATGTAGCGAAGCTTGAGCATGCGTACCTCTGGCAGTCCGATAGCAAATGAATGGAGCAGAGTACAGCGCTCCGCTATTTACTATCCATTAGATAATGGCATGTGAGGGGATGTGTATGCAATGACCTCTTTTCATTTAGATAGGCATTTTAGAGCCTTCTTCTCTGGGATGGTCAGATCCCAGAACTCCCAGCAATCAGTAAGTTATTCCATATCCTAAAGATGGGACATATCTTTCATACGTAGTACAAACCATTAAGTGTTTGCCGACCTCTCCAGTTGCTAAATATATTTGATGGAGAGGGGAAAATCACATTCCCTACAGTCGTCTTGAGATGCCTTCTGAAGGTTTCAGTGTGCGAATGATCGCAGCTTCCTGGAGTAATGTGATGTGAATAATATGCTGCAAAAGCAGACGTTTCTCCATACAGTAACCTTCATTTCTTTTATATGTTTAAAGGAGTTGTGCCAGATAAGAAAAATTACTGCTTTCTTTCAAAACCGTCACCATCCCTGACCACGTGTTGGTGTTGTTATTGAATGATCGGTTAGCGCTGTTCATGAAAGAAATGAACATGTTGTTCTAACCTTTTAATCCTCAAATATCTAATGTGAGTGGTTCATAGTGGTCGTCATGCAGTCTGGTAGAATCTGTAAAACCAAATTTTGTTTAAAGGTTACCTCCTTATTTAGCACGCTGAATGTGAGTCTAATAGAGCATCCTGGCAACCTTCTGGAAAAAATGATTTCTGGAGGCCTTTTTGGTACTTGGGATATTTGCCACCTGTTCTGTGATAGTTGGCAAATATTGTTTAGCTATTCCATCCTGTACACTCAATTTATTATCCTAAACACACACAGTACTGGTGTGTGGTTGTGTGGTGGTGTGTGTGTGTAGCATATTCTCCAAACAACCACACACACACACACACACACACACACACACACACACACACCCACAATGAGAATGTAGGAAATAGCAATACAATCAGTGTTTGGTGTGACCACCCTTTGCCTTCAAAATGGCGTCAGTTCTTCTAGCTACACATGTACAAAGTCAGTGACTTTTGTTACTCTTCCTCATACATCTGACTGTACTCGCACAATTATATCAAACAAGTGATAATGACTGTTTCAGCCTACATATGAAAACATGAACCGAAAACGCTGTGTAAGAGGTTTAAAACTGGGTAAGGAACGGCCGACCTTTGCTACAAAGGTGAGGTTGTGGAAGAGAATTTGATAAGACGTTATACAACATGGCTAGTAAGACCAAACAAGACACCAGGTAGTTATACAGCATTAGCAAGGTTTCTCCTAGGCAAGGATTTCAAAGCAGATTAGGGTTACAGGATATGTGGAGTTCAAGAAATGGCCAACATTGAGGACCATAGACACGGTGGTCACCTAAGACAGCTTGGCTCGGTAGATTAAGAACACCTCATGCTTTTGTTTTAAATTGGAAGATGTTTTGCGGTGTCAGCAGCCATTAAAAAAAACACCACTACACTCATCCTACAATCCATATCTTGAGTGTGGAAGCCAGGTTAAGCAACTCAACTCAATTTGCTGAAATGCAGCCCCAAATTTGCAGGGACTCTCCCCATGTTAAACTGCTGCATACAGACACTCATTATTGTATCATTCCTCACCCCTTTAGAAACAAGAGCCTTCTGTTAAAACCAAATATTTTACATTCTGACTTGTCAGTCTGGAGCACCTTCTGCTATTTTTCTACACACTTTTGTGCATAGTTGGGTCACCTTAACTTTGTTTCCATGTTGATGGTATAGTCTGTTGGCCACAATGTTTCAATGAATACTAATTCTGGCTAGACTTCTATGCACAGTAAATGGGTGTAACTCGGTGCCACTGTTTGTCAGTTCTGAGTTGATGGCACTGCTGGACATCTTCTGATTTCAAAGGAATATGCCCCTTAATGTGGTGCACTAAGTTTTCTTGACTGACGACTGCATCTATGGTCCTAAACATTGCCAGTTTACTGGTGCTTCTTCAAAAATCATGAACGCTTCTTTAAATCCCATTCTTTTTTTGGAATTTTGACTGGTAAAGACTTTGCTGATTCAGTATAACTACCTTCTTTGAGACCTGTGACCTGTAATGTTCTTCCACAACTTCGCGTATGTAGGAGAGTCTGGCTGCTTCTCATCCATTTTTAATCATTTCGTAGATTTCTGTTTCAGTTAAAGATCATTTTCATATGTAGGTTGAAACTTTCATTAGGCTATGTTTAGTTTTCTAAATTAAACGCAACCTTTCTATATGTACTTTGCAAAAACTGTAGGTAGGTGTGTATGTATATTACTAGTACAAACACTCCAAAATATTGAAATTGCAGCATGAGAAAGGGAGTTATGCAATTATGAAAATCACAGGATCAGTGTAGATGTCAATTATATGCAAATGGCTGTTATCAATGAGGTGATTAATGGCTGCCTGGGGAATATTATGCCATGCTTTATGCGCTTGGGCTCTCAAATGATCAAGATCGACTGCTGACGGTTTCCGTTGCAGTTACTGACCAATGAGTTCCGCATATACTCATTGGGAGCCAAGTCCGGAGATGCTGCAGGCCATGTTAACATATTTAGATCACAGGCTGCTCATAGTTGCATGAACAACATGCAGTATGTTGTGTATACCGCCCTCTCTGAAACAAAAAAAAACAAAACAAAAAAGGCTCCTCTTTATGATATTGTCGAAATGACCACCATAATAAGGTTGAAGACCAAAACCACACTTGTTTATAACAATATAAGTGTGTGTGTGTGTGTGTGTGATTTGTGCAGCTTTATTTGCACCATTGCTGTATTTTATACAGAATTTAGTCTCGTGCTGTTATTTTCCGGTTCCCTACTGGTAAACACCTTCATTTTGTTTTCCGATGCAGCCAGAAAATCTCCTCTACACAACAAAAAGACCAAACTCCGTTCTGAAGCTTACAGATTTCGGCTTTGCGAAAGAAACAACAACTCACAACTCTCTAGCAACACCCTGTTACACGCCGTATTATGTGGGTGAGTATTTGGTGCCATTGTGTTGGGCGATGGCTTCTCTGTTCAATCCCAGAGATGAGGAAAGTTAGCATTGGGTTATTGTACAGTATAATAGGGGATTTTACATGGCGGCGGTGGGATCACAGAAATGATTTATTACGCAGTTCCCTTATGTCAAGGCAGCTTTATGTAGATGCAAATAGGATTTCCTTAGATATGATGTTTGTATTGTTTTACCATTATTTTCGTGTTTTCATGATTTTCCTTCCATTCTAATGTTGCTTCTATATATTTTTTTTTTTTTTTTTTTTTTAAGCACCCGAGGTCCTGGGCCCAGAGAAGTATGACAAATCGTGTGATATGTGGTCACTTGGTGTCATCATGTATATTTTGTAAGTAGTGTATTTTTGATATTGTATGAGGCTTTTATGGCTGACCTGTAATGTCGTTTTTGAAGACTTTTGGATAGAACTTGTTCTTGATTTAATTTTTTTTTCAAAGAATAATTGCTGTCTGCTGGAAGAAGCAACTGGTTTTAGTTTTTTAAAGAATCTCTTAGCAGGATTTTGCTACCCTGTTTCCCCGAAAATAAGACTGTCTTTTTTTTTTTTTTTTGCCCTGAAAAAAAAAAGCACTAGGTCTGATTTTTCAGGGGGTGTCTTATTCTCGAGGAGACATGGTTTGGGATAAGTTTACCCCCCACAAAAAGCAGACCCCCCCCCCCCCCCCTTCTCAGGTTCATCATACTTAGCAGCCCCGGGTGTCTATCTGGCTCCCAGATTTCCCAGCACGTTGCCCTCCCCTGCATCTGGCCAACACACGTACATTAGATCACACACTCACACATCAGATGGCATACACTCATATACACACACACACACACACACACACACACACACACACACACACACACACACCACATTCCATATCTGTCTGTGATCTTTGTGCTGCACGTCTCCCCTGCATCTGACTGACACATTCATTAGATCACACTCTCACATCAGAACACACACACACTTCACATCATTCCTCCCTGTGACCTCCGGTGGGTGCTCCAGGCAGCTGTGCTGCACGCCATCTTCCCCTGCGTCCGGCCGACATTTCACACATCAGATTGTATACACTCACACATCCAATCGCATACACTCAAGATATCGTGTGTGTGTGCACGCTTCTCATGTGTGTTCTCGTGTATGTGATCTGATGTATCTACTCCGCTGCAGGACCTTGATGCGTTCACCTGCTCCCGGTCGGCGTCTGGTGTGTATGATCGGGGTCTTCTCTCTTCTTTCTTCTGTCCCAGGGCTGTGGAGTCGGAGTCGTGGAGTCGGAGTCGGAGCTCATTTTGGTGGAGTCGGAGTCGGTATAAAATGCACCGAATCCGACTCCTAAAATATATAATAAATTGGGGACAGGAGTGCAATGCAGAATGTGCTGAATATTTTACTAAATAATAACATTTAGTATAATGCTTATATTTAAGTGAAAAATTTATTGTAGTACAATGTGAACATCAGACATTTAATTGTTTTTATGATACAATAATCAAGATATTTGGATAGAACATAAAATATTTATTGGAATACAACTTTAGAACACAAAAAACTAATAAATTGTAAATATGTAATATATATATATATATATATATATATATACACACAGTGTATATACACACACAAGATATATATGTAATCTACTGTATATTACATAGTGTATTACATATTTACAATTTATTACAGTTTTTTGTGTTCTAAAGTTGTATTCCAATAAATATATTTTATGTTCTATCCAAATATCTTGATTATCGTATCATAAAAATTATTAAATGTCTGATGTTCACATACACATATTCATGTACTACAATAAATTTTTCACCTAACTAAGCAATATATGTAGGAGTCTGAGTCTGAGTCTGAGTCTGAGTCTGAGTCTGAGTCTGAGTCTGAGTCTGAGTCTGAGTCTGAGTCTGAGTCTGAGTCTGAGTCTGAGTCTGAGTCTGAGTCTGAGTCTGAGTCTGAGTCTGAGTCTGAGTCTGAGTCGAAGGTTTGGCTTACCGACTCCACAGCCCTGTTCTGTCCTTTGGGGGTGCCCGCTGTCTATAATGAAGTGTCCTGCAGTATCTTTAACTTTTTTACTGCTGCATGACACTTCATTATTGACCGTGGCTAGGTCTTATTTTCAGGGGATGTCTTATATTTAAGCATCCCTGAAAACTCCTGGGAGGTCTTATTTTCGGGGAAACACAGTTTGTAATCTGAGATCACATGACGTAGGGAAAGTAAGCCCGATTCCAGCAATATCACTTGTCTTCATGCTGTTATTTTGATACCAGGGCTGTGGAGTCGGTAAGCCAAACCTTCGACTCCGACGTTTCCCTTGCACCGACTCCCGACTCCCACATATATTGCTCATAGTTAAAGGGGTGGTTCACCCATATTTTTTATTGTCTAGATCGATATTATATTGAGAAACAATGTTTCTCTCAAATACCTTATGTTGTCAATAGTGCCTGTGAGATGCGCTATTGCAGACCGCTGCTCCCCGTCCAGTGACGTACCCGTCCAATGCTGCCACGTCACATCCGTGCGGCCGGCTGCGTTCTGAGCCCATCTTCTCCCTGCTCCTCCTCCTCCCTCACAGCACGTCTCTTGCTTGCAGCGTTCTGCGAGGAGGGAGGGGGGAGCAGGAGATGTGCCGTGCTAGGAGGGAGGGGGGAAGGGGGAGCAGGAGACGCGTCGTGCTGCTGTGCTAGGAGGGAGGAGGAGGGGGGAGCAGATGGGCTGTGACAAGCGGTGAAACGCCGCTCACAGCTCAGAGTCTGGAAGACTGTAGCCGGCCGCACGGATGTGACGTGGCAGCATTGGACGGGTACGTCACTGGACGGGGAGCAGCGGTCTGCAATAGCGCCTCTCACAGGCACTATTGACAACATAAGGTATTTGAGAGAAACATTGTTTCTCAATATAATATCGATCTAGACAATAAAAAATATGGGTGAACCACCCCTTTAAGTGAAAAAATTATTGTAGTAAAGTGTGTGTGTGTGTGTGTGTGTGTGTGTGTGTTTGCGTGTATATGTATATATGTGTGTGTGTGTGTGTGTGTTTGCGTGTATATGTATATATGTGTGTGTGTGTGTGTGTGTGTGTGTGTATGTATGTATGTATGTATGTATGTATGTATGTATGGGCTCCTCAGTTTTCATGCTTTGTGCGAAGGAGGTCAGACATCCACGCATAGCTCCACTGTTTAGTCAGCAGCAGCTGCTGACTATGTCGGATGGAAGAAAAGCGGGCCCATACTAGGGCCCCCAGAATGCTCCCTTCTCACCCCACTTTTGTCGGCGGTGTTTGTTAAGGTTGAGGTACCCATTGCGGGTACGGAGGCTGGAGCCCACATGCTGCTTCCTTCCCCATCCCCCTTAGGGCTCTGGGTGAAGTGGGATTTTACCGGTCTCCAGGCACTGAGACCGTGCTCCATCCACAGCCGCTGGAGAATCTGCTGGATATGGAGCTGAGTATCGTCAGGGACATGGCCCTGCTACGTCAAGGTACTCTGTGTCCCCGTACAGACCGCGCGCAGACACACTGCAGCATTGCTGGGTGTGTTAGTGCGCCGGGGACAACAGCGCTGCGCGCTTGTGCCACTACTCACTACAGCTCTGCTGAGTGAGTTAATGTATTGGGAACTGCCGCGCCGGCCGCTGCTGTCAGTTTACGCTGCGGCGCGGCTGGGACTTGTGGTGCGCCGGGGACTTCCGCGCTGGCCGTGCATATATGACGGCCGCGCTTATTACTCGAGTCCCCGGCTTTTGCGGCCTAGTTTCGCTTCGTTCCCGCCCCCAGGCCTGCCAGTCAGGGGAAGTGCGGGACGCTGTACAGAACATCAGCGCAGAGGGCTGGAGTCTACTTTACATACTCCAGCCCTCACACTGGACACAGTGGGACGCCAGTTTCCCGCACTTTGTCTGAGGCACGCCCACGGTCCGCCCCTCTTCACAGAACGCCGGCAGCCATTCCTGTGTGCAGTCTGAGCTGGAGAGGGGAGACAAGTTCTGGTAGACCCAGACACTGGATTCTGGCGCCACACACCCGCGTTTGAGCGGGCGGTAAGCGGCACCTCTGGTGCTGACCCCACTAGTGCCGAAGTGTACATTTGTATTTTTATGCTTGCATGCTATACATAGCACTGTACGGTCGCTGGTGATTCTTGGCTATATACCCTCCTAGATTGCTCAGAGGAGACAACAGCATGTCATCCGCAAAAAGCAAGAGTGCCAAGGCACAGGCTTTCTATGCTGCTTGTACCGCATGTGAGGCTACTCTACCGGCAGGTTCCACTGACCCCCATTGTGTGCAGTGCTCGGCCCCTGTGGCACTTGCTCGGCCGGGGCCTCTGCTAGAGGTGACCCAGGGAGAACCACCTGTGAATACTGTCCAGGTGACGGGGACGGAGTTTGCAGTTTTTGCGGATAGGTTGTCTGTGACTATGACTAAAATTCTAGAAACTTTGCAGTCTAGACCAGTAACTCAGACCATGGGCACTGTGGAATCATTGCTCCCTGGTCTCAGTTGGAACAGCTCCGGGCTCCGGGGGTGTCCCATGCATCCCAGGGTGAAGGCTCTGACACGGACGACAGTCCCAGACAGCCTAAGCGAGCTCGCTATGAGCGGCCCTCGACTTCATCACACTGGTCAGGGTCCCAGCAGGAGGACTCTCTCTATGATGAGGCGGAGGTAGCTGATCAGGATTCTGATCCTGAGACCGCTCTCAATCTGGATACTCCTGATGGTGACGCCATAGTGAATGATCTTATAGCGTCCATCAATAGAATGTTGGATATTTCTCCCCCAGCTCCTCCAGTGGAGGAGTCAGCTTCACAGCAGGAGAAATTCCATTTCAGGTATCCCAAGCGTAAATTAAGTACTTTTCTGGACCACTCTGACTTTAGAGAGTCAGTCCAGAAACACCACGCTTATCCAGATAAGCGTTTCTCCAAACGGCTTAAGGATACACGTTATCCCTTTCCCCCTGACGTGGTCAAGGGCTGGACCCAGTGTCCCAAGGTGGATCCTCCAATCTCCAGACTTGCGGCTAGATCCATAGTTGCAGTGGAAGAGGGGGCTGCACTTAAAGATGCCACTGACAGACAGATGGCGCTCTGGTTGAAATCCATCTATGAAGCTATCGGCGCGTCGTTTGCTCCAGCATTCGCAGCCGTATGGGCACTCCAAGCTATTTCAGCTGGTCTTACACAGATTGACACGGTCACACGTACATCTGTTCCGCAGGTGGCATCCTTAACCTCTCAAATGTCTGCATTTGCGTCTTACGCGATTAATGCTGTCCTGGACTCTACGAGCCGTACGGCAGTGGCGTCCGCCAACTCCGTGGTTTTACGCAGAGCCTTGTGGTTAAGGGAATGGAAGGCAGATTCTGCTTCCAAAAAGTGCTTAACCAGTTTGCCATTTTCTGGTGACCGACTGTTTGGTGAGCGTTTGGATGAAATCATTAAACAGTCCAAGGGTAAGGATTCATCCTTACCTCAGCCCAGACAAAACAAACCCCAACAGAGGAGGGGACAGTCGGGGTTTCGGTCCTTTCGAGGCTCGGGCAGGTCCCGATTCTCCTCGTCCAAAAGGACTCAAAAGGATCAGAGGAGCTCAGATTCTTGGCGGGCTCAGTCACGCCCAAAAAAGACAGCCGGAAGACCCGCTACCAAGGCGGCTTCCTCATGACTTTCGGCCTCCTCTCTCCGCATCCTCGGTCTGTGGCAGGCTCTCCCGCTTTGGCGACATTTGGCTGCCACAGGTCAAAGACCGTTGGGTGAGAGACATTCTGTCTCACGGGTACAGGATAGAGTTCAGTTCTCGTCCTCCAACTCGATTCTTCAGAACTTCTTCACCTCCCGACCGAGCCGATGCTCTTCTGCAAGCGGTGTGCACGCTAAAGGCAGAAGGAGTGGTGACCCCTGTTCCTCTTCAGGAGCAAGGTCACGGTTTTTACTCCAATTTGTTTGTGGTGCCAAAAAAGGACGGGTCTTTCCGTCCCGTTCTGGATTTAAAACTGCTCAACAAGCACGTGAAAACCAGGCGGTTCCGGATGGAATCCCTCCGCTCCGTCATCGCCTCAATGTCTCAAGGAGATTTCCTAGCATCAATAGACATCAAGGATGCTTATCTCCACGTGCCGATTGCTCCAGAGCATCAGCGTTTTCTACGCTTCGTTATAGGAGACGAACACCTTCAGTTCGTAGCTCTGCCTTTCGGGCTGGCGACAGCCCCACGGGTCTTCACCAAGGTCATGGCAGCAGTAGTAGCAGTCCTGCACTCTCAAGGTCACTCTGTGATCCCGTATTTGGACGATCTACTGGTCAAGGCACCCTCTCAAGAGGCATGCCAACACAGCCTGAACTTTGCGCTGGAGACTCTCCAGAGTTTCGGGTGGATCATCAACTTTTCAAAGTCAAATCTGGCTCCGACCCAATCGCTAACATATCTTGGCATGGAGTTTCATACTCTCCCAGCGATAGTGAAGCTTCCGCTGGACAAACAGCGTTCACTACAGACAGGGGTGCAATCTCTCCTTCAAGGCCAGTCACACCCCTTGAGACGCCTCATGCACTTCCTAGGGAAGATGGTAGCAACAATGGAGGCAGTCCCTTTCGCGCAGTTTCATCTGCGTCCACTACAATGGGACATTCTCCGCCAATGGGACGGGAAGTCGACATCCCTCGACAGGAATGTCTCCCTTTCTCAGGCGGCCAAGGAATCTCTTCGGTGGTGGCTTCTTCCCACTTCATTGTCAAAAGGAAAGTCCTTTCTACCCCCATCCTGGGCGGTGGTTACGACAGACGCGAGTCTTTCAGGGTGGGGAGCAGTTTTTCTCCACCACAGGGCTCAAGGTACGTGGACTCAGCAAGAGTCCACCCTTCAGATCAATGTTCTGGAAATCAGAGCAGTGTATCTTGCCCTACAAGCCTTCCAGCAGTGGCTGGAAGGCCAAGCAGATCCGAATTCAGTCGGACAACTCCACAACGGTGGCATACATCAACCACCAAGGAGGAACACTCAGTCGGCAAGCCTTCCAGGAAGTCCGGCGGATTCTGACGTGGGTGGAAGACATGGCATCCACCATATCCGCAGTTCACATCCCAGGCGTGGAAAACTGGGAAGCAGACTTCCTCAGTCGCCAGGGTATGGACGCAGGGGAATGGTCTCTTCACCCGGACGTGTTTCAGGAGATCTGTCGCCGCTGGGGGATGCCGGACGTCGACCTAATAGCGTCCCGGCACAACAACAAGGTCCCGGCTTTCATGGCACGGTCTCAAGATCACCGAGCTCTGGCGGCGGACGCCTTAGTTCAAGATTGGGTAAGTCCAAGAGGGTCTGGCTCACTGTAAGTGCTCAGGAAAATAACAATATATAGTAGAAAAAAATCCCGGCACGCTTCTGAGTCATAAGAAACAATTAATTTGTGTTCAAACTAGAGTTTATTTTGATTGAAATTGACGTTTCGGCAATTTTAGCCTTCATCAAAATTCAACTAGACAAAGGAAAAAAATATATACATACATGTATTAGTACCATACTATGTCAACTCATAATATATAGAAAATACAACAAAGAAAAAAATACCTATATGGTATATAACAGATAATTCTCTCAATATAGGAATCTTGATGGATTATCCTGTGACAGACATCAAGAAAAAGGAGGGTCCATTAATTGAAAAAGACATATCATAAGAACTATACAATAAGGTGTATATGCCCAAAAATATAAAGAACATATTATATGAATCACATAAGGGAACAAAATTCCAAGGGCCAAAAAGAGTACAAGAGAATAAAGTAATAAGGGTTTTTTTACCTGAAAAGGGATAGAAGACATTAAGTGAAATCCAGTGTATAAGGATATAATACCGCTATGTGGAAAGCTGGGAAATAATAAGAGTAGAAAAAAGGAAGTTTAGAACACCTTACTAACAATAAGACAATACAAAGCAAAAAGGCCCATTGGATAAGCTGGAGAGCAAAGCAGTATTACCTGTGTCCAGGGTGATCAGCGGTGGAGTGAGTAGAGTGAACTGACAGAGAGGGTTTATAAAGGGGAAGGGCGGGACAATTGAAGCAATTTCCTGAAGATGGAATAGAAAAAAAAAAAAAAAAAAGGAGAAAACAGGAGAAACAGAGAAAGGAGGACCCAAAAACTTCCATGGAGATGGCGGTGAGCGTCAGCGTAACTATAGGAAAGAGGGGAAAGAAGTAAAATTACATGTCAAAGAAGCAATATCATATCATTAGATATACGGCATTTAATTAAACAGCAAGAGTGGGTATAATATGCTTACAAAATGGTGAGAAATACATCACAAGGGTATATGAAGACACACGGAAATAATCTGAAATATCAGAATAATGATGTGTCGGTATAGAAAACAGCACAGATAAGACGGACCTCAAATAAAATAAGATAAACTTAATGATACTCATACTCCCTATTGAGACCGTGAGGGGACAGGGTACCCAGCGTATGGATCCAATAGGATTCCCTATTTTTAAGTATACCGACCCTGTCACCGCCACGTCTCAGTGGAGGAACATGTTCGAGAACTTGAAACCGGAGCTGGGAAACAGTGTGGCCACACTGAATGAAATGCTGAGGGATGGGTAACATTGTCAACTTGCAACGAATAGTGGATTTGTGTTTCCCGATGCGGTCTCGGATATGCTGGGTGGTCTCCCCAACATATCCGAGACCGCACGGACACTTGATAAGATAAACTACGTTTAGTTCAAGATTGGTCGCTGTTCCGGCTACCTTATGTGTTTCCACCTCTGGCACTGTTGCCCAGAGTGCTGCGCAAGATCAGGTCCGACTGCCGCCGCGCCATCCTCGTCGCTCCAGACTGGCCGAGGAGGTCGTGGTACCTAGATCTGTGGCACCTCACGGTAGGCCAACCGTTTCTTTCCTACAATCCGGTTTGGATAAAGGTTTGTCGCTCGGCTCCCTTAAAGGACAAGTCTCAGCGCTATCTGTATTTTTTCAGAAACGCCTAGCACGACTTCCTCAGGTACGCACGTTCCTGCAAGGGGTTTGTCATATCGTCCCTCCTTACAAGCGGCCGTTAGAGCCCTGGGATCTGAACAGGGTTCTAATTGCTCTCCAGAAGCCGCCTTTCGAGCCTATGAGGGATGTTTCCCTTTCTCGCCTTTCACAGAAAGTGGCCTTTCTAGTAGCGGTCCCGTCTCTTCGGAGAGTGTCCGAGCTAGCAGCGCTGTCATGCAAATCTCCCTTTCTGGTGTTTCACCAGGACAAGGTGGTTCTGCGCCCGATTCCGGAGTTTCTCCCTAAGGTGGTATCCCCCTTTCATCTCAATCAGATGTCTTACCTTCTTTGTGTCCTCATCCAGTTCATCAATGTGAAAAGGATTTGCATTTGTTGGATCTGGTGATAGCACTCAGAATCTACATTTCCCGCACGGCGCCTCTGCGCCGCTCGGATGCACTCTTTATCCTTGTCGCCGGTCAGCGTAAAGGGTCGCAAGCTTCCAAATCCACCCTGGCTCGGTGGATCAAGGAACCAATTCTTGAAGCCTACCGTTCTGCTGGGATTCCGGTTCCCTCAGGGCTGAAGGCCCATTCTACCAGAGCCGTGGGTGCGTCCTGGGCATTACGGCACCAGGCTACGGCTCAGCAGGTGTGCCAGGCGGCTACCTGGTCGAGTCTGCACACTTTTACCAAGCATTATCAGGTGCATACCTACGCTTCGGCGGACGCCAGCCTAGGTAGACAAGTCCTTCAGGCGGCGGTTGCCCACCTGTAGGAAAGGGCTGTTTTTTCGGCCCTATCACGAGGTGTTATTTTACCCACCCAGGGACTGCTTTTGGACGTCCCAATTGTCTGGGTCTCCCAATTAGGAGCGACAAAGAAGAAGGGAATTTTGTTTACTTACCGTAAATTCCTTTTCTTCTAGCTCCAATTGGGAGACCCAGCACCCGCCCTGTTTTCTTAGGGATTTTTGTTTTTTCGGGTACACATGTTGTTCATGTTGAATGGTTTCAGTTCTCCGATGTTTCTTCGGATCGAATTTGTTTTTCAACCAGTTATTGGCTTTCCTCCTTCTTGCTTTTGCACTAAAACTGAGGAGCCCGTGATCCCACGGGGGGTGTATAGCCAGAAGGGGAGGGGCCTTACACTTTTAAGTGTAGTGCTTTGTGTGGCCTCCGGAGGCAGTAGCTATACACCCAATTGTCTGGGTCTCCCAATTGGAGCTAGAAGAAAAGGAATTTACGGTAAGTAAACAAAATTCCCTTCTTTATATAATATATATATATTTTTATATAATATATATATATATTTTTATAATATATATATAATATATATAATATATATATATAATAAATATATATATATATATATATATATATATATATTTATATATTTATAATATATATATATATATATATATATATATATATACATACACACATACACACATACACACACACACAGTGCTTGCCAAAAGAATTGGCACCCCTGCAATTCTGTCAAGAGAATACTCAGTTTCTTCTTGAAAATGCAATCACAAATGGTATTGGTATTTTTATCTTCATTTATTTTGTCAATGGGAAAAAACAAAAAATTGTCATAAAGCCAAATTTGGATATAACTCCACACCAAACATAAAAAAGGGGGTGGACAAAAGTATTGGCACTGTTTGAAAAATCATGTGATGCTTCTCTAATTTGTGTAATTAAAAGCACCTGAAACTTACCTGTGGCACCTAACAGGTGTTGGCAATAGGTAAATCACACTTGCAGCCAGTTGACATGGATTAAAGTTGACTCAACCTCTGTCCTGTGTCCTTGTGTATACCACATTGAGCATGGAGAAAAGAAAGAAGACCAAAGAACTGTCTGAGGACTTGAGAATCCAAATTGTGATGAAGCATGAGCAATCTCAAGGCTACAAGTCCATCTCCAAAGACCTGAAAGTTCCTGTGTCTACGGTGCACAGTGTCATCAAGAAGTTTAAAGCCCATGGCACTGTGGCTAACCTCCCTAGATGTGGAAGGAAAAGAAAAATTGACGAGATATTTCAACGCAAGATTGTGCGGATGGTGGATAAAGAACCTCGACCAACATCCAAACAAGTTCAAGCTGCCCTGCAGTCCGAGGGTACAACAGTGTCAACCCGTACTATCCGTCGGCGTCTGAAAGAAAAGGGACTGTATGGTAGGATACCCAGGAAGACCCCACTTCTTACCCTGAGACATAAAAAAGCCAGGCTGGAGTTTGCCAAAACTTACTTGAGAGCCTAAAACGTTTTGGAAGAATGTTCTCTGGTCAGATGAGACAAAAGTAGAGCTTTAAGGGAAAAGCCATCAACAGAGCTTACAGGAAAAGAACACTGTCCCTACAGTCAAACATGGCGGAGGTTCCCTTATGTTTTGGGGTTGCTTTGCTGCCTCTGGCACTGGACTGCTTGACCGTGTGCATGGCATTATGAAGTCTAAAGACTACCAACAAATTTTGCAGCATAATGTAGGGCCCAGTGTGAGAAAGCTGGGTCTCCCTCAGAGGTCATGGGTCTTCCAGCACGACAATGACCCAAAACACACTTCAAAAAGCACTAGAAATTGGTTTGAGAGAAAGCACTGGAGACTACTAAAGTGGCCAGCAATGAGTCCAGACCTGAATCCCATAGAACACCTGTGGAGAGCTCTCAAAATGGCAGCTTGGAGAAGGCACCCTTCAAATCTCAGGGACCTGGAGCAGTTTGCCAAAGAAGAATGCTCTAAAATTCCAGCAGAGCATTGTAAGAAACTCATTGATGGTTACAGGAAGCGGTTGTTCGCAGTTATTTTGACTAAAGGTTGTGCAACCAAGTATTAGGCTAAGGGTGCCAATACTTTTGTCTGGCCCATTTTTGGAGTTTTGTGTAAAATGATCAATGATTTTATTTTTGTTTCATTCTGTGTTTTTTCATTGCAAGCAAAATAAATGAAGATAATTCCAAAGAATTTGTGATTGCAATCATTTTCAAGAAGAAACTGAGTATTCTCTGACAGAATTACAGGGGTGCCAATACTTTTGGCCAGCACTGTATATTACATATCGTATTACAAATTTACAATTTATTAGTTTTTTGTGTTCTAAAGTTGTATTCCAATAAATATATTTTATGTTCTATCTCTAAATATCTTGATTATTGTATCATAAAAATGATTAAATGTCTGATGTTCACATTGCACTACAATACATTTTTCACTTAAATATAAGCAATATACGAAGGCTATGTGCGCACTTACCGGATTTTGCCGCGGATTTTTTGCGGTTTTGCTGCATGTTTTGCTGCAGAAAATGTTCATAACATCTCTGCAGTGAATCATCAGCAAAACCTATGGGCAAAAAAAATCCTGTGCGCACTAGGCGGAATTTGACAGCTGCATGTTTTGCTGCGGGATTCTCGCAGCAAAAACAATTGCATGTCAATTCTTTTCCGCACGTCGCTGCGGGATTTCACTACATTGACTCCAATGTAATCGTGAAATCCCGCAGGGAATAACGCAGGCAGCAAATTCTGTGCGGTTCACTGCGTTTTCCTGCATTATTCCCTGCGGTATTTCGCGGTTTACCTCCGGTAATGTACATCGCTTGTCTGCGGTTTTGCAGGGAAGTGATGTCATTACAGGAAGAGGAAGCAAAGCAGAGAGTAAACACACACAGATCACACACACACACACAGACATCACAGACCTAGAACACAGACACAGACACATAGAACACACATAGAAAGCAAACGGAAATATAGAAAAAAAAAAACACGTGGGCTCCGCTGCATATTTTCCGTCTAGCCGAGGTAAGCACACAGCGGCGGCCCGGTATTCTCAGGCTGGGGAGGGAGAGGGGCAGGGTTAATGTCCCCCGCCTCCCTCCCGCCTCCCGCAGCCGAGAATATCAGCCGCAGCTGTCCCGGGACTGTCGCATGCATTATGCGGCAGTACCGGCGTGTCCCCGGCTCTTCCTGCCGCCGTGTAGCAGTGGCGGTCAGGGTAATACAAGGGGTTAATGGTGGTGGATCACCACCATTAACTCCAGGCTTGATCATGGCAGCGTCTATGTGACAGCTGACATGATCAACCCGTAAGTAAAGTGAATGAATAAAACACACACACAGAAAAATCCTTTATTTTAAATAAAACAAACAAGCCTCGTTCACCATTTTATTAACCCCTCCCGAAACAAAGCTCCGGCGTAATCCACAGCTCCGGCGCTGCTTACATCCAGCCGCGACTGTCAGACACAGCGCTCAATGAATGCAGCAGACAGCAGAGGTAATTACCGGTCATTTCCCACGGCCGGTAATGTGAACTCACTGCCGACCGTGGGAAATGCAGCGATCTGTCCTCTACCTATCTATCTATCTATCTATCTATCTATCTATCTATCTATCTATCTATCCCTCTGTCTGTCTATCTATCTATCCCTCTGTCTGTCTATCTATCTATCCCTCTATCTATTCTTCTGTCTCTTTATCTATCTATCTATCTCAGAGTGAAATGACTTTTTTTTTTTTTCAATGTGCTTTATTGCATTGAATGCAATAAAGCACATTCCAACCCGCACGCGGCAAAACCGTGGCAATACCACGGTAAAACCGCAGCAAACTGCATGCGGTTTTCGGGTGCGGTTTGCCGCGGTTTTTTACTGCGGGTGCGGTAATCTTTGAATAGCTGCAGAATTTTCTTAAGAAAATTCCATTTTCCAGTGCGCACATAGCCTTAATGTTATTTAGTATATTTTTGTTGAAAACTGTTTTTTGCCACTTACATAGTGTATTACATAGTGCATTACATAGTGTTATATATAACACTATGTAATACACTATGTAAGTGGCAAAAAGCAGTTTTCAACAAAAACATACTAAATAACATTTGTGCAGTCTATGAATTTGTTGTAAGAAATAGAATTGCTTCCATCAGATCCTCCTTCACAGATTACCTCAAATCTGACCTAATAATTTTAAGGCTAGAGAACAACCTCTCTACACTAACTTGGGTTGGAGGCAAAGCCATAACCACATGGGCAACATCTCTAACAATTTCCGGGTATAAAGGAATTGCCTCATGCACAGTCAGTTTTGATGAATGGTTGAATTTTTCTATTTCTTTGAGAGCAAGTGAAAAATTTTACTAAAATGTGGTCAATCTGCTTGCTATAAGGCCCCATTACACGCTACGATTTATCTGCCAATCTCGGAAACGATGTGACATGCCCAGATCGTGGATACGATTAGCCGAGATCGCACATAGGTCGTTTTATTTGCGGTCTCGCGTACACATCTCACCAACGACGCAACAGCAATCAGCGATATATTGTTTGACCAAGACGGTCGTTTGAATGTTTGTCGTTGGCAGGGTGTCACACGTACCAATATGGGGAGACAAGGCATGCACACCAGTGACCATGGAAGGGGAATACATGGAATAGCAGAAACTGCCGTGTGAATACCGACATGAAAAACTCAATAGCTACCTGTAAGAATGAAATGTGAAAAATGGAACCTGCATTACTGCCATGAACATATGAACAAAGAGAAATTTAGCTACTGAATTGATCAATGCAGAAGAGCCCCAACACTACGCCAAAGTATCTCTCTACTCTTACAGGTAGCTATTGAGTTTTTCATGTCGGTATTCACACGGCAGTTTCTGCTATTCCATGTATTCCCCTTCCATGGTCACTGGTGTGCATGCCTTGTCTCCCCATGGTGATGTTTTTTAGGTTTTTTGCACCCAGTTCAGACATAGAATGGAGTTCCAAACGTTATTCCTTAATGTTAGTATTTTTTCGTTTGTGAACCCTCCCCATACACACCTATTGCCAATCCACATTATACGCATATATAGCCTGGGTCTCAGCGTCCCATACACGGTAAGTTTTTTAACTGCATGAGAGGACACACACAAGCTAGGGACCCCAACGTAGAGAGATACTTTGGCGTAGTGTTGGGGCTCTTCTGCATTGATCAATTCAGTAGCTAAATTTCTCTTTGTTCATATATTCATGGCAGTAATGCAGGTTCCATTTTTCACATTTCATTCTTACAGGTAGCTATTGAGTTTTTCATGTCGGTATTCACACGGCAGTTTCTGCTATTCCATGTATTCCCCTTCCATGGTCACTGGTGTGCATGCCTTGTCTCCCCATGGTGATGTTTTTTAGGTTTTTTGCACCCAGTTCAGACATAGAATGGAGTTCCAAACGTTATTCCTTAATGTTAGTATTTTTTCGTTTGTGAACCCTCCCCATACACACCTATTGCCAATCCACATTATACGCATATATAGCCTGGGTCTCAGCGTCCCATACACGGTAAGTTTTTTAACTGCATGAGAGGACACACACAAGCTAGGGACCCCAACGTAGAGAGATACTTTGGCGTAGTGTTGGGGCTCTTCTGCATTGATCAATTCAGTAGCTAAATTTCTCTTTGTTCATATATTCATGGCAGTAATGCAGGTTCCATTTTTCACATTTCATTCTTACAGGTAGCTATTGAGTTTTTCATGTCGGTATTCACACGGCAGTTTCTGCTATTCCATGTATTCCCCTTCCATGGTCACTGGTGTGCATGCCTTGTCTCCCCATGGTGATGTTTTTTAGGTTTTTTGCACCCAGTTCAGACATAGAATGGAGTTCCAAACGTTATTCCTTAATGTTAGTATTTTTTCGTTTGTGAACCCTCCCCATACACACCTATTGCCAATCCACATTATACGCATATATAGCCTGGGTCTCAGCGTCCCATACACGGTAAGTTTTTTAACTGCATGAGAGGACACACACAAGCTAGGGACCCCAACGTAGAGAGATACTTTGGCGTAGTGTTGGGGCTCTTCTGCATTGATCAATTCAGTAGCTAAATTTCTCTTTGTTCATATATTCATGGCAGTAATGCAGGTTCCATTTTTCACATTTCATTCTTACAGGTAGCTATTGAGTTTTTCATGTCGGTATTCACACGGCAGTTTCTGCTATTCCATGTATTCCCCTTCCATGGTCACTGGTGTGCATGCCTTGTCTCCCCATGGTGATGTTTTTTAGGTTTTTTGCACCCAGTTCAGACATAGAATGGAGTTCCAAACGTTATTCCTTAATGTTAGTATTTTTTCGTTTGTGAACCCTCCCCATACACACCTATTGCCAATCCACATTATACGCATATATAGCCTGGGTCTCAGCGTCCCATACACGGTAAGTTTTTTAACTGCATGAGAGGACACACACAAGCTAGGGACCCCAACGTAGAGAGATACTTTGGCGTAGTGTTGGGGCTCTTCTGCATTGATCAATTCAGTAGCTAAATTTCTCTTTGTTCATATATTCATGGCAGTAATGCAGGTTCCATTTTTCACATTTCATTCTTACAGGTAGCTATTGAGTTTTTCATGTCGGTATTCACACGGCAGTTTCTGCTATTCCATGTATTCCCCTTCCATGGTCACTGGTGTGCATGCCTTGTCTCCCCATGGTGATGTTTTTTAGGTTTTTTGCACCCAGTTCAGACATAGAATGGAGTTCCAAACGTTATTCCTTAATAATAATAATACACGTACCAATATGTCTGCTGCGATCCAAACGATGAACAATATTTTGAAAATGAACGACGTGTCAACGATCAACGATTTTCAACCTATTTGCGATCGTTGAGAGTCACTCGTAGGTGTCACACGCAACGACGTCTCGAACGATGCCGGATGAGCGTCACGTAAACCGTGACCCCGATGGCAGATAAATCGTAGTGAGTAACGCCGGCTATAGGAGACGGAGTGAAATATTTTTCCTTGCGGCAACGCTTTGCCTGCTCCATGTCATCCAAAAACTTGTCAATGTTAAACTCCTCATCTGATGAGGAAGAAGATATGGCAGCAGTAGCACTGTCAGGCCCAAAGTCCTCTTCCGCCTGGCAGTCCTGTAGCCACTCATCCTAACTGCTACCTCACTCAAACCTTATTTTCCTTTAGAAAGCTGTTGATCATCAAGCAGTATACGATGACTTGGGTCCACATAAACAGCTGCCAGAAGAATTTTATTTTCCAATAGCTGTGTCTGTTTCATTGTTGCAGAAATGCCATCTGAGATTAAACCTCCTCTTTGAGACAGGCACAATAGCAAGTTCTTCCACTCCCTTATGAAAATGCCAGGAGTTAAATCCTCAGCTTGTAATTTTTTAGTCACAGTAAATGGGTGATTAAGCAATTCCTTCAATTCAGCCACCTGTGTCCATTGACCTTCATTTAAGGTTACTTGAGGGTTCACCATATCTATAAGAAATGATTTTAGTTCAAGCAATCGCTCAGTCATTAAATAAGTGCTGCCTCACCAAGTGGCTTGATCAACAATTGCCCCTTTCCCAGCACGTCTCTTCAAGATGGAATCAATTTTAGGGGTTCTGGCAGCAATAACCAATTTCCTCACTTTTCCAATCGGATTTCTAGCATGTCCTCCCAGTTTCACACATCCGGCTTTTTGCCGGTTTGGCGAATGCGGCGCACGCCAGTACAGTAGGATATAGTACAGTGGCAGCGCTGCAAACTTCCGGGTCACATGACAGCATGTGACCGGCGTTTGTCGCACTGCCACTGTACTGTATACACTGTACTGGAGAGTGCCGCATTCGCCAAACCGGCAAAAAGCCGGATGTGTGAAATCGGGGTCCCACTTGCAGACTATCTTTTATTGCCAGCTGCAGCGTGTGCACAACACAGCGCATGTGATGAATATGAAAATGTTTTGAAGCAACTTCAACAAGATCATCTAATCCTAAAGTATCATTTTGGTGTTCTTCTGTTGTAATATCTGTTTGCTGTTCATCTAACTGAGGAACAATGTGCCCTTCCATCTCACACATACTGAATCCTAAATGTTCTTCTAGCTGTTGTTCATTCCTCTCATTCATCAGTTTAGTTGTACTTATGTTTGAGGCATTGTCTGTTACAATAGCAAGAACCTGTTCTTTTCTGAGTTCATAATCTTGCAGAACTTTTTCTACTAAGGCCTGGAGAAACTGGCTGGTGTGATGAGCTTTAGTATCTTTTACTGCCAGTGTCTCGCTAACAATTTCTTTCTTGTCACAAACATATCGAACATTGATGGCAAAATAATTCAGTGAAATGCAGTGACTCTGGCATCCAGCAAAGGCAATGGCTTTCAAGATATGACATGCAGACACATCGTTTTGTGAGGATCCGTTTTCGTGCTCAAAAACAGATCCCCACAAAGAATGAACATGTCAGTTTGTGGCGATTTTCAAATCTGCTTTTGCTATTGAAAGCATTATTTATGAGCTCAAAATCTTTCGGGTGATGCGGCTTTTTAAAAATCTGATCTGCTTTTGCAGCTGATAAACGTATCCTCAAAAAACGCAACATAAACGCTTTGTGTGAATGTAGCCTTAGATCAGGAATAGAACAGACATTTGTAGGACATTTCATAACTTTCCCAAATTCCTATGAAAAAATATTCAGCACATTCTGCATTGCACTACTGTCCCCAATTTATTATATATTTTAGAAGTCTGTGCATTTTATACCGACTCCGACTCCACCAAAATGAGGTCCGACTCAGATGCCACGACTCCGACTCCACAGCCCTGTTTGATACAATCATTGGTTTATCTGGTGCAGATCTAGCACTGCCCAGAATGCTGAGCTTTGTATAACCTGCCCACACCATGGTTAGCAGCTTTCTGTCAATCAGTGGTGGGGGCAGGGTTTACTATGAGTGAGGAGGCACCTAGTCCTGTAGTGATAAACTCTAACTTTAAACAGCAACACAACAACCTAGTAAGTGATACATCAGCGGAATCAGGCTCTCTGCCCCTACATCATGCTGCTGTCTGATTTAAATAACAAATCCTGCAACTATTAAAGTGGGTTGTTCAGTACTAGTGCCTTTAACCTATGAAAGTGTTAGGAAATTCATTGCTAATTTATTTTACAAAGTCGCTATACAAAATAAAACCTATGGACAATTGTAGCACTATTATTGGCATAAAGTAGCCATGTTTGTTCTGGCTTCTAGTGTCATAGTTCTCATTCTTGGTATCATACTTGTAGTGTTTAGACTCTGACCATTTTGTACCTCCTTTTTGCAATCCGTTTAGCCCTCCACTGATTCATTACATTTAGAAGCCTTGTCAGTTCAGCATAACCCTGGGAGCAGTTGTAATCAGGTTTTTATATAGGGTGAATTCACCAATCTGCAGTAAAACCTACAGATGTTCCATTTTGTATTCTTTCTTAGGGATTTTGGTTTTGTATTGCCTCATTACGATGAGTGAAAATTGCATACATGAGATCACACGGCCTAACAATATTGGTAAATCCTATCCGCAACATGCACACTATCGGGATTCAGGAGTCTGGATATTTTGGACACCTAATTCCGGCCCTTTCAAAGAGTTTTCAGCAGGCTCGTTATAATCAGAGGCAGCATTAGGCCAGGTACACATATCCGGCTTTTCGCCGGTTTGACGGATGCGGCGCACGCCAGTACAGTGTATACGGTACACTGGCAGCGCAACAAGCGCCGGTCCCATGCTGTCATGTGACCGGAGTATGTGACCTGGAAGTTGCGGCGCTGCCACTGTATTGTATCATACTGTACTGGCGTGCGCCGCATCCGTCAAACCGGCGAAAAGCCGGATATGTGTACCCAGCCTTACAGAGGCACATAACTCCTCTATACACAGCTGATGATACTTGATCAGCCAATCACAACAGGCGATGTGACAGCCCTGTCCCTCTCCTTCCACAATGGCTTTTGTACTGGCTCATTTGAGGCATCCATACTAAAGAAGGCTGTATACATATCTTCTGAACCAAAAGGAAGATGGCGTCTACAAAAGCTCCAGTGGTCGGTGTGAAAATTGCAAAATTTGTATTCTTTATTTTTAATACAGATTTCCACTTTATTTTTAGAAACGTTTTTTTTTTGTTTTTTTTATTCTTTTAACAAGTTAATTTAAACAATAGGTAATTTTTTTAATGTATAGCTTTTCAGTTCTATTTTTTGGATCTGTGGGTGGAACATAGGCGGGGTGAATTGATGCTTATTCTCACTCTTGTTTTTATGCAGATTGTGTGGATATCCTCCATTTTATTCAAACCATGGTCTAGCAATATCTCCGGGAATGAAGAAGAGAATCCGGATGGGACAATACGAGTTCCCTAATCCTGAGTGGTCTGAAGTATCGCTGGATGGTGAGAGACTGTGCTTGCCCTAAATATATAACCTGTTAGTAGTCACCAAGGTTCATTAGAACCTGTCACAAGGTTTTTGTGATCTCATCTGAGGGCAGCATGATATAGGGGTAGATGGCTTGATTCTAGCAATGTATCTTAGTTTACTGGGTGCAGCAGTTGTGATAGAACACGTTTTCTTGGCTGCAGAAATAGCAATACTCTGAATGCTAAGGCCTGCATCACTGATTGTCAGCGTCCTGTGTACACTCAATATTGCCAGAATGCTGCAAATCAATGGTGGGGATGTGGTTACTCACCGCAGGAGGACTAGGTGACATGAGACACCTAGTCCTGTAGTGATAATCTCCTGCTGATAAAACGCTAAATTTAGTGAAACAGTAACAGTGAGGGATATCCCTGGAATTGGGGTTACTACATCATGCAGCTCCCAGATTACAGCGCAAAAACCTGCTGATGGATTCCGTTTAACCCTACCTTGATTATTGCAGACGGACTAAAGAAGCGATCACCGCGAGACCAGCATGTGTTGTTCAGAAATATTCCGAGATTGCATACATGACATAATTGGTATGATTGAATTCTCTACCTATATTGACTATGGAAACTTGTCATTTTAGTAAAACAGCTTATCCGAAACTTGTTGAAGACTGATCCCACTCAGAGGATGACCATTACAGAATTCATGAACCACCCTTGGATAATGGTATGTGCCAGTCCTCAACAAATTGAGACACAGGACATACTGCGAATTTTAAATCTGTTACATGTCCTAAAGTCTTCAGTGCTGTAAAACCCCATTCGCTAGCATCAGACTAAACTTTGTACTAAAGTCTGCAGCATTGGTACATGCCCTCAGGTCAGCCTCATAACCTAAAGGTCTATGCTATGCCTGGTAATCTTGGCCTGACGGCGAGTAGATCAGCACTCTCTCCTGAGTGTCATAGACCTAAATGCAGACCATATATGCTGGTCCTGGCGCGCAGGTCTCCACCCAACATACGTTTGACATTTGCAACAGTTGGTGTCAGTGATCTTGGCCTTAAGTGTCATTCAGTGGATGAATTTCACTTCTTCTTTTTTTTTTTTTTTTTTTTTTCCCCCGTCCATCTATATGGGTGCTAAAGTGTTTAGACATGTACTTTAACATCGGTTAGTTTTTGTTACAGCTGCTTAACACTAGAAGTCCCAGGACTTTCGAGCTCCATAGGGTTCCAATGGTAGAAATGTCAAATGACCCCTCTCTGGGACTTCTAGTGTTAAACTCTTGAAAATATGGACTTAAACCATGACAAGCTATCCACAGATACCCCTAGGGGGTGCTTACTGTACTTTAAAAAAGAAAATACACACAGATTATATTTTATATAATTTTTTTTGTGTGTGTGTATATATAATATAATTTTTATATTAAATTGAATCGATGGGCAGAGGGGGCCTTCATGAAGTGCTTTCACTTCTGAACAGTTTAAAGGGAATCTTTCATGTTGAAAATAGTATCTGATCTGCAGACAGAATGTTAGACCAGGCGCAGCTGATCAGATTGATACATATTTTTGTGGGAAAAGTGTCATTGAAATCCCTGGTGTTTGTCAATCACTGAATCGGACCACCCTCTGGACTCATAAGCATGACTGTGTATGCAGTGATAGCTGTCAATCACGGAGTAGGATCTCCCACTTGACTTGTATGCATACAAACACCAAGGGTTTTGATGACTAAAATACCGATTTACACTAAATCTTTTCCTACAAATTCATATGATTCTGCTCCGCTTCTTTTTCTCTATACAATGCTGTCCGCAGATCAGACTGCAGGTACAACATGACACATTTGCTTTAAAGAACCTCAGTTGCCCAAGCTGTTAACAGTTTTGGACACTTATCTGTCATCTGTATTTTTTCAGTACCCTGCATGGTCTTTTTAATTACATTTACCTTCCCCTCCCATCTTTTTCTCACCAGCAATCAATGCAGATACCTCCAACTCCTCTCCACACTAGTCGTGTCTTGAAGGAAGAAAAGGATTTGTGGGAAGATGTGAAGGTGAGAACGTTTGAGGTGGAGGGATATATTTCCCTAATTTTAAAGGCATTGTCTAATGAACAAAAGTAGATTTTAATTTACGTCTTGGAAGAATAAAAATCTTCCTGTGCTGAGAAAATCTTGCCCATTATGTACTGTAACAGATGTGTCCAACCATGCAGAGCTGCTCCACTTCACGGTCAGCACATACCACAGCTCCTGGCCAGGGTAGGAAACATAAGTGAATATCCTTACCACACAGCAGGGGCTAACAGCTGCTGCTTTCTGTGCAGTAACACATTTACCTGGCTGTTTTTGCCACTGACTATTTATGATGAGGTCTCAGGACTGGTGAAGCATTAGAAACACTAAATCCTGTGATAAAACAGTCAGGGAAATGTTACCTCATCGCAAAAAAGGTGTGAGCTTCTGCTTTGTGCTCAGTACATCGTATGATCCCTCCTCTTCCTAGAAGGTGTGGAACAGTATGTCACAAGTGTGTACACCCCCTCACATTTTTGTAAATATTTTATTATATTGTTTCATGGACAACACTGAAGATGTGATACAATGTAATGTAGTCAATGTACAGCTTGTATAACAGTGACAGTTTGATGTGTCCTCTACATAACACAACACAGCCATTAATGTCAATATTGCTGGCAACAAAGGTGAGTACACCCCTAAGTGAAAATTACCAAGTTGTGCCTTATTAGCCATTTCCCCTCCCTGGTGTCATATGGACTCATTAGTATTACAAGGTCTCGGGTGTGACTGGGGAGCAAGTGTGGTAAATTTGGTGTCATCGCTCACACCCTCTCATACAGATCATTGTAAGTTTAACATGGCTCCTCATGGCAAAGAATACTCTGAGAATTTGGGAAAAAGAATTGTTCTACAGAAAGATGGCCTAGGCTACAAGAAGATTGTCAGCACTCTGAAACTGAGCTGCAACACAGTGGCCAAGACCATACAGTGGTTTACATGATAGGTTATGCTCAGAACAGGTCTTGTCATATACATAGGTAGTCTTTCAAAATAGATGTATGACTGCTGCCAGCATTGCTAAAGTGGTGGTGGGGGTCACTTTGTTAGTACGCATATCATACGCCACACACTGCATCAAATTTGTCAACAAGGATGCCGTCCCAGAAGCAATCCTCTTCTAAAGATGATGCATAAGAAAACTTGCAAACAGTTTACTGAAGACAGGGCATAGATTACTGGAACCATGTCCTGTGGTCTGATGGAACCAAGATAAACGTATTTGGTTCAGATGGTGTCAAGCATATGTGGTGACAACCAGTTGATGAGTACAAAGACAAGTGTCTTGCCTACAGTCCTACAGTTAAGCATGGCAGTGAGAGTATCATGGTTTAGGAGCTGCATCAACATGTACTGTGACCTACTGAGGCAGAGCATGATCCCCCTCCTTTCAGAAACAGGGCCGCTAAACAGTATTCCAAAATACTGCCTCAAACAACCCTCAAAGACTACAGCTTCCTTCTTAGGTTACTTTCACACATCCGGTTTGAGCACTGCGGCTCAATCCGGCTGTGAAACCTATGCAACGGATACGGCGAAAACACCGCATCCTTTGCATAAGTTTTTACATGTGTCCAGTCCGGTTTTCTCTGGTTGCGGCACGCAGCTGAGCATGCGCAGTGGAAGAAACCGCATGCGGCGGCCGGATGCGTTTTTTTCCGCATCGCGCCGCATCCGGCGTCCATAGGCATGCATTGAAAATGTGCCGCAGCGGCCGGATGCGTCGCGATGCGTTTTTTTTTTTTGCCGGACAAAAAAACGTTGCAAGACACGTTGCCTCCGGCCGCCGCTTTGATAAATTTTGCCGCATCCGGAAAAAAAACGGATGCAACGCAAAGCCATCAGGTACAATCCGGTAACAATGCAAATCTATGGGAATGCGGTACTGGATCCGTTTTACCCGTTTTTTTCCGGATTGTACCTGATGGGAAAAAACTGATGTGTGAAAGTAGCCTTAAAGAAATTGAGGGTAAAGGTGCAGGACTGGCCAAGTATGTCTCCACCCTAAACCATATTCAGAATCTGTGGGGAATGTTGAAATGAAAGATGGATGAGCGCAAAGTCAATAACATCCACCAGCTCTGTGATGTCACAAAGGATTCCAGTGGCAGTCACCCAAAATAATGGCACTTTGGGCACAATTTGACCTTTTTCACTTAGGTGTAGTTAGGTGCAGTTCAGACATTAATGGCTGTGTGTTGCATTATTTATAGGGCACCAAAGATCCACATTTGTATGTTAAATATAAAAAAAAAATTATATATATATAATATATAATATTTATATTTGCCAACCAGAAGCTCTGCTTGGTCGGAGACATAAATAATCCCCTGCGTACTATCTTATTTGCTAAGATTTTGTAGGCACAGGAACTTGTGTGCATTTGTATATGTGTGTAATGTTTGATTGACGAACTGATCAATTTCATAGCGCTTTGTTTGGCAAATGATGATCAATAGAAAGCTTTCAGTATTTGGTGTCACAGATTTGTTCTGGGGTCACATTTCCCATATTTTCGTTGCAGGAGGAGATGACTAGTGCCTTGGCCACAATGAGGGTCGACTATGAACAGATTAAGATAAAGAAAATTGAAGATGCGTCCAACCCACTTCTCCAGAAGAGGCGGAAGAAGATCACCCCTCATGTTGCCACTCATTGAGCTAACGCCTTGTCACTCTAGAACTGTTGGTGCCACTTCCACCAGCTCAGTGTTAGCTGTAAATGTGGTTTATAAGTGCCACTGTAATAATAGGGGCGGGCTTTAAGTCTACTGGATTGATGCCTGGCATGGGAAACCTTATGGTTTTCTGGCTTGCTACTCCATTTTTAGTCTGGAAGTTTTATTTTTTCTTTAATTTTTTTTTTTTTCTTTTCTGTTTTTAGAGAATATTCACAGTATATTTTATATATATAAATATTAAGTATTTTTAAATGGCGACTGTGTTAGGCGACTGTTTTGGAGAAGAAGTGGAGTCTTTTGGCCTTAACCATAAGAAGTAATATGTACTTTGCATCTCATTCAGAGGTGACGTTCATTATTTTTATTTTTTTTTGGGCAGTGGTACTGGGAATGTGCAGCTCTACAGAGTTTCTTCAGAGTACTGTCACTTAGTAAAGGTGTCGGACGAAGTTGCTTAGGCCACCATGTATTTGGCAGCATTTTTTACTGTTTGGCAGGTAGATTGCATCTTGTTCCACACCTTGCTCTGACTCTGATAAAGGACTGTTATATTTTTTTTTTCTTTTAATTTTTCTGTATCACTTGACTTTGCCATGAAATCTCACCAGATCATTGTTTTCAAGTGTGTAAATACGTTAGAGCAAATTGTAATATTCTAAACCGTCACTGTATGTCTTTTTCCAATGCCAAATATGTATTACTTGTTTATTGGCTCCTTGTAAATGATTCATTTTAGCTATGTGTTCAGTGCCTGCTTTTTCATCACATTGCCTTTAAATGCAACAATATACAGACCTTTTTAAAGGGGTTGTCCAGTGAAAACAAGTATCCATAAAAGGATGGTTGATAACAAGTGATGAGTGACCACTGCCTTGCTTGGGATACTCGTAACGATCAGCTGGATGCTCGTATGCGTGTGACTCGTGTACAGAGTATAATGGAAGTCAGTGCGGAACTTGAGCGCTTTTTTTGGAAGATCTTCTGGCAAAAAGTTCTAGTTTCCCATTGACTTGACTTCTGTTGTATATGAGTTGAGCCCGTCTGCTCATTACTTGTAAGAGCACTGAACATTGTAGTGCTCACTCATCATTTTATTGACTGGTGGATGTCCAACCACTTGGACCTCCACTGATCATCAGAATGGAGCATTTTTATCCCCATTCTCTATGGGGCTGCTAAGCTTGGATTTTACCAGCCGGCCCCTAGGGAATGAATGTACAAGTAGCTGCCATTGGCCTTGTACACAGCCTCTGCCTTCGAACAGGGATAAAGTGCCCCTTTGAGCCGATTGGTGCCGGTCTCTGTGGTCTGATACCCAACAATCAAGAACTTATCATGTATCCTACAACTATGTGATTACTTGTTTTCAAAAGAGATTCCCTGTCACATGAAAGTGGTCATTATTTTTTAAAACGTTTGTTCTTGGTTGTGTGTGTCTGGCCTGTCACCAATGCATCCATCCAATCAATCATGGTCCTACAGCTACAACTTTCCATGTTAATTATGTTGTAAGAAAGTAGCTTTACCTTATAAAGCCTTTTTTCTTCTCAACCTCAAGGGTGGAAAAGTCCATACATATTTCATCTCCTATCTGTGCCAGCCACGACATTGGTGGCAGTTTCCATGAATGACATTGATGGCAGTAGTGCAGTCCCTATTCAGTTTCTAATCATATGAATGGAGACTCTGCACATTATAAATGGACTAATAGGTTTGGGATGACCTATTCCCCGATAGATTTTATCCAGTGCTCGTTCTGCATGAAGATACCATAATTAGGTGTTCACAAAGCACATTCTGTTACAAATTCTGCATCATGGTAACAAAATGTCCTGTTTATTTTATAAAATGAGGGTCTGTAATCCATCTGCACCATTCAGATCTGATGGACTGTATGTTCGGAGTAAATGAGGGGGGTATGGTAAGCGGTGTTACATTTTTGTAATTCCATCTCTGCTCTAGTGTGTTCTGCAACCTTTTATTTTCCTGCTCTGTGCGAGCTCCAGATCTTCACTGTTATCTTGAAAGCAATATCTTTTTTGAAATTGTTGTAAAATTATAATTTTGTATGATCAAGTTGTTTTACTAAACAATTTTAATATTTGGAAACTGTGTGTACAGTGCATTGTTTCAATTAGTGTTAGATTTTAATATATTGGCAGTTTTTTATTTCTGTATCCCTGCTTTTTGCAGAAAGGGTGGATCCTGAATGTTCTCCATATGTTTGCATGGGTTTGCTCCTAGGACTTTCATTCAAACTCGACTGTCAAGAAGTGTTTTCTACCCCACCTGAAAGCAGCATGGTGTAGAAACAGAAACCCTGATTCCATTGATGTAATACTTACTGGGCTGCTTGCTGCAGTTTTCTAAAATCACTGTTATAACTTCAACAGATCTACCAGTTCTCTGAATGCTGAGCTCTATATAACCCTGCTCAAATCACTGATTGGCCGCTTTCTGCCTCCGACAGTGTACACAGCTGCCAATCAGTAGTGGGAAAGTGGTTGCACTACCTTGCAGTAGGTTAACTATCCTCTAGAAATAATCTCTAACTTATAAAATGGTGGTTTTTATATAAACTACAGGAAGTAGCCTAGCAGGTGACACATTGCTGAAACTGGTTTCTGCTCCTGCGTTATGATGCTCTCAGAATAGATAGCACCGTCACCAGGGTTTTGCCATCAGTTGCTATGCGGGCCCACTTTCTTTGCATCAATGCCTAACTATAGCAAAGTGACCAGTAACTTAAAGGGCCAGAGACAGTGGTCATATCACTGGTATTAAATAATCAGCCACAAGTAGATAAGCAGAACACAAATCATGAAATGCATACATATGCATATCTACATGAATACATGTTTGGTCCTGATGTAGGGAACAAGCCCTGGAGCTGACCCTGCACCTGCCTCTACACCTATTTTTAAGGAGATTTACTGTTATTTAACCTCATAGATGCCATTATCAATGGTTGGATCCTGGGTTAGGAGTCTTTGGCAACCATCAGCTCCTCCACTATGCAATCCCACACTAGCAGTAGTGTTTTCATTGCATCTGGATGCCTACTGTAGGCCCTGTTATCTACCATGTTGGTACTGTCTTATCAGGACATTGGGTATGATGTGACTCCTTGCTAGCTTGTGTGGCAAATGGGCTGCACCCAGTGTGCATTGTGCATGGGTCTGATACATTACAATGCTCCCTGGAGTTCAGATAGTTGCTTTACCAACTGTTTCACTTGGTGAATAGTTGTCTCTTTGTAGCTTATATCAGATTGTGTATGAAATTATGCTTGGAGTAACACAATCATGAGCTCACCAGATTAGTGGTAAACTACAACTTTTAGGCTATGTGCCCACGGGGAGATTGTCCTGCGGATATATCCGCAAGACATTCCGCAGGAGCTCCCAGAAATCCGCAACAGAACTTTCTGTTTCAATGCTGCGGATATACAGCGGAATGTCTTGCGGATATGGTGCGGGCATTCTGCATTGAGGATACAGTACCATGGCTTCGGCACTGCATCCTCAATGCAGAACAAGTGCTGCAGTGATGGGGTGCTCATACTTACCTCCATCATGCAGCAGCTCGCTTTCCAGCGGCCGGGTCACTGTCAGGCAGCGTCTGGTTCACTGTGCTGGAGGTGGGCGGGCCTGAACTAGCTCCGGCTGTCACATGACCGGAGCTCGTGCAGGCCCCGCCCACCTCTTCCTTCCTGTACCTGGCTGGATCCACCGCGCTGCTGCCGCTACACCGGATGGAGAAAGTGACTCTGGTCTCTATCAAGGCAGGTAAGTATATGGGACCCTGCGGAGAAATCCGCTACAATAATTGACATGCTGCAGATTTTTCCGCATGATTTCCGCTGCGGAAAAATCCGCAGCGTGGGCACAGCATTTCCCAAATGCCTTAGAAATGGCTGGGGAGTAGCTGTGCTGCAGATTTTCAGGAAATCCGCGGCAAAATCCGCGCATTTTCCGCAGCGTGGGCACATAGCCTTAGCGTCTGGTTCAAACCAATCAGCTACAAAAAAAAAAAAAATATAATATAGAAAAGCTCACCCTGACAAAGGTATGCCTGAATAAATCCTTGTAATGTCCTCCACCAGGTCCAAGCAGGATATAGGATAGGTAGCAGCACAATATAATTATCCACATGAAGAGAAAAATCTGCTGAGAATCCGTGGTGGCAATAAAATGTAACTAAATCTTTTTTAAAAATTGGTCATCACACCGGCATTGTCAATATCCACTTCATAGATGGTTACATGTGAAAACGTGTTTCGGCAGCAATGCCTTCCTCAAAATCTACAAAGCTACAAAATTGCAGCATGTGATCATGCAAAAAATATTGTAGCAAAAACCTGTTTTACCCTAGTGTTCCAATTTTTTTTTTCTTTGATTGCATCACCCTCTTATGGTGCCTTATACTGTAATGAAATCTGACATCCTTCACTGCCCTGGATCGGAGCGGAGAGCTGTGATCGTTTGGTTCTACTGATCGGCTCTAACACCGATTGGAACGTGAACATGCGCAGAACTGTCTACAGATGCGAGTTCTTGGGCAGAGATGGAATGGATCTGTCAGCTTCATTGCTGCTTGAAATGTTTGCAAATGCATGCAATCTGCAGAAGACAAGGCCACAATTTATAAAAAAAAAAAAAAATGATCTTGTTTTCAAAAATACACAATATGAACATTTTTTTGGGGGACACCTTTTAACCCCTTCACGACCTTGGACGCATTATCCGTCAAGGATCGTGTCCCGTTAAGCCCCGCCCCCTGCCGCGGGCAGGCGGCTGCGGTCGGCACACATATCAGCTGTTTTCAACAGCTGACGTGTGCCTGCATATTGCGAGTGGAATCGCTTCCACTCGCAACATTTAACCCCTTAACACTAGAACTACTGAGGTAATCCTTTTGACTACTTTGCACCATGTATTTCTATATAGGTGTCACGAGTCCAGTAGTTCTAGTTTTAAATCTCGCTGCCAAAGTCTGGCAGCGAGATCTATATGCGCGCGGCCATGTTTTTTACTTACCGCCGCCCCCACCGGAAGTCACGCGACGTTCAGTGGTTGCCATCGTAGCACAGGGTCATGTGATGACGCCTGCAGCTACGAAGTTTCACTTTTCGTTTTTCCTCGGCACGGGGCAGAGGGAAACCGGAAGTGACTGAATCTGCTGTTTACAGCTGTATAGCTGTGATCAGCAGATAGGTAAGAGCGATCGGATTGCTGAACTCTATAGCCCCCTAGGGGGACTAGTAAAATAAAAAAAAGTAAAAAAAAAAAAGTTTTAAAAATAAAAAAAAACAAAACCTAAAAATTCAAATCACCCCCCTTTCACCCCATTGAAAATTAAAGGGTTAAATAAATAAATAAATAAATATACACATATTTGGTATCACCGCGTTCAGAAATGCCCGATCTATCAAAATATAAAATCAATTAATCTGATTGGTAAACGGCGTAGTGGCAAAAAAATTCCAAACGCCAAAATTACGTTTTTTGGTCGCCGCATGTTTTACGCAAAATGCAATAACAGGCGATCAAAACGTAGCATCTGCGCAAAAATGGTACCATTTAAAAATGTTAGCTCGAGAGGCAAAAAATAAGCAGTCACTGAGCCATAGATCCCGAAAAACGAGAACGCTACGTGTTTCGGAAAATGGCGCAAAACGTGCGCCACTTTTATTGGACAAACTTGTGAATTTTTTTTAACCCCTTAGATACAAGTAAACCTGTACATATTTGGTGTCTACAAACTCGCACCGACCTGAGGCATCACATAGATACATCAGTTTTACCATATAGTGAACACGGTGAATAAAACATCCCAAAAACTATTGTGCGATCACATTTTTTTTTTGCAGTTTTTCCACACTTGGAATTTTTTTGCTGTTTTCCAGTACAATATATGGTAAAACCTATGGTTTCATTTAAAAGCACAACTCGTCCCTCAAAAAACAAGCCCTCATATGGCAAGATTGACGGAATAATAAAAAAGTTACGGCTCTCGGAAGAAAAGGAGCAAAAAACAAAAACGAAAAGTGCCCGGGGGCTGAAGGGGTTAAACATTGATTTTAGATATATTTTTTTTTTTTTGTATGTCCATTGCCACAGATGTAGAAAACAAATCCTGCTCCTGTCCATGCGGTCTTGTCTTGGAGCAAGCCATTCTTTCACAAATGTATATAAAGAGCTCCCTGAATTGGTGTGGTTCTGTAATAGGATGTCACTATTGCAACAAGTCAGTTTCTAAAATTTCCTTTTTGAATATTCCACAATCAACTCTTAAGTGTTAAGCTCCTACATTAATTAGAAGGTGACTAAGTTACAGACAAAATTTTCTTATTGTTGAGGCACCTATTGCACATGTTACCAACGCTCTGCTGACTCAGCAACTGCTGATTTCCAAATATCAGTCTTCTACATCCTTACAAACTCTTCACCAGAAGCTTCGTGGCATGGGTTTCCATCGGTGTGCAGCTGCATGCAAGCTTTAAATTACCAAAAACTATGCAAAGCATGAGAAGCAGTGGGAGGTGGTGCCACCACGGGACTCGGAGTTTAATTAGGCTTGGTTTGGCAAATTCTACAGAATGTTATCTACCTGACGTTGGGTCAGCTGTAAAGTTTTGTGGAAGTGGTTTTTTTTTTTTTTTTTTTTCAGGGACTGGTGAAGGGAAATCTTAATTCTTCAGTTTACAATTGTCTTAAATGTTCCAACTTTGGAATGAACTAGAAAAAGATTGAGCCAGGCCCCTCACATCCAAAAGCTTTGTCTGATCTTGCATGCTTTTCTGGATCAATGGGCAAAAAGACAAAAAAGTCTTCCATGAAGAGTTCAAACTTTTTTTTATTTAAATTTTTATTTTAAACTTCTCAGCAGTGTAGCTGAAGCTAACGGCCAAATGGAGGATTAACAAAGTTCTTGAGTGATATCGCTGTACTTATGTGAAATCCAAACGGTTACTGTTGACAACAACCTAGACCGGCAAGTCTTCTGGAAAACCTTCTTTGACTATGGGTAAAGCCTGAATAATTATTTTCAGCACATCTAAATAAAGGTTCATAATAATTTGAAATCTACTTCTAATCAGGCTATGAAGACAATCATGGACATCTGGGTCCATTATCTGAAGGGTGAAGTCTAGTTAGCTACCAAATATATTCATTTGAGTTCATTCTTACAAGTTGGCCCAACATTTCTGTGCACAAGTCATGATTTAAAAGCAAATCAATTTGACATTACATCTTAAAGGGGTTATCCGGCTTCTTTGACATTTTTTTTTTATTTCCCTATTGGGCTACATTGGGGCAGGTAAGTAGATAGAGACCACTTACCTGCCCTGCTGTCAGCCCCTCTCCCCCGGCTCACAGCGGTCATGTGACCTCTCCTGCCGCGATTTTGCTGCTTCCGGTCATTTCATGTCAACATGGGCAGGGCCATGTTGACATGCAAATGTGGAAACAGCATGTCGCCTCCCTGCTGGGTGTCTACAGTGTGATGAACCCCGCCCCCTTCCCTGCACCCTCCCACACATTCCCCCGCACCTCTTTTACTCTCCAGTAACCTCCCCCTGCACTGCTGTCGGTTCCGTAACCTGGGGGAGGGGCCTGGCGGCAGCTGCCATGGTGTCAGCTACAGCACCGGGCCCCCTGCTCAGGATCACACATTCAAATGTACCGGCATCACAGATCACAGATGCCGGTACATTTGAAAGTGCTGATGAGAAGCAGCGCAGTGCTGCTTCACCTCACTGCCCGGCTGTCTGTGCTCTCTTCAGCACAGCGGTGACGACACTACTGTGCTGATATGTCCAGAGCACAGACAGCGCGCGAACGTGCAGGAGCGGCGGGGAGCGAGGACGGGTGAGTATGTACTCACCCGTGGGGGGGTGCAGAGCCATATGTGTGCGTGTGCAGAGCCATGTGTGCGTGTGCAGAGCCGTATGTGTGTGTGTGCAGAGAGCCATGTGTGCGTGTGCAGAGCCATATGTGTGCGTGTGCGGTGCAGAGCCATATGTGTGCGTGTGCGGTGCAGAGCCATATGTGTGCGTGTGCAGAGCCATGTGTGCGTGTGCGGTGCAAAGCCATGTGTGCGTGTGCAGAGCCATATGTGTGCGTGTGCGGTGCAGAGCCATATGTGTGTGGTACAGAGCCATATGTGTGCGTGTGTGGTGCAGAGCCATATGTGTGCGGTGCAGAGCCATATGTGTGCGTGTGCGGAGCAGAGCCATATGTGCGTGTGCGGAGCAGAGCCATATGTGTGCGTGTGCAGAGCCATATGTGTGCGTGTGCAGAGCCATATGTGTGTGTGTGTGCAGAGCCATGTGTGTGTGTGCAGAGCCATATGTGTGTGTGCAGAGCCATATGTGTGCGTGTGCGGTGCAGAGCCATATGTGTGCGTGTGCGGTGCAGAGCCCGATGTGGGGCTGTTATTTGCAATGCTGTAGTGATACCAGGTCAAGTGCTGGGGAAGAATACTGACAGGGAATGTGTGTGCAGGGGGCGGGCAGAGGGCGAGGCTGGACACTGAGGCTGGGTGGTGACAGCTGTGACTGAGGTTCAGCACAGGAAGTGGTCATGTTTGCTGGATTTGAATGTAAACAAGGTGCTGCAGAGAATAAAGGGATAATTCAAGAGGAACAAAAGTTAGAAAACAAAAAATAACAATGTAGGTGTGACTTATATGACAATACAGCACAGATAAACTCAAAAATTTTTGTTAAGCTAATGTCGGACAACTCCTTTAAATTTCCACCAAACCATAATTCCATCTTTTTGGATATGTTGGATATCCAGATTTTGTGCCGTCTGACTGTCAATAACTGAGAAGCCAAGACCTACTGCTCTGTGCCCCCGTGGCCTCTACATCCCACTCATTGTCCCCAGACAGGTTTTTCCAAATTCTAATTCAAGCTTTTCTCTATGCACGCTGGTATGATGTGATGGCATTCAGTGCATGGAGCCACAGACAACCCGGACACAGGCTTGTGTCACCATATTTCCATAAAAAAGTATGCAAGTCTGGTGTCACATTGGGTTTGTGGAAAGAAAAAAATGGAAATATATCCAAGTCTGATTTATAGACCAAAGTAGCCAATTGTAATGGTGTTTCAAATGGCTAGCATACACGTCATCTGTCAGTTTCACCCTGTGGTTATAATCCAACATCCGATGAAACAGCACATTGCTCCTTCATTATGTGATTGTTGGAAATTAACATTTGTTAATAACAGGTGACAAGCCATTAAGAGGCACTCACCACTTGATGAATTTGGCACATCTTTGAAAGCTGCCATTAGAAATCTTCTCAAGTCATAGTGAACTTGGCCATGCCATCCTTCCATTAAGTCCAAGATACATATATATATATATATAAAATCTATATATATATATATATATATATATATATATATACAGTGCCTACAAGTAGTATTCAACCCCCTGCAGATTTAGCAGGTTTGATAATATGCAAATAAGTTAGCGCCTGCAAACTTCAAACAAGAGCAGGATTTATTAACAGATGCATAAATCTTACAAACCAACAAGTTATGTTGCTCAGTTAAATTTTAATACATTTTCAACATAAAAGTGTGGGTCAATTATTATTCAACCCCTAGGTTTAATATTTTGTGGAATAACCCTTGTTTGCAATTACAGCTAATAATCGTCTTTTATAAGACCTGATCAGGCCGGCACAGGTCTCTGGAGTTATCTTGGCCCACTCCTCCATGCAGATCTTCTCCAAGTTATCTAGGTTCTTTGGGTGTCTCATGTGGACTTTAATCTTGAGCTCCTTCCACAAGTTTTCTATTGTGCTAAGGTCAGGAGACTGACTAGGCCACTGCAACACCTTGATTTTTTCCCTCTTGAACTAGGCCTTGGATTTCTTGGCTGTGTGCTTTGGGCCGTTGTCTTGTTGGAAGATGAAATGACGACCCATCTTAAGATCCTTGATGGAGGAGCGGAGGTTCTTGGCCAAAATCTCCAGGTAGGCCGTGCTATCCATCTTCCCATGGATGCGGACCAGATGGCCAGGCCCCTTGGCTGAGAAACAGCCCCACAGCATGATGCTGCCACCACCATGCTTGACTGTAGGGATGGTATTCTTGGGGTCGTATGCAGTGCCATCCAGTCTCCAAACGTCACGTGTGCGGTTGGCACCAAAGATCTCGATTTTGGTCTCATCAGACCAGAGAACCTTGAACCAATCTGTCTCAGAGTCCTCCAAGTGATCATGAGCAAACTGTAGACGAGCCTTGACATGACGCTTTGAAAGTAAAGGTACCTTACGGGCTCGTCTGGAATGGAGACCATTGCGGTGGAGTACGTTACTTATGGTATTGACTGAAACCAATGTCCCCACTGCCATGAGATCTTCCCGGAGCTCCTTCCTTGCTGTCCTTGGGTTAGCCTTGACTCTTCGGACAAGCCTGGCCTCGGCACGGGTGGAAACTTTCAAAGGCTGTCCAGGCCGTGGAAGGCTAACAGTAGTTCCATAAGCCTTCCACTTCCGGATGATGCTTCCAACAGTGGAGACAGGTAGGCCCAACTCCTTGGAAAGGGTTTTGTACCCCTTGCCAGCCTTGTGACCCTCCACGATCTTGTCTCTGATGGCCTTGGAATGCTGCTTTGTCTTTCCCATGTTGACCAAGTATGAGTGCTGTTCAGAAGTTTGGGGAGGGTCTTAATTAGTCAGAAAAGGCTGGAAAAAGAGATAATTAATCCAAATATGTGAAGCTCATTGTTCTTTGTGCCTGAAATACTTCTTAATACTTTAGGGGAACCAAACAGAATTCTTGTGGTTTGAGGGGTTGAATAATAAATGACCCTCTGAATAAACTTTTCACAATTTAAAAAAAAAAAAAAAAAAAAAGAAATAACATTCTTTTTTGCTGCAGTGCATTTCACACTTCCAGACTGATCTACAGTCCAAATGTCACAATGCCAAGTTAATTCCGAATGTGTAAACCTGCTAAATCTGCAGGGAGTTGAATATTACTTGTAGGCACTGTATATATCATATATATATATATATATATATATATATATATATATATATATATATATATTACAATAAATTTTATTTTTTGCCAGGGGCTGGTATAAAAATGCAAGTCACGTCATTTTTTATCTGCCCTACTAAGGGCAGAGTAAAGTGTTGTAATGCGCAGGTGCATGTGCACTACAATCCTTCCTACCTCAGCCAGACAGATCAAAGTGCTTGCAATGGAGGCTTCTGTGTGGGTGACATAGGAAGCATCATCCACACTGAGCTGGAATGGAGGATAATGACTGCACAGGATAGAGGATGCGCTGGACCAGAGACAAGCGACGCCCATTGGACCCAACTGCCGCTCAGGTGAGTATAGTAAAGGTCTTTTTCACCTTCACCACCACAACACCACCAGATAGGTAGGTCCACCCATCTTAGTACAGTAAACACACTGAAATAAAAGGGCGGCACCTCTCTATTGCATCTGTTCGGTTTCCTTCCCATGATGAGGGACCCAGAAGAGCTGTGGTGCTGCCACAGTGAAGGTCAGTGATCCCGGGGTTGGACTGGTAGCTGGAAGAATGGCAATCTGCTGTGGCACTGGATCCCAGCCCTGGAAGCGTACTTGTGGGGCTAAGTTCCCCCTCGGGGACGAGAAGCGGGCTGAGGAGGTCCTGGCCATGTTCTTTTTCCGGGTCTGCGTACCTGCTGCTTGGCGGCCTGTCCAGGCAGGGAGTGCGCCGGATGAAGAATTTTCTGGTCTGCGTGCCTGCTCGGTGACCTGTCGGTCTCTCCCTGCAGTGAGCGTGCCAGTTCTTCCAGGTGTGCGTACCTACTTGGTGACCGGTTGGTCGGTCCCTGCAGCGAATGCAGTGGTTTGTGTTCCTGCCCCGGGTCTTCGTACTTGCTCAGCAGCTTGGAGCCTGTCCCTGCAATGAATGCACTGGGTGACGATCCGGAAGTCTGCAGTCGTAAATGTGTGATGTCAGTGCTGGCATCCCAGAAAATCGGACTGAGTATGCGTGGGGGTGGTAAGATGGCGCTGCACACAGCTATCGGAAATGGAGTACCGGAGATATAAAAGGCTGTGTGCTGCTGCAGTGGATGCTCATGTCCTCCAGATTATGGAGAACCTGATGGATCAACTGATCAGGAACGCCAGCAGCAGCAACCACATGGCACTGCAGGCTGCCACTCAAGTGGTGGTCGGGCTAGTCAGAGGTCTAATGAGTCCCACAGGAATCTACCCCAGGACACCAGCCAGCCCTTTGATCTGGAACCTTGTGCATCTACAAAGTGGTAAGTAATCTCCATCATCTTCCCACTAATAGAGGTGCTCCTTTCTTTTGTGTCCGGTTCCTTAAGACAGACCCAGGGAAAAAACGACTTAACAGGGAGTGTGTCCTCTGTTAGATCCCATTGGCATCTGGGATCCATAAAGATCTGTCTGGTTCTTGTGTTCAGAGGACTATTAGTGAGGAGACCCCGAACTTTGCCTCTAGTCTCAGGGATGTGATCAGAGCAGAAGCCAGAGATTCCCTTAGAGGCTTTTCTCAGCCTAAAGCCAAGAAGTGTTCTAGAACAAAGTTACAGGACTGTGATCCCGATGATTCCTCAGAGTCAAGTCCAGGTTCCTCATCTTCCTCTTCAGATGAGGAACCCCAAGGGAGGCCCTGTTTTCTAGTAGCGGAAGTTAGTCACCTAGTCAAAGCAGTCAGAGCAACTATGGGGCTTGTGGACTAAGGAGCCAGAGTCCCTTGAGGATCTGATGTTTAAGGGATTGGAACAAAGGAAGAAACGCTCCTTCCCTGTTCATTATAGAATTAAAAGACTAATAGAGGAATAGTGGAGGAAGCCTGACAAGAGAGCTGACCTGGCTTCATCTTTCAAGAGAAAATATCCCTTCCAGGAGGATGACTCCTCTCTTTGAGATAAATGCCCCAAAATTGATATGGCGGTGTCAAAGGCTACAAAGAGATCTTCCCTCCCCTTTTGAGGACCTCGGTACACTCAAGGATCAGCTTAATAGGAGGGCAGATAAGTACCTGAGAAGTTCCTAGAAATCTTCCACAGGGGCGCTAAGACCAGCTGTAGCAGGCACCTGTCTAGCACAGACTTTAATGGTGTGGCTTCAGCAGTTGGAGGATCAACTAAAGGAAAATGTTCCCCAAGAGAAGATCCTGGCCACCCTGTCTCTGGCTCAAGGTGGGGCAGCCTTTCTCGCAGAGGCTTCAGCCGATTTCATACAGCTGTCTGCCAAATCAGCGGCTTCGTCCAACTCAGGCAGAAGGGTCCTTTTGGCTTAAGAACTTGCCAGGGGATGCCCAGTCGAGATCATTGTTGTGTTCCATGCCTTGTGAGGGAGACTTCCTGTTTGGTAAGGGCTTAGATGACATTCTGGAGAAGGCTGGGGATAGGAAAAAGGCTTTCCCTACTTTTCCTTCTACTCCATTCAGGGGCCAACCCTCCCGGAATTAAAGATTCTATAAAAGGAAGTCCCCCTAAGCCGCAGGACACCTGGACGGATTCTATGAGAAAGTGGTCTGGATCCCTGTTTGGAAGTCCTTCCGGAGATAGGAAGAAGCCATTGGAATGACATTCCCATCCAGGTGGGAGGAAGGCTCTTCTCCTTTGTCCTCACCTGGAAGATCTCCTCCAGCGGCTGGATCTTGGGGATTATTAAAGAAGGTCTCAAGCTCCAATTTCATTCCCCCCCCGCCCCCATGGGTCACTAATTACAACATCTCTCAGCAGGACTGAGAAATGTCTTGCCTTGCAGCGGAAAGTTGTAGACCTGGTCAGAAAGGCTGTTCTGGTGGAGGTTCCCAGAGAGGAGGAGCCGTCTGTTCTCCTTATCCTTATCCTCCTTCTCCTTCTCCTCAGCGCTCTTCCTTTTGGTTTAGCGATGGCCCCAAGAGTTTTCACTAAGGTGGTCGCAGAGATGTTGGCTCACATTAGCAAAAGGAACATCAGAAGACCATTGCAGGACCCAGATTCAGTCCGTAACATCGATCTTGAAAGATCTAGCATGGATCTTGAATTGGAAAAAATGAAGTGAAGACTACAGCCCTCCATAAAACAGACCTTTTAAGGCCACTTTACACACATCATGGACATATTGTTCCATTTGTACACAGCTACAAACCTGGCACTGATTGTCCACAATTTCACTGCAACCACAGATCTGCCGCAGATTTATCTCTGTGTGTAAAGTGGCCTTAAGGTCTAGTACTAGACTCTCACTCTTAGATGCTTCCTTCCGTGGTAGAAAATTCTCGCTATAAGGGCTTTGGTGCACTCCACTATAACAAACCAAATTCTTACCCTCAGAGAAGCCATGTCAGATTTGGGGTCCCTGGTAGCATGTATTCTGGTGGTTCCGTGGGCTCAGTTCAATACCCATTTGCTGCTGAGGGAGGTGCTTACTGTATAGCGCAGACTCGATTAGGAGGGTTTTTGGAGGGAAGTATAGAACTTTCTCCTATGGTAAGGGATTCCCTCCGTTGGTGGCTGGACCCTCAATCTGTCAATAGTCGTTCCCTGGACTTCTCCTATCTCAGAGATTGTCACCACAGATGCAAGCTAGTCAGGTTCAGGGGGGGGGGGAGGACTCACTTGGGGGTTCACATAGCCCAGGGGGTTTGGACTCTCCAAGAGAGCTGAAGTTCTTCTAACGTAAGGGAGCTTTGGGCCGTCGGAAAGGCCTAGATGCCTTTCTGCCTATGTTAGTCAGTTGCCACATTTGGGTTCTGTCGGACTACAGGGTGGCAGTTTCTTACATAGATCACTGGGGGGCACAAGATTTCCCTCTTATGGAGGCAGCACGGGGAATCCTCTCCTTGGCAGAGACTCATCTCGCTTCCCTCTTGGCCCTACACATCAGGGGGGTAGACAACACTACGACCGATTTCCTGAATCATAGTCAGGTTCAGCAAGGGGAATGGCCCTTGAATGTGAGGGTCTTCAACCAGATAGTAGATCTTTGGGGTTCTCAAAGGATACATCTTTTTGCCAACAGGAAAAGAAAGAGAAAAGTGCTCCCTAAATCCCTGCGAAAACCCTTGGGCAGTGGACGCTTTCACATTTCATGGAAGACAGGTCTCCTATATGCATTTCCCCCGTTGATTCTAATTCCAGCAGTCCTGAGGAAAGCCCGGGAGGGCGGGGCGAGATTGGTTCTGATAGCTCCATTCTGGCCCAGAGGCGTTGGTTTTACTGGCTAAAAATAATGTCCTAGTCAGATCCATTGGTCTTGCCGGAGACTCTGGAACAACTCTCCCAGGGCACTCTACTTCATCCTCAAATTTGACCTTCATTTGACTGCCTCGAATTTGAGAGGCAGCTGTTTACAGACGGGGCTTTTCTGATAATCTAACTACTACCCTTTTGCTGAGCAGGAAGCCAGCAAGCACAAAAATTTATGGCAGAGTGTGGCATAAGTTTCTTTCCTTCTCAAGGGAGACTTCTCGAGGGAGGGCCACGATAAACACCATTTTGAAATTCCTACAGAGGGGGTTAGAATTAGGGTTATCAGTCAGCACCTTAAAAGTACAGGTAGCAGCCTTGGGAGCCCTCTATAATTACAACCTAGCAGGAGACAGGTAGATAAAGATTTATTTCTTATCGGAGATCAAAGCCTGTCCCTTCCCCGGTATTTCATCCCTGGGATCTAAACTTAGTTCTAGACGCCTTTAATGGGGCCTCCGTTTAAACCCCTTTTGCAGTCCTCGTTAAGCTACTTACCCTTTAAAGTGGTCCTGCTGGTCGCTTTGACTTCTGCCAGAAGAGTGAGTGACCTTCAGGTCCTTTCAATCAATCACCTTTACGCTCGGGTCCAGGAGGATAGGATTATACTTTTGTATGGACCTAGCATATTTGCCAAATTTAGCCAAGTCCTTCCACAGGTCCCAGGAGATAATCCTTCCCTCGTTTTGCTCGCTTCCTAAAAACTCATAGGAGGAAAGGCTCCATGTTTTGCATATCATGAGATCAGTGCTTCAGTACTTAGAGGTTACTAGTTCTTGGAGAAAAAGTCAAGCTCTATTTGTGTGCTTCCAGGGAGCTAGGAAGGGTTTTCTGGCTTCAAAAGGATCCATAGCTAGATGGGTGACAGAGGCAATTAGGGAGGTCTATATAGCTCAGGATAGACGAGTGCTCCATGGTATCGCTGCATATTTCACCAGGTCGGTAGCAACTTCCTGGGCTGAAAGAGCTGATGTGCCTCTTGAGCAGATCTGTAAGGCGGCAACCTGGTTTTCTCCTTCAATTTTTTTTTTTAAGCACTATAGATTAGATTCATCTTCCACAGTGGATGTTACGTTTGGTAGAAGGGTTCTACAGTCTGTGGTCCCCACCTAGATTTTATTGTCTATCAGAATATCTCTGGTGGCGTGGTCGTGGTGAAGGGAAAAAAATCTAAATTTACTTACCGGTAATGTTTTTTTCCGGAGTCCACAACAGAGCCACTACTTCCCACCTCCTTTTTAACAAGTGCAATCTCGGGTGTTATTCTCCACAGTTTACGGAGGATAGATAATGTTAGTGTTTGTATATGCTAAATATGCTTTTTGGTATTCCTCCGTGGCTCTGTAACTGAACTGATGCGGTGGAGAGGTGCAGCCCTTTTATTTCAGTGGGTTTCCTGTCCCAGATGAGTGGACCTCTCTCTGGTGGCGCTGTTGTGGACTCCGGAAAAAAACATTATTGTTAAGTAATTTCGATTTTTTTTTTTTTTTTTTTTAACGTTATACAGAGCGGCCTGAGCACTTATATACAGCATTCTAGAATACTGTATAATGGCTCACTAGTGGTGGCCGCAGGTTATAAGGGAAAATCCTGGTCACAGAATCCCTTTTAAAGGAGTTATCCACACCATTCATATTGATGAGCTATCATTATGATTAGGGTTCATTCAGACTCAGGTCAGCGGAGGGTGAATACACAATACTCCCATCGATCAGCTATTATATCCTTCGACTGCAGCTGGATGTAAACTGTATGAAGCGAATTAGCACTGCTCCATCACTTGATTATTTAACTAGGTGATCTGCAGTACCAGACACTGTCCACTAAACTGTAATAGCATTGGATTATAGTCCTATTCACTTCAATAGGAGGCAGATGTGCAGTACCTGTCCATGGTCGCTATCAGAAGACAGAGCAGTCCCGGTACTGAACATTTCCTGCTGCTGCCACCAGCACGGAGAACAGCTGATCGGCAGGAGCTCTGGTTGTCGGACCTCTGCCAATCAAACATTGATGACCTATGCTAAGGATGTCAATGTTTAAGTAGTGGACCACCTCTTAAGGATAGGTCATCAGTATTGATACAGTTGGGAAACCCCTTTAACCTAAATGACCATTGCTGTAGTCCCTCTACACAACATCCCACTACATGCCTGTGCACATTTGGCTATACTTATAAAGTGAGCAGGGTAGATGTTTCCCTCCATTTTTAATTTTTAGTGTATTTTAGTTGAAGTATTAAAACTCATGGTTGTGTCTGCTTGAAAAAAAGCCACTAAATTTGAGCTAAATATTCAGTGCAGAAATGTTCTCATTCTTCCATTATACCACTAGGTGGAGCCAGAGCCTGACTAATACACCACACCAATGCTCGCAGCAATAAGCTCTTCCTTCCAATACTATGGTGGCAGAAGTCAAATAACTCAAAAATGTAATGCATCTCCCCCTCCCCGTAGCATGTGATTCACTATTATAAGCAGAGACTGCTACATGAACAGCATTTCATCTGCTGGAATGTTTGATTTTTCAGGGTGCTACAACTAAAGAAGCAAAACAAAAACCGCATGGACCGCATGTCCAAAACTCCTACATTATTATGGCTGAGCAAAAATGTATAAAGCTGGACTTGAGGATTATAGTTAACATTATGATCAAAATTTATGAGCCACTGACATGTCATGGTGAACCCATTAGTGGTTCCCTTGACCTTAAAGGTGTGGGTAACCAGCTCTGAAGTGATTCCGTATTAGCAGGAGAGGCGACTCGGGCACCCCAAACCATCCATGATGCTAGGCAAAGCCCCAACAGCTCCAGGTAACACCTTCCCAAAGTCACAGAAACAATGGCCGCTACTCAGCACCAACACAAAGTAATAGGAAATCTCACTTTTCACGTGGTCTCCGACAAACAGCTGAGAGCTAAACAGGCACGGCTCTTGTCTTGTGTTTATGAAAACAATAATAAATTAATAGGGTGTCCATATTATATATATATATATAATATAATATAATATATATACTATGTATATAGGAAAAGGAGCCATATGGGACAGGATCTGCAGGGCAAAAGGAGCACATGTGATGAGATCTGCTGGGGAAAGAGGCCATAATAGGATGGCATCTGCAGGGGAAAGAGGCCATAATAGGATGGCATCTGCAGGGGAAAGAGGCCATAATAGGATGGCATCTGCAGGGGAAAGAGGCCATAATGGGATGAGATCTGCTGGGGAAAGAGGCCATAATGGGATGAGATCTGCTGGGGAAAGAGGCCATAATGGGATGAGATCTGCTGGGGACAGAGGCCATAATGGGATGAGATCTGCTGGGGAAAGAGGCCATAATGGGATGAGATCTGCTGGGGAAAGGGGCCATAATAGGATGGTATCTGCAGGGGCAAAGGGGCCATAATGGGATGGGATCTGCAGGGGCAAAGGGGCCATAATGGGATGGGATCTGCAGGGGGAAAGAGGCCATAATGGGATGGGATCTGCAGGGGAAAGGGGCCATAATGGGATGGGATCTGCAAGGGAAAGAGGCCATGCTGGGATGGGATCTGCTGGGGAAAGAGGCCATAATGGGATGGGATCTGCAGGGGGAAAGAGGCCATAATGGGATCGGATCTGCAGGGGGAAAGAGGCCATAATGGGATGGAATGTGCAGGGGGAAAGAGGCCATAATGGGATGGGATCTGCAGGGGGAAAGAGACCATAAAGCTATGGGATCGCAGGGGGGAAAGAGGCCATAATGGGATGGTATCTGTAGGGGGAAAGAGGCTATAATGGGATGGGATCTGCTGGGGAAAGAGGCCATAATGGGATGGGATCTGCAAGGAAAGAGGCCATACTGGGATTTGATCTGCAAGGAAAAGAGGCCATAATGGGATGGGATCTGCAGAGGAAAGAGGCCACATGGGATGGGATCTGCAGGGGGGTGGAGAGACTACATGGGATGGGATTTGTAGGGGGAAAGGAGCCACATTTTAGCAATTTTAGCAGGGCTCCTTTAGTAATAATTTTTAAAAACTGTAGAAAAAACGTTTAATACAATATGACTGACAGTGGCTGGAACATCTGGCGCTGGACAGGAGAGTGTTGGTATAGGAGGGGAAGAAGAGGAAAGAGATTTTACTTTAAATTACTTGTATTTTTTGGATGAGGAAAGTGCGTGAAAATGGGTGAATGGGTGTGGCTAACAAAATGGGTGTGGTTACAGAATGGTGTGGTTTTCAAATGGGCGGGGTTTACAGAGAACCTGATGTTAAAAATTTGAATCCCACCCCTGGATATACTGCAGGATGGGGCTTTATATAGAGGGGGCTGGATAGAGCAATATACTGAAAGCTTGGGAGCTGTACAGTCATGGCCAAAAAGTTTGAGAATGACACCAAAATTATATTTTCACATGATCTGTTGCCCTCTGGTTTTTAATTGTGTTTGTCTGATGTTTACATCACATACAGAAATATGATTGCAATCATGTTATGAGTACCAAAAGGTTATATTGACAGAATGAGTTAATGCAGCAAGTCAATATTTGCAGTGTTGACCCTTCTTCTTCAGGACCTCTGCAGTTCTCCCTGGCATGCTCTCAATCAACTTCTGGATCAAATCCTGACTGATAGCTGTCCATTCTTGCATAAGCAATGCTTGCATTTTGCCAGAATTTGTTGGTTTTTGTTTGTCCACCCGTCTCTTGATGATTGCCCACAAGTTCTCAATGGGATTAAGATCTGGGGAGTTTCCAGGCCATGGACCCAAAATCTCTATGTTTTGTTCCATGATACATTTAGTGATCACCTTTGCTTTATGGCAAGGTGCTCCATCATCCTGGAAAAGGCATTGTTGGGCGCCAAACTGCTCTTGGACAGTTGGGAGAAGTTGCTCTTGGAGGACATTCTGGTACCATTCTTTATTCATGGCTGTGTTTTTAGGCAAGACTGAGTGAGCCGATTCCCTTGGCTGAGAAGCAACCCCACACATGAATCGTTTTAGGATGCTTAACAGTTGGCATGAGATAAGACTGGTGGTAGCGCTCACCTCTTCTTCTCCTAATAAGCTGTTTTCCAGATGTCCCAAACAATCGAAAAGGGGATTCATCTGAGAAAATGACTTTACCCCAGTCCTCAGCAGTCCACTCCCTGTACCTTTTGCAGAATATCAGTCGGTCCCTGATGTTTTTTCTGGAGAGAAGTGGCTTCTTTGCTGCCCTTCTTGAAACCAGGCCTTGCTCAAGCAGTCTCCGCCTCACAGTGCGTGCAGAAGCACTCACACCAGCCTGCTGCCATTGCTGAGGTAGCTCGGCACGTCTGGTAGTCCGATCCCGCAGCTGAAACAGTTTTAAGATACGGTCCTGGCGTTTGCTGGTCCTTCTTGGGTGCCCTGGAGCCTTTTTGGCAACAATGGAAGCTCTCTCCTTGAAGTCTTGATGATGCGATAGATTGTTGACTGAGGTGCAATCTTTGTAGCTGCGATACTCTTCCCTGTTACGCCATTTTTGTGTACAGCAATGATGGCTGCACGTGTTTCTTTAGAGATAACCATGGTTAACTGAAGAGAAACAATGATACCAAGCACCAGCCTCCTTTTAAAGTGTCCAGTGATGTCATTCTTTCTTAATCATGACTGGTTGATCGCCAGCCCTGTCCTCATCAACACCCACACCTGTGTTAATGGAACAATCACTAAAACAATGTTAGCTGCTCCTTTTAAGGCAGGACTGCAATGCTGTTGAAATGTGTTTTGGGGATTAAAGTTCATTTTCTTATAATTGACTTTGCAAGTAATTGCTGTTAAGCTGATCACTCTTTATGACATTCTGGAGTATATGCAAATTGCCATTAGAAAAACTTAAGCAGTAGACTTTGTAAAAATTAATATTTGTAGCATTCTCAAAACATTTGGCCATGACTGTATATAAGGGGCTGACAGGATTAATGATTTTCATGATGGGGCTGTATATAGAGTGGCTAAGGATTGATATATTGCTGGATGAGACCTGTATATAAAAGGGTTAAGATGTGTGATATACTGCAGGATGGGACAGTATATTTAAGGGCTGAGAAGAGTGATGTGCTGCAGGATGGGACAGTATATTTAAGGGCTGAGAAGAGTGATGTGCTGCAGGATGGGACTATGGACCAACATACTGCATAATGGAATGAACTTGTATATACACTGTGTGCAGAATTATTAGGCAAATGAGTATTTTGATCACATGTTAATTTTTATACATGTTGTCCTACTCCAAGCTGTATAGGCTTGAGAGCCAACTACCAATTAAGTAAATCAGGTGATGTGCATCTCTGTAATGAGGAGGGGTGTGGTGTAATGACATCAACACCCTATATAAGGTGTGCCTAATTATTAGGCAACTTCCTCTCCTTTGCCAAAATTAGTCAGAAGAGAGATTTGACGGGCTCTGAAAAGTCCAAAATTGTGAGATGCCTTGTAGAGGGATGCAGCAGTCTTGAAATTGCCAAACTTTTGAAGCGTGATCACGAAACAATGAAGCGTTTCATGGCAAAATGCCTGCAGGGGTGCAGAAGCGTGTTGGGCAAAAAAGGCACAAAATAACTGCCCATGAATTGAGGAAAATCAAGCGTGAAGCTACCAAGATGCCATTTGTCACCAGTTTGGCCATATTTCAGAGCTGCAACGTTAGTATCAAAAAGCACAAGGTGTGCCATACTTGGGGACATGGCCAAGGTAAGGAAGGCTGAAAAACAACCACCTTTGAACAAGAAACATTAGATAAAACATCAAGACTGGGCCAAGAAATATTTTCAGACTGATTTTTCAAAGGTTTTATGGACTGATGAAATAAGAGTGAATCTTGATGGGCCAGAGGCTGGATCAGTAAAGGGCAGAGAGCTCCACTCCAACTCAGACACCAGCAAGGTGGAGGTGGGGTACTGGTATGGGCTGGTATCATCAGAGATGAACTTGTGGGACCTTTTCAGGTTGAGGATGGAGTGAAGCTCAACTCCCAGAGCTACTGCCAGTTTCTGGAAGACAACTTCTTCAAGCAGTAGTACAGGAAGAAGGTGGTATCGTTCAAGAAAAACATGATTTTCATGCAGGACAATGCTCCATCACATGCATCCAGCTACTCCACAGCGTGGCTGGCCAGTAAAGGTCTAAAAGATGAAAAAATAATGACATGGCCCCCTTGTTCACCTGATCTGAACCACATAGAGAACCTGTGGTCCCTCATAAAATGTGAGATCTACAGGGAGGGAAAACAGTACACCTCTTGGAACAGTGTCTGGGAGGCTGTGGTGGCTGCTGCACGCAATGTTGATCATAAACAGATCAAGCAACTGACAGAATCTATGGATGGTAGGCTGTTGAGTGTCATCATAAAGAAAGGTGACTATATTGGTCATTAATTTTTGGGGGTTTTGTTTTTGCATGTCAGAAATGTTTATTTCTAAATTTTGTGCAGTTATATTGGTTTACCTGGTAAAAATAAACAAGTGAGATGGGAATATGTTTGGTTTTTATTAAGTTGCCTAATAATTCTGCACAGTAATAGTTACCTGCACAAACAGATATCCTCCTAAGATAGCCAAATCTAAAAAAAAAAACACTCCAACTTCCAAAAATATTAAGCTTTGATATTTATGAGTCTTTTGGGTTGATTGAGAACATAGTTGTTTAACAATAATAAAAAAAATCCTCTAAAATACAACTTGCCTAATAATTCTGCACACGGTGTAGAGGGGACTGAGAGGGATTTAATGCAATGCAAGATGGTATTGTATGTATAGAAAGCTGAGAGGACTGATATTCTGCTGGAGGGAGCTTATATATAAGGACTGAGAGGAGCGATGTACGGTTGGATTGTATATAAAGGTGGCCAAAATAAGTAAACCCTCTGCAGCCACATTACAATGTTTAAGACGCTCCCACGCAACAAGATGCCCTTTCTGATGAGCTAGGAGATGCCATTGTCCATGGCTGGCTGTGACAGGTCGGATTGATCATTTGTATTGTAGAACAGAGTGTTGAGCGCTGCTGTCAGTGTGCCACAGGATTGAGCACATTGTGTTGTGTACGACTGCATACAGCACTCACATGGTTATATATACTGCTCAAAAAAATAAAGGTAACACTACCATTCTGTTGTTTAAGTGTTCACCTTATTTTTCTGAGCAGTATATTAAATGCAGCAAAGGAAGACAGCTGTGCTGTGAATCTGTTGGGTCATAGGTTATTGTTATTGTGATTGATTAGTTAAATGTATATATTATAAATCGGGGGTGCACTGTGTGAGTGATAGTGTTATTTGTGGGGTGATTACTATTATGCTAAGATTATCTTTTGTGATTATAATCCGGGGGAAGGGCATCACTTAGTTTAGTTGTTTAGTTTTGTGTATTGTATTTTTTTGCATGCAGCACTCAACTGGTTACACTCAATTCACCCAATTCATTATTCTATTTGTGCCTTTTTTAAGTCTATTTCATATGCATTCACATGGGGGGGTTTTTTCCGCTTTTTTTTTTTTTGCGAAGTCTGGCAATTCCAGATATTTTAATCTGATTCAGCAATTGTGACTTTTTAACTGTTGCATAATTTGGAGCAACTCCACTCCATGCTCCCCTTGGAGTGATTTTCTGCGCTCTGGACAAAGTTGCATCTTTTTCAACATTTCAAAAAGCTCTGACTTTTTGCTCAAAAAGGTGCATAAACAATAAATGATGGGAAATCCCCCTATTTTTTACTTTATGCCAAATTCATGAACCACGTGTGCCATTTTAAAAATGTGATGCAATAAACGTCAGCCAATACCACGACACTTAAAAAGAAAATTGACTTAAAGGGTTATTCCCATCTCCAAGATTCTATCCCAATATGTAGTAGGTGTAGTAGTAGTAGTAATAATAATAATAATAATAATAATAATGTTAGCAAATACCTCCAATCAGAAATGTAGTATAGTTCTCCTGATTAGCCATGTCACTTACCTCATGTGTAGGGCATTGCAGCCTGGTTATTCATGGTTACGTCCACTCATATAGTGACTGTTTAGTTGTTTGTGGTTGTAACCATGGATACCTAAGCTGCAATGGCCTGCACATGAGGTAAGAGACATGGCTATATCAGGAGAACTATATTACATTTCTGATTGTAGGTATTTACTAATATTATTATTACACCTACTACATATTGGGATAGGATCTTGGAGATGGGAATAACCCTTTAAAAATAATGATGAATCGGGGCCAGTGTTTAATGCACACTTACATTGGCATTTTTTTAATGTTCCTGATGAGTTTTACTTTTTTGGCCACCAGATGGAGCAATAGTAACATACATATGTAAAGCACTAGCTGCTGTTTGTAGCACTGTAAGATCAGCCCTATTGAGCAGGTCACTATGTACCAGGTGTAATAGCACTAATACTTTGTCACATACGATAGTCCTTAATTCCAAACACATTTCTATCTTCCTCATTGGTTTTTAGCCTCTAGATCAGCATACATATATCAAGTATTAGCTGCTATTTCTAACATCCATGTATCACCCTGTCTACTAATTATCAAAGAAATATGGCAAAACCAATTTTTTGCTAGAGCTGATTGATAGTGCCTTATTCTCCTCTGCCTCTGACAAACTATACTAACAAGTTATTTGACTTTCTATGAAATTCACCATAGTGTTTGTCTATATTTCAGAACAGTAGATATAAACCTGATTGGGGACAGGAACTCATGTAAGTGGTGATAAACTCTATACATCGCAGTGGAAGGGGTTTCCACTGCTAGGACATCCCCATCTCATGCTACATATTTGTCCTCATTAAAATAAGAAAGCTCATACTAACCTCCCGTGCTGGCACCATTTACAGCGGAGCCGGCACTCACTAACCTGGGGCTCATGTATTACTATTATTTATTTATAGACCACAATTGATTCCATGGTGCTGTACATGAAAAGTGGTTACATACAATATACATATAGAAGTTACAATAGACAGACTGGTACAGAGGGAAGAGAACCCTTCCCTTGTGGGCTAACACTTTATGGGATGATGGTGAGGCAGCTGCAGCAATGGTACAGTGGCAGCTCTGGCGGTAGTGAGGTGGTAGGGTCATTGGAGACTATAAGCATTTCTGAACAGATGAGTTTTCAAGTTCCGTTTGAAGCTTGCAAGTTTAGCAGATATTTGATGTGCTGAGACAGCAAATTCTAGAAGACTGTTGATGCTCTGGAGAAGTCTTGGAGGCGGTTGAATAAGGAGCGAATGAGAGAGGAGGAGAGAAGGAGATCTTGGGAAGACAGATTTAAGTGTAGCATGTAGGGTTACTATGTCACATGAGCCCAGTCACCACCAACTTCTTTCTCCACGCCTTCAAACGTATAAGTAATCAAGAGGAAGTGAGACATGCATCTGGTCACTCACGTCCTCTTGATTACTTATACATCTGATGGAGGGGGATATGGAAGTTGGTAGGGATTGGTCAAGGCGCTTGCAAGACGTAATAATTTAACGAGCCCTGGGAGACGGGGCAAACATGGGGTATGAGAAGGGTTTATCCAAGTAGTGGACACCCCCTAACCCCCTATAAAGGACCAGATATAAGAAAATGATAAATACTCTAAAAGGCTGTTTACACATTAGTTTTCTGCTGAACATCTTCACTCTATACTTTCCATTCCTCACCCAACAAAACATGTGGTTTACAACAATGCACTGTTGAAATATCTGGATGCAAAAAAGGAACTGCATTACGTCAAACAAGAGATGGTCGAAAAGTGAAATAAAAATGTCTAAAGCTGAAATTCTCATCCTGCATTAACCACTGTAATAAGTTTGCCTCTTTACGTCAAATTGTAAACTGTCTACATTTGGGACAGTATTAATAAATGTACCCATTGAGTTTCCCTTGCTGTAAAGTAGTGCCTGACAAATGCCCAAGATTTTGTGACTTAGGTTTTATTACACTAAGCAACTGACAGTATATAGGTAGAATCACAACTAGCAAGGATAACCTCAAGACACACAAAGGCATAGAAGGACACATTGCAACAATTCATCTTCATTGTTGTTGTGAAGACAAGGTCAGAACCTTGTGATGGTTGAGGAAGGGTGAATGAAGTGAAAATAGGATCTTATAAGAAGGTTTCTTATGGGTGATACAAGTAAAATATATCTTTGTACCGTGTTAGCCAGTAGAGATAAAAAAAATTGTTTAAAAGAACTGAGAGTCCTCAGTGGTTGATACCTTTTAATGGCTAACTGAAAAGATGGTAATAATTGCAAGCTTTCGAGACTACTCAGGTCTCTTCATCAGGCATGGTATAACACAAAATCTGAAGAGTCACATATTTATACACAACAGGACATAGAAAAGTGCAGTAAGAAAAAAAAAACAAAAAAAAAACAAGTTATATAAAACAGAACTATCGCTATGGCAGGGGGGCAAACTGTTGTGGCCATAAATTTTGCTGCAGTTCAGTGTGAAAGTTTTATTGTCCTTTGATAAGGGTCTGGTCCGGGCTGTGACACGCTCGGATGGTCAGAGGAGCACATCTCTTAATTGATGTAAAAAGACATGAATCCATGAGACACATTCATTCCTGCTCTGAATGTGTCAAAGGTCATCATAAGTTTGTACTCCCATAGTCTCCTATCTCTCTGGGACTTGAAGTTTCCTTTCAATACCAGCAATTTCATGTCCATGATGCTGTGGTCTGGGTTACAGAAATGTTTGGCCACAGGTAGATCCATCCTTTTTTCTCTAATTGTGTGGCGGTGAGAATTCATCCTTGTTCTGAGCTGTTGTCCGGTCTCCCCTACATACAGACCCCCAGTTGGACATTTGGTACATATAATTAAGTACACCACATTGGTTGTAGTGCAGCTGAAGGTACCTGGGATCTTGTAGTCCTGATGTGATCTGGGAATCTTTATCTTGTCCTTTGTCAATATTAATGGACAGGTCTTACATTTTTTCTGGTTGCAGGGAAATGTTCCTGTTGTTGTTGGAGAGGACAGGGAGCTTCTGACAATGATGCTTCTTAGATTTGGGGGCTGTCTAAAACACAGAAGTGGGGGGTCTGGAAAAATAGATTTTAACCGGGCATCTTTTTGCAGTAATGGTTGTAGTTTCAATTAAGAGATGTGCTCCTCTGACCATCCGAGCGTGTCACAGCCCGGACCAGACCCTTATCAAAGGACAATAAAACTTTCACACTGAACTGCAGCAAAATTTATGGCCACAACAGTTTGCCCCCTGCCATAGTGATAGTTCTGTTTTATATAACTTGTTTTTTTTTTTTTTTTTTACTGCACTTTTCTATGTCCTGTTGTGTATAAATATGTGACTCTTCAGATTTTGTGTTATACCATGCCTGATGAAGAGACCTGAGTAGTCTCGAAAGCTTGCAATTATTACCATCTTTTCAGTTAGCCATTAAAAGGTATCAACCACTGAGGACTCTCAGTTCTTTTAAACAATTTTTTTTATCTTATGGGTGAGCAATAGCTTCTTTCTACGTTTCCACATTTTAAAGCATCATCCTCAAGTTTAAAATTGTTCTCGGAATTAGCGCTGACCACAGAAACCAATCAGATTCCAAGTATTTGCAGAATACAATGAATTAGTGCAACACAGCACACTTCTTATGTCACTCCATAGACAGAGCGTCTCATTAACATTTTCTTCCATGTAAAAACCACTCCTGGCTTATATTCATTGCAAAATGCTGTCATGTGAAAGTGGCATTTTTTTTGGTCACGTCATAATTGTTGTCAATTTGGAGCCGAATCACGCTTTATTCTGGTTGTTTTTGAGAAATATTTAGAGTTCACATAGATATTCGGGGGCCTATACCAAAGATCTGATTCCGCCACATTCCCCTCCCCTATGTCCTCCCAGCTGCATTCATACAATCCATTGGTCTTCCAGGAGAACCCAATGAAGGAGACAGACACCTGCTCCATACAATTTCTCCCACCTTGTGGCTTACATATACAGCAGAGGACAGAAGAAAAAGGGATCAAGAAGAGAACAGAGTTATCTGGAATTGGACCCCACCAAGTCATTTGGCAACAGGCCCCATAGCAGTTGAGTAATCTGCCAGAATAGGTGGTAAGCCCCTGGGTAATGGCCTTTTTTTTTGCCTACCCCTCACTCAGACTCTTGATATGATTGAATAACTCCATCCTGATTTTCTGAACTCTGTTACTGATTTAAAGGCAGTGGCGTAACATGAAGCTCATGGGTCCCAATCCAAAAGCTCGAACTTGGAACCAAATATTGAAAGTCTTAATGCTATTGGTCTTTTCATATAGACCAATGTGACTTTTTGGGCTCCTTAGACTGTAGGTCCCAGGTGCAATTGCAACCCCTGCACCGATTGTAGTTACATGCCTGCTTAAAGGAATTGTTTTCCTTGATTGTTTTATCACACAATTAAACTGTCAGGATTAGACATCTCTATTCCATGTCCACTTACCCAGGCCGGTCATGCTGGTAAGTTCAAGTATTATGCCATGTGATAAAAAAAAATTGCATTTAAACCAGTTTTTAATGCAATATTTGAAGCTCATGTAATTTTAGATAAAAATCTAAAAAAAATCAACCCATACATCTCCTTAAATGAAGTTATGTGTAAAGCGGGCTTTACACGCTACAATATATCTAACGATGTGTCGGCGTGGTCATGTCATAAGTGACGCACATCTGGCATCATTAGTGATATTGTAGTGTGTGAAACCTACGTGCGATTGCGATTGAACAAAAAACAGTTGATCGCATACATGTCGTTCAATTATAAAAAATTGAACGTCCGGTTGTTCAATGTTCCCGAGGCAGCACACATCACAGTGTGTGACACCCCGGGAACGATGAACATCTCCCTACCTGCGTCCCTCCTGCAATGTGAAAGGAAGGAGGTGGGCGGGATGTTTACGTCCCGCTCATCTCCGCCCCTCCGCTTCTATTGGCCGGCTGCTGCGTGACGTCGCTGTGACGCCAAACGTCTCTCCCACTACAGTAAGTGGTTGTTCGCCGCCCACATCGAGGTCGTATGGAAGGTAAGTACGTGTGACGGGATTTAATAGTTTGTGCGACACGGGCAACAAATTGAACGTGCCGCACATACGATGGGGGTGCGTGCGATCGCATGTGTAATGTTAACGTGTAAAGCAGGCTTTAGGCTATATGCACACACTGCAGTTTTTTCTGCACACAAACTGCAATCAAGACTACAACTTGTCTCAGAGAGCCTGGAAATGTCAAAAAACGCTTGAGGTGATGGTGCATTTTTGTTGCTTTTTTAGTCGAATTTTTGGTTAATTCTGGTTTTATGTGTTTGTCTGTATAGAACGTTTGACAAATTGTATCAAAAAAGCAAGAAAAATGAACATGCTGCATTTTTTTTGTCAGAAGTTTGTGACAAACTGCAGACAAAAAAAATGCAACGTGCACACAGCAGATCTTATTTCTCATAGACTTTCCTGGGAAGTCAAAAGCCAGAACTTTCTGAGAACAAAACTGATCCAAAAAAAGCAACAAAAACTGCAGCGTGCGCATATAGCATTATAGTGAGGAATGACACAAGGAAAAAGTATTGTACACGCTTACTGAAATTTACTTAATACGTCATACAAAAGCCTTTCTTAGTGATGACTGCTTCATGACTCCTTCTGTATGGAGAAACTATTTGCATGCACTAGGTGTGATTTTTGGTCCAGTCTTTCACACACAGTGTTCAAATCCTAAAGTTTCCATGTGCTCCTTCTATCAACTCTGAGCTTTAGTTCCTTCCCTAAATGTTCTACTGTATTCAGGTTAGGTGATTGGCTGCGACATTCTAGCAAGTTTGCTTTTTTTTCTTTAAAATCAACTGAGAGTTTCCTTGGCTGTGTGTTTAAGATCACTGTCTTGCTAAAATGTCCACCTTTGTTTCATCTCCATCATCCAGGTAGATGGCGTCAGATTTTTATCAAGAATGTCTAGATACAGTTGTCCATTCATCCTTCCTTCAAATACCGTGTTTCCCCGAAAGTAGGACCCCCCCGAACGTAAGGCAGGATGGGGGTTTCGGGGGGTCCGCCAATGTAGGGCACCCCCCGATTGTAAGGCAGGGTAGCGGGGGGCCCGGGGAATGTAAGGCCGCCTATGGGTGGTGGTCGCGGCGTAATGTAAGGCCGCATATGGGTGGGGTCACTGGGGACAGTATGGCCGCATATGGGTGGGGTCCCTGGGGAAAGTACAGGAACTTGCCGCTGTTCCCTCGCTCCATCCAGGCCTTCTCCAGTCTCGTGCCACCCGTGGTCCGCCTTCGGTGAATGGCCCCCGCAAGGCTCCCTGCTGGCCATCAGCTCGAGCTGTGATTGGCCAGTCAGCCGGCTCGCAGCTGATTGGCCCTCAGCTCGAGCTGCGATTGGCCAGTCAGCCGGCTCGCAGCTGATTGGCCGAAATCAGCCGCGACGTCACCGCCTGCAGGCTCGCTCCGATTGGTCCAGCGTCCCCGGCATCTGAATCGTCAGCCCGGCACCGCAGAGGAGATCGAAACAGAAGGAAAGTAACGGTAAGTTCCGAAACTCTCTCTGTGTGTGTGTTTGTGTGTACGGTATGTGTACGGTATGTGTATGGTATGTGTATGGGTGCCGTATGGGGCTGTATGTGTCAGTGTGTGTGTGTGTGTACGGTACCGGTACAATATGTGTGTGGGTGCCGTGTGGGGCTGTACCGGTACCGTATGTGTCAGTGTGTGTGGTGGCAGAGTTGGGGGGCAGAACCACTGTATGGGGAGGCTGCAGGGGGGAGGATGGGGTGGATGCCGGACTCTCAAACAATGGGGAGGCTGCAGGGGGGAGGATTGTCATTTTTTTTCCAATGTAAGGCCTCCCCCGAAAGTAAGGCAGGGTGGGACTTTTGGGGGTAAAATTAATGTAAGACAGGGCCTTACTTTCGGGGAAACACGGTATATGAATTTTGTCAGTGCTGTATGCACCATGATATGACATATGATATGATATGCCGTATGATAAACTGCCCCACACCATTATGTTCTCACCTCCATACTTCACTGTTGGTATGGTGTTTTGAGGGGGTGATATGCAGTGCCATTTAGCCTACAAACATGGTGTATGTTATGGCATTCAAAGAGTTCAATTTTGTGCTCATCTGACCATACCACTATTTCACAGACCTGTCTAGAGATTGTGGAGCAAACTTCAAGTCTGCTCAAACATGCTTTTTGCTCAGGAATGGAATCTTGCATGGTGAGCGTACATACAGGCCATGACGGTTGAGTGCATTGCTTTTTATTTTCTTTGAAACAATTGTACATGCTGATTCCGGGTCTCTCTGTATCTCTACACAGGTGGTTCTTTGTTTTGGACAACTCATCTGATAATTCTTTTCACTTTTTTGTTTGAAATCATGTGGGGAGCACCTGTTTGTGGGTGGTTTATGTTGTGATGATGATTTTTCTAGTTCAAGATTATGGCTCCAACAGTGCTCATTGGAACCTTCAGTAGTTTAGAAATGTTTCTATAATTAATGCCATTAGTATGATGTGCAACAATAAGATTTCAAAGGTGTGGAAACAGGTCACTGTTTTTTTTTCTGTGCAAGAACAGTACATGGGCCCTTTTCAGCCTAAGAGCTCAAAAAAATGCACAATTGCACCTGCTTTGGTGGTAGTAATGGCCGCCTAACCTCTTGGGCCCCTGTTTGGCCACATAGGCTGCACCAATGATGTGCCCGCCCCGGTTTCTGTCTATCTATCTGCTTGTCATTCTCTTTTTCTATCTATTGAGTCTTTGAGACTTTCAACCAAACCACAGTTAATGATTTGAGGCGTACAACATTTCCCATAATACTAACTGATGCCTGTAATAAGGTCCCTTTTTTTTAGACGATTACTATGGCTTTTTGTTCTCTGAAATAAGGTTCTCATGAGCTCTGGTGCAACCTAAATGTCATTTAGTCTATCCATGATTCAAAAATGATTTTTGTGAGATCTACCACTTATTTATTCTATTGGTGAATCATTTTCTAAGATGCACTGTAACCTTAAAGGCTCTCACAGCTCTACGGCATTCGCTTACACATTTTACCACATGTGCGCTGCTCACACACGCTTGGTTTTCAAAAAGTTGCTGACACATTCATGTACATGGCATCAGTTTTGTAAGTCATGTGGCTTCACAGACTACTGTCAGTGATATTAGCTTTCTTATATATTATATTATGTTTTCCTCAACATTAAAATTGTTACACCCAAAAGGAAAAGTCCTGGACAATAGAAATCAGAATATTGAATAATATCATTAGTCATGAGCGAGCGTGCATGGCACTGTTCATTACTTGATCGAGCATCGGTCTGCCTGGCACGCTCGATACTCGTCCGAGAGCGCCATGCTGGAGTCTCTGCCCCACATATTTTGCTGTTGTTTTTTTATGTTGTTTTTACTAAATATGTCAACAAAAAAAGAGGTCAACCTGTATAAGGACACTCCCACAGCAATATTAAATTCACAATGAAAAAATTTGCCAATTTATTTTTTCAGAAGGGAGACAACAAATCCAATACTATTCATAAATGTATTTATTGTAGAAAATAAAAATAACAAACAACAATACCAACACCATTAAAATTGAGATGTATGCAGAGTATTAATGTAGAAATAGGACAAACAGCATCCAGATTAGCACATAAAAATTTAATAACCAATCATATAAAGTGACAAGTGCTTCAAGCTTGCTAAAAAGTCACTAAAGGCAGAACCTGCCATGTAAAGAATCCAAAGTGCAAAGTGCAATTGCACATAACCCTATGGACAAGGCAAAACTGCTCTGTAACCTGCAGCTATAAGAGCATAGAGTCCACCATAATGAAAGGTATACTGATGAACACGTGCTGCCACCCGGTAAACAAGATCACACTGCCATATAATGGCCGAACTAAACATGTGCTAGCTGCGGTGCACAGCACGATCACGGTGCAAAGATGTGAATATTCAATCGCATACCGCTGGCGAGCACAATAAAGATAGTAAATTACCTGGGTGTAGAAGTATATAAGTGCTGTAGTCCTATACGTCACGACGCGCGTTTCGCACCCGGCTTCAACAGGGGGCGTGCCAGGCAAGAGGAAACACGGAGATTAAGTACGCACATCCAACCAATCAGGGGAACGGAAGCGCTCGCGTGAGACACGCTCCCTTCTCATCAAAAGGACTTCCTGTCGGGCAGCTCCTGGAACGCAGCCTGCGTGTCAAACACCGGAAATGGTGCAGCGACGCAGGTCGGTCCCATACTATGCGTCCTTCATTAAGTTCCGAGAGGATAATGTCCGCGCGAGCGCATACCCCTGACGGCACAACTGGATGTACAAATACAAGACATCAAATAAGTATCAAGAAGGTATCAAAATAATATCAAAAAAGTATCAAAAAGTAGCATGTGTTCTAACTACATGTGTATCAACACACCATATAAGGAAAACACACTCATTTCCCAAAGAGGGCTATACATAAAACAGGAATATTGGACCAATACAGATACTGAAAAATACGTGCAAAAAAAGGGCACATGTGTGCCACCATAATGGTGATATTAAACATGTTCACATCAAATCCCCAACATAACAGAATTAGTGACACTCGTATGTCCACCGATGTCAAAAACCAATATGCACAGGAATCCAGATGATCATAACTTGCTAGTAGGTCATACTTCTTCCAAGAATACATATAGTCCAATAACCTTCCGTTTCCAGATACAGTAAATATATCTCTATGAGGCGGAGGAAGAAAAAATTATTAGAAAAAATTAGATTAGAAAAAACACATGCAACAATAGATAAATCCCAAGTTACTCTGACCTAACACTATACATACACAATTAAAAACATAAAACAAAAGTTAAAAACACTAGGAATGGGCGAATCAATAACAAAAATTATGCTTCACAAAAAGGCCCCAAAACCCAAGTTCTCATTGAGACCCTGAGGGTTGAGTGTACCTAACCGAAAAATCCAGCGGCTTTCAATTCTGGCAAGTATTTTCCCCAAATCGCCTTCTCTAATACCAAGAACCACCTGATCAATGGCTTTGACCTTCAGGAAGTGTGGGTTGCAGCTATGAAACTCTCTAAAATGCCGCGGTAAAGTTTTGAGTGTCGTGGTATCCTCCACAGTCTTAGCTTTAGCTATGTCCCTACAATGCTCACGTACTCTTATCTTCAACTCCCGAGTGGTAAGGCCTACATACAATTTTTTGCACGGACATTCTCCCAGATAAATGACTCCTTTAGAGGAGCACGTAAGTTGCTTCCTGATTGTAAATTTCCGAGACCCATCAAAATTTTCAAAACCCTTAGATTTTGTTAAATTGGCACAGGCCTTACACAGGCCACAGGGGAAAAAGCCTTGATCACGTGCTGGCACCATCTTCCTATCCTTCATCTGTGGGTCAAAATGACTATGCACAAGTGTGTCCCTGAGATTTCTCGACCTCCTTGCTGTAATAAGAGGTTTCTCAGACAATACATTTCTTAAAACAGGATCCGATCGCAAGATACTCCAATGTTTAGAAATGATGTCCCTCATTTCCCCCCAACGGTTATGGAATGTGGTGATAAAGCGTACCTGTTCAACCTGTTCCTTCTTATGACCACTCGAATTTCCAGACACATTGTAGTTTGCAAGCAGCAGAGAGCTTCTAGGGGCCACCTTGCCTCGATTAAAGCCTTTTCTAATAACCCTCTTGCTGTACCCTCTATCTAAAAACCGTTGCGCCAGTTCACCGGATTGTATCTTGAATGTCTCAACATCAGAACAAATTCTTTTAGTTCGTAAGAACTGTCCCGTAGGTATCCCGGTGATAACTGACTTGGGGTGAGAAGAGGACGCATGAAGGAGACTGTTGGTAGCGGTGCTTTTCCTGAAAACAGATGTGGACAAAAAACCATTATCCAAAGTTTTTACAAAAATGTCCAGAAAATCCAATTCTCGACCCTGCTTGAACGTCAACCTTATGTTCTGATCATTGTTGTTCCTCATATGCATGACTTCCTTAAGCTCATTGGTGGTGCCATCCCAGATGAACAGGATGTCGTCAATGTAACGCATCCAATTGTGGATGTTGTTACAACCAGGGATGGCCTCCCCCAAAAAGATGTCACGCTCCCAGGCACCTAAAAATAAATTAGCATATGAGGGCGCACACGCCGCCCCCATTGCTGTGCCCTGTATTTGCAGAAAGATTTTCTTATCAAACGTAAAAACGTTGTGGGTCAAGACAAATTCAAGCAAAATTAATAATAATTCCACCATGTCTCCATCAATAGTGCTATTCCGAAGAAAGAAAGACACAGCCCGAAGGCCATCTGCATGTTTAATCGAAGTGTACAAGGACTCGACATCGGCCGTCACCAGAACCATATTCGGACTCAGTTGAATATTGTCCAATCTCCGTAGGGCCGATGTCGTGTCCTTGATAAAAGATGGTAACTCCGTAACTAACGGTTGTAAATAGTAGTCAATAACATTGCAGATGACCTCACAAAGTCCGCCATTACCTGCCACTATGGGCCTTCCAGGGGGATCCGTTATATTTTTGTGCACTTTGGGGATAAGATAAAATGTTGCCAGCCGAGGTTGTAAATTCTTAATGCATTCCAGAAGTTTTTTGGGTATAATTCCCCTTTTCAAAAGCCGCCTCCAGGATAAGGAGAAGTTCATTCTGAAAAGCAGATAAAGGGTTACAAATCAATTTCTTGTAACATTGACGGACATTTAGTAATTTATAAGCCTGTCGTTCATACATGGTGATTGGCCAGATCACCATGTTTCCGCCTTTATCAGCTGGTTTATATAGGACATCTTCCCATGATTGTAAATCCTTAAGTGCTATCCTTTCCCGATTAGAAAGGTTCATAGGGCCAGTAGGGAAAGAAAACCGCTGTTGGAACTCCTGAGAAACCATTCTAGTGAAAATCTCGATGGCTGGACAGTAATTAAAAGAGGGAAACTTGGTGGATTTTTTTAACAATGCATGAGGAAAGTTACTTACCACATGGGGTTCACTTTCCTCCTCCAGAGATTCAAGTATAGACAGAGCTTCCCTCTCTTGTGTGGTAAAAAGGTCCATAACACACCCAGATTTACTGTAAAGTCTTTTGAAAAATAACTTTCTCGAAAAAAGATGAAGGTCTTTTATGGACGTGAATGCGTCTGCTGGACATGAAGGAGAAAAGGACAACCCTTTACTCAAAAGGGACACATGTGATTCAGATAATTCATGTTCAGACAAATTAATTACCTTTAGTTGTTGTTGGTCCCCTACGTTGTCCCTACCAAAAATATCATAAGTACGCTTTCCTGTTTTATGCTTATTCTTGGAACGTGTGTTAAATGCGTGGCTTGACTCCACTGAGGTATTGCTGCTTGCCGCACTTAAAGGGAGAGATTGCACAGAAGAACTCCTAGAACGTTGGGATCCCTGCTCCATTTTCCTCATCTGCCATCGAAAAATTTTTTTGTTCTCAAAGTCACCCACATCACGCAAATATTTCTTCTGCTTGTCAGCACTGATATCCTTTTCCCATTTTTCAAAATCTTTTTCAAGTAGGGACAATAGATTTTGAAAACCATCATCACTCATCTCTTTTTGAAGCGTCAGCTGGATAGCTTCAATTTCCTTTTCAATTACCTTTAACGTAATAGAATTTTTTTCAATGATGATGCGAATAAATTCAAGTGAACAGGTGATAGCCGCAGCAATCCACCTCTGTGTAAGATTGTCATCCTCCAAATCAAAAGCAGGATATACCTGTATCCGAAGTCCTCTCGGGACTATTTTCTGTTCTAAATAGCTATCTAAGGACATACGAGTCCACCACAACTTGGTTTTTTTGTGAAGCAGATTTCTATACTTCCTCGCCAACTCCTTATGTGTACCGTCAGTATTAACGTGAACTGCAACATCTCGTTTAAAAATTCCCGAGGCTTTAGACTGCCAGGCTGTAAGCTTGGCCTCAAAGTCCATGATTCTATAGGACCAATCTGTAATGAAACAGAATAACAAGATATGTCAACAAAAAAAGAGGTCAACCTGTATAAGGACACTCCCACAGCAATATTAAATTCACAATGAAAAAATTTACCAATCTATTTTTTCAGAAGGGAGACAACAAATCCAATACTATTCATAAATGTATTTATTGTAGAAAATAAAAATAACAAACAACAATACCAACACCATTAAAATTGAGATGTATGCAGAGTATTAATGTAGAAATAGGACAAACAGCATCCAGATTAGCACATAAAAATTTCATAACCAATCATATAAAGTGACAAGTGCTTCAAGCTTGCTAAAAAGTCACTAAAGGCAGAACCTGCCATGTAAAGAATCCAAAGTGCAAAGTGCAATTGCACATAACCCTATGGACAAGGCAAAACTGCTCTGTAACCTGCAGCTATAAGAGCATAGAGTCCACCATAATGAAAGGTATACTGATGAACACGTGCTGCCACCCGGTAAACAAGATCACACTGCCATATAATGGCCGAACTAAACATGTGCTAGCTGCGGAGCACAGCACGATCACGGTGCAAAGATGTGAATATTCAATCGCATACCGCTGGCGAGCACAATAAAGATAGTAAATTACCTGGGTGTAGAAGTATATAAGTGCTGTAGTCCTATACGTCCCGACGCGCGTTTCGCACCCGGCTTCAACAGGGGGCGTGCCAGGCAAGAGGAAACACGGAGATTAAGTACGCACATCCAACCAATCAGGGGAACGGAAGCGCTCGTGTGAGACACGCTCCCTTCTCATCAAAGGGACTTCCTGTCGGGCAGCTCCTGGAATGCAGCCTGCGTGTCAAACACCGGAAATGGTGCAGCGACGCAGGTCGGTCCCATACTACGCACCCTTCATTAAGTTCCGAGAGGATAATGTCCGCGCGAGCGCATACCCCTGACGGCACAACTGGATGTACAAATACAAGACATCAAATAAGTATCAAGAAGGTATCAAAATAATATCAAAAAAGTATCAAAAAGTAGCATGTGTTCTAACTACATGTGTATCAACACCCCATATAAGGAAAACACACTCATTTCCCAAAGAGGGCTATAAATAAAACAGGAATATTGGACCAATACAGATACTGAAAAATACGTGCAAAAAAAGGGCACCATAATGGTGATATTAAACATGTTCACATCAAATCCCCAACATAACAGAATTAGTGACACTCGTATGTCCACCGATGTCAAAAACCAATATGCACAGGAATCCAGATGATCATAACTTGCTAGTAGGTCATACTTCTTCCAAGAATACATATAGTCCAATAATGTTCCGTTTCCAGATACAGTAAATATATCTCTATGAGGCGGAGGAAGAAAAAATAATTAGAAAAAATTAGATTAGAAAAAACACATGCAACAATAGATAAATCCCGAGTTACTCTGACCTAACACTATACATACACAATTAAAAACATAAAACAAAAGTTTTCGGTTAGGTACCCTCAACCCTCAGGGTCTCAATGAGACCTTGGGTTTTGGGGCCTTTTTGTGAAGCATAATTTTTGTTATTGATTCGCCCATTCCTAGTGTTTTTAACTTTTGTTTTATGTTTTTAATTGTGTTAAGGTTGTGCCAGGTTAAAGCAGACAGTTGCGAACTGGTATTATCAAGCTGGGAAGGTCCATAGTTATTGGGCATTTCCCAGCCTAAAAATAGCAGCAATTGAATAAGGGAACTCTGGTATTGCATTTGCTATAGGAATATTTGAAAAGCGAGATACTTAGCTTATGTATTGGCTAATGCATGTGAACCCGATAACCAACGACAAGGTGATCTCTTATATATCGGGACCCTAATTTGAAATGCCTCGACCAGGGCACAAAGGATCCAGCTATAAAGGGGGTTGGACACAGCCTGGTTATAGGGTGGAATGTTCAGTAAAAAAAAAAAGAAATGCACTACAAATTGACTCAAAAAAACTGACCCTCACATCCAACAGGTGTGAACAGGTGCCATCTGAAAACACAGTATAACTACAAAAATACATACAGCTGCAATCTAGAATGTAAGCAATGAATAAGGGAACCCTGGTATTGCATTACTGCTATAGGAATATTTGGAAAAAGAGATACTTAGCATATCTTTGGCCACTGCATGTGAACCCGGTGACCACGACAAGGTGATCTTTCATATATCGGGACCCTAACTTGAAATGACAATTTCTGGTTAGAAACCTATATGCCTGGTCAGAAAGCAGCCAACTTTTAAAGGGGGATGGGCATGCCCTGGTTATAGGGAGGAGTGCTCAGTCAGTAAGAAATGCATTACAAATATTTTAAAAAGACATTCATGGACATCTAATAGGTGTGAACAGGTGCTTGCTGAAAACACAATATAAAAATAGACCAAGACCATATCAAGGGTACTTATAGAGAAAAGCCAAAATATGTAACAATACCCATAAAAAATGTTTTATTAGTCATAATTTTAAAAAACCAACTAATGACAATCAAACACACAATCTGTGTGCAGTGTGAAAATACACACTTGGTAGAAAGGTATAAGGAGAAAAATAGAGGGGCCTGAGGTGAGTATAATGACAGGATAATTCAAATGGACACTGGGGGTACTGTCTTTCCCTCCACTCAGTCCTACCTAATAGTGATGAGCGAGCATGCTTGTAACTACTCGGTACTCGCACGAGTATCGCTGTACTCGGGCTGCTCGGCGGGGACCGAGTAATCTCGCGATACTCGTGCTGTACTCGTGGTCTTCATTTCTGCATGTTGGCGCTCTTTTGAGAGCCAGCCCTCATGCAGGGATTGGCTGGCAGACCACTGCAATGCCACAGCCCTGTTAGTTGTGGAATTGCAGTGATTGGCCGGCCTGCACAGCGTGACCGAGCCTTTATACCGGCCGGCGCGCTGTGCTCTGCTCACAACTATCCAGACAGTCAGTGCAGGGAGAGTGTCGCTGATTCAGGGAAAGCTTTGCGGCCCTTTATAGTTAGTTCCGGAGCAGGGCTGCAAACAGTGTGACCAGAAGTCCTTCTCAGGACTATTCTAGTTGTATACAGGCAGGCAGGGTATAGCCAGGTCGGAGTACAGTAGCAGAGTCCTTCTCAGGACTATTGTTGCTATATACAGGCAGGGTATAGCCAGGTCGGAATACAGGCTAGTGACCAGAAGAGTCCTTGTCAGGACTATTGTAGCAGTATACAGGCAGTCAGGCAGGCAGGGTATATAGCCATTCCTAGTGGTGACCGTATACCAGCCTTCATCATATCTGGGGCTGGTGTACACAGTCTAAAACAGTCCAGATAGTGTCAGACTTCTCAGTAATTGTCGCTCCTAAAAACCAGTTAGGTTCTTATTGCGTCCGTGCTTGCATTTAAAAACAGCACGTGTGTGTCTGTCGGTGGCAGCGTACAGGTGCGCGTTTTGCACAAACTATTATATAACGCACAAGTCTAGTGTATAATACACGTCAGTCAGCAGTGTCTGATAGTGTCAGACTTCTCAGTAATTGTCGCTCCTAAAAACCAGTTAGGTTCTTATTGCGTCCGTGCTTGCATTTAAAAACAGCACGTGTGTGTCTGTCGGTGGCAGCGTACAGGTGCGCGTTTTGCACAAACTATTATATAACGCACAAGTCTAGTGTATAATACACGTCAGTCAGCAGTGTCTGATAGTGTCAGACTTCTCAGTAATTGTCGCTCCTAAAAACCAGTTAGGTTCTTATTGCGTCCGTGCTTGCATTTAAAAACAGCACGTGTGTGTCTGTCGGTGGCAGCGTACAGGTGCGCGTTTTGCACAAACTATTATATAACGCACAAGTCTAGTGTATAATACACGTCAGTCAGCAGTGTCTGATAGTGTCAGACTTCTCAGTAATTGTCGCTCCTAAAAACCAGTTAGGTTCTTATTGCGTCCGTGCTTGCATTTAAAAACAGCACGTGTGTGTCTGTCGGTGGCAGCGTACAGGTGCGCGTTTTGCACAAACTATTATATAACGCACAAGTCTAGTGTATAATACACGTCAGTCAGCAGTGTCTGATAGTGTCAGACTTCTCAGTAATTGTCGCTCCTAAAAACCAGTTAGGTTCTTATTGCGTCCGTGCTTGCATTTAAAAACAGCACGTGTGTGTCTGTCGGTGGCAGCGTACAGGTGCGCGTTTTGCACAAACTATTATATAACGCACAAGTCTAGTGTATAATACACGTCAGTCAGCAGTGTCTGATAGTGTCAGACTTCTCAGTAATTGTCGCTCCTAAAAACCAGTTAGGTTCTTATTGCGTCCGTGCTTGCATTTAAAAACAGCACGTGTGTGTCTGTCGGTGGCAGCGTCAGGCTCCATATTGTCCCTGGATAGAGACGTGCATGATGGCCTGTAAACATGAAGTGCCCATTGTAAGGAAGTGGGTCTATTGTAGTATAGCCCTTAGGCAGGGCAGCCAAAAATTTGGAGGCTCCACATTGTCCCTGGATAGAGATGTGCATGAGGGCCTCAGAACATTGTTCCCATTGCAAAGGAGCGGGTCTCCTGTCGTTGTAATGCCCATTCAGAAAGAATGGGCGAAAAAATTTACCACTGGGGGTATACCTGAAACAACGGCTTAACTATTGTAACGGTCACCATGATGGCGCATGAGGAGAAGGAGGAGCAGTCCAGCGATTAGCCAAAGTCCAGAAGTGTGTTACCATGGGTGAGTGGAGGTACATGGCAAATTCCCGTTACAAACTTTAAATTCCGCTGTCATTTGCTGTTGGTGTGTGGTGAAGTCTGGCCAAATCCAACCCTTGTTCATCTTGATCAGAGTCAGCCTGTCAGCATTTACAGTTGACAGGCGGGTGCGTTTATCTGTAATGATTCCACCTGCGGCACTAAAAACACGCTCTGACAAAACGCTAGCGGCAGGGCAGGCCAGGACTTCCAAGGCGTAGAGACTAAGAGCCAATTCATGCCACGTGTCCAGCTTGGATACACATTAATTGTAAGGCACAGAGGAATGTCGGAGTACAGTTGTTTGATCTGCAAGGTACTCCTTGAGCATCTGGCCAAACTTAGGATTTCTTGTGGCACTACCCCTCACCTCAGGGGCTGTGGTATGTGAGGGGCTGAGAAAACTGTCCCACATCTTAAAGACTGTTCCCCTACCTCTGGCGGATTGGACTTGTGCCCCTCTCGGCTGTACGCCTTGGTTGTCCACTGATTCCTGACCTATGCCGCTAGCGTTTTGTGAGGGGAATGCTTTGCCTACTTCCGTGACTATGGCCTTCTGGAACTGCTGCATTTTGCCTGACCTCTCCGCCTCGGGAATAAGAGACATAAAGTTCTCCTTTTAGCGTGGGTCTAACAGTGTTACCAACCAGTAATGATTGTCGGCCAAGATGTTCTTAACGCGAGGGTCACGAGACAGGCAGCTTACCATAAAGTCAGCCATGTGTGCCAGACTCTTAACAGCCATTACTTCAGTATCCTGACCAACACGATGACTGAACATGCTGTCCTCCTCCTCCTCCTCCTCATCATCTACCCTGTCCTCTGGCCAGCCACGCTGAACCGAGGATATGACTGCATGTCATATCCTCAATTTGGCCAGAGAGTTGCTCCATGTCTTCATCCTCCTCCTCGTCATAGTCCTCCACTGCACGTTGTGATGAGACGAGGCTGGGCTGTGTGTTATCACCCACACCCACTACTGTTTCTTGCTCAAACTCATCGCGCTCCGCCTGCAATGCATCATGGTTGTTTTTTGAGCAGAGACCATTTTAGAAGGCAGAGAAGTGGTATGGTGACGCTAATAATGTCGTCATCGCCGCTCACCATCTTGGTGGAGTCCTCAAAGTTTTGGCGGATGGTGCATAGGTCGGACATCCATCTCCACTCCTCAGGTGTTATGTGTGGAGTTTGACCCATTTCCCGACGGCTTAGGTGATGCAGGTACTCAACAACTGCCCTCTTCTGCTCACATATCCTGACCAACTTGTGCAGAGTTGAATTCCAACGCGTGGGGACATCACACACCAGTCTGTGTGCCGGAAGATGCAAACGGCGTCTTAAGCCGGCAAGGCCGGCTGAAGCAGTAGGTGACTTTCGAAAATGTGCAGACAGGCGGCGAACTTTTACCAGCAGATCAGACAGCTCTGAGTATGACTTTAGAAACCGCTGAACCACGAGGTTGAGCACATGGGCCACGCATGGAACATGTGTCAGCTGGCCTCGCCTCAAAGCCGCCACCAGGTTCCGGCCATTGTCACACACGACCTTTCCTGGCTTTAGGTTCAGAGTTGTGAGCCAGTGATCTGCCTTCTGTTTCAGAGCTGTCCACACCTCTTCTGCATTGTGGGGTTTGTTGTCACCTATGCAGATTAGCTTCAGCACTGCCTGTTGCCGCTTCGCCGAGGCAGTGCTGCAGTGCTTCTGTGTCGCCCTGGACAAGCCAGGGGCCACAGAGCACAACACTTAAACACCCCACACTCCCTGCAGGCATATCATAGTCAAAACACAAAATCCTTGTTGCCTTCCCCAGGGGCTGTTGTCCACACCAGGGTGTGGAGCCAGGCGGTTGGTCTCCACCCACCGAGGAGGAGGGAAAACACAGGCAGTGAGAGTTAAGCTAAGGAAGTGGAAGGAGGAAAGTAGTAGAGAGGAGAAAAGTGACAGCAAAGAGCCTGAAGTTGGTCCGGGTGTGTGGCCCGGACAGGACAGCAAGGTTGGCAGGATGCAGTGACCGTCTGCAGTGGAGGCCGATTGGAGTCTGCCGTAAGGACCGTGGACGGGTGGTGACCCGGCCGTACCGGACCGGTATACAAAGAGAAGCCAGCACCATTGGCAGAGGACTTTCGGATCCCGGCAAGGCTTGGTGTCGCCGTGAATTTGCCAAATCCGTTAGTGAAGGGGACCTCAGGGTTTCCAAACAGCCAAGTCCAGATAGAAGGCAACCGTCCAACCGTGAAGGGGAGACACCGCCACCGCCAAGGGCAACCGTCTCCCAGGGCCAGCGCCTGTGGGCAAAAGGGGCTCCTCCGGCCCATATCCAGGTCGGGGAGCGGGTTACCGTTGGGAAACCATCACTACCAACACTTAACTTAGGTGCAGGGAGAGACAGTCATCACTAACCTGCAGGGAGGAACAACCGCAGCCGTCCGAGTGACCCGTCCATCCAGCCACTTGTTTTACCGTGAACTGTGTCATCATCATTGGGCTGAGTGAGTACCTCCGTGCCGTGCGGCACAGCGCTGCCCCTGCGACCCTGCACCTCATCAGGCCCCGCAACCCGCCTGTCATCCATCTCTACCCCATCACCAGGCCCCGGGACAACCAACCCCCCTACCCACGGAGGGGAGAAATAACAACAAAGCTGCTCCCTGTCACAGGCTCCCGGGATCCCCGTCCAGAGCAGCGGTGGTGTCCACACAATCACCACAACCGTGGGTGGCGTCACGGACAATATCCCCAAAACCCAAACCACCCCTTTTCACTCACGGACGAGTAGCGCCGCTCGAGTCCCCGGGATCCGGCCATCGCTCGAGCCAACGAGCAGCAGCAGCCGTAGAGCAGCGTCAGCCGGACCCGAGCAGTGGGAGAGCGCACCGTCCCCTCCTCCGCCCGCGACACTTCCAGCTTGGGACTGGTGTGGAGGGTAAAGTGGATCAGGATGCGCAGGAGGAGGAGGAGGCTGAGGAGCATGACATTCCGGAGCTGTAGAGTGTGTGTGAAACCCTGACTGAGGTAGGGCCTGCAAAACTTGGTGTGTGAAGGACGTGTTCCGTCCCTCGCTCAGACTGGGTCCCAGCTTGCACAATATTAACCCAATGTGACGTCAACGAGATGTAGCGGCCTTGCCCACATGCACTTGTCCACGTGTCTGTGGTTAGGTGGACTTTGGCTGAAACAGCGTTGTTCAGGGCACGTGTGATGTTTTGTGACACGTGGTTATGCAATGCGGGGACGGCACACCGGGAGAAATAGTGGCGGCTGTGGACCGAGTAACGTGGGACAGCTGCCACCATCAGGTCGCGGAATGCTTCTGTCTCAACCAGCCTAAAAGGCAACATTTCCAGCGCAAGCAGTCGCGAAATGTTAGCATTTAGAACTGTGGCATGTGGGGTGTTGGCAGTGTATTTGCGCCTGCGTTCAAAGGTTTGCTGAATGGATAACTGAACGCTGCGCTGGGACAAGGACGTGCTTGATGATGGTGTTCTTTCTGCGTAGGCAACTGCAGGTGCAGGAGTGGAGGAGGCTTGTTCGCAGGCAGCATGGACAGGGGATTGGCTCGCATGCACAACCAGCGAAGACGTAGCAGTGACATCAGCAAGCACTGCTCCTGGACTCTGTTGTACTTCCCACAAAGTCGGGTGCTTGGCTGACATGTGCTTGATCATGCTGGTGGTGGTCAGGCTGCTAGTTTTGGTACCCCTGCTGATGCTGGCATGGCAGGTGTTGCAAATGGCCTTTTTAGAATCATCTGGAGCCAACTTAAAAAACTGCCAGTGTCAGAGTTCCGGGTTTTCCAGTTTTCTTTTGAAAGAGCTTGCCCTTTGTTAACATGGAGTTTTCTGTTCTGTTGCCCTACTTCCTGTCCATCTGTTTAAAAGCCGCCCCTAAAGCTTAGTCCAGAGCCTGAGTATACTGCTTCCTGTGTGCTCCTGCCCTGCAGCTTTTGGTTCCTGATTGTTATTCGGATCCTCTTGGAAAACAACCGACACCGACTCTGGACTTCATCTGGTATCATCTAGCTGTGCCCGGACTCCGTTTGCCGTCTTTGGTCGGCACTTCTGCCCGGTTCCTTCCGTTTAATAGCACTCTGGACTCACATCACGTACGGACATTTTTGGACTTACCTATTGCCCTTTTGTGTCCCGGCTGCTGCGCATTTAGGGCTTCTGGGGTGATTGCCAGACAGTCCCTGTATAGGGGTTCGCTCTTGGTGGTCTCCCTGGGGGAGTCCGGTGCGCGGTCCCGGGAATTCCCTTTCGCTCCGTCCCTGGAAGGTATTTCCTGTATTTATGTTCTACTGTGTTTTTGTTCCGTTTATGTACATATTTGCTGGTTGCATATTATAAACGTCTTGCACCAAGAACTCGTCTCTGGTTGTCATTGCCCTAACGCAATCGAAATCCTCAATACATACAATAGTATTACAGCCAGACTCGGGAAGACCTAACATTTGTACAGGCACCTTGTGTCGTGTTGTTCCGGGGAACAGTTGCCTGACGTCTGCCTGGGGCCACCACTCTGCTTCTTACTGCCTGTTGGGATGCTACGCCTCCCTCCCCCTGTGCACTGCTGTCCTCGCTCTGCATATCCTCCTGCCAGGTTGGGTCAGTTACTGGATCATCCACCACGTCGTCTTCCTCTTCCGCACCCTGCTCCTCCTCCTGACTTCCTGACAATTGTGTCTCATCATCGTCCACCCCTTGTTGAGACACGTTGCCAACTTCGTGAGAACGTGGCTGCTCAAATATTTGGGCATCTGTACATACAATCTCGTCATGGCCCACTTCAACAGGAGCTGGCGAGAGGCCAGAATTTGTGAATGGAAACGTGAACGAACAGCTCTTCCGAGTGTCCAAGTGTGGGATCAGTAATGTCCGTGGACGTGTACTCGGCCTGGTGGTAGGAAGGAGGATCAGGTTCTGAAATGTGCGGTGCAGTATCACGGCTACTGACACTTGACCGTGTGGAAGACAGAGTGTTTATGGTGGTGCCAATCTGACTGGAAGCATTATCCGCTATCCAACTAACAACCTGTTGACACTGGTCTTGGTTCAAGAGCGGTGTACTGCAGCGGTCCCCAAGAATTTGGGACAGGACGTGCGAGCGACTAGATGTGGCCCTTTGTTGTGGCGAAATTAGAGCTTGCACACAACCTCGGTCTCTGCCTGCACCACCATCACGTCCACTTCCTTGTTCGTTGACAACGCCCTTGCGCATTTTGCAATGCTGTGCTGATGTGTATTCACTAGACTTGTGCGTTATATCCAAGTTTTTGCAAAACTCACACAAATGCAGCGGAAAGCTGCCACCAACAGGCACACACGTGCGGTTTTTAAATGCAAGCACGGAGGCACTAAGAACCTAACAGGTCTCTATCCAGGGACAACGTGGAGCCTCCCAATTTTTGGCTGCCCTGCCTAAGGGCTATACTACAATAGACCCACTTCCTTCCAATGGGCACTTCAGGTTTACAGGCCCTCATGCACGTCTCTATCCAGGGACAACGTGGAGCCTCCCAATTTTTGGCTGCCCTGCCTAAGGGCTATACTACAATAGACCCACTTCCTTACAATGGGCACTTCAGGTTTACAGGCTATCATGCATGTCTCTATCCAGGGACAACGTGGAGCCTCCCAATTTTTGGCTGCCCTGCCTAAGGGCTATACTACAATAGACCCACTTCCTTCCAATGGGCACTTCAGGTTTACAGGCCCTCATGCACGTCTCTATCCAGGGACAACGTGGAGCCTCCCAATTTTTGGCTGCCCTGCCTAAGGGCTATACTACAATAGACCCACTTCCTTACAATGGGCACTTCAGGTTTACAGGCCATCATGCACGTCTCTATCCAGGGACAATGTGGAGCCTCCCAATTTTTGGCTGCCCTGCCTAAGGGCTATACTACAATAGACCCACTTCCTTACAATGGGCACTTCAGGTTTACAGGCCCTCATGCACGTCTGTATGCAGGGGCATTGGTGAACCTCACAATTTTGGACTGCCCTGGCAAAGGAAAATACTACAAAGACTCACTTACTCAAAATGGGCACATTAGACTCAAGAGGCCTTCATGTACGTCTCTTCTCAGGGACATCGGAGTGCCACACAATGTTTTCACGTAAAATCTTTCATGTATTAATCTCAAAAAGTAACATACACCAGCTCTATCTCACTATTGGGTATGTGCCCTTAACATTTCCGCCATGAAAAATCATTTTGGGGTCATTTTGGAAGGTTTTCTGGTGAGTCCGTAAAAATGGCGTAAAACGCGGACAAAATTGTTCACAGCTGTGACTTTTCAGTGATAAATGCTTCAAGGGGTCTTCCCCATGCTGTTGCCATGTCATTTGAGCACTCTTCTGAGACTTTTGTGACATTTTTAGGGTTTCTCCATGCTGCCGGGGGGTCATTTCACAAAAATACTCGGGTCTCCCATAGGATAACATTGGGCTCGTTGCTCGGGCCGAGTACACGAGTATCTTGGAAGGCTCGGCCCGAGCTTCGAGCACCCGAGCTTTTTAGTACTCGCTCATCACTACTACCTAACAATGGGGCTTTAAGCACCCTAGTTTTGTGGTGCCCCCATTCCACAGCGGCTCACCCTCTCTGCTCCTGTCTACCTCAAGATATTCCACCACCAGTTTCCAAATGGTGCAAGGTGCAATAGATTCAGCACATATAAATGCCAGACAAACATACATTAAAGATAGAGCTGGGAGAATAACAGTATATATTTATGTCCACTGATTATAGTATTAATATACAGAATCAAAAGATTATAGACACGAGTCTCTGATATATATAGAAGATTCCCAACATATAAGAATAGCCCACTACGGTCAAAATTAGGGTTAATCAACATTAGCATACACCTATTGATAGAGTATTGTGTAAGCTAGATTTTTATTGATCCCACGGAGATAAATCAATATCACCACCTATTTAAATAATCAATTGACCAGATACAGTCTATTATGTAGATATCTATATATATATATATGTTGTGATTGTGTATGCGATCGGATGTGTGTGAGTGTATGCGATCGGATGTGTGTGAGTGTATGCGATCGGATCTGTGAGTGTCGGCAGAGGAGCACGGCGTGCAGCACAGCTGCTGGGACCGGCCACCGGTGGGCACAGGGAGAAGTGGGGTGTGTGTGTGTGAGTGTATGCGATCAGATGTGTGCGTGTTTAATGTCTGATGTGTGACTGTGGCGCACGATGGGGAGTGCACAGCATGGGGGATGGAGCACGATGGGGGGTGCGCAGCATGGGGGATGGAGCACGATGGGGAGTGCGCAGCATGGGGGATGGAGCACGATGGGGGGTGCGCAGCATGGGGGATGGAGCACGATGGGGAGTGCGCAGCATGGGGGATGGAGCACGATGGGGAGTGCGCAGCATGGGAGATGGAGCACGTTTGGGAGTGCGCAGCATAGGGGATGGAGCACGATGGGGGGTGCGCAGCATGGGGGATGGAGCACGATGGGGGGTGTGCAGCATGGGGGATGGAGCACGATGGGGGGTGCGCAGCATGGGGGATGGAGCACGATGGGGAGTGCGCAGCATGGGAGATGGAGCACGTTTGGGAGTGCGCAGCATAGGGGATGGAGCACGATGGGGAGTGCGCAGCATGGGGGATGGAGCACGATGGGGGGTGCGCAGCATGGGGGATGGAGCACGATGGGGAGTGCGCAGCATGGGAGATGGAGCACGTTTGGGAGTGCGCAGCATAGGGGATGAAGCACGATGGGGAGTGCGCAGCATGGGGGATGGAGCACGATGGAGAGTGCGCAGCATAGGGGATGGAGCACGATGGGGAGTGCGCAGCATGGGGGATGGAGCACGATGGGGGGTGCGCAGCATGGGGGATGGAGCATGATGGGGAGTGCGCAGCATGGGGGGATGTAGCACGATGGGGAGTGCGCAGCATGGGGGATGGAGCACGATGGGGAGTGCGCAGCATGGGGATGGAGCACGATGGGGAGTGCGCAGCATGGGGGATGGAGCACGATGGGGGGTACGCAGCATGGGGGATGGAGCACGATGGGGAGTGCGCAGCATGGGGATGGAGCACGATGGGGAGTGCGCAGCATGGGGGATAGAGCACGATGGGGGGTGCGCAGCATGGGGGATGGAGCATGATGGGGAATGCGCAGCATGGGGGATGGAGCACGATGGGGAATGCGCAGCATGGGGGATGGAGCACGATGGGGAATGCGCAGCATGGGGGATGGAGCACAATGGGGAGTGGGGATGGAGCACGATGGGGGGTGCACAGCATGGGGGATGGAGCATGATGGGGGGTGCGCAGCATGGGGGATGGAGCACGATGGGGGGTGCACATCTCCCCCCAAAACACACACACACACACATACACAGACTGCCACACACACACTGCACAACACACCACACACAGGGAACCACAAACACTGCCCTACACAGACACCCACACACACAACGCCGCACACACACACAACACCCAACACACAAACACCGCGGCACACACAAATATACGCACATACCGCGCAACACACACATTGCACAAAACATACCTCCCCCCAAAACACACACACCCACACAAACAGCGCAACACACATACACAATGATACAGACACACAGCGCTCTACAAACAACGCAACACACAAACAACACCTCTCTCACCCCCCGCCACACCCAGACAACACACAGAACATGTACAGCCCCTACACAAACACTTGCTAACTACAGACAACAACATCTATATATATAACAAAAATCATACATGAACTACACCATACGTAAATTCTAGAATACCCGATGCGTAGAATCGGGCCACCTTCTAGTATATCATAAACAAGTCACTCTCTGACATTAATGGAATGGAAACTAAAACAGATATAGATGACCCAACATCGTTAGCATACAAATGATCAATAATAGAGTATGATATTGCCACTAATATGTAAAGGAGACTCTACTATTTGTTGGTAGTCCTCCAGGGCTACAGTGGATTCAATAGTTAGATATCCCAAGTCTCCCAGTCTTCATAGATTAATAGATTATGCTTGGTATAGTAATACTTAACCCTACGCGTTTCCCCCCACTTGTAATTTGGGGTTCATCAGGGGATCAGATCATGGCAGCTGGGAGCTGAATCGCTTCCCAGTTATCCAATTTGCCTATAGGGGGAAAGAGGAAGATACATAAACCTCCAAATCTCTCCCATATAGGAAACATGTGCCCATTATAATGCTGTCTTACCCATGGGATCCTGTATGTCCGGTCACAGTGTCCCAAATGGTCCGTTCACCTAGCTCCAGCGGGTAGATACCACATTGCTCTCAGTGCTGCTGCCCGCAGTCAGTTTCAAATTAGTTTAAATGGATGCTGAGCGTGTACTTCCGTGGGGAACGCCCATTGTGACCATCTCCGGTCACATAGTCCACGTAGCTACTGTGCCTCCCATAGATCCACCCCTAGTATCTAGGGAGGATCATGTGGCACTAAGGGGAGGAAGTCAGCAGCTGGAACGCAATATGTGTTCTAGCGTACATACAGCAATATGCTTACAAAGGAGGCAAAACAGAGGAAGAGGCAAGTACGCCCCTAATAAGTCACCCGCGTTAACACTTACTAGTTGAAAAACTGACTCCGGTCACATGGTCCACGTAGCTACCGTACCTCCCCTAGTAGATCCGCCCCTAGGCAAATTGGATAACTGGGAAGCAATTCAGCTCCCAGCTGCCATGATCTGATCCCCTGATGAACACCAAATGACAAGTGGGGGGAAATGCGTACGGTTAAGGATTACTATACCAGGCATAATCTATTAATATATGAAGACTGGGAGACTTGGGATATCTAACTATTGATTCCACTGTAGCCTTGGAGGACTACCAGCAAATAGTAGGGTGTCCTTTACATATTAGTGGCAATATCATACTCTATTATTGATCATTTGTATGGTAACTATGTTGGGTCATCTATATCTGTTTTGGTTTCCATTCCATTAATGTCAGAGAGTGACTTGCTTATGATATATCTATATATATAATTGCCTTATTCTGTCTTGCTCCAAAATTGTGTCACCATGACATTGTGTCACCGTGACAGTGTCATTACAGTGACAACTGTCGGATTGGCCGCTGGGCTCGGCCTGGCCCCACTCCCCGCATGGATTAGCCGCTCGCCCCGGCCCTCCGCACGCATCGCCCGCTCCAGCGTACACCGGCTCCCGGTACACATATGCAGGGAGCCGGCATACGCTGACGCTTCGCCCGATCTGCCCCGCTCCAGCGTACACCGGCTCCCGGTACACATGTGCAGGGAGCCGGCATACGCTGATGTCTCGCCTGCTCACCCCCCCCAGACATTGGCACTCTCGGCCCCGCCCCCGGCGGACATAACCTTGCGATGCTGGGATCGTGACGGAGCCGGTGTATGCTGGTAACCATGATACACATCGCGTAACTATAGGAAGCACTTCCCTTAGTTACCCGATGTGTATCATGGTTGCCAGTGTACACCGGCTCCCGGTACACATGTGCAGGGAGTCGGCATACGCTGATGCCTCGCCCGCTCAGCCCCGCCCCTGGCACACGTTACCACGCTCAGACCCGCCCCTGGCGGCCCCAGCATGGGGGATGGAGCACGATGGGGGGTGTGCAGCATGGAGGATGGAGCATGATGGGGGGTGTGCAGCATGGAGGATGGAGCACAATGGGAGTGCGCAGCATGGGAGATGTAGCACGATGGGGGGTGCGCAGTATGGGGGATGGAGCACAATGGGGGGTGCGCAGCATGGGGGATGGAGCACGATGGGGGGTGTGCAGCATGGGGGATGGAGCACAATGGGGGGTGCGCAGCATGGGGGATGGAGCACGATGGGGGGTGCGCAGCATGGGGGATGAAGCACGATGGGGGTGCACAGCATGGGGAATGGAGCACGATGGGGGGTGCGCAGCATGGGGGATGGAACACGATGGGGAGGTGCGCAGCATGGGGGATGGAGCACGATGAGGGGTGCGCAGCATGGGGGATGGAGCACGATGAGGGGTGCGCAGCATGGGGGATGGAGCACGATGAAGGGTGCGCAGCATGGAGGATGGGGCACAATGGGGGTGCACAGCATGGAGGATGGAGCACAATGGGGGGTTTGCAGCATGAAGGATGGAGCACGATGGGGGGTGTGCAGCATGTCGGATGGAGCACGATGGTGGGTGCAGCATGGGGGATGGAGCACGATGGGGGTGCGCAGTATGGGGGATGGAGTACAATACGGGGTGCGCAGCATGGGGGATGGAGCACGATGGGTGTGCGCACCATGGAGGATGGAGCACGATGGGGGGTGCGCAGCATGGGGGATGGAGCACGATGGGGGGTGCGCAGCATGGAGGATGGAACACGATGGGAGGTGCGCAGCATGGGGGATGGAGCACGATTAGGGGTGCGCAGCATGGGGGATGACACACGATGGGGGGTGCGCAGCATGGGGGATGGAGCACGATAGGGGGTGCGCAGCATGAGGGATGGAGCACGATGGGGGATGCGCAGCATGGGGGATGGAGCACGATGGGGTATGCGCAGCATGGGAGAAGGAGCACGATGGGGGGTGCAGCATGGGGGATGGAACACGATGGGGGGTGCACACCTCCCCCCAAAACACACACACACACACACACCGCCACACGCGCACCGCACAACACACCACACACACACTGGGAACCACAAACACCGCCCTACACAGACACCCACACACACACAGACAATGCCGCACACACACACACAACACCCAACACACAAACACAGCAGCATACATAAATATATGCACATACCGCGCAACACACACACTGCACAAAACATACCTCTCCCCAAAACACACACACGCACTCCACACCCACACAAACCATGCAACACACACAGCACTACACACACAGAACGCTGCAGACACACAGCGCTCCACAAACAACGCAACACACACAACGCAACACACATACAACACCGCTCTCACACCCCCCCACACCCAGACAACACCCAGAACATTTACAGCGCCCTACACAAACACTTGGTAACTACACACAACAACATCTATATATATATATATATATATATATATATATATAACAGGAATCATACATTAACTACACAGTACGTAAATTCTAGAATACCCGATGCGTTAGAATCGGGCCACCTTCTAGTATCTACATAATAGACTGTATCTAGTCAATTGATTATTTAAATAGGGGGTGATATTGATTTATCTCCCTGGGATCAATAAAAATCTAGCTTACACAATACTCTATCAATAGGTGTATGCTAATGTTGATTAACCCTAATATTGACCGTAGTGGGCTATTCTTATATGTTGGGAATCTTCTATATATAACAGAGACTCGTGTCCATAATCTTTTGATTCTGTATATTAATACTATAATCAGTGGACATAAATATATACTGTTATTCTCCCAGCTCTATCTTTAATGTATGTTTGTCTGGCATTTATATGTGCTGAATCTATTGCACCTTGCACCTTTTGGAAACTGGTGGTGAAATATCTTGAGGTAGACAGGAGCAGAGAGGGTGAGCCGCCGTGGAATGGGGGCACCACACAACTAGGGTGCTTAAAGCCCCATTTTTAGTTAGTATTGAGTGGAGGGAAAGACAGTACCCCCAGTGTCCACTTGAATTATCCTGTCATTATACTCACCTCAGGCCCCTCTATTTTTCTCCTCATACCTTTTTACCAAGTGTGTATTTTCACACTATACGCACATTGTGTGTTTTATTGTTTGAATGTCATTAGTTGTTTCTTTAAAATTATGACTAATAAAATTGTTTTTATGGGTATTATATATTTTGGTTTTTCTCTTGAAAACACAATATAACTGCAAAAATACATACAGCTGCACTCTAAAATGCTAACATGTTAATATGGAAATTCTGAAAAATTAGAAACAACATCTTCAAAACATTAGGTATGAACAGCATATGCAAAAATACACAGATTTAAATGCCTTGGAAGCTATTAATGAGGTTATTAATGGTGTCTGAGGAAAGTTCTGCCATGCTGAATGGCAAACAAACTCATCAAGATTTGCTGCTGGCAGTTCCCTTTACATTGGCACACCAATTACGGTATGTCATAGATGAGCTTGATGGGAGACAATTCAGCAGACGCTGCAGACTATGGTAGTACATTTAGGCCAATAACGTGTAGTCCGGCATTTTTTGTGTTGAAAAAAACCCCTAGGACAGTTTGAAGAAATGGCTGTAACCTGAGTTCCATGATTGAGCCATTCCATGCTTCACCTGAAAATGGACAGAACATTTCTCAGATAGCCATTAATAAACTCATTGATAACAGGCCAAGGCGGGTAAGTGCATGTATTTCTGTATGCGGTGCTCATACTTGTAACTGAATAAATCAAGATGTTTTTCTGGTTTCCATTTTGTTATCTTTTGCATATAATCAACATGTCTATCAATCCTGGGATTTCCATATTGTAGTTTCAGTGTTGAGAAATGTATATACAGCTGGGTTATACAAACAACTTTACCCCTAAAGTAAGAAATTACTTTTCAATTATAAAAGGCAACAATTCTGTAATATCAACTTTGATGAAGACTGGTAAAGCTGTATCCAAAGCCTTTTTCAGATAATGACAACTGCTGTTGCATAGGCTTTGAAGGGTATAATCTCACGGTTTCGGACTCCGAAGAGTGTGTTACCTTTAATATTGCTGCCAATGCGAATATTTCAGTGTTATGTCAATTTGGACACTTAGAAAGCTGGGTGACATGGACAGTAGGAGCAGTGATAGCCATCACATAGCATTGAGATGATCCTATGTCGGAGCTTGCACAGGTCCACTTCTAAAGACTGGAAATATAATGTGCGTGGACAACTAGGATAAGGCATAAAGATGAAGTACAATATGTCACAACATAATATTCACTGCTATTTTAGAAATACTCGGAGCAGAGGACTAATGCGGGCTTTGCACGTTGCGACATCACAAGCCGATGCTGCGATGTCGAGCGCGATAATCCCCGCCCCCGTCGCAGGTGCGATATCATTGTGATAGCTGCCGTAGCGAATATTATCGCTACGGCAGCTTCACACGCACTCACCTCCCCTGCGACATCGCTCTGGCCGGTGATCCGCCTCCTTATTAAGGGGGCGGGTCATGCAGCGTCACAGTGATGTCACACGGCTGGCGACCAATAGAAGTGGAGGGGTGGAGCTGAGTGGAACGTAAACATCCCACCCACCTCCTTCCTTTCGCATAGTCGGCGCGAGCTGCTGGAGGCTCGTAAGGTGATGTTCCTCGCTCCTGCGGCTTTACACACCGATGTGTGCTGCCGCAGGAGCGAGGAACAACATCGTACCATCGCTGCAGCTTAATTATGGTTTTCCCCGACCCTGCACCGATGATACGATTATGACGCTTTTGCGTTCGTTAATTGTATCATCTAGGATTTACACACTACGATGTTGGGAGCGACGCACGGAAGTGCGTCACTTTCGACATGACCCCACCGACATCGCACCTGCGATGTCGCAACGTGCAAAGTACCCCTAAGACAGAGCTCCAACTTTCAATCACAATTCTTCACCTATTTACATGAAGTGAAATTAATTTATAGTTTTACTTTCCTGACCAGTTCCACCATCATTATTTGACCATGCAAAAGAGTATAATAGTAACCATACTGAATATTCTAAGTATGATATTGTTTCATTACATACAGTACTATTGTAGATTTAGATTTCTATTCACTAGTAATACATAATCTATTTAGGTCATTAGACCTCCAAGGATTTAAAATCTTAACTGGTAATCACATTGAATTACTAGATAATGCATACCAATATGAACTTGTAGACTGACGGCAACTCACAGACAGGTGGTTTTGTTAATTTAAAAAGGACCTGCCATAGTAGAGATGAGCAACCCCAAACTGTAAACTTCAGGGTTCATACCGAACACGTTTTTTTTGGTTTAAATCAGTGTCTGAATTTGGAGCTCGGGTGCTGTATGTATGCTAACCACTCAATCGAGCATTGAGGTGTGAGGGTATGCTTGGTGCTCTGCCCAGTGCGAGACGCTTGGAGTCTCTGAATGGCTCACACTGGATATAAATGTTTTTGGATCTAATGTGTCCAAACAAACCCCCTCTTAGCCCTCCCTCCCTGGAAATGCTCTTTTTATGGCTGACTTTATGTAGGCGGAGAGCCGGACTGCCCAAAGAATAACCTACAATGGGGTTCAGGCTCTGGACTCTAGTTCAGGTCAAGTCCAGATCCTGAACTGAACTTTATTTAAAGTCCCAGTAAACCCGGGGAACCCAAACCTCTAGTGGTCTACTCATCTCAAGGCACTAGTTATACATAGGTATTTTTTTGCCTGGATAACTGCCAATGCTCTCCTAAGACTGACACTGTATATACATTTTTTGTTTCTGAGATATTCTGAGATATGGCCCTTTTTCCTTGTTTGTAAATATACACTTTATTTATCAAGGAGGGTATGGCCCTCACTAAAACTGTTAGCGAAAAGTTGAGGACCACACCCACTTGGCTAACAAGGAAAATCAATCATATCTTTTGAACAAGGAATCTTTGGAACAAAAAAAGCTAGATCAGATTCATGGAAACAGTGTCACTTAGATCAGGTAAAAAATTACAAATTACATGTTTAGGGCAATTTACAGATCTGCTTGAAGTAGATTCGCTAAAATCACTCTTTTATCAGCAGGAGATTATCACTAGAGGACTAGTACACTTGCTACTACGTAGTCCATCAAATTCATCAGCTCTGTATTACCCCATCCCCACAACTGATTGGCAGCTTTCTGTGTACACTGTGCATAGGCAGAAAGCTACCAATCAGTGGAGTGGGCAGGGCTTTACATAATGTATTTAGAAGATAAAATACTGAATTTTGTGATCACAAGGAGCCTAGTAAGTGATAGAACTCTGGAATTAGGGTCTCTGCCCCTTCATCATGCTGCTTTCAGTTGGCATAGAAAAAAAAACTGGTGACAGATTTCCTTCAAAGATGTAATTATTTTCTCTAAGTTACTATAGTTTTTGATTCAGTTTTGTTTTTCGTGACATGTAAAACAACAGAAACTTCATTTTTGAAAGACTGGTTGGCACTATCTATCTACCCTTCGCCTTCTAGTACCGAATGTCTTTCTGTGTGGGTGTTTCTCAGTAGTTTCAGGATGCAAATTACTAGTTGGTTGTGGCAATTCTTTAAAGACTTAGATAAGGATAATTCCAAGTTAGTTTTACGCGGTGAAGAGTAGAACCACGCAATATGATGTAATATTTCATTATGCCTCCACCCTTACACAAGACTGCATGCTAAGATAAAGTATGTTGTTCCATATGTCACACACCCATAGTTTCATGGATCTTTTTAGTTGATGCTGAAGCAGCCACATTACGAGAAGATGAACAATGTGGTTAAAAGGATAATAAAAAAAGCAAACAAAAAGAAAAACCTTCTAAGAAGAATACTTAGACTACCTAAATGTTTGAAAGCCACACTTGACTAATAAAGTAAGTTTTCAAAGAATAGTTGAGAAAGTTTGACACCTCACTTGTCACAAATTAAATTTGCTGTCAATATGAAGACACTGATAAGACTTAAATTCTTATTTAGTGTATAATATAGCTGCATTTGAAGATCCTAAAAGTATATAAATGGGATATATGTTTATATACTACCTACCAAATGATTTAACTGTTGATAATATGGATGCATAAAATATTCTATATTCTAAAACTATCTTATTAAAAGGGTTTTCGACTTTTAGTAAGGTGTATCCAAAATGCATTAAAATACCTAAAACAACAAACAGTGAGTGTGCACTCACCTCAGGTCCCTGTCACTGCTCACTATTTTGGCTGCAATGATGATGTCACATAGACAGTTTGCATCATCGCTGCAGCCAAAACATCAAGACCTGAGCACTTACTGGAGAGTTGTCACTGGACTTGGGGAGTGTGAATATCCATTCCACTCTCCTTGTTGTTTAAGAGATTAAAGCATTTGAGATCAATATTCCTAAAAGTGGAAAAACCCTTCAAAGGGGTTGTCCACTACTAGGACAACCCCTTCTGATTCCACTTGTTTCCTCCAGTTAAAATAAAAGACCCTGTACTCACCCCCTGTTCTGGCACTTTTCCAGCACTGTCACTAACCGCGACTCGGGGCATACGAGACATTGAGACCTTCACGTGAGCCCTGTATCCAAACACCATCGACTTCTCTCTCCCAGCCTTCGGACCAAATAAGCAATCAACAGGAAGTGAGTGGCAGCTACTGTAACATCACTTCCTGTTGATTAACTTAATTGTTCCGAAGGTGTGGAGAGAGAATCTGGGGGTGATTGGATGAAGGGCTCGCATGACTTCACAATGTCACGTGAGCCTCGAATTGCGTTTACTGACAACGCTAGAACGTTGCCAGAAAAAGTACAGGATCTTTTATTTTAACTGGGGGAAACAAGTGTAATCAGGAGTGGTCCTAGTAGTGAACAACCCCTTTAAAACTTTATTATGTTATATGCAATGTTTAACTAGCAGAAGTAAAAAAAAAAAAACAAGCCAATTTTTTTCACCTTAATATTTCAGCTTCTTTGGCCCTTTGACCAACAACTATTCTTCCCAACTTTTTCATACACATGCAGGCCCAGATACGTGAGCATGTATTAAGTGTGTTTTCAATTGGTATATGAGTATAAAATTCATACAAGACATATTTTGCAGCTGCTAAAAGATTGGGCAGTTAAAATCCAGCCTCATCATTCTTCCCACTTCTGCTATCAAGGAGGCAAAGCACTCCAGGAAGCAGTAGAGAGTCACCCAAAATTAGTAGGTTTGACCGATTATCTTCTATTGTGCATGTGACCATAAAACTGATTTAGTGCTCTAGGCTCTTCAGTTTTTCCATGTACAGTGTCTCCTGGTCACGTGACTATTTCTTTATAGTTTGCCATTACTTTTTGATCAGTGGAGGCTGGACTACTGAGAATGAAGGGGTCACAGTGATAATCTAGCACAGTGCATATATACAGCAGCACTCCTAGCCGCCCAAACATTTTTCTAATAAATATGCCATGATTTTCGGATTAGTAGAGGTCCAATTGTCTATATGCCCCCTTCCTATAGTAGTGTGCCCATCCTTTGGGCAAAAGCTGAAACCCAACAGCTCAATTTAATTGGATTTAACCCTTTATTTTAATAATCAATAGGGGTTCCAGGAGTCAGAGTCTTAAGAAAATGCTAAGACTTTCTGTGCGTAATATTTCTCTTAGAACTACTGATCAAGGTTATTTTTGTTTTTTTTCCCCCTGCTAACACATCATCAAATACTTCCACTTAAAAGCTGAAAATTCTTCATTAGAGGTCTAAATTCTTTATTTTCTTCAAATACTTCTTGGTTATTCAGTGTTAGGGCAGTTTTTTTCCAATGTTGGAATATTATAAACTTTAGCTTTTCATATTCACAGAGTCAAAAAAATGTTAAATATATTTTTTTCTAAAAACTTCCTTTGCACGAATAGATTGTGTTTATATAAGGAAGGCGAAGCAGATACAGATAATTCTTAGAAAGGTTACAGAAATGGTAGAACAATCTGATAATCCTGCTGTTCTTGAGATTGCTCATTTCCTAAACTGTTACTGTAAATATACCTAAGAATAAACAGACCGTGTTCTTCAAAACCGGAATTAAACTGAAATAATGTATTATTTCTCTAATGTGTGATGAACAAACCAAAAAGAATGGAAGCTTATTTTATCAGAAGAGTATTTTTGAAAGGCCTAATGAACAAAATGGCTAATAAGCCAAATACAGTTGCCTCAATATGGCCGAAAACAATGGCAACAAGCAGTCATTGTGCTTCTTAGGGGTACTTTACATGCTGCGACATCGCTAGCGATTGCTCCCGCCCCCGTCACTCATGCGACGTTTGGTGCTCGCTGCTGTAGCGAACATTATCGCTACGGCAGCGTCACACGCACATACCTGGTCAGTGACGTTGCTATGACCGCCGAACAATCCCTCTCTCAAGGGGGAGGTGCGTTTGGTGTCATAGCGACATCACTGCAGAGTCACTAAGCGGCCGGCCAATAGAAGCGGAGGGGAAGAGATGAGCGGGACGTAACATCCCACTCACCTTCTTCCTTCCGCATTGCCGGTGGATGCAGGTAAGGAGATGTTCGTCGCTCCCGCGGTGTCACACACAGCGATGTGTGATACCGCAGGAACGACGAGCAACATCATACCGGTGGCAGCAGCGGTATTAAGGAAATGAACGACGTGTCAACGATCACCATTTTGGAACGATTTTGCAATCGTTGATCGTCGCTTATTAGTGTTACATGCTGCGATGTCACTACCGGCGCCGGATGTGCGTCACTAACGATGTGACCCTGACGATATATCGGTAGCGATGTCGCAGCGTGTAAAGTAATACTTAATTGATTAAGAAAATCTGACAGTTTTTGATCTCATTTTACTCCTGTCGCTCCTCTGGGTATTCATTTTGTTGACATCTTTTATATCCACTATCGTGGCCATGGAAGGTAGGCATTAGCCATAATTTTATATACGACCTCTTTTCCCAACTCCTGAATTTTTGAACATTTGACAGTCCTATGTGAAAGTAATACTGTGGTCACACTTTCTAAGTAAAATGGTCAGAATTTAGAAAGGTAGAAATAAAGGTCAGGTGCTAAAAGCCCCAGAGAAGAACACAAACAAACTATTGGACATTAATACAAGTATACAGTACAGACCAAAAGTATGGACACACCTCATTCAAAGAGTTTTCTTTATTTTCATTACTCTGAAAATTGTAGATTCACATTGAAGGCATCAAAACTATGAATTAACACAAGTGGAATGAAATACTTAACAAAAAAGTGTGAAACAACTGAAAATATGTCTTATATTCTAGGTTCTTTAAAGTAGCCACCTTTTACTTTGATTACTGCTTTGCACACTCTTGGCATTCTCTTGATGAGCTTCAAGAAGTAGTCACCAGAAATGGTCTTCCAGTCATGGCCAAAAGTTTTGAGAATGCTAAAAATATTAATTTTTACAAAGTCTACTGCTTAAGTTTTTCTAATGGCAATTTGCATATTCTCCAGAATGTCATAAAGAGTGATCAGCTTAACAACAATTACTTGCAAAGTCAATATTGACTAAGAAAATGAACTTTAACCCCCAAAACACATTTCAATATCATTGCATTCCTGCCTTAAAAGGAGCAGCTAACATTGTTTTAGTGATTGTTCCATTAACACAGGTGTGGGTGTTGATGAGGACAGGGCTGGCGATCAATCAGTCATGATTAAGTAAGAATGACACCACTGGACACTTTAAAAGGAGGCTGGTGCTTGGTATCATTGTTTCTCTTCAGTTAACCATGGTTATCTCTAAAGAAACACGTGCAGCCATCATTGTTCTGCACAAAAATGGCCTAACAGGGAAGAATATCGCAGCTACAAAGATTGCAGCTCAGTGAACAATCTATTGCATCATCAAGAACTTCAAGGAGAGAGCTTCCATTGTTGCCAAAAAGGCTCCAGGGTGCCCAAGAAGGACCAGCAAACGCCAGGACCGTATCTTAAAACTGTTTCAGCTGCGGGATCGGACTACCAGCAGTGCCGAGCTAGCTCAGCAATGGCAGCAGGCTGGTGTGAGTGCTTCTGCACGCACTGTGAAGCGGAGACTGCTTGAGCAAGGCCTGGTTTCAAGGAGGGCAGCAATATAAGACATATTTTCAGTTGTTTCACACTTTTTTGTTAAGTATTTCATTCCACATGTGTTAATTCATAGTTTTGATGCCTTCAATGTGAATCTACAATTTTCAGAGTCATGAAAATAAAGAAAACTCTTTGAATGAGAAGGTGTGTCCAAACTTTTGGTCTGTACAGTATGTCACATGAGATGGGCTATGAATGAAGGTCTTGAAAGAATAGAAATGCATTTTACCCATTACCGCTCTATGACTTACTCTTACGTCATGAGTGGATGAGCTTTAACGGAATATAGGGTACTACTATGGAATGGAGATGGTGCATGTCCAGGAGTTGAGCCTTCACCATCGGCAGAGGGTGTTGGCTGTAAAATACTTTGACATGACGCTGCAGGGCCAGACCTCGACTAAAATCCATCCCTGGTATTTGAATGCACCAAAGCCCATGCGGTCCATGCTCCCTTACCTAGATTAAAGAAGGGCGGTCCGCAAACAATCCAGTGGCTTAGAAGTATAGGTACAAAATGACCAGATGCGCTTATACTGATCTTGTCTTTATTAAAAACTAGCTGTACTACCCGGCTTCGTCCGGGTTAATAACTGCTGTTAACAAAATAGAATGTATTAACATTCCCGGGATAGAATGTATAAATAGAATATATTAACGCCCGGGATAATAACTGTCTCTCTGTTTCTCTCCCATTCTCTGTTTGTCTCCCCCTCTGTATATATTTCTCTGTCTCTCTCTCTATCTTTGTCTGTCTGTCTCTTTCCCTGTCTCTCTCTCTATATCTCTTTGTCTGTCTCTTTCCCTGTCTGTCTCTGACCGTCTCTGTCTCTTTCTCTGTCTGTCTCAGTCTCTTTCCCTGTCTGTCTATCTCTTTTCTTGTCTATCTATCTCTGTCACTTTCCCTGTCTGTCTCTTTCCCTCTCTTTCTCTGCCTGTCTCTTTCCCTCTCTTTCTCTGTCTCTTTCCCTCTCTTTCCCTGTCTGTCTGTTTCCCTTTGTCTGTCTGTCTCTTTGTCTGTGTCTGTCTCTTTACCTGTCTGTGTCTGTCTCTTAACCTGTCTCTCTCCTTTCCTCTCTTTCCCTGTCTGTCTCTTTCCCTGTCAGTCTGTCTCTTTGTCTGTGTCTGTCTCTTTGTGTCTGTCTCTTACCCTGTCTATGTCTGTTTCTTACCCTGTCTGTGTCTGCCTCTTTCCCTGTCTGTGTTTGTCTCTTTCCCTGGCTGCATTGTGACACACCAACATTCCATATAAGGGCGTGGCTAAGCATTCTTCTGAAGTTCTGGCTGCACTGTGGCTCCCAGCTCCATTCGCTTTAATGGAGGCAGGTTTTTTGGTGAATAACTGTAAAGAGCGGGGTTAAAATTTCCCCTTAAAACAGCCTACGATGCTCTCAGGGTCCAGAAGTGTGAGTGTGCAAAATTTTGTGGCTGTAGCTGCGACAGTGCGGATGCCAATCCCGGACATACACACAGACATACACACACACAGACATACACACACACATACACATATTCAGCTTTATATATTAGATGTAAAATTTACATGTTCCTGATGAACGCAGATACTGCCGAAACACGTAGTACAGCAAATGATGTTTTTAAAAATGTTAAATCTAATATATAAAGCTGAGTGTATGTATGTATGCCCACTAAAGGAATCTGAACCGTCGTATTTACGATCACAAAATTTTGCACAGACACCCCATGTGACTCAGGGAACGTCATAGACTATGTTTTGATGGGAAAATGTAACCACGCGCGTTACAGTTACTCTCCAAAAAACCTGCCTTCATTAAAGTCAATGGAGCTGCAAGCTATTAGGTTATTAATGGCAGCTGTGAGTGGTTGCTATAGCAACAATATAAATTGTTAGTATAAGAAGCCTATGTGTGAGGAAATAAGATGTCAGTGGGGAGACGGATAGAGAGAAAGAGACAGAAAAAGAGACAGACAGAGACAGAGTGAGAGGCAGACAGGGAAAGAGACAGAGACAGACAGAGGCAGACAGGGAAAGAGAGCGAGAGACAGTCAAAGAGCTCGAGGCAGACAGAGACAGACAGTCAAAGAGACAGAGGCAGACAGAGACAGACAGAGAAAGAGAGAGACAGACAGTCACAGAGACAGTTGCCGACAGACACAGACAGACAGACAGGGAAAGAGACAGGCAGACAGGGAAAGAGACAAAAATATAGAAAGAGACAGAGACAAGGAAAGAGACAGGGAAAGAGATAGACTGGGAAAGAGACAGACCTGGAATGAGACAGACCTGGAATGAGACAGACCTAGAAAGAGACAGACTGGGAAAGAGACAGACCTGGAAAGAGAAAGCCGGGGAAAGAGACAGACCTGAAAAGAGACAGCCGAGGAAAGAGACAGACATGGAATGAGACAGGCAGGGAAAGATACTGACAGTCAGACACAGAGATAAAGAGAGAAAGACATTTACAGAGAGAGACTGACAGACACAGAGATAGACACAGACAGACAGAGAGATAGACACAGACAGACATGATAGAGACAGAGACACACATGGATAGAGAGAGACAAACTCACAGAGACAAATTCACAGAGAAAAATTCACAGAAACAGACTCACAGAGACAGACACACGCAGACAGACACATACACGTAGACAGACACACAGAGATACCCTCGCAGACAGACACGCGGATAGACACAGAGACAGACAGAGATAGACAGAGACAGACAGACAGAGACTGGGAGAGAGACAGAGACACAGTTATTATCCAAGACAACTCCCGGGTACAACAGCTAGTTTTTAATAAAGATAAGATCAGTATAAGTGGATCTGGTCATTTTGTACCTATACCTCTAAGCCACCAGATTGTGTGTGGACCGCCCTTCTCCTTTTGTCTTTTTGTTTTCTGCTCAGAGCTCAGGGAAAGGACTTCGATTCAGTGAGCCAACCATCTGCTGACGGATAGACGGGTTCCCCAGATTACATGCCCAATCCATTTTACCCCAAGTTGAGTGCATTACAATTCAAGCACTCCTTGTGACCACAAAATACTGCACCCAGGAAAGCGCCGCCTGTCTCTCTTCCTTTGTAGGAATTTTTCCCACTCTGCATATGACACGCCAACATCGGGGCCTGGGGTGACTCGCTATCGGACAGCGATTTTGCTCCTGGGACGCTGCAGTGGCGAGCACTTGTTCCGTGAACTCGGCGGTGTCGTTTAGCAAATAGGAAGGGGATGACGACAGCTTATTTGTGACGCCACCTGTGTTATGCGGCAAGTTAGGTGCCGCCGCTGCGGGATGGGGACCTCTGGGGCACATGGTGACGCAGCTTAGATGGTGCAGCTCTCCACAGGCAGGACTAGGCCCCAGGGTGGATGGGGGTGGTAGTAGGTGATGGCAGGGGTTGCAGTGCGGGAGTCACAGGTGAATGACGAAGCGACACAGAGATGCAGTCTCAAGGCTTTTACTCACTGTAGCAGGTTCCAAAGTAACACGACATGTCAGTGACCGCCTTTGGAGTACTGGGGTTTCAATGTGATGGGCTCCAGCCAATCCCGGGTAGTTCGGAGTCCGATGCACCTTTCTTATGTGTACCTTCCCTGGTCATCTTCCTGCACTTGCTTCTCCCTCCTGCTTTGCGCCCTCACACACTGAACCCTGTGTCGGGGCCCACGAACCATTTTGGGTGGCGTTATGCGCTATCCCTTGGCCCTTTTGGGGTCACCTTCCAGCAAATTCGTATGCAGCTGTGGCCTCGGTGCTTGCAGGCACCTCAGCCTCTGGTTTTATTAGCGGAGTACGTAGGTTCTTCTCCTCTAGCCTAGGGACCAGTCCCCGAATTGCGGCCAAGTCCTTCCACCCGAAGGTTGTATGTGGAACAAGGCCACGGGAGTGATATTTTTAAAAATGTTACATTTTTAATAAAGATCTGTTCCTTTTGTACCTATACCTCTAAGCCACCGGATTGTGCGTGGACCGCCCTTCTCCTTTTGTCGTTTTGTTTTCTGCTTGGAGCTCAGGGAAGGACTCCAATTCAGTGAGCCGACCAGCCACCGCCAGATAGATGAGTTCCCCGGATTACATACACAATCCATTTTACCCCAAGGTGAGTGCATTACCATTCAAGCACTCCTTGTGACCACAAAATACTGCACCCAGAAAAGCGCCGCCTGTCTCTCTTCTTTTCTAGGATTTTTTTCCCACTCTGTATACCCTTACCTAGATTGAAGTCTCTACTGCTAATATCACCCAGTGTGGAGGAAATCAAGATTTGCTACAAGACCTATATTTCCAATAATACCACTATATAAGATTTATTAATAATAGTAATAATAATGATAATATAACAGACACCACCAGGCCATAAGCAAATATTACCATAATCTACAGTAGTGATAATACTGCTATACTGATTATTAATCAAAATCACTGTACTAGGACTGATATTATCGCCATATTTACCATAAAATGGTAATGGTTGTACAACAGTGCTCTGCAGACCATATACAGTATGTGTGTACTGTACATGTTCTCACCAGTGATACTCGCTGATTGCTGTCATTCATTTTCACATCTCCTTTCCATTCAGCCAAGATCATCAAGATCTCTTCTTCGTCCCTTCAAAATAAGACAGATGTGGCGCCCTGGACTAGCCAGGTCGCCACAGGTAAGACGCACACCCCCCCCCCCCCCCCCCGGACAGTTACATTAGCCAGACACAAAATCCTTGTTGCCTCCCTCCAGGGTCTGATGTCCACACCAGGTGGGGCGGAGTCAGGTGGTTGGCCCCACCCACCGAGGAGTTCACAGGCCTGGAGGCAGGAAAAGTGGAGTGGAGTTGAGGAGGTTGAAGTGAGAGGAGTAAAGTGGAGAGTGTCTGGGTTTGTGGCCCAGGCACTGACAGCAAGGTTGTCAGACGGTGGTGGCCGTCTGCAGGAGTGGTGGATCAACGCGGAACCGTAGGACCGGGGTTGGGCAGTGGCCCGCCGGTACCGACCGGGGAGCAAAGTGAAGCTAGCACATACAGGCAGGGCCTTCGGACCCCGACCAGGCTTGGAGCCACCGACAAAGGTCAAATCCGATAGTGACCGGAACCCCAGGGGTTTCCTAACAACCAAAGACCAGTTAGAAGGCAACCGTCCGCACCGTGAGGATTTACAGCTACCGCCACAGGCTGGAGATCCAAGGACCAGCACCTGCGGGCAAAACGAACTCCTCCGGCATCCATATGACTCGCCCACCCCAGGGCTATGGGACACCCGGTGCCGGGCCGGACTAGTCTGGTGGTAGTCAGTGGTGGCTGGGCCCGGCTCCGTGGCCCTGGTGGGTGTCAGTAGAATATGTGGCTTGATGAATAAAGTTTGTGTTCGTGACGCCACCTGTGGTCTGCGGCTATTAAGCCGCCGCTGCTGTGTGAGGCCTCTGGGGTGATGATATAGCAGCAATAGTGGTACTGCTCCCCACAGGTGGAGCGGAGTCCCGGGGACACTGTTAGTGCTCGTGAAAGTCTATGGTGTTGTGTGGCTAACACGGTGCAGGGCCGACAGGCAATGAAAGAACCAGGCACAAACAACAGTCTCTTTACCTTTTCCTCTTTTACTTTGGGAACAGTCCAGTCCTGGGAGACCGTTACAGGTGGTGATGGGGATCCGGTCGGCCTGGAAGTACTTGGGGTGATCTTTCTGGCCAGCTGAGTATGAGGCCTACTCCTGTGCTTTTCTTTGTTATGATAGGACCCTGCTTCTCTGAATCCAGCAATGGCCCTCTTTGCTGCTGGGACCGATGGTACGTCCCATTCCCTCTGTAGCAGGCTGCGCAGGCCCTCTCTGGTGCTTCTCTGCTGGAGTCCACACCGGGCCCTGATGCTGCAGCTGTACCTTCGGGATGTTTATGGGCCAGGTGCTTGCAGCTCTCCTGCCCTTCGGATTCGGCTACCAGGGAGTATTTTAAGCCCTGGTGGCCACAGACTCCGATGTCCGAGTCTCTTCGCTGCCTCTCTGCTACTCCTGCTTCCCTGGGCCAAGCTACTCTAGCTCTAGGCCCCAGATCCACAGGACAGCACACTCTGCGTCTGCTCACTATCACTTCTCTCTACAGACTGACTGCTACTTCCTCCCTCAGGTCAGACTTGAGGAAGGCTCCCTGGAATTCCAGGTTCAGAGCTCCCCCTGCTGGCCGGAGGGAGAACTGCGTTGGATGTTAAACTTGCTGGCCAATGGACCTCCCCATTACCTCCAGGCTCAGCATTAACCCTTTGGGAGGGCAATGCTGTTGTGGCGACCAGGTCCTGGGGCGCCACACTCCCCCTTAGTTGAATTCAGTACTCCCGGACTGTAGAAAACAAAACAAGACATACATGTTACAACCTTAAACAACTATAAGAGTCCAGTGTGGCTCCCTGCCGGGTGTCCATTACACTGCTCCATGGGGGACCCGCCGCGATAAAACCCACAATGTAGGCTCTGGGCGTGCGTCAGAGCATTGATGACCCCACTCTATGCACGCTGGACGGGTTTTTCTTCAGGGGTGCTGAGCACACTGGTGCTAACTATGTACAGCTAGGTGTTGGCCACCCATAGTCCAGTGGCCCAATTGTCTATTTTCTCAATCAAAAAAGAAAAACATTTTATACACAACATTACAGACATTTCACATAACTATTTACATTCTAATAAGTACTCTTTCTTTTTACTCTCTATACCTTGGAGGGGGCTGTACCTGAGTGCTGCGTTGAGACCTGCGTAGCTCTGGTGTTTGTCCCTGACTACTTGGTGTGTCTTCTACCTCAGCACTACAGGTAGGCCTAACCCTGATAGGTAAGCGTGATGATTGCCTATGTGGTCTAAGAGTCGCCAAGGGTATGACAGGTTCACCACTGACAGGGGGTTGATTCTCCTGTTCCACTGCTGGCGTGTCATCTCGTGTTGGAGCGGACGGTTCTTTAGGTGGATCTGGAACCTCTTCTGTTTCTGGCTCGACCAACTGCGGGAACGTCAACACTGGTACCACTATGGCATTGTTTATTCGGGTCCAAGTTTTGGGGAATTTTCCAAGGATTGTTTGGATCATCTCTTCCTCTTTTTCTGGACTTTGGGGACTTTCTTGCACTTCTTCTACTTCTTTTTGGATTCTGCACCGTTCGGGGCATGCTTTCAGGCGGTCTCGAGAAACTGCTTGATAGGTCTTGCCTTCATCTTTGCTTATGAGGCATACCTTACTATTGTCAAAGTTGGAGGGGATAATGGTGTAGGGTTCATTCTCCCACTGATCATCTAATTTATGCGCCCTCCGCTTCTTCTTGAGGACCTGTTCTCCAGGTGCTAAGGGAGTTGCTGGAGCTGTTTGATTGTAATGCTGCTCTTGTCTCGTTCTTGCTTGAGACAAGCTCCTTTCTACGCATTCCTGGACCTTGCGGTACTGCTGTTGTCGCTCTGTATCCCAATCTTCTTTCTCCTGAACCGCTTCAGGTGACACAGTCCCCATCTCAAAGTCTACAGGTAACTTGCCAGGTCTTGCTCGCATCAGGTAAGCAGGGCTGCAGTTGGTCGAATTTACTGGGATATGGTTGTACAGGTCTACCAGATCTGGTAACTTCTCTGGCCATTGGTTTCTTTCTTCCAGAGGTAGAGTCTTGAGCATATCAATAACCACATGGTTCATCTTCTCGCACAATCCATTGGTTTGGGGGTGGTATGGTGTGGTTCTGATTTTCTTACAACCGTACATGTTACAGAACTCTTGGAACACTTCTGCCTCGAATGCAGGACCTTGATCAGTCAGTACCCTTTCAGGGTAACCGTGAGGTCGACAAAAGTATGCCTGAAATGCTCTAGCGGCTGTTCTGGCTGTCTGGTCCTTCACGGGCACTACTACCAGGAAACGAGAGTAATGGTCCACAATGGTGAGGGCGTACACATAGCCTGACCGGCTTGGTGTTAACTTCACGTGGTCCAGGGCCACCAACTCCAGGGGCTGCTTCGTGACAATTGGCTGTAGGGGAGACCTCTGACTGGCATCATCTTTCCGCCTCAGATTACACGGACCACAGTCTCGACACCACTTCTCGACTGTCTTTCTCATGTGCACCCAGTAGAACCGATCACGGAGTAGGGTCTCCAACTTCTTCCACCCGAAGTGTCCTGCGTTATTATGATAAGCTGCTAGGACCATTGGAGCATCCCTCTGTGGGACCACTATCTGCCAGACGAGTTCATTCGTTCGCCAGTTGACATATCTCTTGCAGAGCTTGCCTTGGTATGTGAACAGTCGTCCCCTCTCCTTCCACAGCTGCTGGGCTTCTTCTGGAGCATCTGGGCCAAGATGGGTCTCAGCTTGTGCTAGCTTTTCTTTGACCAATCGCACGGCCGGGTCACCGTTCTGTGTCTCTTCCCAATTATGGTGGAGTAATGGGTTGACCGAGACCTCGTGCTGGCTCGAGCGCTTCACTCCTACAGCATGCTCACACTGGGAAACACCTTGGTGATGGAAAGCCGGTAACGCTATCTCTTCGAGTTCATCCAGGTCTTCTCCAGACTCGGGTAAGTGAGGCATTCTGGACAGCGCATCAGCATTGTTATTCTTCTTGCCAGCCCGGTACTTGATGGTAAAGTCAAAGTTAGACAGCCGGGCCATCCATCGCTGTTCCAACGCACCTAACTTGGCTGTTGCCAGATGTGTCAACGGATTGTTGTCCGTGAAGATGGTGAACTTGGCCGATGCCAGATAGTGCTTGAAGCGTTCAGTCACTGCCCAAACAATAGCGAGGAATTCCAGCTTGAAGGAACTGTAGTTTTCTGGATTCCTTTCTGTGGGCCGAAGCTTCCTACTGGCGTAAGCTATCACCTTCTCTCTGCCTCCCTGCACCTGGGACAGAACTGCTCCCAGTCCCACGTTGCTGGCGTCTGTATACAGTACAAACGGCTGGCTGTAGTCAGGGTAGGCCAGAATTTCTTCTCCCGTGAGAGCCCCTTTCAGCCGGACAAAGGATGTTTCTATTTGGCTGCTCCATTCAAATGGAGGGCTCTGCTTCTTAGCCTGCTTTGGCTGGCCCACCAGGAGATCTTGAAGGGGCGCTGCTATCTTTGTGAAACCATCAATGAACCTTCGGTAGTAGCCCACCAGCCCAAGGAACTGCCGCACCTCCTTTACCGTGGTGGGTCTTGGCCAGTCCTTGATTACGGTGACTTTCTCTGGATCAGGTGCCACACCTTCTGCGCTGACCACATGACCCAGGTACTGTACCTTTGGCTTCAAGAGGTGACATTTGGACGGCTTTATCTTCAGGCCATATTTCGACAAGGACTCAAACACTTCTGCTAAGTGCCTCAGGTGGTCTTCATAAGTCTTGGAGTAGACTATTACGTCATCCAGGTACAACAGCACGGTTTCAAAGTTGTGGTGGCCCAAGCAGCACTCCATCAACCTTTGAAATGTCCCTGGGGCGTTGCAGAGCCCGAATGGCATACAGTTGAACTAGCAGAGGCCCATTGGTGTCGTGAATGCAGTCTTCTCCTTGTCCGCCTCTGCCACGGGAATCTGCCAATACCCACTGGTGAGATCCAAGGTGGAGAAATAGTTAGCTGACTTTAAGGCTGTTAGTGACTCCTCTATTCTGGGTAGTGGATAAGCATCTTTATGTGTAATGCGGTTAATTTGCCTGTAATCTACGCACATTCTCATTGTACCATCTTTTTTCTTTACGAGCACCAGTGGAGCTGCCCAGGGGCTACAACTATCTCTGATAACCCCAGCCTCCTTCATTTCCCGTAACATCTCTTTGGCACGCTGATACTGTGCGGGGGGTACAGGGCGGTATCTCTCTTTAATGGGATGATGATCACCCGTGGGGATTTGATGTTTAACCCCTTTCACCTGCCCAAAATCTAGGGGGTGTTTGCTGAAGACCCGCTCGTACTCCTGTACCACCCGGTAAACCCCATGCTTTTGGTGTGAGGGGGTGGAGTCGGTGCCCACATGTAATTTTTGGCACCAGTCTTCCAGCTGCCCCTTGAAGCCATTGTCTTCCGCCTGGTCGGACGGGATCAAGGGTTCCACTGCTTTGATGGTATTGTTGCTGACAGTGTACAGTTTTGCTACAGTGGCGTACCGGGGCAATTTGGCTTCCTCCTCCCCACAATTCAGGACACGGACGGGCACTCTCCCCTTGCGAACGTCTGCTACCCCTCTGGCTATCAGGACTCCAGGCCTACTGTCTGAATACACCGGTTCTACCAAGGCATGGTAATCCTGACCCTTGAGGCCTATTGCTGCCCGACACCATATCAACATTTCACTTCTTGGGGGTATTGCAATGGGGAGGGGGTCACTTACCCTCACACTGCCAATTTCTCCTCCGGCCAGCTCTACCTGCTGCCTCCTCATCAGGGCTCTGATCTCTCTCTGTAGGGCACGCTGCTGCCCGGAGCTGGCAGTTTCAGACGCCTGTTGCAACAAAATTATCACTTCGGCAATACAATTTTCTATCACATTTGTACCAATGGTTAGCAGTGGGTCAGGTTCTTTGCGATCAATATCTACAATTATCATCCCCTGACATGGCAATTCTACCCGCCCCACTTTAATGGTTACTTCTTTATACCCAATTTGGGGTAAGGGCTGACCATTACTGGCCACAATTGTTAAATCATCATCTGGGCCATGGTCAATGTCTGAATCAGCCCAATATCTTTTGTACAGTTTATAAGGGATGGTTGTTACCTGGGACCCCGTATCCAGGAGGGCATTCAAAGGGATCCCATCCAGCACAATAGGAAGGACCGGTCATCCTCCCACATACTTGCTGCGGCTGGGGGTTGAGCCGGGCTTCCTTACACCTGGGGGTTGGCTCCTGGCCCCAGGCTCGGCCCATTTAAAGGACAGTGTGGTGCAATGTGGCCCGCCTGGCTGCAGCGGCGGCAGATCGGTTGTCCCGTTGAATCATACCGGCCTGTATCTTTTCCTCGGGTTGGCGGAATCCTCCTCTGTCGCATCCATGGGACGTCATCTGGCCTGGAGGCCAACTCGATTCTTGCAGGCGATGGGGTCACTTGTAGAGACTGCACAGTCTTGGCAAGGGCAGCTACAGTCTTGGTCAGCTCCTGGACCTGCTGTCTGAGCTCTGAAGTGGGATCCTTATCCAGTGACTGCGCCTCAGCCCCTGCAGCGGCTCGTGTTGCAGGCACCACCCCGGGGTACGTGATAGCAAGAGGCCGGAGGGGTACTGAGTCATTCGGTGTAGATTCTCTCAGTACCCGGATGGCCTGGTCCTTAAACTTTGCAAAGTCCAGAGCAGGGTTCTGCAGGACCATGATACGCAGCTGGGTCCTGTGGGCATCTGACAGGAGCCCCTCTATGAACTGCTCAGTTAGGAGTTTGTCTTCTTCACGTACACTCTCTGGGTCCACCTGTTTAACTGCTTTCAGGGCCTCCTGCAAGTTTAAGGCATGGTCCCGTATGCTGTCTGTGGCCCGTTGTTTGCACCCAAAGAATCTCATCTTTATTTCTGCTGCGGTGCGGGTGTCAAAAGTACTCTTTAGCTTGGCCAGTATCTGGGTTACTGTCCCTTTATCTGTATCAGGCCAGGACTTCACTTCACGCTGGGCCGCGCCGGCTAGCTGCCCCATTAATATGCCCACCTTCTGGCTCTCAGTCAGCGGATACACACGGAACAAGCTGTGCAGACTTTCTCTGAAGTCGCTCAAGGTATGGGACTCCCCGGAGTACTGCGGCAGCCATTCCGCTCCCGGGATGTACGGCATTGTGATCGGCATTACTGGCGCTACAGCGGGGGCTGGGGCGACGGCGACTGGGATTGCTTCGGCTGGTGCCGCGGCGTCTCGGGCTATGGCAGCCACCTGCCCTCCCTCCGAGTCGGACATCTTCCTCCCCCTTAGTGAACCTTACAAGGCTCCGTTCACTTTTCAAATTCCCTTCTGGGTCGCGCGGGGTTAACAGCGCTCTGCTCTGATGGCGCGCTCCCTTCGCGCTCTTTGTCAGGCACGCCCCCCTTCTTCCTGCGCTCGGCGAGGCTAATGGCGACGGCAGTTTGCAAACAGTAACGCAGTCTTTTAAGCACAGTTTCTGCAGGCGCACAGTACCCGGTGGGAACGGGCACGAAATCCTGTTCGTGACGCCAAAATTTGACTCGCCCACCCCAGGGCTATGGGACACCCGGTGCTGGGCCGGACTAGTCCGGTGGTAGTCAGTGGTGGCTGAGCCCGGCTCCGTGGCCCTGGTGGGTGTCAGTAGAATATGTGGCTTGATGAATAAAGTTTGTGTTCGTGACGCCACCTGTGGTCTGCGGCTATTAAGCCGCCGCTGCTGTGTGAAGCCTCCGGGGTGATGATATAGCAGCAATGGTGGTACTGCTCCCCACAGGTGGAGCGGAGCCCCGGGGACACTGTTAGTGCTCGTGAAAGTCTATGGTGTTGTGTGGCTAACACGGTGCAGGGCCGACAGGCAATGAAAGAACCAGGCACAAACAACAGTCTCTTTACCTTTTCCTCTTTTACTTTGGGAACAGTCCAGTCCTGGGAGACCGTTACAGGTGGTGATGGGGATCCGGTCGGCCTGGAAGTACTTGGGGTGATCTTTCTGGCCAGCTGAGTATGAGGCCTACTCCTGTGCTTTTCTTTGTTATGATAGGACCCTGCTTCTCTGAATCCAGAAATGGCCCTCTTTGCTGCTGGGACCAATGGTACATCCCTTTCCCTCTGTAGCAGGCTGCGCAGGCCCTCTCTGGTGCTTCTCTGCTGGAGTCCACACCGGGCCCTGATGCTGCAGCTGTACCTTCGGGATGTTTATGGGCCAGGTGCTTGCAGCTCTCCTGCCCTTCGGATTCGGCTACCAGGGAGTATTTTAAGCCCTGGTGGCCACAGACTCCGATGTCCGAGTCTCTTCGCTGCCTCTCTGCTACTCCTGCTTCCCTGGGCCAAGCTACTCTAGCTCTAGGCCCCAGATCCACAGGACAGCACACTCTGCGTCTGCTCACTATCACTTCTCTCTACAGACTGACTGCTACTTCCTCCCTCAGGTCAGACTTGAGGAAGGCTCCCTGGAATTCCAGGTTCAGAGCTCCCCCTGCTGGCCGGAGGGAGAACTGCGTTGGATGTTAAACTTGCTGGCCAATGGACCTCCCCATTACCTCCAGGCTCAGCATTAACCCTTTGGGAGGGCAATGCTGTTGTGGCGACCAGGTCCTGGGGCGCCACACATACACCGGGGAGCGGGCTACCGTTGGGAAGCCATCGGAGTCAACACAGTACACATAGGTGCAGGGAAAGACAGCCACCATCACCTGTCCAGGGAGAGACACTGCAGCTGGCTGCGGGACCCATCCATCCAGCCGTTTGGTTTACCGGAGACTTTGTGACTTTCTGTCTGAGTGAGTACAACCGTGCCAGCCGGCACCGTGCCGCGCTGTCCCTGCAACCCTGCACCTCACCAACCCTGCCTCCCCGTCACACCACCGGGCCCCGGGACCACCAACCCCTACCCACGAAGGGGGAAAACAACATCTCAGCTGCTCCCTACCATCGCTCCCGGGATCCCCGTCACCAGCAGCGATGGTGCCCATCTTCACCACAACCCGTGGGTGGCGTCACGGACTAAATCCCCAGACAATCAATCCCCTTTTCACTCACGGGCGAGGCGCGCCGCTCGAGTCCCCGACTCCGGCCCACCGCTCGAGCCACCAAGCAGCAGCAGCAGCGCCGGACCCGAGCGTTGGCGAGCGCAGCGTCCCGCCACCCGCGACACAGACATCTTTGGCTTATTGCTTTTCCAACACACTTTTCACATTCCCTCACATCTACACAAACCATACAGTGCCATACTCCAGTGTCTTAGACAGTAATAATGCTCCTCTGTGCCCTCTATATTAATAGCACGCTCCTTTTGTGCCCCACAGAATAATACTGCTCCATCTATGCCCCTACAAAATAGCAATGTTTTGTCTTTATTGTAGTAATAATGCTCCCTTGTGCCTCCTTACAGTTATAGAGAACCTTAAAGAAATAGGGTCCCTTTGTGTTTATTCAGTGCAACTGTTATTGTGATAGTACAGTTGAAACCAAAAGTTTACATACATTATCGAAAAAAAAATACATCTGCATGCTTTTCTCACTATCTGACAAGAAATCAGAATAAACCTTTCCTGTTTTAGGTCACTTAGGAACCAAAATTATTTATATTTGTTAAATGGCAGAATAATGAGAGGAAATGTTTTAAGGCATTTTTATGACTTTCTGCAAAGTCAAAAGTTTACATACATTTCATTAGTATTTGGTACCATTGACCTTAATGTGTATCACTTGGGTCAAACATTTTGGATATCCTTCCACAAGTGTACCGCCCCTGCAGCAGTCGGACTGCTCGGATCCGGGGTTGCTGTGGCTCGAGGGTCTCCGGACCCGGGGGTTTGCAGCCACTCGAAAGAAAGGGGGAGTATTTACAGGGGAGAAGTGTTCGTGACGCCACCCGTGGTTCGCGGTAAGGGGAGTACCGCCGCTGCCGATGGGAGTACCCGGGGGAGATGGAGTGGGGCAGCCAGATGACGTTCCCTCCACGGGTAGGGGAGGCCCCGGGACTCCGGATGGTGGTGGTCGAGGGTAGCGTGGTGCAGGCTATGTGGGCAGGCAGGACGCAGGGGGAGCAGTGTACTCACTCAGGCTGTGTGGATGTTGGTGCAACCATTAAGCAGATTCTGACAAGGAGTAAACCAAGTCTCTGGGTGCCTCTGCCACTCTGGGGAGCTCGTCTGGGAATCCGTTCCTGTTGGTATTGCTAAGTGGTTCGGAGCCTGCCTCCATGCACTTGGTGTTAGATGTTTCTGAGTGACCTCTCGGCCTGAAGCTGTCGGGGTCCCGCTCCCTATAATTGAATAGAGGAGCTGTGCTCTCGATGGCTGACACTTGGGATTTCAGTGGGCCGCGTAAGCTGGATAGCCCTATCCCCCTCGTTGTGTTGATTCCTTCAATCTCTGAGCTCTTGGGGAAAGTTCATAAAGAGACTATCCTCCACAGGTGAATTACCAGGTTACTTGAAGCTACTCCCTGATCTAGGGTCCTGGACCCCGCCGTGCTCGGTACCGGTCCAGTTACTGGACTTTCCGATGCCGACCGTTCTCCAAAACTAAATCTCGGCACCCTACTCCAATACCCTGCAACTGGGTCTCCGACTCCTCCGGGCCAAGACCACCGTCTGCGACCTAACCAAAGTAACCCAAGGAGCTACAACTCCCTCAGCTCCTCACTCTTTGGTAGCTACTCCTGGACTGACTATGTCCCTCCCACCAGTCTGCCTGACCCCTAGGCGGGTGTCCCTTTTCCAGCTAGACCACCCACTGGGTGCCTGACAGGGTGGGGTGTGAGGTGTGGTTAGGATTTGAGTGCTGATGGAAGCAATACCAATAGTTAGGATCTCAGAACCATGGAGGGTGAGTTCTGCACCATAAGAGAAAGGAGTGCAGTTGCCTGTGACACCCTGATAGAGTCAGGGGTGTCACACAAGCTTCTCACAATAGTTGGTAGAAATTTGGGCCCATTCCTCCAGACAGAACTGGTGTAACTGAGCCATGTTTGTAGGTCGCCTTGCTCGCACCTGCCTTTACAGCTTTGCTCATAAATTTTCAACAGGATTGAAATCAGGGTCTTGTGATGGCCACTCCAAAACACTGACTTTGTTATCCTTAAGCCACTTTGTAACCAGTTTGGCAGTATGCTTTGGGTCATTGTCCATTTCGAAGACCTATTTCCGCCCAAGCTTTAAGTTCCTGACTGATGTCTTGAGGTTACTAAATAGGATAACTGAAGTGAGCACTAATATATATTATGAGTGCAAGCAAAAAAAAAAATATAATACATAAGGATAAGGATGCACATCAAACTTAGATAATAGTATAATGCCATAAGCATACCAAAAAATATTGAAGCATACAATGAAAAATGACACTTGCTAACTTAAAAGTGTGAATAATGAAATGCATATCTGCCATGAATATTAGGAAAAAGAAGATATTTAGCAATCGCATTGATCAATGCAACTGAGCCCCAAAGCCTCGTCAAGGCATATCTCTATATTGGGGTCCCTAGCTCTATAACCCTAACTGTGTGTCATCTCATTGCAATTAAAAACTGCTGTGTGGAGAGGGGTAACCAAGGACTTGCTTATTTAGGAGATGAAAAAAACATGGCCGAAAGGGGCAGAGCTGTGTTCACATTCAGAAAAAAAAAATCATATTACTAAATAGGATAACTGAAGTGAGCACTAATATATATTATGAGTGCAAGGCAAAAAAATGCATAATACAGAAGCATAAGGCTGCACATCAAACTTAGATAATAGTATAATGCCATAAGCATACCGAAAAATATTGAAGCAAAAATTGAAAAATGCCACTTGCTAACTTGAAAGTCACACTAATTGGGACATGTATCCCTAACTTCAATCTGATTTATTGCATGTAAAAAATATATAAAGATATAGTCCAGCCACCAAAGATACTAGGTCGCCTAACGCGCGTTTTGCTCCTTCCTGAGGAGCGATCCATTCATTATAATGAGGTTGCAGAGTTACTTTGGACTCGGTTTGACCTCTGTTCAGCAGTGTCCATCTTTTCAAAGGTGGACAAAACTGTTGATGACCTATAAAGACGTGCAAAAACAGACTCCACTGGACCAGAGCAGAAGGGAGTTAAAGTGGGAAAAAAATGTATTCAGAGGCCCTCAACTACGTCTTTTCCAGGGTGTACTGCAACGATTCTTTATATTTTTCCTACACCTTGCACCAAGTGCATAGGGTTTAGCAGTGTAGGCGTCCCACCGGTTTTAAAATTCTCTCTCTGGACATGAGTCTCAGAGAAAATGGCCATGGACAGTGACTCCCCACATACTTCATGCGGGCATAGGTGCTTCCTGGTTTGTAAAGGCCTCTCACTAAAGGTATGTACACACATCAGGTTCTTGCTGTGCGGCACAATCCGGCGCATTTCTGAAAAAACCTGAAGCGGCGACAGCTGTTGCCGGATCTGTTTTTTTCCCCATAGACTTTTATTAGCGCCGTGCCAGATGGCCGTGCGTTCTCTCAGTTTTTTGCCGGATCCGGCATAACTGTCTGATCCGGCAGGCGGAAAAAACGCAGACCTAGACGTTTTTTGTGTCATGAGAAAAAACGTAATGTGCAATGGCTGTCTATGGATGCCGGATCCGGCGGGATGCAGTAAAAACCGGATTACATGGACGGATCCAGTTTTTTAAACTGAGCATGCTCAAACAGTCACAACACAGCTATATAAAGCCATGTAGCTCCTCCATTGCAGAAAAAAAAGATTAAAAATAGAAATATTAAACTCATTCCAAAACCTTTGTATTTGGTGTGTCATTTTACGGTAACTTTACATGATTGGGTTATTTCTCAAAGGAAAGCACCTATGGTACTTTGGGGGTCTTTGTTTAAGAAAACATGGTGCATACAAATGGGGAAAATCTTTTTTTTTTTTCTTCTAAATTAAGTTTTTTTTAAATCTTACATATGTGTTATATATGTAATAAAAGGGTGTATTGAGGGATTTAACCCCTTCATGACCTGCCGATTTTTCGCTTTCCATTTTTTTTTCGCCATTCTTCTTCTGAGAGACGTAACGTTTTTATTTTTCAGTCAATGTGGTCATGTGAGGGCTCATTTTTTGCGAAAAGATCTGTACTTTTAAATAAAACCATAAGTTTTACCATATAGTGTACTGGAAAACGGCAAACAAATTCCAAATGCAGAAAAATTGCAAAAAAAGTGTGATCGCACTATTGTTTTTGAGATATTTTATTCATTGTGTTCACTATATGGTAAAACTGATGTGTGGGTGTGATGCCTCAGGTCAGTGCAAGTTCATAGACACCAAACATGTATAGGTTTAGGGTTAAAAAAATCACCAAAAAACGGATCCGGAAAAAAACGGACAGAAAACCAGATGCGCCGGATGAATAAACAGATGCGTCTGATCCGGTTTTTGCCGGAAAAAAACGGTCTGGCGCATCCGTAATAAAAAATGGATGCGGCCGCCGGATCCGTTTTTGTAAACTGAGCATGCTCCAATGTATTGAAAAAAACGGATCCAGCAAAAAAACGGACTAAAAGGATGCAAAAACGGATACGCCGGATCCGTTTTTTGACGGATAAGGTATATTGGAACCGTCAAAAAAAAAGGATCAGGCACATCAGTTTTTGCATATTCTGCGCCATATCCGTTGCATCAGGCACACGCCGGATTGTGCCTGATGCCAAAAACTGATGAGTGAAATTAGCCTAAGTGCATAGATTTTCCCAGTTTGGAAGTCAGAATGTTTTTAAAATTGTACCAGAACTGAATCAGAATACCTCCTCTATGTCTCTTACTGGCTGTATTGCAATACCTACTCCTGCACTGAGTGCATAGCCTTTGCCAATTTCTGAGTCAGATTCTTTGTAATATTGTACTAGGAGTCTCTCCACTATAACTCTTGATCGCTATATTGAAGTCCCTCTTAATAATTTTTGGAAGCCTTGCACTTAGTGCATAGGCTTTTTCAGTTTAGGAGTCCCACTTCTTAAAAATGGTCAAAAAATGTTGTCTGAGAGCCTCCTCTGCGTGTATTCCAGGATGTATTGCAGGATGTATTGCAGTCTCTCGTTCTAATTTTTAGCAGCTCTTGCACTTAGTGCATAACCTTTATGAGTATAATGGCCACTTTACATGCTGCGACATCACTAGCGATGTTGCTCGTGATAGCACCCGCCCCCGTCATTTGTGCATCATGGGCAAATCACTACCCGTGGCGCACAATATCGCTAGGCCCCATCACACGGACTTACCTTCCTAGTGACGTCGCTGTGGCCGGCGAACAGTCTCTTTTCTAAGGGGGCGGTTCATGCGGCGTCACACAGCAAGCCACGAATAGAAGTGGAGAGCAGCCGCATGAAAGACACGCCCACTTCATTGCCGGTGGACGCAGGTACGGTGTTGTTCGTCGTTTCTGGGGTGTCACACGTAATGATGTATGCTGCCTCAGGAACGACGAACAACCTATGTCCACAATGACCAACAAGATTTTGAAAATGAACGATGTGTCAACGATCAACGATTAGGTGAGTATTTTTGAACGTTAACACTCGCTTGTAGGTGTTACACGCAACGACGTTGCTAACGAGGCCGGATGTGCGTCACGAATTCCGTGACCCCAACGACATCTCATTAGCGATATCGTTGTGTGTAAATGGGCCTTAAAGCCCGCTTTACACGCTACAATATATCTTACGATGTGTCGGCGGGGTCACGTCGTAAGTGACGTACATCTAGCATCGTAAGGTACATTGTAGTGTGTGACAGGTACGTGTGATTGCGATTGAACGTTAAAACGTTCTTCGCATACACGTCGTTGAATCCTGAAGCATTGCACATCGGGTTGTTCAATGTTCCCGAGGCACCACACATCGCAGTGTGTCACACCCCGGGAACATTGAACAGATCTTCCCGCGGCTCCAGCCGGCAATGCAGAAGGAAAGAGGTGGGCGGGATGTTTACATCCCGCTCATCTCCGCCCTTCCGCTTTTATTGGCCGGCTGCCGTGTGACGTCGATGTGACGCCGAACGTCTCTCCCACTTCAGGAAGTGGACGTTCGCCGCCCACATCGAGGTCGTATGGACGGGTAAGTACGTGTGACGGGGGTTAATCGTTTCTGCCGCACATTCAACAAATTGAACATGCCGCACATACGATGAGGGCGGTTACGATCGCATATGATATCGTATGCGAAATCATAACATGTAAAGCAGGCTTAAGAGTCCCACTACCTATCAATTTTAATAGAATGTGTATGAGGCCCTCCTTTATGCCTAATACAGGGTGTATCGGAGTACCCCTTCCTTCTAATTTTTGGCAGTTTTGCATGGTCTTCATAGACTTTGTGAGTTTTAGAGTCCCTCCTTCATAAATTAAACAAGAGGTGTCTGACTATGTCACACACCACATGCCCAGATAAGGTAGTAAAATTGTAAAATTAAATTTACTGGTGGCTACTGGTTGATGTAGTTTTATTTCCCCCTCTACTATGTCATATATTGTAGTCATAGGCAATGGGGAAATATGGTGAGAGATGGGCAGCCTATTAAGGCTATGTTCACACATTGCAGTTTTGCAGTCTTTTTAATGGGTTTTATGCAAAGAAAAAGCTGGATTTTTACAAAAGTGATGAGATTTCATAAATCTAATGCACACAATTTTTTTTTTCATGACTGGAATGGCAAACTGCTGCATTTATGGAAGAAGCAGCTTGTCATTTATTTCAATGTTTTTTGCAGCGTTTTTTCAACATTGAAAGCAATGATTGCAAAAACACTATGTGTGAACATAGCCTAAGGAGTTGAGGAGGCAATTTTTTACCTCTTTTTTTGCCTTATGTACAAGTCATTATCCAGGGAAGAATTGTTCTTAATTAGTGATGAGCGAGCATGCTTGTAACTACTCGGTACTCGCACGAGTATCGCTGTACTCGGGCTGCTCGGCGGGGACCGAGTAATCTCGCGATACTCGTGCTGTACTCGTGGTCTTCATTTCTGCATGTTGGCGCTCTTTTGAGAGCCAGCCCTCATGCAGGGATTGGCTGGCAGACCACTGCAATGCCACAGCCCTGTTAGTTGTGGAATTGCAGTGATTGGCCGGCCTGCACAGCGTGACCGAGCCTTTATATCGGCCGGCGCGCTGTGCTCTGCTCACAGCTATCCAGACTGTCCTTCTCAGGACTATTCTAGTTGTATACAGGCAGGCAGGGTATAGCCAGGTCGGAGTACAGTAGCAGAGTCCTTCTCAGGACTATTGTTGCTATATACAGGCAGGGTATAGCCAGGTCTGAATACAGGCTAGTGACCAAAAGAGTCCTTGTCAGGACTATTGTACCAGTATACAGGCAGGCAGGCAGGCAGGGTAGTGGTGACCGTATACCAGCCTTCATCATATCTGGGGCTGGTGTACACAGTGTAAAACAGTCCAGATAGTGTCTGACTTGTCTGTAATTGTCGCTCCCCAAAAAAACCTGTTAGGTTCTTATTGCGTCCGTGCTTGGTTTTTAAAACCGCACGTGTGTGCCTGTTGGTGGCAGCGTACAGGTGCACTTGTGTGCAATTTCCAGAAACATTGATATAACGCACAAGTAGTGAATATACATGTCAGCAGTGCACAGCATTGCAAAATGCGCAAGGGCATTGGCAAGGAACAAGGAAGTGGACGTGATGGTGGTGCAGGCAGAGGCCGAGGTCGTGGGCAAGCTCTAATTTCGCCACAACAAAGGGCCACATCTAGTCGCTCGCACGTCCTGTCCCAAATTCTTGGGGACCGCAGCAGTACACCGCTCTTGAACCAAGACCAGTGTCAACAGGTTGTTAGTTGGATAGCAGATAATGCTTCCAGTCAGATTGGCACCACCACAAACACTCTGTCTTCCACACGGTCAAGTGTCAGTAGCCGTGATACTGCACCGCACATTTCTGAACCTGATCCTCCTTCCTACCACCAGGCTGAGTACACGTCCTCCTCGGACATTAATGATCCCACACTTGGACACTCGGAAGAGCTGTTCACGTTTCCATTCACACATTCTGGCCTCTCGCCAGCTCATATTGAAGTGGGTCATGAGGAGATCGTCTGTACAGATGGCCAAATATTTGAGCAGCCACGTTCTCACGAAGTTGGCAACGTGTCTCAACAAGTGGTGGACGATGATGAGACACAATTGTCAGCAAGTCAGGAGGAGGAGCAGGGTGCGGAAGAGGAAGACGACGTGGTGGATGATCCAGTAACTGACCCAACCTGGCAGGAGGATATGCAGAGCGAGGACAGCAGTGCACAGGGGGAGGGAGGCGTAGCATCACAACAGGCAGTAAGAAGCAGGGTGGTGGCCCCAGGCAGAAGTCAGGCAACCGTTCCCCGGAACAACACGACGACACAAGGTGCCTGTACAAATGTTAGGTCTTCCCGAGTCTGGCAGTTTTTTAAGTTGGATCCAGATGATTCAAAAAAGGCCATTTGCAACACCTGCCGTGCCAGCATCAGCAGGGGTACCAAAACTAGCAGCCTGACCACCACCAGCGTGATCAGGCACATGTCAGCCAAGCACCCGACTTTGTGGGAAGTACAACAGAGTCGAGGAGCAGTGCTTGCTGATGTCACTGCTACGTCTTCGCTGGTTGTGCATGCGAGCCAATCCCCTGTCCATGCTGCCTGCGAACAAGCCTCCTCCACTCCTGCACCTGCAGTTGCCTACGCAGAAAGAACACCATCATCAAGCACGTCCTTGTCCCAGCGCAGCGTTCAGTTATCCATTCAGCAAACCTTTGAACGCAGGCGCAAATACACTGCCAACACCCCACATGCCACAGTTCTAAATGCTAACATTTCGCGACTGCTTGCGCTGGAAATGTTGCCTTTTAGGCTGGTGGAGACAGAAGCATTCCGTGACCTGATGGCGGCAGCTGTCCCACGTTACTCGGTCCCCAGCCGCCACTATTTCTCCCGGTGTGCCGTCCCCGCGTTGCATAACCACGTGTCACAAAACATCACACGTGCCCTGAACAACGCTGTTTCACCCAAGGTCCACCTAACCACAGACACGTGGACAAGTGCTTGTGGGCAAGGCCGCTACATCTCGTTGACGGCACACTGGGTTAATATTGTGGAAGCTGGGACCCAGTCTGAGCGAGGGACGGAACACGTCCTTCCCACACCAAGGTTTGCAGGCCCTACCTCAGTCAGTGTTTCACCCACACTCTACAGCTCCGGAATGTCATGCTCTTCAGCCTCCTCCTCCTCCTGCGCATCCTCATCCACTGTACCCTCCACACCAGTCACAAGCTGGAAGCACTGCAGCACTGCCTCGGCAAAGCGGCAACAGGCTGTGCTGAAGCTAATCTGCATAGGTGACAAACCCCACAATGCAGAAGAGCTGTGGACAGCTCTGAAACAGCAGGCAGATCACTGGCTCACACCTCTGAACCTAAAGCCAGGAAAGGTCGTGTGTGACAATGGCCGGAACCTGGTGGCGGCTTTGAGGCGAGGCCAGCTGACACATGTTCCATGCGTGGCCCATGTGCTCAACCTCGTGGTTCAGCGGTTTCTAAAGTCATACCCAGAGCTGTCTGATCTGCTGATAAAAGTTCGCCGCCTGTCTGCACATTTTCGAAAGTCACCTACTGCTTCAGCCGGCCTTGCCGGCTTTCAGCGCCGTTTGCATCTTCCGGCTCACAGACTGGTGTGTGATGTCCCCACGCGTTGGAATTCAACTCTGCACATGTTGGTCAGGATATGTGAGCAGAAGAGGGCAGTTGTTGAGTACCTGCATCACCTAAGCCGTCGGGAAATGGGTCAAACTCCACACATAACACCTGAGGAGTGGAGATGGATGTCAGACCTATGTACCATCCTCCAAAACTTTGAGGACTCCACCAAGATGGTGAGTGGTGATGACGCCATTATTAGCGTCACCATACCGCTACTCTGCCTTCTAAAACGTTCTCTGCTGAAAAACAAACATGATGCATTGCAGGCGGAGCGCGATGAGTTGCAGCAAGAAACAGTAGTGGGTGTGGGTGATAACGCACAGCCCAGCCTCGTCTCATCACAACGTGCAGTGGAGGACTATGACGAGGAGGAGGATGAAGACATGGAGCAACTCTCCGGCCAAATTGAGGATATGACATGCACACCAGTCATATCCTCGGTTCAGCGTGGCTGGCCAGAGGACAGGGTAGATGAGGAGGAGGAGGAGGAGGAGGAGGAGGAGGACAGCATGTTCAGTCATCTTGTTGGTCAGGCTACTGAAGTCCTGGCTGTTAAGAGTCTGGCGCACATGGCTGACTTTATGGTAAGCTGCCTGTCTCGTGACCCTCGCGTTAAGAACATCTTGGCCGACAATCATTACTGGTTGGTAACACTGTTAGACCCACGCTACAAGGAGAACTTTTTGTCTCTTATTCCCGTGGAGGAGAGGTCAACCAAAATGCAGCAGTTCCGGAAGGCCATAGTCACGGAAGTAGGCAAAGCATTCCCCTCACAAAACGCTAGCGGCATAGGTCAGGAATCAGTGGACAACCGAGGCGTACAGCCGAGAGAGGCACAAGTCCAATCCGCCAGAGGTAGGGGAACAGTCTTTAAGATGTGGGACAGTTTTCTCAGCCCCTCACGTACCACAGCCCCTGAGGTGCGGGGTAGTGCCACAAGAAATCCTAAGTTTGCCCAGATGCTGAAGGAGTACCTTGCAGATCGAACAACTGTACTCCGACATTCCTCTGTGCCTTACAATTATTGGGTATCCAAGCTGGACACGTGGCATGAATTGGCTCTCTACGCCTTGGAAGTCCTGGCCTGCCCTGCTGCTAGCGTTTTGTCAGAGCGTGTTTTTAGTGCCGCAGGTGGAATCATTACAGATAAACGCACCCGCCTGTCAACTGAAAATGCTGACAGGCTGACTCTGATCAAGATGAACAAGGGTTGGATTGGGCCAGACTTCACCACACCACCAGCAAATGAGAGCGGAATTTAAAGTTTGCCATGTACCTCCACTCACCCATGGGTACACACTTCTGGACTTTGGATAATCGCTGGACTGCTCCTCCTTCTCCTCATGCGCCACCATGATGATGACCGTTACAAATTGCAATACTTAGGCCTTTGTTTCAGGTATACCCCCAGTGGTAAATTTTTTCGCCCATTCTTTGCAGAATGGACATTACAACGACAGGAGACCCGCTCCTTTGCAATGGGAACAATGTTTTGAGGCCCTCATGCACGTCTCTACCCAGGGACAACGTGGAGCCTCCCAATTTTTGGCTGCCCTGCCTAAGGGCTATACTATAATACACCCACTTCCTGACAATGGACACTTAATGTTTTGAGGCCCTCATGCACGTCTCTACCCAGGGACAACGTGGAGCCTCCCAATTTTTGGCTGCCCTGGCAAAGGGCTATACTAAAATAGACCCACTTCCTTACAATGGGCACTTCAGGTTTACAGGCCATCATGCACGTCTCTATCCAGGGACAATGTGGAGCCTCCCAATTTTTGGCTGCCCTGCCTAAGGGCTATACTACAATAGACCCACTTCCTTACAATGGGCACTTCAGGTTTACAGGCCATCATGCACGTCTCTATCCAGGGACAATGTGGAGCCTCCCAATTTTTGGCTGCCCTGCCTAAGGGCTATACTACAATAGACCCACTTCCTTACAATGGGCACTTCAGGTTTACAGGCCATCATGCACGTCTCTATCCAGGGACAACGTGGAGCCTCCCAATTTTTGGCTGCCCTGGCAAAGGGCTATACTAAAATAGACCCACTTCCTTACAATGGGCACTTCAGGTTTACAGGCCATCATGCACGTCTCTATCCAGGGACAATGTGGAGCCTCCCAATTTTTGGCTGCCCTGCCTAAGGGCTATACTACAATAGACCCACTTCCTTACAATGGGCACTTCAGGTTTACAGGCCATCATGCACGTCTCTATCCAGGGACAACGTGGAGCCTCCCAATTTTTGGCTGCCCTGGCAAAGGGCTATACTAAAATAGACCCACTTCCTTACAATGGGCACTTCAGGTTTACAGGCCCTCATGCACGTCTGTATGCAGGGGCATTGGTGAACCTCACAATTTTGGACTGCCCTGGCAAAGGAAAATACTACAAAGACTCACTTCCTCAAAATGGGCACATTAGACTCAAGAGGCCTTCATGTACGTCTCTTCTCAGGGACATCGGAGTGCCACACAATATTTTCACGTAAAATCTTTCATGTATTAATCTCAAAAAGTAACATACACCAGCTCTATCTCACTATTGCGTATGTGCCCTTAACATTTCTGCCATGAAAAATCATTTTGGGGTCATTTTGGAAGGTTTTCTGGTGAGTCCGTAAAAATGGCGTGAAACGCGGACAAAATTGTTCACAGCTGTGACTTTTGAGTGATAAATGCTTCAAGGGGTCTTCCCCATGCTGTTGCCATGTCATTTGAGCACTCTTCTGAGACTTTTGTGACATTTTTAGGGTTTCTCCATGCTGCCGGGGGGTCATTTCACAAAAATACTCGGGTCTCCCATAGGATAACATTGGGCTCGTTGCTCGGCCCGAGTACACGAGTATCTTGGGAGGCTCGGCCCGAGCTTCGAGCACCCGAGCTTTTTAGTACTCGCTCATCACTATTCTTAATATCTTTTCCAGTGTAACCTATTTTACCTTCAGTATATATATATATATATATATATATATATATATTTTATATATATTTTATTGTCACTCCGTAAAAATGGCGTAATATTCTGACAATATTGTTTTATAGTGTTAATCATGACATGATTAAGGGCGTTTAACCAGAAACTAGTTGACCTCGCTGGTATCAGTGCCTTTGTGTCTCTATTGCACTTCTAAAGAAAATAAAAATGTATCCATTTCTTGGAGCCGGAATATATATTTTTCATTTGGATGTTTGAACGGCCATGGCAGGACCAGTTTCCGTGCTCAGCATTTGGATGTCAGGCAGAGGTGAGCTGGATCCAATTTTGTTTGCTATTGCATGACATAACCTCAAGTGAAGCCGTGGGAGAGCAAGTGCTGACACCTCTAGAATCGGACCTGTACCAGGTGGAAATATAAGCTTTTCTATTTTACATGGGAATGAGAAGGCGTTGCCCTAGTAATGGACAAGACTCTATACATATCTTACATATGTAACGGTGTATCCAACACATACATTTCCTTCCTTTTATATATTCTCCATTGTATGCCCTCAAAATTGCATCAAAACCTGCTCTGCATGATAATGCTACAAATTGGTTTGATTGTAGTCTGTTATTATGAAGACATATAGATCTGTGGCTCCCCTGAGGCTTCAGTCACCACAGGGTACTGCACCTCACTTAAGGTGCAGTATTCATCTCGGGTAAGGAGGGGGTTAATCACCGGTGTTTCCTTATTTCACCTCACATACAGCTTAGGTACCTTCTCACTGGGAACTGGACTAGGGTAGGCTGGGGGGTGGCCATCACGAGGCACGGGACGTTCCTGTTCACTAGGACAACCAACTGGGGGGCGGGCACCTCTTGGGGTAGAAGTAGGAGCAACCCTGACACAAACTCCAGTCAAGTCAGGACTTCGGTTCTGGCAGGACGACGCCTTTTTCTTCACGGAGCCTGAGACTTAGAGCACGAAGCTCAGCCCGGGTTCCTCACTTTTGGAGGGGCATCCCTTGGGAAAGTACACTTTCAAATACCGGTGGCTACCTCTAACTTATCCGGGATCGGCTAGAGCCCATCACGGCAGAGACCGGTACCGCTGGGCAACCAAAGGACAGTGAGTAAAGACCTGGAACCGCAACTGCCGTGTCTGTCCTTCATTGCCGGCGCCAGCACCCCAATCTTCGGCGCCAATGGCCACTACTACCACCATCATCCTCTCTGGGGCCTAGCTTCACCTGCGGGAAGCTGAACTACCCTGGCTGCGACACCATCCACCCCAGAGGACTGTGACCGCAGCAGCTGCTAATCCCTGGCCGCATACTGCAGGTGGAGTCAAAAGCAGCTACATCTCTCAACCTCCATCATCCCATCCTCCATCCTCCTCCCTTTTATTGTACACCTCAGTGCCACGAAGCCGGGCAGGGCCACCCGTGACATCCCCGACATTACCGGCCCGGCGACGAGTATTTAACCCCTTGACCCATGTGTGCTACAGATCTACATAGGAGATGCAGATACAAAATAGTAGAACATTTTTAATCGAGGCTTGTTGCATTATTTTTTTTGCTATTTAATGCATTAATGCATTAAAGTTAATAATAATAATAATAATAAAAAATGCTGAATTAATAGGGGACATAGACTTTGAATTATTTGCACTTCTGATTATATATTTTTTTGCCTGATACTACATTCATAGCTGCCAAGAATCAAACTGAAATTAGTGTTAAAGCTTTTTTTTTTTTTGCATTTTTGGTGATTTCACTTTCATTTTACAGTGATGCTTATCCTAACGATGCACTTTATTTCAGTTTGTTGGCTGACTGCCATCTGGTGTGGGGAACGACATGTCCATTGCGCAGTAGATGGTGATGACATCCTTCCTCTGGTCTTCACAGACTAACCGTTGTGTTACAGAAAAGATGACCACAAGAGGCTTTTATAAGTGAGGCAATACCAGATTTCAGAAAACTGAAACTAGTCATCCTACGTAGAGGTTTCCTTGGTTATATTGCGTGCAGGTTGCACGAGAATCATCTACTTGGTTCCAGAACAAAAGGACACAACCGCTGTGTGTTATAGATCTCAGCAACAAGATACATCATAATAAACACTGAACTTATAACCTGCTCTATATATATTAAGGTCTCTTTTATTGCAAATATTTGCATACACATAAGTAATCAAAATTGTTACACCACCATCTTCATGCTGCAAGTTTTTATTTTAGACTTTTTGAGAACCAATGACCCATTAACATTCATACACAAACTGGAAGACACAACAGACATCAGTAAATTACTTTTCAATTTTCGGTAACAGGTACACGCAGTGTGTCTGAAATATGGGCTTCTTCATTTTGCAAGGTTGCCAGTGGCAGTTTACACAATATACACTGTGTGAACTATTATTAGGGAATTTATATTGTTGTTTATTAATTATTGAACAACCACAGTGCTGTTCATCAATCCAAAATGTTAATAAACCTGAGACCTAAAGATTTCAGAAAGTAAAAGTGAAGTTTTGTGTTTCTTAGGAGAATATCTCTACGAGTACTGAATTATTGTACAACTAAAAGAAAAATGGAAAATTTCCCATCTCAATTATTTATTTTCATCTATTGAAGTGAGAATAATACGCAAACAACTGAAAATATACAAAAATACATTTCAAACATTTAAAAAAATATATCAGTGATTAGAGATGAGCGAACCTTAGACTCAAGGTTCGGAGTTTGACAACCAAAAAGCAAGGTTCGGGTTCGGAGTTCAAGTGAGTTACGTGTTCGAACCTCTCAAGCGAGCAGCGCTGTGCTTGGGTATGAGTGATGCTCAGCCCTGTGTGAGCTATGTGCAGTGTTTGATTGGCTCACTTTTGGGGTAAAATCAAGAAGATAAGATGTAGTGTGTACACACAAACTTGAAAAAAAAAATTGCAAAACCGGTAAGTGAAAGTAAATTAACACTAAACACTGAAAAAACCCTTTATTTGAAATAAAAGACAAAAAAACACCCTCTTTCACCAGTTTATTAACCCAAAAAACACACCTGCACATCTGACGTAATCCACACAAGGTCTCACGACCATTCTAGCTTTGCTAAATCTGAAGGCATAGCAAAAAATTATGGAATACTACTGCCCACAGACAGCGAATGAATAAGCTGCAGCAATCACCGGTCACACAGGTTATTGGCGGTCACGGCGGGAGGTTCTCACGATCCTCCACCTGTCACTGCAGGTATTTTTTTTGGTGTTTGTTTATTTACGTTCACTTACAAATTAGTAATGGGGGGGGCTCATAGACACTTCCCATTACTAATCTAGGGCTAGTGGCAGCTGTGAGCTGTTATTAACCCTTATTACCACGATTTCCACAACACCAGGGCAAACGGGAAGAGCCAGATAAAGCGCCGGGATTGTCGCATCTAATGGATGTGACAATGTTGGGTGGCTGCAGGCTGCTATTTTTAGGCTTGGGGTGGTCCAATAAGCATGGGCCTCCCAGCCTGGGAATACCAGCCCCCATCTGTCGGGCATTATCATGGCTGGGTATCAAAATTGGGGGGACCACACTCCATTTTTTTTCTAATTATTTATTTAAATAATTAAAAAAAAACAGCCACATGTGGTTCCTCCTATTTTGGTACACAGCCGAGACAAGTGCACAGCTGGGTACGTCTGTTTGGAATCAATCACAGATGCCAGGAAGACTGATCGGTGGGCAAGGAAAGCAGTGCATATGGATGAGGAATAATGAGCAGCCAAGGAACTTAAGAACAGGCCGCCGGAGCAGTGTACAGCTATGCCATACACAGGAAAGGATAAAAAATAGAGGAAATGTAAACCCTTCATTTGTAGTAAAGCAAAATTATAAGGTGGGTTTATAGGGCTTGTGGCATTAGGCGACCACCAATTGTAAAAATTTACTGATTTGCAGCCATTTAATAGCCTATTTCCACAGTAAGACTACTCTTCACAATTCATTCACTACACAATGATCAGGCAAGATGATCATGAAACAATAATTTCTAAGAATGCACGTTTAGTTTAGTTTGTCGCATGTTTAGTTTCCCTATCGGCATCATTAAAGTGATCATATAACTTCTAGTGGTGACATGATTGCTGCAGAGGAAGTCTTGTGAGAATTCTCATGGTTTCCTTCTCCATGGTAAAAATCCGTATCATTGACCAAATTGAAGCTAGCTACACAGGAAGGAAGAAGGCTGAGCCAAAATGTAAAACTAAGGATAAAACAGATCACTTCTGCAATTCTATCAAAAGGTTGAATTATAACAAATATAGCGCTTAATTTTTTTTAATTCTGCCTAAAACGCAGTGTGTGAACAAAGCCTTAAGTCTTTCTAATATTCTGAGTAGGGATAAGCGGACCTGTAGAAGCTTGGGTTCGCCGGGTTCAGATGGACTAGTTAAAGGTTTGGTTCTTGACCCTAATTTGACCTTGGACCCTGAACCCCATACAAGTCAATATGCACCCGAACATTTGTGCTGTAAAATGGTCATCATGGTAAGGGCTAAGGGGCCATAAAAGGAAGCAAAATGGGGGGCAAATGCACCACAAACAAATGTGCATAGGGATTAGGGAATAAATAAAAAAAATCTTGGGGTTACCCTTATTTTTGATAACCAGTGCAAGTAAAGCAGACAGCTGCATGCTGCAATCCTCAGCTGTATGCTTTACTTTGGTTGGTTATTGGGAAGTTTCATGGTTATTTGGTTCTTCCCAGTCTAGAAATAGCAGCCCACAGCTGCCCCAGAAATAGTGCATCCATTAGATGTGCCAATTCTGGCACTTTGATATTACCAGCCCCAGCTGGTAAATATTAATTAAAATAAACAGTCTGGGATCCCTTCTATTTTTGATAACTAGCTAAGGTAAATCAGACAGGTGAGGGTTGCAGCCACCAGCTGTCTGCTTTACCTGAGCTAGTTATCAAAAATAGGCTGGAGCCCAAGTCATTTTTTTTCCGCATGCAATAAAACTTGTTGATTGGCTGTGCTGCAGCCTTTTAACAAACTTTATTAGCATACAAACAACACCCGAACTTCAAACTTGGGCACAGGCTTTTCTTAAAAGTCCGTGTTCGAGTTCGAGCCCCTGACACCCAATGTCCTGTACGAACCCAAAACTGTAGCGTTCAGGTCCACTCTTCCCTAATTGTGAAATATCGTCTTTATGGATCACTGGAGACATAGGTCTACAGTCAAGGTTGATATCTATTTCTTGGATTTGGTATGTAATGGAGCCAGTAACACTTTATTTGGCCTAGAAAGATGAATCAAGAATTCTATAATAAAACTCTCACTACCAACTAAGTACTATTTTTGTTGGTGGGAGGGTCGCTGTTGCTAGGTGGCTGTCCTTTCCAGTAGAAAAAATATCATTTTCATGTAATAGATTTCTGTAAACTGAATTTTGCTATTCAGGGAGATAAACCTATAAATATACAAAGAGCAATGCATAAAAGACCCTAAAAGAACAAGATGATGTGAAAACCTATGAAAATAAAGTGCCAGGCCAAATAAAGGAATAGAGTAAAATAATATATTTTTTAATTAATCAATTTTAAAAAATGGGGTGTAAAGAAAAGACATACAAAAGTGCCGACACAGGAGCACAGGACTGGCAAGTGATATATAAGTATCAAAAAAAGTGTTTAAAACAATATGATCAATATGTCAAATCAGGGGCGGACACTAAAGGGTACTTTGCACGCTGCAACATCACTACTGTGATATCATCGGGGTCAAATCGAAAGTGACGCAACGGTAACAACGTCACATCGTGTAAAGCCTAGATGTGCCGATAAACGATCGCAAAAGCATTGAAAATCGGTGATCTGTGTAGTGTCGGTCATTTTCATAATGTCGCACCAATAGGAGATACGATGTTGTTACTTGTCCCTGCGGCAGCACACATTGCTGTGTGTGAAGCCGCAGGAGCGAGGAACATCTCCTTACTTGCCTCCTCCGGCTATGCGGAAGTAAGGAGGTGGGCGGGATGTTTACGTCCCGCACATCTTCGCCCCTCCACATCTATTGGTCGCCTGCCGTGTGACGTCGCTGTGACGCCGCACGACCCGCCCCCTTAGAGCGACGTCGCAGGGCAGGTAAGTGCGTGTAAAGCTGCCGTAGCGATAATGTTTGCTACGGCAGCTATCACAAGATATCGCATGTGCGACGGGGGCAAGTACTATCGCACTCGGCATTGCTAGCCAATGCTAGCGATGTTGCAGCGTGCAAAGTACCCCTAAGAGCAAAAGGCCCCTGTGCAAAAATTGTGTGTGGGCCCCCCAACCTCCCCGAGGCAAGATGTCACCTCTGGTACTTGCAAAGCAGCGTGTCCCGAGAGTCTATAGTGCAGCAACGTTACTCAGGAGAGGAGTCCGGCGCTGAACACCAGAGAGAGCAGCAGTAGGGGAAGATATTATCATGCATCACATGCACATACACACATTTAGTGAATACAAAATTTAATGGGAGCCTTTTTTAACAATGGTAAGGTTGTTACCAGAAAACAGATCTACCTCTCCACACTGTCCACCCACACTCCCACTTTAACATAGTTCCCCTACTTCTCCATACATACCCCCTACACTCCCACTTCTCCATACAATCCCCCCATAGGCTCCTGTGCCGCCCCAGTGCCAGCAGCCAGCGCTGCTCGGGTCTGGGCCTTCAGAGGAGGTGGCTCGAGGGTCTCTGGACCCGGGGGACTCATGGACATGCCAAATAAATGGGGGGACATAGATGTATGGGCTAGGCCGTAGTAAGTTCGTGACGCCACCCACGGTGTGTGGTGAGGTGGGACACCACCGCTGCTGTATGGGTGACCCGGGGGAGATGTTGTGCAGCAAGTTGTTAACCCCTCCGTGGGCAGGGATGGTGACCCCGGGACCCGGTGGCTCGGTGCAGGGGTAGCAACCGCAGGGAGTGTTGGTGTACTCACTGTTAATAAACCACACAAGTCTCTGGTAAACCAATGTGATGGTGGCCGGTGCCGCGGCCGGTTGCATTCAGGTCCCCCACCCGGCTGGTGGTCTCTATCCTTTTCCTGCACTGCTTGAAAGGTGGACTTTCCTAGTGTGAAACTCAGGAGTCTGCTCCCAGCTGGATGTGGCCTAAGGAGCCGTGCCCGCAGACGCTGGCCCGTGGGATATATGGGCCCTGGCGGTGACCTCTTATCCCTAACGGTGGGCTGTTGTCTTCTATGAGGGACTTTGGGTGGGACAGGACCTCTAGTCCTGGCCTCAATCGGTGAATTAGCCAGTCCGCTTGGTTCCGGTTTCTGGTTTCAGGGTCCGAGTACCCCCCTTTGTGCTACGGTTTCCGGGTCGGTTCCCCGTGTCGGTACCGGCGGGCTACAGCCCTGTCCCGGTCCACATTGGTTCTGCCGAGCCGTCTTCCCGTCTCCTGCTGACGGAGACCACCGTATGCCTCCTAGCCTGTGGCACCAGGGCTCCGACCCTGGTACCGTTCAACTTGAACTCTCCTGCTGGAACTACACTTAGCACCAGCCCACACTCCTCTCCAAACTGAACTTCAGACTAATCTGACTAGACTCTTCTGTTTTCCCACTCTGGGTTGTCTGGACCCCTGGGTGGGCGTGTCCCAACCTCCTGGTCACGCCCACTGGTGTGTCTATCTTTCCCTAAGGAGGGTGACTAGGGTTTTTTGGTTGGCTGTATGTTTCCTAGTGAGGGAATGGTGTAATGCGGGGGCCTATTTGTGACTACCTGGTTTTGCCAGGGCGTCACACTCCCACTTATCCATACTGCCCCCTAAGCTCCCACTTATCCATACTGCCTCCCTATACTCCCACTTATCCATACTGCCCCCCTATGCTCCCACTTATCCATACTGCCCCCTATGTTTCCACTTATTCATACTGTTCCCCCTATGCTCCCACTTATTCATACTGTTCCCCCTATGCTCCCACTTATCCATACTGTTCCCCCTATGCTCCCACTTATCCATACTGTCCCCCCTAAGCTCCCACTTATCCATACTGCCCCCCTACGCTCTCACTTACCCATACTGCCTCCCTATACTCCCTCTTATCCATAATGCCTCCCTATACTCCCTCTTATCCATACTGTCCCCTGTAAAGCTTCCACTTATCCATACTGCCTCCCCATGCTCCCACTTATCCATGCCGTCCCCCTGAAGCTCTCACTTTTCCATAATGCCCTCTATGCTCCCACTTATCCATGCTGTCCCCCCTATGCTCCCACTTTTCCATGCTGTACCCCCTAAGCTCCCACTTGTCCATACTGTCCCCTATGCTGCCACTTATCCATAATGCCTCCATGGTCCCACTTATAAATACTGTGCCCTCAAGTTCTTACCTCTCTATACAGTTCCCTCCTTCTTCATACTGTTCCTTTACTTTTAAAAACTGTGCACCCCATTTTCCATGTGGTCCTCTCACCCCACGATGCTTTCTCTCACACTGTCCCTTAGTGTGTACTCACAGTCTCTGCAGTCTGACGCCGAATCATTGCAGCCTCCGTAGCACAGCGATAAGCAGTGATGACCATTGAACGTCTCTGCTGTGTACCACTTACTGATGGCAGTTCAAGGCACATAACATGACCTCGACGGGCCCCCTGTGCTTAATATAGAGGGGGCCGCAGCCGGTAACTGTGATTGTTAGAACGGGTCCATGGGCCATCAATTGTCAGTGCTATGCGCTGAGCACTGACTTCACCATGCAGCGCATAGCAGTACCGTTTAATGGCCGTCGGCCTACCAGAGGCCGCTCGCTAATATGTGCAACTTTTGATAGACCGGCGGTCACTGCTATGCACTGCATGGTGACGTCAGTGCTCGGTGCATAGCAGTGACGTTTAATTGCCCATGGGCCCGTTCTAACAATCGCAATTACTGGCTGTGTGTCGCCCTGGGCAAGCCAGGGGACACAGATAACAACACCACTACACCCCACACTCCAGGTAGGCACATCTGCTAACCAGAAATCCTTGTTGCCTCCCTCCAGGAGTCTGTGATGCACACCAGGGGGTGGGCCAGGCGGTTGGCTCCGCCCACCAAGGAGCTCACAACTCTGGAGGCAGGAAGTTACCAGGCAGTTTAGCCCGGGGAGGGCAAGAGAGCAGATTAGCTCAGGAGGAGCTTGAGTGAAGAGCAGAGTAGCCCAGGCAGGGGCTAGAGGAAACAACCAGAAGTGAAAGTGAAAGAAAGGAAAGTGGAGAAGGAGGAAAGCAAGAAGTGGTGACAGAGCAGAGAGAAGGAGAAGCCTGAGAGCCCAGCTGTGTGTAGGGCTAGAACAGCAAGGTCAGCGACGGCGGTGACTGTCCAGAGTGGGACAGTTCGGAAGTTCCTGGAAGGACCCCGTTGGCTGTGTGCCCGGTGGTCTGGAGCAGTGTTCCGAAGGACAGTCAGCACCAGGGCAGGGGCCTCTCGGACCCCGGCAAGGCTAGGAGTCGCCCAATTTGCCGAATCCGTCAGTGAAGGGGACGCAGATCCCCCAGCAACAAAGTCCCGATTGACGGCAACAGCCCGACCATTAACGGGGAGACACCGCCACCGCCAAGGCACCAGTTTCCCCAGGGCCAGCGCCTGCGGGCAAAGTGTAGAGCTCCTCCGGCCCAGATTGCAGTCGGGGAGCGGGTAACCGGAGGGAATCCACCGCTACCATCAGTCAAACAGGTGCAAGGAAGAGAGACGTCACCGTCACCTACCGGGAGTGCAGGTGCAACCGTCTGTGGGACCGTCCTACCAGCCGTTGGTTTACCGTACAAACTGTGTCCGTGTCTCAGGCTGAGTGAGTACCACAGTGCCGCAAGGCATAGCGCTGCCCCCGCGTCCCTGCGCCCTCCAGGCCCTACCCTTCACATCTCTTCACCGGGCCCCGGGAACACCAACCCCTACCCACGGAGGGGCAACACAACACCTGGCTGCTCCCATCACCATCCCCGGGACCCCCACACTGAGCAGCGGTGGTGCCATCACCACAACCGTGGGTGGCGTCACGAACTATAATCCCAACAAACACCCCCTTTTCACTCACGGGCGAGGAGTGTCGCTCGAGACACCCCGGGATCCGGCCCGCAGCTCGAGCCACCAGGAGCAACTGCCGGACCCGAGCAGAAGGGGTGAGCGCGGTGTGCTGACACCCTCCTCCCCGCCCGCGACAACTTGGCGTCACGAACAGGATCTTACCGCTCTGCCGTCAGGTAGAGGTGCGCCTTGTGACCGCCGGAGATATCCGGCAGAAAAATTTCAGAAGCCGCCATCTTTGGCGCGAAAAGTTCCCGCTCGAGCGTCTTCTCGAGCAGTAGAAGCGCGAAGGCCAAAACCCCGCCCCGAGAGAGGAGGGGCCGGAAAGAGCTAAGGGGGACGCGATGGCGGCTGGACGCATGTAAGTGTGGCGTCGCAACAAACACACTGGGACTCCCCCGGTCCGTTGACCCTAAGGGGAAATGTCCGCTGCACCTAGTCCGGCAGAGACTACCGAGCCAGTGTCCGGAACAGCGGCATGGCTGAGGGCCCGGGCGGCGGGGATCTGCCGCCACTATCGGAGTCAGATTGACGGGTTGATGGAGCAGTGGGCCGCGGAGGTGGAAGCGCTAGTTGCTGTGGCCCGAGTGTATGGAGTGGAGGCTGTGATGGAGGAGCTGGAGAATGACCCACGCCCCTGTGTCCCCGAGGGACCGGTCGCTGCGGCTGAGGGGCCCGGTCTGCCACTGGCTCCTGTGTTACCTCCGTCCTACGCACTCGCGTGCTGCACCGCACCTGGCCCATCGGGTGCGCCTCCCTCTGTGACTGCGGCAGGGGCAGAAGATAGCGACTCCGGGCCTGACACTGCGCCTGTGTCGGAAGAAGAGGAGGAGGTCGCTGCTCTGCCCGGCATGGAGGCCACTTATATTCCCCGAACCGGAGGCAACGGGTATCGGGCGGCCCTTCCGCGCCGTGCTTGCCATGCACTGGAGGGGCTGGTGGCCGTGTCCTTCCGCCCCGAGCCGGGTGAGGAGGACGAAAACACCCAGTAGGGCAGCGGATGCCCGTTGCACCGTCCCCCGTTGGGACCACCACTGAGTTATTTGTTTGATGTTTGAAAGTTCTGCAATGATGAAAGATGATTACCCGAGTTTGTTACCTGATTTGCTGCAGTGATTTGCAACCGGCAGGAGCCGGCACCGTTGTCCCCGTGGGGACCGTTTAAAATGCATGGGAACTATCCATGGACAAGCCCGTGAACTCTGCAGGGCAACCACAAACGTTAGTGGCTTGTAAATATGTTGGGTACCGTTACCGTTTCCGCAGGCCGCCTCCGGAGAGGCAGGTTGGAGGGAGGGCCCTGAGCAGAGCAGGCCAGGGCCCAGCCACCAAAGGGACCGGTGGCTACCCTCTGGAGGGGAAGGACAGATCCCGCTCGGGTGACTTGTGCTGGACTGTGGGTCAAGAGGTGCTGCCTGGGTTTTAGGGGCAGCATCAGGGCCAGGTTGCTTGGGTGGGAGAGAGCGGAAACCGTGACCGTACACCGTTGCAACGTTTAAAAGTAAAATGTGCCTCCCGTCTTGGGAAGAGTTGATTGAAAATGCTTATGTTATGTTTAACCCTGTTATTCCCTTTTTTACAGAAAAATAAAACCGGTGTAGGACGGCAGCCCGCGGACGGTCTGCATTTTGCTAAGGGGGAATGTGTCGCCCTGGGCAAGCCAGGGGACACAGATAACAACACCACTACACCCCACACTCCAGGTAGGCACATCTGCTAACCAGAAATCCTTGTTGCCTCCCTCCAGGAGTCTGTGATGCACACCAGGGGGTGGGCCAGGCGGTTGGCTCCGCCCACCAAGGAGCTCACAACTCTGGAGGCAGGAAGTTACCAGGCAGTTTAGCCCGGGGAGGGCAAGAGAGCAGATTAGCTCAGGAGGAGCTTGAGTGAAGAGCAGAGTAGCCCAGGCAGGGGCTAGAGGAAACAACCAGAAGTGAAAGGGAAAGAAAGGAAAGTGGAGAAGGAGGAAAGCAAGAAGTGGTGACAGAGCAGAGAGAAGGAGAAGCCTGAGAGCCCAGCTGTGTGTAGGGCTAGAACAGCAAGGTCAGCGACGGCGGTGACTGTCCAGAGTGGGACAGTTCGGAAGTTCCTGGAAGGACCCCGTTGGCTGTGTGCCCGGTGGTCTGGAGCAGTGTTCCGAAGGACAGTCAGCACCAGGGCAGGGGCCTCTCGGACCCCGGCAAGGCTAGGAGTCGCCCAATTTGCCGAATCCGTCAGTGAAGGGGACGCAGATCCCCCAGCAACAAAGTCCCGATTGACGGCAACAGCCCGACCATTAACGGGGAGACACCGCCACCGCCAAGGCACCAGTTTCCCCAGGGCCAGCGCCTGCGGGCAAAGTGTAGAGCTCCTCCGGCCCAGATTGCAGTCGGGGAGCGGGTAACCGGAGGGAATCCACCGCTACCATCAGTCAAACAGGTGCAAGGAAGAGAGACGTCACCGTCACCTACCGGGAGTGCAGGTGCAACCGTCTGTGGGACCGTCCTACCAGCCGTTGGTTTACCGTACAAACTGTGTCCGTGTCTCAGGCTGAGTGAGTACCACAGTGCCGCAAGGCATAGCGCTGCCCCCGCGTCCCTGCGCCCTCCAGGCCCTACCCTTCACATCTCTTCACCGGGCCCCGGGAACACCAACCCCTACCCACGGAGGGGCAACACAACACCTGGCTGCTCCCATCACCATCCCCGGGACCCCCACACTGAGCAGCGGTGGTGCCATCACCACAACCGTGGGTGGCGTCACGAACTATAATCCCAACAAACACCCCCTTTTCACTCACGGGCGAGGAGTGTCGCTCGAGACACCCCGGGATCCGGCCCGCAGCTCGAGCCACCAGGAGCAACTGCCGGACCCGAGCAGAAGGGGTGAGCGCGGTGTGCTGACACCCTCCTCCCCGCCCGCGACAGCTGCAGCCCCCTTTATATCAGACACAGAGGGCCCGTGGAGGACCCGGAGCCCACGCTCTTTAGTCAGACCCTATTTGTAATGGGCCCCCTTCCTCTCTGGACCCCTGTGCGGCTGCACAGCCTGCATCGGCTATATGTCCACCACTGTGTCAAATGATGGTGTTATTGTCACGCCCGGGTTACCGGACGAGGAGGAATTGGGTCCACTGGACCAACCTGGGCGGCCACCGAATCTTCACTATCACCAGAGGTGAAGCAGGTACACATGTTGTTAAGTGTCCACTCGGAGGCAGCCCCGGGGGATCCCGATACCTAAGTAGCTGGTGCCACAGGTCGAAGACCAGAAACTGGGACAGATTAGGTACAGGCTGGTATGGTCCGAGACTGGCTGGTACTGGAGGTAACAGGCAGGCAGTAGATGCTTGCAAGAACTGCACATGAGTGGCCCTCGAGAACCTGATGTCAGACCAAAAAGCATAGAGAATGAGGCAGCCGGAGCAGACCGTCTGTGCTTATGTGCAGGAGACAGAGGGGAAGCTGAAGGGAGTGCGGGGGAGACCTGAGAGCCGCGGGACCAGAAAGGAGACACAGGACCCGGACTAGTGAGTGGGAGGTGACATCAGCGCTCCCGGACTGGGAGTGCCGATGGCGTGACAGTACCACACCCCCCTGTCTTCAAACGGGACATGAAGTTCTTAAGAAGAAAGGGGGCATCAATGTTCTCCCAAGGTTCAAAAAGACATCTCCTCAGGGCCAAAGCCCTTTCAGTCAATAAGAAAAAGTGTCCTACCTTTCACCCTCTTCAAAGCTAAGATATCCCTCACCTTGAAGATGTTATCAGAGCAGATGGTTTCAGAACCATCCATATAGCATGCATTTTTTACAGCTACACTGCAACTCTTTAAATATTCTTATAAATTATAATATCAGTGTTGGACTTCGTGTAGAGATAAATTTTCAGTAACAACGCAGTCATCTGCTGAGGTCCCCTTGTACCCACAATCAGGCTGCGCCCTCGTAGTTGTAATCAGGGTTACTGGTTAGGGGCCCACTCAGATCTTTTGCCCTCCCTAAGCGGAACCCCTAGCTATGCCTCAGAAATGTGCCCTTGCTATGTAATGGGTAATGGTCCGATCAGACCACAGTTCCTGGGTAGAGAAGAACGTAAAAAAGTACACAGACATTTCAGCACGAGATTGCAATAATTCTTTCTTTGAGGTGAAACATTTTTAAAAAACAGATTTAGAAGAAACTGTGGAGAGATATGGCGCAATAGGGTCTTATCCGATATAAATGTCAGATAATTGTACTTGAATCCACTCAGGTAAATGTACTTGAATCCACCCGGCAGATCACGCGGCCACTATATGACCCGATGCCGCCGCTGCTGACATCGGGCCCCCCTGCCCGGTATCAGTGGTTGCGGCGGCATCGGGCCCCCCTCCCCAGTCATCGCGCACAGGAACAATGAAGCGTGGAGCGGCCAATGCAGCTCCACACTCTATCATTCTATCCCAGTGCCTGCGTGGTGACGTCACTCCTGTGCGTCGGCTGTGCTCAGAGCACAGAGCGCAGGATGGGAGAACGCCGACGGCAGCAGCAGGGGAACGGAGGAGAGCTGGGAACGGAGGAGAGCTGAGGACGGAGGAGAGCTGAGGATGGAGGAGAGCTGAGGACGGAGGAGAGCTGAGGACGGGGGAGAGCTGAGGATGGAGCAGCGCTAGAACGAGGAGAGAGGTAAGAAGAACTTTTTTTTTTTTATTAAATCAGTGTGTATACAGTGGCCAGAGGCCATGGGGGACTGCATTATACATGGAGCATGGGGGCAGCTTGCATTATACAAGGAGCATGGGGGCAGCTTGCATTATACATGGAGCATGGGGGCAGCTTGCATTATACATGGAGTATGGGGGCAGCTTGCATTAGCTTGCATTATACATGGAACATGGGGGCAGCTTGCATTATACATGGAGCATGGAGGGCTGGCTGCATTATACATGGAGCATGGGCTGGCTGCATTATACATGGAGCATGGGCTGGCTGCATTATACATGAAGCATGGGCTGGCTGCATTATACATGGAGTATGGGCTGCCTGCACTATACCTGGAGCATGGGCTGGCTGCATTATACACGGAGCATGGGCTGACTGCATTATACATGGAGCATGGGGGGCTGCCTGCATTATACATGGGGGGCTAGCTGCATTATACATGGAGCATGGGGGGCTGGCTGCATTATACATGGAGCATGGGGGGCTGGCTGCATTATCCATGGAGGTCTATGGAGCTGCATTATACAACATGACGGACACCTTATACATAGACTATATGGGTGCATTATACATGGAGGAGTATGGGGCTGCATAACACAATATGAAGGTATTATGGGGCTGCATTATAATACATATAGGACTATAGAGGCTACATTATAATATATGGAGGACTATGAAGGCTACCTTATACATGGACTATGGGGGTGCATTATAAAACATGGAGGATTATGTGGTGCAGTATAATATATGAAGTACTATGGGGTGCATTCTAATATATGGAGAACTATGGAGTGAATTATAATATATGGAGAACTATGGGGTGAATTATAGAACATGGAGAACTTTGGTAAATTCATTATAATAATTGGAGGTCTATGAGGGCTACTTATACACGGAGGATTATGGGGTGAATTATAATACATGGAGAACTATGGGAAATGCATTATAATACATGGAGGACTATGTAGCTGCATTCTAATATATGAAGGGTTATGTGGGACGCTTTTTACTATATGGAAGGCTATGCAGGGGCCATTATTATATTTGGAGAACTATATACAAGGGGGACAAAGATACAAGCATGGGATGGGAACGTTTTGTGCTGAGGGAAAAGGGCTCTTTCCCTCAGCACCCAGCTTTCCCATGCTCTGCTATACATCTTCTCTCAGCACCCAGCTTTCCCATGCTCTGCTATACATCATGTCTCAGCACCCAGCTTTCCCATGCTCTGATATGGAAAAGCTGGGTGCTGAGGCAAAGATGTATAGCAGAGCATGGGGAAGCTGGGTGCCGAGGATAAGATGGATATCAGAACATAGGAAAGCTGGGTGCTGATAGAGGGATTTCAGATCATGGGAAATCTGTATGCTGAGGGTAAGAGCCAAGTGTCAGCGTCATTATCCCGTACCCTAAGTGTCGGTGTAGGTGGAGGGGGGCCCAGGTCTGAACTTTGCACCGGGGCCCATCAAACTCTAGTTACGCCACTGGTTGTGATATTCATAACACCTGTAACAGCATGGAAATTGTGATAGCAGCAGCCCCGGTGATGCAATGGTAGAGATAGATGAGAACGGGTTTTGAATGCCGTGCTATCACAGGAAGCGATGTTGATTAAATATTCTCTTTATTCATGTGCAGGTCAAGTAAACGCGTTTCCAAGGTCGCAGCCTCCTTCATCAGGACTACAGAGAAAATTAACAGTGCAAGATATAAAAAACACAGAAAGACAATGTCCTGATGAGTAAAAAAATGTAAATTACATTACATTAAAAACAATTATATTAAAAAAAAATAAAAAGGAACAAAAAGAAAAAAAGAAGAAAAACAGTAAAAATAATAAAATGGGTTCAAACATAGGTCATTGGTATCAAGACATGATGTCCAAGTGTGCAGTATATCCTCTCCTCCATCCAGGAACTATATACTTAAGGGCATGTTACACGCTACGATATATCTTACGATATGTCGTCGGGGTCACGTCGGTAGTGACGCACATCCGGCATCGTTTGACATATCGTAGCATGTGACAGCTACAAGCGACTGTGATCGTGCAAAAATACTCACCTTATCATTGATCTTTGACACATCGCTCATTTTCTAAAAATCGAACGTCCTTCTGCGCGCCGGTTGTTCATTGTTCCCGAGGCAGCACACATCGCTCCGTGTGACACCCCGGGAACGATGAACTGCAGCTTACCTGCATCCCGCTGGCAATGCGGAAGGAAGGAGGTGGGCGGGATGTTTACGTCCCGCTCATCTCCGCCCCTCCACTTCTATTGGCCGGCTGCTGTGTTACGTCGCTGTTACGCCAGACGTCCCTCCCCCTTCAGGAAGTGGATGTTTGCCGCCCACAGCGAGGTCGTTTGGAAGGTAAGTACGCGTGACGGGGGGTTACGACTTTGTACGACATGGGCACGAGAAATTGCACGAGAAATTGCAGCGTGTAAAGCAGGCTTTAGTCTGAGACCATAAGTGATCATATGATTAGTTCAATGAATAAATATGTGTTGAATGTGTGTGATATAAGTTTTGTGCAGTAGAAATAAAAATAAATATATTATATGGCAAAAACATATATGTGAAGTTTAATTTAAATTAGATGTGAAAAAATTCCAATATAGTGGTACTTGTTAGAACCAGCATATTTGTGTGAGATACAGCTCAGGTTTATTAGCACTTCATCAGCTGTTTGTTAAAGTAATGAATGTAGGTAAAGTGTATAACAGGCTTAGGGAGTAAAGGCTGCTTTACACGCATGTCACTAGCGATCCAACCCGCCCCCGTCATGTGTGCGTCAATGAATAAATAAATCCAGGAATGTCCAGGAATTCCACAAGGACGTACTCCGTTCTAAAACAATATGGATTAAAGTACTGCAGTTCCGCAAAAAACCTTCAGGTATTACTCTGAATCATGCGCTCCACATAAACCCCACTCTTCTTGGTGGGTTTGAATTTTCCCGCACTCCTAGCGTATTACCACTGCAGATATACAGGAGTATAGCAGGATTGCAACGAAACACCGGGCGCCCGTCTTGGGTGTCCGGTGCAGGTTACCTGACAAGCGGCCACCAGTCTGAAGATTCTAGAGGCAATGCAGTCTCTGCGCTGTTCAGTTTCTTGGTACCTGAGCAGGGAGATTTCATCCCTGCTGAAATCTCTGTGCTCAGACACATCCCTGCTGAAATCTCCGTGCTCAGACACATCCCTGATGAAATCTCCATGCTCAGACACATCCCTGCTGAAATCTCCGTGCTCAGACACATCCCTTCTGAAATCTACGTGCTCAGACACATCCCTGCTGAAATCTCCGTGCTCAGGAACATCCCTGTTGAAATCTCCGTGCTCAGGTACCAAGAAACTGTACAGCGCAGAGACTGCATTGCCTCTAGAATCTTCAGACTGATGCCCGGTGTTTCGTTGCAATCCTGCTATACTCCTGTATATCTGCAGTGGTAATACGCTAGGAGTGCGGGAAAATTGAAACCCACCAAGAAGAGTGGGGCTTATGTGGAGCGCATGATTCAGAGTAATACCTGAAAGTTTTTCGTGGAACTGCAGTATTTTAATCCATATTGTTTTAGAACGGAGTACATCCTTGCGGAATTCCTGGTCATTCCTGAATTTGTTATTTATTCATTTATTTATTTGTGGAAAACTTTTAACCCCCTCTTAAACAAAAAACAACAAAAAAACTCACCATCTGTTTTTATAATAGATGGTAGCCGCCGACCGGGGCTCCACATTTTTAGAAGCGTCTTTTAGAGTCTTTTCAGTGTTTTTTTTATTGAGTGACTTTTTATTGTTGTGCAAATGTATGTGTTTTATGTATTCTCTCTTTTAACCATACAGTAAATATCCTCATTCATTAAAATACAAATACAAATATTAATACAGATATATCTTGGTTCAGCGCAGATTTTTTACATATAAGAAATTATTTCTACATATATATTTTTTCTAGGTTAAACCCAGGCAATAAGGTGTTTTATTGCCTTAACAATCTAGCTGCAGAACCATAAAAACATTGGGTCTTAGCGCTTACCTTTTTCTTTACGGATTTTACCCATCTGGGGGTCAAGCCCACCACAGGAGAAGAGTTGTCTGGCCCCCAGCAGTCGGTGAGGGGGTGCCAGGGGCAGCATACAGTATATGCTGCATGAGGGCACAGAGAGCTGGGGGTCAGTGTACCTAGTCATAGCCTGTGGGCCTCCCTCATCTGGAGGAGCATCTTTAGGTTGGGCTAATGAATGTAGCGAGCAGGAGCCTGAAAATGAAGAACAGGGTGTAGCAACTTGGGAGCTTGTTCCTTCTGTGGTCCCCCAAGAACAGATGAGACAAAAATGGAAATTTTTGGCAAGGCACATCAGCACTCTGTTCACAGACGGAAAAATGAAGCATATTAAGAAAGGAACACTGTCCCTACTGTGAAACATGGAGGAAGCTCAGTAATGTTCTGGGGCTGCTTTGCTGCATCTGGCACAGGGTGTCTTGAATCTGTGCAGGGTACAATGAAATCTCAAGACTATCAAGGGATTCTAGACAGAAATGTGCTGCCCAGTGTCAGAAAGCTTGGTCTCAGTCGTAGGTCATGGGTTTTGCAACAGGATAATGACCCAAAACACAGAGCTAAAAACAACCAAGAATGGCTAAACATTGGAGTATTCTGTAGTGGCCTTCTAGGAGACCTGACCTAAATCCTATTGAGCATCTTTGGAAAGAGCCGAAACATGCCGTCTGGAAAAGGCAGCCTTCAAACATGAGACAACAGGAGCAGTTGCTCTTGAGGAGTGGCCAAAATACCTGTTGAGAAGTGCAGAAGTTTTGACAGTTACAGGAATCGTTTGATTGCCTCACAAGATTGTGCAGCCAAATATTAGGTTAAGGGTACCATCATTTCTGTCCAGGCCTTTTTCATGAGTTTTCTTTTTTTTTTAATTTTGTTAATTTTTTTTGTTTGTATGGTTGAAAAGCAGTGTCTGACTTTCATTTGTTTATTTTCATAGATTTTTTATTTATTATTACTTTTGTCAGATTCAAGTTATTTCTGTGACCATTGTGAATTTTTCTTTCATTAAATGAGGGGTACCAACAATTTTCATCACGTATATAACCCTGTAATCTAAGAAAAAAAACTAATGGCATATCCTACCCTTCTAATGTGAACAGGTGCAAACTGAACATGAAACAGTAACAAAAAGGGGACAGTTGCACTCTGCAGTGCTAAGACATGTAGAACAATGAATATAGAGTAATTGAGCACTCCTACTCTTCTCTTCTCATGAGCAGGCATAGATTTAATCTACAATGTACATGACATTTGTTACATTGTATTTTTTAAAAATGTTACATGACTTAGGTGTAGTATATTTCTAGCATTTTACCCACTCGCTTCTCTATATTACTTAAAAATATGGCAGAAAAAACTAATTGCAAAAATACTGTTAAAATTGCTTGGAATTTCATTTACAAGGATTTAAAAACATATAACCTTTACAAAAGAACTCACATAGGGTAAATATTAATCAGACATAAAAACACTTTATTAAATCAAAAATCTAAAGGTAAGAGAAGTATTTTTGCAACAGAACTGTACATCTCTGTGCATTGGGCTGGAGTCACACTTGCAAGAGACTCGCGCGAGTCTCACATAGCATCACCCGGCATGGCCACACACTCTCCTGACAGGAGCGGGTCAGCTGCATGTATTTCTTTGCAGCTGATATGCTCCTGTCCGGAGAGCTGCAGGCCATGTCGGGTGATGTGATGCAAGACTTGCACAAGTCTCTCACTAGTGTGACTCCGGCCTTTTTTAGTGACCATTCCTGGGAACTGCTAGTCAACAGAAGCAGCAATAAAGGTGTATCACCTAGGAGTGGCCACTAAACAATGTACAGAGCTGCACTGGTAGTGTACTTTGTTAATATGCAGACTCCTTCAGAGAAAATGTGTTAGCTCAAGGTAGCCCCTTAAAAGCTTCTAAAGTGTATTTATCAGAGGTTGTTAACTGCCAGCAATTATAAATCTCAAACAAGAAAACAATATAAAGTGACACAAAGTGCATCCAGACCACATGCGGGGATCATGCAAATGCCTAACATACAGTTAGGTCCAGAAATATTTGGACAGTGACACAAGTTTTGTTATTTTAGCTGTTTACAAAAACATGTTCAGAAATACAATTATATATATAATATGGGCTGAAAGTGCACACTCCCAGCTGCAATATGAGAGTTTTCACATCCAAATCGGAGAAAGGGTTTAGGAATCATAGCTCTGTAATGCATAGCCTCCTCTTTTTCAAGGGACCAATAGTAATTGGACAAGGGACTCTAAGGGCTGCAATTAACTCTGAAGGCGTCTCCCTCGTTAACCTGTAATCAATGAAGTAGTTAAAAGGTCTGGGGTTGATTACAGGTGTGTGGTTTTGCATTTGGAAGCTGTTGCTGTGACCAGACAACATGCGGTCTAAGGAACTCTCAATTGAGGTGAAGCAGAACATCCTGAGGCTGAAAAAAAAGAAAAAATCCATCAGAGAGATAGCAGACATGCTTGGAGTAGCAAAATCAACAGTCGGGTACATTCTGAGAAAAAAGGAATTGACTGGTGAGCTTGGGAACTCAAAAAGGCCTGGGCATCCACGGAAGACAACAGTGGTGGATGATCGCCGCATACTTTCTTTGGTGAAGAAGAACCCGTTCACAACATCAACTGAAGTCCAGAACACTCTCAGTGAAGTAGGTGTATCTGTCTCTAAGTTAACAGTAAAGAGAAGACTCCATGAAAGTAAATAAAAAGGGTTCACATCTAGATGCAAACCATTCATCAATTCCAAAAATAGACAGGCCAGAGTTAAATTTGCTGAAAAACACCTCATGAAGCCAGCTCAGTTCTGGAAAAGTATTCTATGGACAGATGAAACCAAGATCAACCTGTACCAGAATGATGGGAAGAAAAAAGTTTGGAGAAGAAAGGGAATGGCACATGATCCAAGGCACACCACATCCTCTGTAAAACATGGTGGAGGCAACGTGATGGCATGCGCATGCATGGCTTTCAATGGCACTGGGTCACTTGTGTTTATTGATGACATAACAGCAGACAAGAGTAGCCGGATGAATTCTGAAGTGTACCGGGATATACTTTCAGCCCAGATTCAGCCAAATGCCGTAAAGTTGATCGGACGGCGCTTCATAGTACAGATGGACAATGACCCCAAGCATACAGCCAAAGCTACCCAGGAGTTCATGAGTGCAAAAAAGTGGAACATTCTGCAATGGCCAAGTCAATCACCAGATCTTAACCCAATTGAGCATGCATTTCACTTGCTCAAATCCAGACTTAAGATGGAAAGACCCACAAACAAGCAAGACCTGAAGGCTGCGGCTGTAAAGGCCTGGCAAAGCATTAAGAAGGAGGAAACCCAGCGTTTGGTGATGTCCATGGGTTCCAGACGTAAGGCAGTGATTGCCTCCAAAGGATTCGCAACAAAATATTGAAAATAAAAATATTTTGTTTGGGTTTGGTTTATTTGTCCAATTACTTTTGACCTCCTAAAATGTGGAGTGTTTGTAAAGAAATGTGTACAATTCCTACAATTTCTATCAGATATTTTTGTTCAAACCTTCAAATTAAACGTTACAATCTGCACTTGAATTCTGTTGTACAGGTTTCATTTCAAATCCAATGTGGTGGCATGCAGAGCCCAACTCGCGAAAATTGTGTCACTGTCCAAATATTTCTGGACCTAACTGTACCTATATACAGGGAATTCCAGCTTGAGCAGTCTGGGTGGTAGGGTTTTTTTTACATTATGCTACACACTGGGACAGTTACTATGTTTTGTTTCATATTGGACAACCCCTTTAGAGATGCCTCAGGTGTAATAATACCTATACAAGGATCTCAAACATACCATTACACCCACCAAAGTGTGTTCAGCCTTTTTACAACTTTATCATCTTTCTCTCCAATGTTGTTTTGCAACTTGGTCCAAACACCAATTTTCTTACAAAAATGAAAAAGAAAGAGTTTAGACGTGTGTCAACCTAAATTTGGTAACCAGAAATAAAGTTCACGTTTGAACCCATGCTGTCATCAGAAACACAGGGGGGAAGGTTTATTACTCAAACTCTGCCAGAGTTTTGGCGTACATGATGTGCACCACTTTTATTGGTGTTTTAGACACTTTTAGAGATTATGATTTTGCAGTCAAGACTAGAGTTGAGCGCGGTTCGCGGTTCTCCAGTTCGCGGTTCGAGTGATTTTGGGGGCTGTTCTAGATCGAACTAGAACTCGAGCTTTTTGCTAAAGCTCGATAGTTCTAGTTACGTTCGAGAACGGTTCAAGCAGCAAAAAGACAAGCTAATTATTAGCTGGCTTTCCGCTGTAATAGTGTAAGTCACTCTGTGACTCACACTATTATGACATTTCAGCGTATAGTGTGCGGGAACAGCGCATTCAGATCACTGCTCTTTTTTTTTTTTCCTTGTCTTCCTTCCCTAAGCGCGCGCGTGTACTGGGGCGGGCCAGCATGTCAGCCAATCCCAGACACACACACAGCTAAGTGGACTTTTAGCCAGAGAAGCAACGGCATGTGTGATAGGATGTCCATGTCACATGTCCCTGCATTATAAAAACGGACATTTTCCTCCAGCATGCCATTATCTGCCTTCTGCGTCTGGGTGTCAGTCACCGCTGGCGTAGCTCCTGTCTCCAATACTGCTGTGTACGCTCTATACACAGCGCTATACAGAATAGGGATAGAAGTTTCTATTAGTCCTTGTAAGGGCTAATACCAGCAGGGTCAGCGCCATAGGTGACAGTCAGGTCCGTGAAAACAGATTTTAACAGCTACACAAGATGACAGCGTCTGTGTAGCTAAGGTCAGGGATTTCCTCGCTGCATTTCCCCATTAGGAGGGATAGAAAGGGAGGCTTCCTTACCTCTACCCAGACCCACAACCCTGCCACTGTACCCTCCTGCCCTTTGCACACTCAAGCTCATTGTTACTAAACCATTATACTAGCAAACACTGAGGAAACTTAGTGGCATCCTAAAAGTGGCTGTTGGACTTCCATTAGTGTCCCACTGGTGCAAAGCTATTTGCAGCACCACTGCATTGCACACTCAAACTCATTGTTACTAAGCCATTATACTAGCAAACACTGAGTAAACTTAGTGGCATCCTAAAAGTGGCTGTTGGACTTCCATTAGTGTCCCACTGGTGCAAATCTATGTGCAGCACCTCTGCATTGCACACTCAAACTCATTGTTACTAAGCTATTATACTAGCAAACACTGAGTAAACTTAGTGGCATTATAAAAGTGGCTGTTGGACTTCATTAGTGTCCCACTAGTGAAAAGCTATTTGCAGCACCTCTGCATTGCACACTCAAGCTCATTGTTACAAAGCCATTATACTAGCAAACTATGCTGCCAGTTTAAGGGCCGTAGTTGCATTGTCAGGGATAATTATTGTTGTTTATTCTGCTGTTAATAAAGCTAGACCACCGCTGCAATGTACACCACCTCTCAATTTTTACTACCACATTTTAAGTGCACAATCTTGTCGCAATCAAAATGAGTGGCAAAATGACAGATGCTGGTGGAAAGGGGAAGAGGCGTGTTGGAAAAGGAAAAAAAAGGGACTGTCCGTGGGGAAGGTGGCAAAGCTCCATTAACATCTGCTGAAGATAGACCATCTTCCAGCAAAAGTAAGATGTCTACTACTTACCGTGGACAATCCGATGTGCTCCCTTTATACGGACACGAACAACTGGAACAAAGGTAGATGATGGCCAAAAAAGGAAAATGCTTGAATGGATCTCAAGTGGTCCAACAAGTACCCTCTCCGCCACCTCAACTACCGCATCCAAAAAACACCAGTCCTCTGAGTTGTCAGCCCAATCACACTTGCTTTCTCCCAGCTCTGAAGTCTCCATCCGCCCTGCACAGTATGGTGGAACTGAGATGGCTGAGTCTGCAGAGCTGTTCAGTCACACTATAGCCTGGGAATCAGAAGTCTGCTCCCAAGCTACAGTGAGTACAGACCAGGAAATGGTCTGCAGTGATGCCCAGAACCTTTGTGACTCTGATTCAGGCCATGAGGACCAAGTTTCTGAGCATAATGTTGACCCTTTTTCACAAACTGTAACACTTGTTGTTATAGACAATGAGGAACATACTGATGACGATGAGACGCAGATACCAGATTGGGATGACAACTTAAATATTCTGTCAGGGCAAGAAGAGGCTCGGTCTGAGGGTGAGGGGAGTGCAAACACAACAATTGATGAGGAAGTTCTAGATCCCACCTACTGTCAACCCACAGTCAGGCACTCGAGGAGGTCAACAGAGGCGGTGGAGGAGAATGCAACCGACGACGAAGTTACCTTGCGCCTTCCTGGACAGAGTCGGAGCATTGGTAGCACGTCTACAACTGCATCCTCAGCCACCACTCTGCCTCTGAGCACTAGTTGGGGTGGATCAGCAAGTCGCATGCCCTCTAAGCCTTGCCCAGCCTGGTCCTTTTTTGACATAGCAAAAGATCACCCAAATTATGTGATCTGTAAAATTTGTCTTGATTCTGTTAGTAGAGGGCAAAACCTCAGCAGTTTGACAACTTCTTCCATGAATCGTCACATGAATAAATATCATATGTCCCAGTGGGAAGCTCACCATGCTGCAATGCGGCCTAGCGGAGAGAACCATCCACCGCCTGCCCCTTCCAGTGTATCCGCGCGCTCTTCATCTTCTAGGACTGTGGGGACAGCTGTCACACCTGGTTTTCCACGCACAACTTCCACCACTGTAACCGCAACAGGTCGTCAGTTGGTTTGGAAGGGGAAACAAGTGCGTCTGTACAGCTCTCTCAGACATCGATAGCACCAACGTTGGATGAAGGCAACATCATGTCTACGCCTGCACTTTCCTCACAAACCTGCATTTTTCCAGGGACACCCTACTCAACACCGTCTACACACAGCAGGCAGATCTCTGTCCCTCAGATGTGGACAAATGAAAGGCCATTTCCTGCGACCCATGACAAAGCTAAGAGGTTGACTTTATCCCTCTGTAAGCTCTTGGCTACCGAAATGCTGCCTTTCCGCCTGGTGGACACACAGGATTTTAGAGACCTTATGTCTGTCGCTGTGCCCCAGTACCAGATGCCCAGTCGCCACTACTTCTCTAAGAAAGGTGTGCCTGCGCTACACCAGCATGTCGCACACAACATCACCGCTTCCTTGAGAAACTCTGTGTGTGAACGGGTGCATTTCACCACCGATACTTGGACTAGTAAGCATGGACAGGGACGTTACATGTCGCTGACTGGGCACTGGGTAACTATGGTGATAGATGGTGAAAGGTCTGCTGCACAAGTCTTGCCGTCCCCACGACTTGTGTGTCAATCCTCTGTCTGTCCAAGTTCCGCCACTGCTTCTGCCTCCTCCACCTCATCTGGGTCCTCCACCTCCGCCCCAAGCCTGCCTGGTCAGGCCACCAGCGTTCTCACTGCGCAGAAGGAATCACGCACCCCTCATTACTATGCTGGCAGCAGAGCGCAATGGCATCAGGCGGTCTTTAGCTTGAAATGTCTTGGAAATAAGAGTCACACAGCGGCTGAGTTGTGGGCAGCTCTGGAGACTGAGTTTAATAAATGGTTGTCTCCACTCAACCTGCAGCCTGGTAAGGCCGTGTGCGACAATGCTGCAAACCTGGGTGCGGCCCTTCACGTGGGCAAGGTCACACACGTGCCTTGTATGGCTCACGTGTTGAACCTTGTTGTCCAGCAATTTTTAACACATTGTCCCGGCCTAGATGGCCTTCTGAACAGGGCACGAAAACTGTCTGCTCACTTCCGCCGTTCAACCACCGCTGCTGAGCGACTTGCATCGCTCCAGAAGTCTTTCGGCCTGCCGGTTCATCGCCTGAAATGCGATGTGACGACATGCTGGAATTCGACTCTCCACATGTTACAGCGCCTGTGGCAGCACCGCCGAGGACCTGGTGCAATACGTCATGACGTATAGCCTGGGCCAACGAGATGCAGAGGTGGGGCAGATCACCCTGATGGAGTGGTCTCAGATCAAGGACCTATGCACCCTTCTGCACAGTTTCGACATGGCGACGAATATGTTTAGCGCTAACAATGCCATTATCAGCATGACAATTCCAGTCATTTACATGCTGGAGCACACGCTAAACACTATTCGGAGTCAGGGGGTGGGACAAAAGGAAGGGGAGGAACTACAGGAGGATTCATATGTGCAAGACACAACAACAACAACAACATCATCAATTCATATGTGCAAGACACAACAACATCATCAAGGTCCAGACGTTCATCATCACCAACACGGCAGGCATGGGACCATGGGGGACAGGGATCAATAAGGGCACATGGTAGCAGGCAAAATGTTGAGGAAGGTGCAGGAGAACATGAAGAAATGGAGGACGAACTGTCCATGGACATGGAAGACTCAGCGGATGAGGGAGTCCTTGGTCAAATTTCAGTTGAAAGAGGTTGGGGGGAGATGTCAGAGGAAGAAAGAACGGTTAGCACCTCTATGCCACAAACACAGCGTGGACTTGGTCCGCATGGCTGCGCAAGACACATGAGTGCCTTCTTGCTGCACTACCTCCAACATGACCCTCGTATTGTCAAAATTAGAAGTGATGATGACTACTGGGTTGCCACACTATTAGATCCCCGGTACAAGTCCAAATTTTGTGACATAATTCCTTCCATAGAAAGGGACGCACGTATGCAGGAGTATCAGCAGAAGCTGTTACTCGATCTTTGATCGGCTTTTCCACCAAACAACCGTGCAGGTGCAGGGAGTGAATCTCCCAGTTGTAACTTGACAAACATGGGACGGTCTCGTCATCTTCAACAGTCTACCCGTACCAGTAGCACCGTAACTGGTGCTGGTAACAGCAATTTTATTGAATCTTTTCATAATTTTTTTAGACCCTCCTTTGCAAGGCCACCAGAGACAACAAGTCTGACACATAGTCAACGGCTGGAGAGGATGATACAGGAGTATCTCCAAATGAACATCGATGCCATGACTTTGCAAATGGAGCCTTGCTCATTTTGGGCTTCAAATCTTGAAAAATGGCAAGAGCTCTCCACTTACGCCTTGGAGATTTTGTCGTGTCCAGCTGCCAGCGTTGTCTCTGAACGTGTCTTCAGTGCTGCTGGGTGTGTGCTGACAGATAAGCGCACGCGTCTGTCCAGTGACAATGTGGACAGACTATTGTTCATCAAAATGAACAAGTCATGGATCCACAAGGAATTTACTACCCCTGTGTCATCCTGGGGAGAGTAAATGCTTGTGGATTTGGAATGTGCTTGATGCAAATCAAAACATCCTGTTTGCAACTAGGGCACAAGTGCTGCCACTGATGAGGTGAGTGTCTGTGTGGCCCAATTTTTGGAAAGTAGGGAGACTCCGCTTGGAGTAAGGCTGCTTTCACACATCTGGCTTGAGCTCTGCGGCTCAATCCGGCTGTGCAAGCTATGCAACGGATGCGGTGAACACACCGCATCCTTTGCATAAGTTTTCCCTTTGCGGCCAGTCCGGTTTTTGCCGCTTGCAGCATGCTACTGAGCATGCGCAGTGCAAAAACTGCATGCGGCGGCCGGATGCGGTTATTGCCGCATCGCGCCGCATCCGGCCACCATAGGCATGCATTGAAAAATGCGCCGCATCGGCCGAATGTGGCGCGATGCGGTTTTTTTTTGCCGCACGAAAAAACATGCCAGGCAATGTTCCATCCGGCCGCCGCATCGGCTAAATCTGCCGCATGCGGCAAAAACCGGACCGAACGGGAGCCCATGCGGCACAATGCGGCACTAATTAAAGTCTATGCAGAAAAAACGCAACCGGCAGCAAAAAAAAACGGTTGCGATTTTCCTGCAAAGTGCCGGATTGTGCCGCATTGCAGAAACCGGAGGTGTGAAAGCAGCCTAACCCTTGCTTGCTGTGTTTTTTAAAAGGAGCCAAGATGAACAAGTCATGGTTCAGCAAAGACTTTGCTACCTACCCCGGGGTCATCCTGGGAACGGTTAAGTATGGCGTATTTTTGAATGTGCTTGATGCAAATCTAGCTGTGAAGTGTACAACTGGGGCACAAGTGCTGCCACTGAATGGGTGGGTGTGTGTGGGGCCCAATTTTTGGAAAAAAAGGGAGACTCCGCTTGGAGTAACCCTTGCTTACATTGTTTTTAAAAATGATCCAAGATGAACAGAGCTGGGATCAGCAAAGACTTTGCTACCTACCCCGGGGTCATCCTGGGAACGGTTAAGTATGGCGCATTTTTGAATGTGCTTGATGCAAATCTAGCTGTGAAGTGTACAACTGGGGCAAAAGTGCTGCCACTGAATGGGTGGGTGTGTGTGGGGCCCAATTTTTGGAAAAAAAGGGAGACTCCGCTTGGAGTAACCCTTGCTTACAGTGTTTTTAAAAATGATCCAAGATGAACAGAGCTGGGATCAGGAAAGACTTTGCTACCTACCCCGGTGTCATCCTGGGGACGTTTAAGTATGGCGTATTTTTGAATGTGCTTGATGCAAATCTAGCTGGGAAGTGTACAACTGGGGCACAAGTGCTGCCACTGAATGGGTGGGTGTGTGTGGGGCCCAATTTTTGGAAAAAAAGGGAGACTCCACTTGGAGTAACCCTTGCTTACATTCTTTTTAAAAATGATCCAAGATGAACAGAGCTGGGATCAGGAAAGACTTTGCTACCTACCCCGGTGTCATCCTGGGGACGGTTAAGTATGGCGTATTTTTGAATGTGCTTGATGCAAATCTAGCTGTGAAGTGTACAACTGGGGCAAAAGTGCTGCCACTGAATGGGTGGGTGTGTGTGGGGCCCAATTTTTGGAAAAAATGGGAGACTCCGCTTGGAGTAACCCTTGCTTACATTGTTTTTAAAAATGATCCAAGATGCACAGAGCTGGGATCAGGAAAGACTTTGCTACCTATCCCGGTGTCATCCTGGGGACGGTTAAGTATGGCATATTTTTGAATGTGCTTGATGCAAATTTAGCTGTGAAGTGTACAACTGGGACACAAGTGCTGCCACTGAAGGAGTGGGTGTGTGTGTGGCCCAATTTTTGGAAAAAAGTGAGACTCCGCTTGGAGCCACCTTACGGTGTTTTACATGATTTTAGAAGGGCGTGCCATGCCTATATCTGTGTCTCCTCCTTTTTTTCCTTGTCCAGCTCTTTTGTTTTCGCATGAGTATATGTCGTTGTCACTTTCCCATGTGTTTGTGTTGTGTTGTGAGTTGTTTGTTACCTTTTGGACACCTTTGAGGGTGTTTTCTAGGTGTTTTTATGTGTTTGTGATTTCCTGCCATTGTTTTCTATGCGGTTCGAGTGGTTCGTCGAACGTTCGCCGAACCGAACTCGAACGAGACCTACGTTCGGCGAACCGAACTCGAGCCGACCCGCGGCCAGTTCGCTCATCTCTAGTCAAGACTGCAAAAAGGGGATATGCTCAAAAAGGGGATGCCATACACTATATTAGAATTAAATAGTAATTCTGTTAAGTATAATCCCATAAGAAGTTATATAAAACAAACATGTAAAGGTTTCAAAAACTCAGACAAAAAAAAAACATTATAAGAAATGGTACAGTAAATGTGTCACTCAATGCAGCGCAATACTCACAGTGCTGCTCACATTCCCTCTCGCAGTCACCTCTCTTGGCCTACTTTTGGCCACAATTACCACATATCAATCCCACGCACACACAGTCAACAATCTTCTCATCGTCTCTGACGTGGCACTATTCTTTACAATTAGCCATCATTGTACAAATTGTCTCCTGTAGCTATCTGCTTACTCTTTGTGAGAGGCCAAACTTTGCCTTTCTGCTGGACACACTCCTTCTTGAAAGAAATAATTATCTCTGCTCCCACTTTTGGAGACAGTTCTCATCCTTCCTCTTTGTAAGGGTGGAAACACATCTATGCGAGTAAAATCGGTCCGACTGGGCTGAAAAATACTCGGCTGATTTTAGTTCACGTTAGGTGCGAGTGCAACGCAAGTGCGATGCTTTTTGCTCGCGTGTGTGTCGCGTTTGCGATGCTAGTTTCATGCAACATCTTAATTAGATAAAAGCTATTACACATGTGTCATTTAATTAACCTATGGGAATGTGATGTCACATTCATCTAATGTGCGAAGTTACTGCCACACTCGCAAATGTGAACGCTGGTGCGCGTGTGTGATGCTACTTTTAATCCCCTTCCATAGGAAATCATTGGGACAAATGGTGCGAGAAACTCGCAAAAAAGCAGCATGCTGCGATTTTTTTCTCAGTCCGATTTGGACTGAGAAAAAAATCGCAGATGAGAGCTGAATCATTCACTAACATGTGTCCGATTCCAATGCTAGTTTTTCTCGCATTGCTCTACTGCGAGAAACTTGCAAGTGAGAAGCAGCCCTAATGGTTGTAATCATGCAAGTAGGCTGGTCAAATTACAATGAGCTTAATGATCGGCCCAGAAGCAGCATTCCAGGAGCTACGGAGACTGGTAAGTATCAAGTCTCTTGTTTTACAATCACATTTTACAGCCCCCTGTGGGTTTTCCCTGAATGCTCAGTAGGTGTATCGGATCTGGTTTTACCGGATCAGACATGATCTGATAAAACCAGATCCGGCTCCTATAGACATCTATTATGAAGTATGCCGCATTAGACTGGATCCCTTTGGATCTGTTTTTTAATGGAGTCAAAAAACATTACATGTGACTTTTTCGAACCCGTTAAAAATCTGGATCAGGCCAGATCCGGCATTTTCCAGATGCAACCGGACTCTATTATGAGTCTATGAGCAAAAACTGGATCTTAAGCGGGCTTTACACACTGCGATATCGCCCGAATTTTGTCGTTGGGGTCACGGTTTTGGTGACGCACTTCCGCAATCGTTAGCGATATAGCTTTGTGTAACAGCGTTCAGCGATGTAAAATCGTCGCAAAAGCGTGATTTATCGCTAATCGGCTACACGGGTCCTAATTCCCAAAAATCGTTACTTCAGCAGTAACGAGGTTGTTCCTCGTTCCTGCGGCATCACACATCGCTACGTGTGACGCCGCAGGAGCGAGGAACGTCTCCCTACCTGCCTCCCGGCCGCTATGCGGAAGGAAGGAGGTGGGCGGGATGTTACGTCCCGCTCATCTCCGCCCCTCCGCTGCGATTGGGCGGCGGTTCAGTGACGTCGCTGTGACGCCGCACGGACCGCCCCCTTAGAAAGGAGGCGGTTCGCCGGTCACAGCGACGTCGCCGGACAGGTAAGTATGTGTGACGGCTCTGGGCGATGTTGTGCGGCACGGGCAGCGATATGCCCATGTCGCGCAACAGATGGGGGCGGGTACGCACACTAGCGATATCGGGACCGATATCGCAGTGTGTAAAGTAGCCTTTAGGGCTGCTTCTCACTTGCGAGTTTCTCGCAGTAGAGCAATGCGAGAAAAACTCGCATTGGAATCGGACACATGTTAGTGAATGATTCAGCTCTCATCTGCGATTTTTTTCTCAGTCCAAATCGGACTGAGAAAAAAATCGCAGCATGCTGCTTTTTTGCGAGTTTCTCGCACCATTTGTCCCAATGATTTCCTATGGAAGGGGATTAAAAGTAGGATCACACACGCACACCAGCGTTCACATTTGCGAGTGTGGCAGTAACTTCGCTCATTAAATATTCAACAGATGAATGTGACATCACATTCCTAAAGGTAAATTAAATGACACATGTGTAATAGTTTTTATATAATTAAGATGTTGCATGAAACTAGCATTCCAAACGCGACACACATGCGAGCAAAAATCATCGCACTTGCGTTGCACTCGCACCTAACGTGAACTAAAATCAGCCGAGTATTTTTCAGCCCAGTCGGACCAATTTTACTCTCATAGATGTGTTTCTAGCCTTAGCCTGATTTTCGTTCGCCAGAACCCGTTTTTGCCCACAGACCAGACCCCCACCAGATCTCAGAAAATGCTGATGTGAAACTAGCCTAAATTTAGTCTGAAGTTACCCTATGTGACTGCAGACCGTGAAATAGTGACATTGGTATAAATACATAGACGCAGAATGTGCAGTGGCGCTCTGTATTCAAGCTCCAGGGAGCCGCTAAGGCTGGAAACACATCTATGCGAGTAAAATCGGTCCGACTGGGCTGAAAAATACTCGGCTGATTTTAGTTCACGTTAGGTGCGAGTGCAACGCAAGTGCGATGCTTTTTGCTTGCGTGTGTGTCGCGTTTGCGATGCTAGTTTCATGCAACATCTTAATTAGATAAAAGCTATTACACATGTGTCATTTAATTAACCTATGGGAATGTGCTGTCACATTCATCTAATGAGCGAAGTTACTGCCTCACTCGCAAATGTGAACGGTGGTGCGCGTGTGTGATACTACTTTTAATCCCCTTCCATAGGAAATCATTGGGACAAATGGTGCGAGAAACTCGCAAAGGGCTGCTTCTCACTTGCGAGTTTCTCGCAGTAGAGCAATGCGAGAAAAACTCGCATTGAAATCGGACACATGTTAGTCAATGAATCAGCTCTCATCTGCGATTTTTTTCTCAGTCCAAATCGGACCGAGAAAAAAATCGCAGCATGCTGCTTTTTTGCGAGTTTCTCGCACCATTTGTCCCAATGATTTCCTATGGAAGGGGATTAAAAGTAGCATCACACACGCGCACCAGCGTTCACATTTGCGAGTGTGGCAGTAACTTCGCACATTAGATGAATGTGACATCACATTCCCATAGGTTAATTAAATGACACATGTGTAATAGCTTTTATCTAATTAAGATGTTGCATGAAACTAGCATCGCAATCGCAACACACACGCGAGCAAAAAGCATCGCACTTGCGTTGCACTCGCACCTAACCTGAACTAAAATCAGCCGAGTATTTTTCAGCCCAGTCGGACCGATTTTACTCGCATAGATGTGTTTCCAGCCAAAAAAGCAGCATGCTGCGATTTTTTTCTCGGTCCGATTTGGACTGAGAAAAAAAAATCGCAGATGAGAGCTGAATCATTAACTAACATGTGTCCGATTTCAATGCGAGTTTTTCTCGCATTGCTCTACTGCGAGAAACGCGCAAGTGAGAAGCAGCCCTAAGCCTGAGTCGTGCACACTGAGTATTAGGCCAGTTTGTTACCTCAGTATTTTTACAAATACTGGAGAAAAAAACCCTCACCAAATACTGAACTTGTGCACGAGGCCTTACAAATACTGAGGTAAAAACTCCCCAAATAAAGAACGTGTGTACGTGGCCTTACAAATAATAAGGTAAACAAAGCACCAATACTGAACGTGTGCGCAAGGCCTTACAAATACTGAGGTAAAAAACCTCACCAAATACTGAAACATGTGCACAAGGTCTTAAGCTATGTTCACACAGGGTGTTTTTTCTGCAAAAACGTGAGCAAAAGCTTCAGCTTGTTATTAGCATGTATTAGCATTAAATCAATGAAAAAAAGAAAAAAAAATGAAGAAACTGAGCAAAAAACACCCTGTGTGAACATAGTTTAACAAATACTGAAGTAAAATACTCATCACATTTTCAGCGTGTGCACAAGGCAATACAAATACTGAGTAGAGATGAGCTATGTTTGAGGTTCGAGGTTCGCCAGTTTCATGTTTGAGTGATTTTGGGGGTGTTCGAGTTGTTCGACGAGCTCAAACGATTTGCTAAAAGTTCGGCAGTTCGAGTTACGTTCGAGAACGGTTCGATCACCAAAAGCGTGGCTTTTCACAGTAAGTATGTGCGCACGTTGCGTATCTGCATGCGTCCTGCATCCCCAGCACAATCCCTCTCTCTTTCCTACTCACTGATCACGTGCGCCTCACTGCACGGCTGTCACAAATCTCCGGTGGCTTTTCCTCTTTTGAAAATGGCTACCGCTTTATTATTCAATCAGGTATTCCGTGCCTTTCCCGCCCACCGGCGCCCATGATTGATTGCAGTCAGACACGCCCCCGCGATGAGTGACAGCTGTCTCACTGCAACCAATCACAGCTGCCAGCGGGCGGCTCTATATCGTGCAGTAAAATAAATAAATAATTTAAAAAAAAAAAAATGCGATTCCCCCCAATTTTGATACCAGCAAGGATAAAGCCACACGGCTGGAGGCTGGTATTGTCCGGATGGGGAGCGCCACGTTATGGGGAGCCCACCACCCTAACAATATCACCCAACAGCCGCCCGGAATTGCCGCATCCATTAGATGCGGCAGTCCCGGGACTCTACCCCACTGATCCCGAATTGCCCTGGTGCGGTGGCAATCGGGGTAATAAGGAGTTAATGATGACAAGCATCTCCCCGAGACACCTTCCATGATTAACCTGTAAGTGAAAGTAAAGAAACACACACAGCGAAAAATCCTTTATTTGGAATAAAAGACAAAAAACCCCTAATTTACCTCTTTATTAATCCCCAAACAACAATCCAGGTCTGAAGTAATCCACACGACACTGTCAGCTCTGCTACATGAAGATGCAGGGAGCACCGTAGAACACGAGTGCTCTGTGTCCTCTCCACGTAGCACCTGAAGTGAGCCGCGCTGTCACTGGAGACTTCAGTCTGCAATGCAGACGTCATGATTACCAAATCTGTCTATGTTTCTTATTAGAGCCAGTGGCTCAATGGTTAGAGCTCTCACCTAAGAAGCATTAATTCACAAGTTCAAGTCCTGGCTATCCCAGTCAAGAATTTAATTTATTTTTAAATTATAATTATTATTTATTTATAATTATAATTTAATTTATTTATGCACTGAGGGGAGGATGATGGGGGTTGTAGTGCCTGCATGTGTGCGGTGATGATGGGGATTGTAGTACCTCCATGTGTGCGGTGATGAGTGCAGTACTGCCGGTGTTTGCCCGTCCGTCCATCCGAACAATCTGCTTCTAGATTCTCTACTGCTATATTACTAGTATACCTTGGTCTTAACTGTGACTGTGATTTGTTCATCTGATTATCTGATTATCTGTTATGCTGATGGTCTCAGTTTTCTGGACACTCTGTTGAATACTTGTCATCATTCCATTCAGTGGGGTTTGGGCTCTTTGAGGGTGTGAGGTCTCCTTTGGGTGTCATACCACTGGCACCCTTTATGTGTGTTTTCTGTAAGCTGTTTGCTTTTTTAATTGATTTTAATTGTCTGTGGCATTTGTGTCTTTGCTTTAATAAAGATATTTTTGTATATTTATCTATTTGGTGATCCCACTTTTTGCACATTCTTTTCCTTGTTTTTGTAGATTCTCTACTGCAGTATAGAGGTAAAGATTACCAAATCTTCCTATGCTTTTCATGAGAGGCAGTGGCTCAATGGATAGAGCTCATGCCTATGGAGAGTTCGTTCACAAGTTTGAGTCCCAGCCGTCCCGGTAAAGAATTTAATTAATTTTAAATTATAATTATTATTTATTTATAATCATAATTTAATTTAACTATGCACTGAGGGGAGGAGCCGGACATCAGCTGTGAGCCGCGGGACACACCTCTAAAATCGGAGAAGTTCCCGGAATGAGGCTGCATTGCTCGCTCCTCTCTCTCTTCTCTCTCTCTCTCCCCCTCTCTCCCTCTCTCTCTTTTTCTCTCTCTTTTTCTCTCTCTCTCTTTCTCTCTCCTCTCTCTCTTTTTTTCAAATTCAAATTCAAATATGCTTTATTGGCAGGACCAAAATACAATTAGTGTTGCCAAAGCAAGAGAAATAAAGTGAGTGTGGTGGGAGGGGATCAGGGTTATGGGGAGTTGGGGGCACAATTTGGGCTCTGAAAGTCCATTTAGGGGCCTTATGTTCCCCTCAGCTTATGACATGTGGTGACATATTGGGCGGCGATCTCCACCATTGATTCCTCTTCCCCCAGTAGGAAGCGGAGTTTCATGTCCTCGTCCATGGATGGAAAGTCCGGGGTATGGGTGGTAAATTTCTGGAAGTGGGAGGCCCTCACTGCTGAGTATTTGTCACAGTGCAGCAGGAAGTGCGCCTCGTCCTCCAGAGCCCCCTGCTGGCAGTGCTGGCACAGTCTGTTCTCCCACAGCTTGTATGTCTGTCGGTGCCGCCCTGTTTCCACCTCTAGGCTTTCTCTCTTTCTCTCTCTCTCTTTCTCTCTTTTTCTCTTTCTCTCTCTCTCTTTTTCTCTCTCTCTCTCGTTGTCTCAGTCTCTCTTTTTCTCTTTTCCCGCCTCTCTCTCTCCTCTCTCTCTTCTCTCTCTCTTCTCTTTCTCTCCTCTCCCTCCTCTCTCTCTTCTCTCTCTCTCTCCTCTCTCTCTCCTTTTCTCTCTTTCTCTCTCTCTTTTTCTCTCTCTCTTTTTCTCTCTTTTTCTCTTGCTCAGTCTCTCTTTTTCTCTTTTTCCCTCCCTCTCTCTCCCTCTGTCTCTCCACTCTCTCTTCTCTCTTCTCTCTTCTCTCTCTTCTCTCTCTTCTCTCTCTCCTCTCTCTTCTCTCTCTTCTCTCTCTTCTCTCTCTTTTCTCTCTTTCTCTATTCTCCTCGTCTCTCTCTTCTCTCTCCTCTCTCTTCTCTCTCTCTCCCTCTCTCTCTCCTCTATCTCTCTTTTTCTCTCTTTCTCTCTCTCTTTTTCTCTCTTTCTCTCTCTCTTTTTCTCAGTCTCCCTTTTTCCTTCCCTCTCTCTCTCCTGTCTCCTCTCTCTCTCTTATCTCTCTCTCCTCTCTCTTCTCTCTCTTCTCTCTCTTCTCTCCTCTTCTCACTCTCTTCTCTCTCCTCTCTCCCTTCTCTCTCTCTTCTCTCTCTCCCTCTGTCCCTCTCCTTACTCTCTTCTCTCTCCTCTCTCTCTCCTCTCTCTCCTCTCTCTTCTCTCTCTCTTCTCTCACTCCTCTCTCTCTTCTCTCTCTCTTCTCTCCTCTTCTCTCCTCTTCTCTCTCTCTTTCCTCTCCTCTCTCTCTTCTCTCTCCTCTCTCTCTTCTCTCTCCCTCTCCTCACTCTCTCACTCTTTTTCTCTCTTTCCCTCTCTCTTTTTCTCTCTCTCTCTTTTTCTCCCTCTTTTTTTCAGTCTCTCTTTTTCCTTCCCCCCTCCTTCTCTCTCTCCCTCTCTCCTTTCTCCTCTCTCTTCTCTCTCTCTTCTCTCTCTCCTCTCTCTTCTCTCTCTCTCTTCTCTCTCTTCTCTCTTTTTCTCTCCTCTTTTCTCTCTCTTCTCTCTCCTCTCTCTCTTCTGTCTCTCTCCTGTCGCTCTCTTCTCTCTCTCGCTCCCTCTCTCCCTCTCTCTTCTCTCTCCTCTCTCTTCTCTCTCCTCTCTATCTTCTCTCTCTCTCCTCTCCCTTCTCTCTCCTATCTCTCCTCTCTCTTTTCTCTCTCTCCCCTCTCTCTTCACTCTCTCGCCTCTCTCTTCTCTCTCTCTTCTCTCTCCTCTCTCTCTTCTCTCTTCTTTCTCTCTCTTCTCTCTCTTCTCTCTCCTCTCTCTCTTCTCTCCTCTTCTCTCTCTCTTCTCTTTCCCTCTCTCTCTTCTCTCTCTCTTTTCTCTCTCTTTTCTCTATCTTCTCTCTCTTTTCTTTCTCTCTCTCTCAGACCTGGCGATGATCAGCTGATGCGGTCACCTGACGGAATCAACTGACACTATAAGTCGAGCAGTGAGGCCGGCTTTTTACCTCCCGGCCGGCTAAACTATCAGCTGCTGCTGTCGGACAGGAGTCTGCATAGAAGTGTGTAGTTTGTTTTTTTGCACTGCTGCATCAGCTGATTGTATAAAAGCCATTTAAACAATCAGCTGCTGTGTCATGTGATTCAGGCCCTTGAACTTGACACATCATCTGATCGCTTTGCCTTCCAGCAAACCGATTAGATGATATTGGATCCGGATTGGATGACACGGGACCTTTGACCCAGGATTACTGCAGAGGGGGGTTCTTTATTTCAATAAAGATGGAGTCACTAATTGTGTTGTGTTTTATTTCTAATAAAAATATATTTCTGTGTGTTGTGTTTTTTTTTATCTGTACTAGAAATTCATGGTGGCCATGTCTAATATTGGCGTGACACCATGAATTTTGGGCTTAGGGCCAGTTGATAATATACAGCTAGCCCTAACCCCGTTATTACCCAGCGAGCCACCCGTCAACAGGGCAGCTGGAAGAGTTGGATACAGCGCCAGAAGATGGCGCTTCTATGAAAGCACCATTTTCTTGGGCGGCTGCGGACTGCAATTCGCAGCAGGGGTGCCCAGAGAGCTTGGGCATCCTGAGCTGAAGATTCCAATCCCCAGCTGCCTAGTTGTACCTGGCTGGACACAAAAACACACGCCATTTTTTTAAATTATTTCATGAAATTCATGAAATAATTAAAAAAAAAAGGGCTTCCCTATATTTTTGGTTCCCAGCTGGGTACAAATAGGCAGCCGGGGGTTGGGGGCAGCCCGTAGCTGCCTGCTGTACCTGGCTAGCATACAAAAACATGGCGAAGCCCACGTAATTTTTTTGGGGGGCAAAGAACTCCTGCGTACAGTCTTGGATGGAGTATGCTGAGCCTTGTAGTTCTGCAGCTGCTGTCTGCTGTCTGTCTGTATGTATGGAGGAGAGCAGACAGCAGCTGCAGAACTACAAGGCTCAGCATGCTCCATTCACTAGTGTATGCAGGAGAGCAGACAGCAACTGCAGAAGGCTCAGCATACTCCATCCAGGACTGTATGCAGGAGTTTTTTGTTCCTCAAAAAATGACGTGGTCTTCGCCATAATTTTGTATGTTAGCCAGGTATAGCAGGCAGGAACGGCTGCCCCGAACCCCCAGCTGCCTATTTGTATCCAGCTGGGAACTAAAACAATAGGGAAGCCCTTTTTTTAATTATTTCATGAATTTCATGGAATAATTAAAAAAAAATCGACATGGGCTTTGCCCCATTTTTGTGTCCAGCCGGCTACAACTAAGATTGGTATCCGCAGAACAGGTTAGCCCGAGCTTTCTGGGCCCCTCTGCTGCGAATTGCAGTCCGCAGCCGCCCCAGAAATTGGCGCTTTCATAGAAGCACCATCATCTGGCGCTGTATCCAACTCTTCCAGCAGCCCTGAAGCCGGGTGGCTTGCTGGGTAATAATGGGTTAATACTAGCTTTGTTTTACTAGTTAGTATTAAGCCAGAGATTCTTAATGTCAGGCAAGTTTGACCCGGCCATTAAGAATCTCCAATAAAGGGTTAAACAAAAGACACCGCACAGAGAAAAAATACTTTAATAGAAATAAATACACAGACACACTTAGAAACTCCATGCTTATTACTCCCTGTCAGCCCTCCATGATCCTGGTCTTCTGTCTTCTTTCACTTTCAACCCATGCAGCTCTGCTACATTAGACAGCACTGCATGGGAGGAAGAACGCTGCTGCTCCCGTGCAGTCTAATCACTCAGTGAGAGTGAGCAGAGGCTGGGGGCTGTAAGCGGTGATGTCACTGCTGACAGGCGGGTTACCATAGCAACAGTGCTCCGATCACGTGATTCCCGATGCCGCTATTCACCGGCTGTGGCAGCTAGTCCTTGCACATGGGCTGACTCTGTAAAGAGCGCCCATATGCAGGAACGGGGAAGCCGACCATGTGCCAGAGCATCTCGCCGGTACACGGAGATGCACAAATGAGCACCGCGTACCGGAGAGATGCACTGACAGGACCTAGCATAATGTCTAGCCATGTGACCAGTCTGTAGCCAATGAGATAATAGACACGTGACTGGTCACATGCTTTTTTTGACGTCACGGAAGGTCCTATCATCAGTGCTGGTTACCGGGAGGACGCAGCGATTATCGGAAGGAAAAGCGGCGGGTGACAGAGTGCAGGACGCGTCGTGGGGACCTGTAAGTGTAATGGCAATATTTATTAACTGTATGTGTACATGTATAATGTGTTTTTTTGTGTTTGTGTTTGCCTCACATTGTTTTCAATGGGTTTCGAATGGTTCGTCGAACCGAACCGAACTCGAATGCTAGGGGCGTGGCTCATCTATAATTCTGAGGTAAAAACTCACTAATACTGAACGTGTGCACATGACCTTAGCCTATGTTTACACAGAGTTTTTTTTTTCTGCAGCAAAATCTGAGCAAAAGCTGCAGCTTGTTATTAGAATGTATTTGCATTAAACCAATGGAAAAAAAAACCAATGGAAATAAAACTACAAAACTGCCCTATGCGAACATAGCATAACAAATACTAATGTAACAAAAACACTAATACTGAATGTGTGCACGAGGCCTTGGGCCATGTGCAGACACTGAGTATTTGGTGAATTTTTTACAACAGGTCACCACTCACCGGTCTCTCTCCACTCTTCAGGCTGCTGAACTCCAGCGTAGCCTGCAACAACGCCGTCTGCCGTCACGATTACAGAGGACGCTCCTTTTCGGCAGACAGGTGGGGCGGGACTCCCTCAGCTGCACCGCACCCACACCCGTGCCCTGTATATTGCTAGTACGCAGGGGTGGACACAGACTGCAGAGGGCCCCTGTGAAAGATCTTTCTGGGCCCCCCTTCATACCACAACAAAATGATGCAAACAAATAGATTTCACTGTTTATTACTAGTTTAGGACACAAGTACCAAATCTAGACAATAAATAAGCTCCATATTTACCAACTGAACATAACACAGAACAGTCTTGCCACCCTATTACCTTGCTGCAGCTTCAGCGCTGTCTCCATTGCTTCTATTTACATTGGCTGGAGATGGCACAACCTGGATACTCTGTGTGTTTTGCAGCTTGTCAGTGGTATGTGGCTCAAGTCTGAAGCCATTGATTGTCTGCAGCGGTCACATGAGACACCTGGGATGTGATGTCTGCAGCCATTGTACATAGAAGCATCAGTGAATGTGTGACGAACTGGACTAGCCAGGTAGTCACAGACATAACACCACACACACCCCCTCCCCTGGATAGTAACACCAGTCAGACAAAAAACCCTCGTTGCCTCCCTCCAGGGCCTGATGTCCACACCAGGTGGGGCGGAGCCAGGCGGTTGGCCCCACCCACCAAGGAGTTCACAGGCCTGGAGGCGGGAAAAGTGTCAGATTCGTTTTGGAGGTGAAAGTGTGAGGAGTAGAAACTGTCGGTGTCTGGGTAGGGGCCCAGACACAAACAGCAAGGTTGGCAGACGGTGGTGGCCGTCTGCAGGAGTTAGTGAATCTTTGCAGAGCCGTAGGACCGGGGTCGGGTGTTGGCCCGTCGGTGCCGAACCGGGGAGCAGAGTGAAGCTAAGCACACAGGCAGGGCCATCGGACCCCGACTAGACTTGGAGCCAGGGGTTTCCCAACAACCAAGATCCGACAGAAGGCAACAGTCCACACTGAGAGGATATACAGCCACCGCCATAGGCTAGAGATTCAAGGGCTAGCACCTGTGGGCAAAACGGGCTCCTACGGCACCTATACGCCGGGGAGCGGACTACCGGTGGGCAACCACAGGAGTCAGAACAGTCTAACAGTTGCGGTGAAAGACAGCCACCATCAGCCGTCCGGGGAGAGCACAACACTGCAGCCGGCTGCGGGACCCGTACATCCAGCCGTTTGGTTTACCACAGACTCTGTCATTGATTGTCTGAGTGAGTACACCAGCGCCGCGCTGTCCCTGCAACCCTGCACCCCCAGCAATCCAGCCTCCCTGTATCACCACCGGGCCCCGGGATCACCAACCCCTACCCACGGAGGGGACAACATCCTAGCTGCTCCCTGCCATCCTTCCTGGGATCCCCGTCACCAGCAGCGGTGGTGCTAATAATCACCACGACCCGTGGGTGGCATCACGAACTATCTCCCTAAACAAACCACCCTCTTTTCACTCGTGGACGAGGAGCGCTGCTCGAGTCCCCGGGTCGAGCCACCGAGCAGCAGCAGAAGCCCCGGACCCGAGCATGGCGAGCGCGTCTCCTCCGCCCGCGACAATTGGAATACTAGAGCTGTCAGGTGGAAGAAAGATAAGGATTTATAGTTTATTAAAGGGATTGCCCAGACAAAGGTCATTACCTGGAGGCCAGAGTGTGTAAAAATAACAAAATAAATTATTCACACCTGCTGTTGACACGCCCACCAGGGCCGTGGGGCACTTGGAATCGGGCCGGTTCTGTCTGGGGGATCACGGCGGCAGGGCCCGGCTCCGTGACCCTGGTGGTGTCGTTTTAAATGTGGGATATTTACAGGGGGATAAGTCATGATGCCACCTGTGGTATTCAGTAATGTATGGCCGACGCTGCTGGATGGGACCGCCGGGGCAGATGGTGATGCAGCAATGATGGTACAGCTCCCCACAGGTGGAGCTGGGCCCCAGTGCAGCCGTACGTAGGCTTTAGCAGATGATGTGTTTGAATAGCATGGGGCTTGCGGAGCAGACAATGAATCCAGGACAAAGTGGGATGCAGTCGTTAGCTGTTTACTCACAGTTGGCAGTTCCAGATTATCAGGCCGGCCAGTCAACTGCTGCCCTTAGAGTGCTAAGTCCTGCGGTAATGGGATCCAGCCGGTCCCCTGGTAATTTGGAGGCACAAATCCTGTGTCCCTTTCTGCAGTCCCTTTCCTGGTCGTCTTCGTGTGCTGGCTTCGCCTTCCTGCTCTGCGCCTCACACGTAGTGCCCTGAGCTGGTGTCCGCGGGCCTTGCTTGGGAGACTCCTCTGCCCTATCTCCTAGCTCTCTGTGGACATCTGTTCAGCAGATCCGCGTGTGGCTGCGGCTTCGGCACAAAAGATACCTTAGCCTCCAGTTTACTACCTGAGTCTGGTTGTTGTCCATTAGTCTAGGGGCCGGTTCCCCCTTGCGGCCTAGTTCCTCCACACCGGTGCGTTGGATATGGATGCGAAACCCATGAGTGGATCTCTCACTGCCCGTGGCTCTGGGACCCCTTCTTCCTCTCCTGCTTCCTTCTTGTCCTGGGATGAGCTCCACCGGCTCCAGTCCTCAGGACCTCTCTCTCATCAGACTGTCTTCCTTATTCTCTCCTCTGTGTCCTTCCTTTCTTACTTATTCTCTCTCCTGTTCTTCCTGGTTCCACTCACTACCTAAGCCCCACCTCAGACTGGCTCCGGTGCTGTGCTCTCCCTTAGGAGCATTCTTGCCCTCAGACTGGCCTGAAATGGTGTGTCTATGCTATGTGTGTGTGGACAGCGGTCTGTGCCCCCAACTTACTAAGGAATGGGGTACCACACCTCTGGCTAAGGTGCAGTACCTTTGTTGCAACTGGACCCTCAGGGGCGCCACACTGTCACCCTCCTGGACTCAGTGCAGGCCGTTCTGTGGTCTGCGGCCGCATTAATTATGTCACCATTCTAAGGGATACAGCATCACTGTAGCTTGTGATGTCTGCAGTTCAAGTCACCTGACAGCTGCAGCCGATCACAAGCTGCAATGTGTGTCTGGTGGAATGGTAACATAATTAATGCTGGCACAGACCACAGGATGGCCTGCGCTGGATCCAGGAGGGTGACAGCAGGTGGGAATAATTTGTTTTGTTAGTTTTACAAATTGTAATCTCCATTAGATTATTTCGCCAGACAATTTTTTTACAGTATATGTATTATTTCAGACAACTTATTTAAAGGGAACCTGATAGCTGATACCCATGAGCCATTGGCAGCCTGTACCAGGCAGTGGCTGTATGATCATAGCCAGGCATGTGTGAACCTGATAGCTGATACCCGTGAGCCGTGGGCAGCCTGTACCAGACAGTGGCTGTTTGATCATAGCCAGGCATGTGTGAACCTGACAGCTGAGAGCCATGAGCCGTGGGTTGCCTATACCAGGCAGTGGCTGTATGATCTCAGCCAGGTATGTGTGACCCTAAAACGCTGTGGAGATTTAGAGAACACACTTTAATAGATGTTGGGGACTGAGCCGCATCAAATACTAGTCAGACAGATGTGATGTCTAATACAGGCTGCTTGATCCACGGGCCACATGTATCCGCTGGCAGGATCCTTTTAAGCAGCGCTCTATACCACAGGTGGGTGCAGAAGAGATACAGAGGAAATACAACAAAAAATGAATGTTGTATTTTGTGGAGGCCACTGGAGAATCGGAGGCCACGGTGAGAGCAGCAGCACATGCCACTGCAGCAGCAGCTGCAGCTAGAGCACAGCCCCAACCAGCCACCCCCACCCAGGTCCAATGGTGGGAAGAGGAAGCAGAAAGGTAGAGAGAGGAGAAATGGCACCGTGCCAGGGTGGCAGCCGGATAGGAAAAATGGATGTCAAAAGAGGCTGCTAAAAAAAGCTCCCTTGAGGCTGGAAGAGGTCTAGCCAAGGATCAGGGACCCAGATGACCAGGGATGCCGCCGTCGGACCATCCCGGTCCCCTTCACCACCTGCTCAAGTATTTGCTCCTGCTGTCCGGCCCCATTCTCCACTTCAGGCAAAAACAGGCCCTGCTGTGGTTACTGCCGAAAATCATGGTACCCAGCACATTACCCAGCTGTTCACAACCTAGATGGTGATGGAGGAGAGCCCCCTGGATCCAGAGGAAGAACAAGACCGTATGGCCAATTTGAGAGCCCCCTGGATGTGTAGGAGGCCATTGTCCCCTCGTTCTTATGAGGCCTGGATGAGGAGCTTAGAAGCAAAAGGAAAGCTGCCTATGTGATGGCGGCCTTGTTGCAGGGGTTCGGTTGAAGGAGTGACCCCTAGAGGCTGTTGATGTTGAAGGCTGCGAGCATTGTTGGGCTTAAAATGTTGCCCATGTAGCCAGAAGTGCCAGAAGAGTTATGTTAGAGGGATGTTGCAATGTCCCTTGTGGCCAGGAGCGGCTTGAACTGTACTTTTCTTTTTCTTTGTTTTACCCCATCCATGTTTGCGCGCGTTGCACCCTCCTCTGCTGAATTCAAGGGACTGCAAACTTTGGAGCTGGAGCAGGACTTTGCCCTTGGCCCTGGACTTACCCTGCAGCTCTCATTAACCCCGTCTCATTGCACTGTGGACCTTGTCCTGTGACTTTTTCTAATCCTTTTTATGGACCTAGCCCATCCCCACTTGTCCCCGCCATTGACTTTTTCCTTTTTGTCCCTGCCATGGACTTTGTCCCTTATCCCCAAACTCTGAGAGACTATGTCCAGCATGTTGGGAACAGAAACAGGACATTGATGTAGAATGATTTAGTGCTTCCAGAACTTTTTGGAAGATTTTATGTGTTTTAAGTTTTTACCCCCACTGTCGTAGCCAGTGGGAGATACAGGGACTGTACCCTTGGACTGGAAGGGTCATTATTTTGGTTGATTATAATTGGACTAATTGTCTATTTCCACAAAGGGTCATTCAGGACTGCGGCTTCTGGGAAGAGCAAGCATAATAATGTGTCAAAATTTTATTGTTTGAGCTAACATGTTTTCATCTTGCAGGTTGCTGCATAGCCGAGGAGGGCTATGGTTAAAGAGGGGGGAAATGTAGGGGGTGACCTGACCCCTGCAAGCCTCCCTGAAGACCTGTGATCTTACACTGTGTACTTTTATATTGTGATTGTGTATTAATGTGTTATTGGTTTTACTTGTTATGGAAACAATGTGTAGGTTGTATTGGATATGTCACAGTCCCACCAGCTACCACAAGATGGCGCTGCACTCCCCTAGTTAGAGGCAGGAGTGTCAGGCACAAAGGGATAGTGGTGGGGTTGCTAGGGCAAGAGAGATACTCTGGCCCACGGTTACAGAAAAAAGAGGAGGGGAGGAAAAAGTACAGTTAGTGGTAGTGGGAAGAAGAGGAAGGAAGATGTGCAGACAGATTGGATCCTGGGAGTGAGAATAGAGCGCTCCTGCAGCTAAAGGGGAAGGTGGAAAGTGCACGATACGCAGAAAGCATGGGGCCATGTCTTAGGGGCAGCCGCCGTGACCACAGATTTTAGGGACTCCTGAAGTGGGAATCACCCTAGCCAGAATGTCCAAACCCACAGTGAGAAGGGTAGGTGCTCCAGGAAGCCGTTTGGACTCTGTGACTGCCAGAATGATGCAAATGATATGGAAATGTGTGTCCCGTCCAGAAGAGAAGTTGTGCCTCCATTATGGGGAAGAAGTTGTGTCTGAAATTGTGACTTGTAGTAAAGTTCAAGTGTTGGAAGAAAGCACAGAGTATGTCATTGTTGATTGATGAGGAGGAGGATTGATCACAAAGGTAGTGGAACAGCAACGCCTTATAGTGTGTCCTCCACTGCCTACATTCCACATGCAATCCCTTTTCCATGTAGCGCATCGACTGGGGACTCTACTAGAGATGAGCGAACCGGTCGCGGTTTGGCTCGAGCTTGGTTTGCCGAACGGAGATCTGGTTCTAGTTCGGTTCGGCGAACCGGTTCGACGAACCACTCAAACCCATAGGAAACAATGGGAGGCAATCACAAACACATAAAAACACATTATAAATGTACACATACAGTTAATAAACATTGCCATAACACTTACCGGTCCCCGGGATGCGTCCTGCACTCTGTCTCCTGCCGCTATTCCTCCTCATAATCGCTGCGTCCTCCTGGTAACCAGCAGTGATGACAGGACCTACGTGACATCATCAAAATAGCATGTGACCAGTCATGTGTCTGTTATCTCATTGGCTACAGACTGGTCACATGACTATGACGCGTCATGCTAGGACCTGTCATTGCATTTCTCTGGTACACGGTGCACGTTTGTGTATCGCCGAGTACCGGCGACATACTCTAGCACACGGTCGAGACCCCGTTCTGCTTCCCCATTCCCTTATTGACCGGCTGACACAGCCGGTCAATAACGGAGATCACCGTTGCCATAGCAACTCACTTGGTAGCGGTGACGGTGATGTCACCGCTACCACACGCAGCGGCACCGGAATCATGTGATCGGAGCAGCGTTGCTATGGCAACCTGTCGCTTACAGCCGGGAGCCTGTGGTCACTCTCACAGAGTGATTTCTGCACGTAGCACAGCGTCCTTTCTATCATGCTGTCTAATGTAGCAGAGCTGCATGTGTTGAGAAAAAAGACAGAACAGCATGGATCGTGGAGGCATGAGAGGGGGTAATAAACATGGAGTCCCTAAGTGTGTCTGTGTATTTATTTCTATTAAAGTATTTTTTTTCTGTGTGGTGTTTTTTTTTAACCCTTTATTGGAGATTCTTAATGGCCGGGTCAAACTTGCCTGACATTAAGAATCTCTGGCTTAATACTAGCTAGTAAAACAAAGCTAGTATTAACCCTTATTACCCAGCAAGCCACCCGGCTTCAGGGCTGCTGGAAGAGTTGGTTACAGCACCAGATGATGGCGCTTCTATGAAAGCGCCAATTTCTGGGGCGGCTGCGGACTGCAATTCGCAGGAGAGGCGCCCACAAACCTCGGGCTAACCTGTGCTGCGGATTCCAATCTTCAGCTGCCTAGTTGTACCCGGCTGGACACAAAAATGGGGCAAAGCCCACGTCGTTTTTTTTTTTTTTAATTTCATAAAATTCATGAATTAATTAAAAAAAGGGCTTCCCTATATTTGTAGTTCCCAGCCGGGTACAAATAGGCAGCCGGGGGTTGGGGGCAGCCCGTAGCTGCCTGCTGTACCTGGCTAGCATACAAAATTATGGCGAAGCCCACATCATTTTTTTTGTAGTTTTTTGGCAAAAAAAAAAAAAAATGCTTCCCTGGATTTTCCATTGCCAGTGAAGGTAACACCAAGCAGTGGGGGTTAGCAGCCAGTAGCTGCTTGGATTACCCCTAGTTAGCAATACAAAAAATGCAGCGGGAGCCCATATATATATTTTTTTTAATTATTTATTTAAATAACTAAAAACAAAAAGGGCTTCCCTGTATTTTGATTGCCTGACATCACAGTGCCGTAAAAATAAATCATTAAAAAAATGACATAGCGCTCCGCGGTATTTTTGATTCTCAGCGCAGTTAAAGCAGACACCTACGGGTTGCCACCCCCATCTGCCTGGTGTTACCTTGGCTGGCAATCAAAATACAGGGAAGCCCATTAATTTTTTTTATTTAAAAAAATAGTTAAAAAAAAAAATGACGTTGGGTCCCCTCATTGTTGATAGCCAGCTAGGGTAAAGCAGAAGGCTGTAGCCTGAAAACCACAGCTGGCAGCTTTACCGTGGTTGGGGATCCAATGTGGAGGTCGCCCCAGGCTCTTTTTTATAATTATTTTAAAAATAATAATAATTACAAAAAAAAGTAGGGTCCCCCCCAAATTGGATCACCAGCCAAAGTAAAGCGGACAGCTGTGGTCTGGTATTCTCAGGGTGGGAAGGTCCATAGTTATTGGCCCTTCACAGCCTAAAAATAGCAGGCCGCAGGCGCCCCAGAAGTGGCGCATCCACTAGATGCGCCAATCCTGGCGCTTCACCCCAGCTCATCCCGTGCCCTGGTGCAGTGGCAAACGGGGTAATAAATGGGGTTGATACTAGCTGTAAGGTCACCTGACATCAAGCCCAGCAGTTTGTGATGTCATGGCGTCTGTCAGATACCCGACATCACAAACTGTCAGTACTAACAAAAAAAAATAGACAAAAAAAAATGTATTTGAAAAAACATTCCCTCTTTCACCAATTTATTGTAAGAAAAAAATAAGGGGGTCACACGACGACTCTGGACCGTCTAGAATATGATGGGGTCATGCTCAGGGAACGTATCCCCCATTTTCTAGGAGTGCAGACCCTCCATGTGAGGAGTGTGGGTGCAATGAATCTGCACCCACTCTCCCCGGGTCCACAGCAGCAGAGTCCATGTCGTAACGGTTGCTACCAAAGCTGCAATGCCCTGCTCATGAGGTAAGGGCATGCCTAATCAGGATAACTATTCTACATTTCCAAATATTGGTATTTGCTGATATTATTGCTATTCCACCTACTATATATTGGGGATAGGATCTTGGAGATGGAATACCCCTTTAAGTCCAGTTATCCAGCTGAATGAATACTAAACAACAGAGCTCGCTATTTAGAAATGTTTTCTTGTGGCGTATAATGGACTCTCATGTTGGGTAGTCGTTCAGCAGGGCAACTATAAAATCAAATACCTCCATTTGGAAATGTAGTATAGCTCTCCTGATCAACTATATTCCTTACCTCATGAGCAGGGCATTGCAGTAATAATTATAATAATAATTTATTCATTTATACAGCGCTATTAATTCCATAGCACTTTACATACATTGGGAACACTGTCCCCATTGGGGCTCACAATCTAAATTCCCTATTTGTATGTCTTTGGAGTGTGGGAGAAAACCAGAGAAAACCCATGCAAACACGGGGAGAACATACCAACTCCTTGCAGATGGAGTCCTTGGTGGGAATTGAACCCAGGACATTTAGCTTACAGATGCATAACCACCACTCACTGTGTCTGAACACAGGAATCTGAGCTGATAGCCGCGCTGTGCATGCGGCAGCGTCTATTGTGAAGGAGAGGGCCGCGGGGGATCAACGCTGCGTAGGTACCGTAGGACACCGGGGAACACCGGTGGGGTTGTAGGGGGTGACCTGGCAGGGCCTGGGGAGGAGTTTTCTGTCGCATGTGTCATGGCACATGCGACAGAAATCAGAGGAGTAGGGTGAATGCGGCCGGCGCGCTGCTGTGTGCGCGGCCATCTTCAATTTCCGGGAGGGGTTGGGGGGGCACTTTGGCGACACCGGGGGACCGGAGGGGACCGGGGAAGAGATTTATCTCCCATCTGACATGTTTGTTCATGCCAGATGGGAGATAAATAATTTTTTACCGACGCTGTCATTTACTGTAACGTGATCATCGGTATACGGTGTATACCGGGGATCACGTGAGTGGGGACCTGAAAAACTGGCCTAAATCATGATCTCCAGGGTCTCAGCTACCCCCTGAAACCCCGGAGATTTTCTGACGCTGGGGGGCGCTATTCACTTATTTCTGCCTGCTGTTTATAAACGGCAGACCAGAATAACGCTTCATTCACACGACCGATCCGTTTTTGCGGTCCGCAAAAAATGGTTCGTTTTTTTTACGGGTGTATCCATGTGGCATCCGTTTCTGTTCCATATACGGTCCGTATGTCATCCGTGTGCTTTCCGTTTGTTTGCGTACTGCAAAAAAACAGAAGGAGGGAAAATACATAAATTTACCCAGGATCTGTGACGCCCTGGACCCTCAGGGGTCACAGGTAACAACACACAACACCACACACCCCCACCCCAGTGAGGCACCAGCAGCCAACAAGTCCTGACCGCCTCCCTCAGGTCTAGCCAGGCACACCAGGTGGGCGGAGCCAGGCGGATAGGCACGCCCTCTGAAGAGTCCGCTGGCCTGAGCCAGGGAAAGGACAAGTGAGTCGAGTGGGGAGAGGAGTAGTGAGAGGAGTAAAAGTGGCGAGCTGAGAGTCAGGGGCCTAGGACGGAGCCTAGGACCCCTTGGAACGGTCAGGCAGGCAGACGGTGGTGGCCGTCTACAGGTGTCCAGTCAGGGACTGAACTGCAGAGCCGTAGGGATCGAGAAGAGGGTGGTGACCCTTCGGACCCGAACCGGGGAGTTAACAAGTCAACCGGAGCACCAGGCAGGGTACTCAGACCCCATTCTAGCCCAGAAGCAACCGGGCTCAGACAAATCTACTGATTGCGGTCTGGACCTCAGGGGTTCATTCCCACCCAAAGTCCCTATAGACAGCAACAGCCCACCGATTCCGGATAAGAGCCACCGCCAAGGGCCAGAGATCCAAAGGGCCAGTGCCTGTGGGCAAAAGGGCTCCTCCGGTACACAAAAGCCGGGGAGCGGACTACCGTTGCTGAAGCATACGTGTCACTATAGCAAATTTAAAGGTGCAGGAGAAAGGCGACATCACCAACCTCACTGGGGACACACGCAGCCGGCTGCGGGCACCGATCTACACCGAACTTGGTTTACCATTGACTCTGTGTGGTTTAATCGTGAGTACACCAGTGCCATCAGGCACCGCGCCGCAAGCGAGCCCCTGCGTCCTGCAACCCCCCAGCTCCTGCCACCTGGCCCCGAGACTAACAAACCCCCTACCCACGGAGGGGTCAACACCTAGCTGCGAACCACCACCAATCCCGGACGAGCCCCCGCACCCTCACTGCAGCGGTGGTGCCCATCACTTCACCACGACCCGTGGGTGGCGTTACGAACTGTTACCGGTCACCGCGGCTCCGGCCGTGAAACCGGTCCACCCCAAACCAAACAGCCAAACCCCCCCTTTCCAGAGCGATGTGGTCCCCGGTCCGGAGGCGCTCGAGCCACCGACAACCCGAGCCCGGATCCGACGGCTCGGAGGAGAGCAGCAGAGCCCCCAGGGCGGTACAGATCCATAGCTTCAACCTAAATGAGGCGGTCACATGTTCACTCCAGTGCCATTTTCTACTGCTTTTCACAGCGTAGAGCGCTCTAGTGATTTTCTTTTGCTTGCACACTTCATATCAGTCTTTTCTGTCATTATAGTGGCAGAAAGACACATAATGTCCCACTCTCCTGCATTTTGTAATTTTGCACCCTTTGGTGCCTTTCATGTGGCACTAAGGGGTGCTTAGCCTTGTATTTAGCCAAAAAAATGAAAAAAAATGACGTGGGGTTCTACCTATTTTTGTAGCCAGCTAGGGTAAAGCAGACGGCTGCAGCCTCGAGACCACAGCTGGCAGCTTCACCTTGGCTGGTAATCCAAAACTGAGGGCACCCCACGCTGTTATTTTAAATTAAATAAATAATTTAAAAACAAAAAACACGCGGAGCCAAGCAGGGTAATGTTGCAGAGTCCCAGGTGGGCGGAGCCAAGTGGGGCCATGTGTGTGGAGTGCCAGGTGGGCGGAGCCAAGCGGGGTAATGTGTGCAGAGTCCCAGGTGGGTGGAGTCAAGTGGGGTAATGTGTGCAGAGTGCCAGGTGGTCAGAGCCAAGCGGGGCCATGTGTGCGGAGTGCCAGGTGGGTGGAGCCAAGCGGGGTAATGTGTGCAGAGTGCCAGGTGGGTGGAGCCAAGCGGGGTAATGTGTGCAGAGTCCCAGGTGGGTGGAGCCAAGCGGGGTAATGTGTGCGGAGTGCAAGTGGGTGGAGCTTAGCGGGGCCATGTGTGCGGGCAGCGGAGTGCAAAGTGGGTGGAGCTTAGCGGGGCCACGTGTGCGGGCGGCAGAGTGCGAAGTGGGTGGAGCCTAGCGGGGCCATGTGCGCTGAGGACACCAGTGCCGGGGATTGCATGGCTGGGGACAGGTGAGTGTGAGTGTGTGTGTGTGTGTACATGCCGAGTGCAGGAGGGGGCAGAGCCCTGCGGGGAATTGTCGGCTCCCTGCACACGTAACTAGGATAAATATCGGGTTGCTAAACAAAGCGCTTTGCTTGGATACCCAATGTTTATCTTGGTTACCAGCTTACCGCAGGCTGCCAGCGATGGCTCCCTGCACACTGTAGCTGTAAAAAGCCACGCTTTTGCTGATAGAACCGTTCTCGAATGTAACTGGAACTGCCGAACTTTTACCAAAAAGCTCGAGTTCTAGTTCGATCTAGAACACCCCCCAAAATCACTCGAACCGCAAACTGGAGAACCGCGAACCACGAACCGCGCTCAACTCTAGACTCTACTACAATCCCAGGTGTCGGCTGAACCTCCGACCGACCCTACAGTATTTGTAAATCCACAAATTTCATTTCGGGTGAATGGAGAGACAGATAATATTTAATATATTTATAGTAGAATATTTATGACACATGGGGCCTAATTTATTCTAGCATTTTTGCCTCTTGTCTAGTTTTTGGTGTTTTATGTTTTTCACTTGCTTACATTTGCACCAATTCTTCTTTTAATTTTTGCCTTCTTGAAGTCTTTTATATGTTTTTGTCTGTATATTTTATATTGCACATCCAAACTTTTACCACCTCCTGCCTCCTCCAACTCAAAAGTATTTTCAGAATTTGTCCCTTCCTCAACTATGAATGGACTAAAATGCTAGTGCATGCCTTCATCATCTGCAGCCTCGACTACTGCAGTACTTTCTTTTATGGACTTCCTGCTAACAGTTTCACAACTCACCAGTCTGTTCTTAAGGCCTCATTCACACATCAGTATTTTTGATCAGCATTACATCAGTATTTGTATTCTAAATCTAGGATTGTCTCCAAAATACTGAACAGGTATCGACCTTTGACATATAGTTTTTCTCTGTAAGTGCCACTCATGCAAATGTGCCGCCCCTGCAGCGGTCAAACCGCTCGGATCCAGGGGTTGCTGTGGCTCGAGGATCTCCGGACCTGTGGGCTCATGGCCACTTCAAATGTAAAGGTGGTATTTACAGGGGATAAGAGTTTGTGATGCCACCTGTGGTTTGCGGTAAAGGGAGTACCGCTGCTGCCAATGGGGGTACCCAGGGGAGATGGAGTGGGGCAGCCAGATGACGTTCCCTTCACGGGTAGGGGAGGCTCCAGGACTCTGGATCCTGGAGATGTAGGGGAGCGTGGTGCAGATTGGAAGCAGGGGAGGTCAGCATACTCACTCAGGTAGTGTTGGTAGTGATGCGACCACAAAGCAGAGTCTAACACCGAAGTAAACCAAGTCTCTGGGTGCCGCTGCCACTTCAGGGGAGCTCATCCGGGAGTCCGCTCCCGTTGGTATTGCTGATAGTCTGTACCTTGCCTCCATGCACTGTATTTTAGACGTTTTGAGTGACTCCTCTGCTTGAAGCTGTTGGGGTCCCGCTCCCCACTGTTAAGTAGGGAAGCTGTGCTCTCGATGGCTGACACTTAGAATTTCAGTGGGCCGTATAAGCTGGAAAGCCCTATCCCCCTCTTTGTATTGATGCCTTTGATCTCTGAGCTCTTGGGGAAAGTTCATAAAGAGACTATCCTCCACAGGTTAATTATCAGGTTGCGTGAGGCTACTCCCTGATCTAGGGTCCAGTACCCCGCCATGCTTGGTACTGGTTCGGTTACTAGGTACTCCGGTGCCGACCGTTCCCCAAAACTAAGCCTGGCACCTTTCTCCAATACCCTGTGACTGGGTCTCCGACTCCTTCGGTCCCAGTCCACCATCTGCAACCTAGCCAAAAGTCCCCAGGGAGCTCCAACTCCCAGCTCCTTACTTTTTGGGAGCTACTCCTCAATCTACTCTGACTTCCTCTCTCAGACTTTCTCCCTCCCACCAGTCTGCCTGACCCCTAGGCGAGTGGCCCTGTTCCACCTAAACCACCTACTGGTGTGCCTGACAGGGTGTGGTGTGAGGCGTGGCTAGGATTTGAATGCTGATGGAGCCATACCAAAGGTTAGGATCCCAGAAACATGAGGGGTTGAGTCCTGCACCAGAAAAGAAAGACGTGCAATACCCTGTGACACCGTGACTAGTTCAGGGGCGTCACATAAACACTGTTGCAAAAATACTGGCTGTTAATGAGGCCTAAGGGGTACTTTGCACACTATGATACCACAAGTGCGATGTCGGTGGGGTCAAATCAAAAGTGACGCACATCTGGCATCGCTGTCGATATCGTAGTGTGTAAATCCTTTATGATATGATTAACGAGCACAAAAGCGTCGTAATCGTATCATCGGTGTAGTGTCCGACATTTCTATAATGTAGCTGCAGCGACGGTACGATGTTGTTCCTTGTTCCCCTGCGGCAGCACACATCGCTGTGTGACAAGCCGGTGGAGCGAGGAACATCTCCTACCTGCGTCACCGCGGCTCACGCCGGCTGTGCGGAAGGACGGAGGTGGACGGGATGTTTACGTCCTGCTCATCTCCGCCCCTCCGCTTCTATTGGCCGCCTGCCATGTGACGTCGCTGTGATGCCGCACGACCCGCCCCCTTAGTAAGGAGGCGGTTCGCCGGCCATAGCGACGTCGCAGGGCAGGTGAGTGCATGTGAAGCTGCTGTAGCGATAATGTTTGCTACGGCAGCAATCAAAAGATATCGCTGCTGCGACGGGGGCGGGGACTATCGCGCTCGGCATCGCAAGCATCGGCTTGCGATGTCGTAGTGTGCAAAGTACCCCTAACTCTTTTGCCCAACTAATTCACCTTTCTCCTCGCTACTCCTATGCCTTTCCTCTCTGAAGATCCCTTCAGTGGCTCCTAATTCCCAAATGTATCCAGTTAAAACGGCTAACATTGACCTACAAAGCCATCCATAATCTGTATCCTCCATATTTCTCCAAACTAATCTCCTGATATTTTTCCACATGTAATTCCCACTCATCCCTTGACCTCCTTCTCTCCTCCACACTTGTACACTCATCAGCCAATTGCTTCCAAAACGTCTCCCAGGTATCCCCCATCCTCTGGAATTCTTTGCCCCAAACACGTCTTATTATCCTTCCACATTCAGAACCACCTTCAGGCAGAACTTGAAAACTCATATCTTCAAGAAAGTTTACAGCCTGCAATGACTGCACTGTCCCCTTACCACCACCGTAGCTGCTGCAGCCCCCTAACCTATTGTCTCCTTCCCTATTATTATGTAGATTGGAAAGTTTGGGGTTCATATCGGAAACCCCGTGTCCGATGCTGCACTTCGAACACGGACTTCTAAAAAACAGAAGTCTGTTCTACTGTTCAAGTTCAGCAACCGAAGAAAGACTGATGAAATGCTGCAGTGCAGCCAATCAACAAGCTTTTCGGCTGTGGGTACTTCTGGACCCATCACAGTCATGCCAAGTATTGGCGAGTCTGTAATTCGCTGGTGGAACACGTGAACTGACCCGTGGGTTGCATTGCCATTCTGAGAACTTCTGAGCCTGATGCAGACTGCCCTAATCCAAACTGTTGCATACTGCCCTAATACAGCTTGGTGCATACTGCCCTAACAGTCTAGTGCAGACTGCACTAATACAGCCTGGTGCATACTGCCCTAATACAGCCTGATGTAGATGGACCAAATACAGCCTGGTGCACACTGCCCTAAAAGACTGGTGCATACTGCCCTAACAGCCTTGTGCAGAGTGCCATAACAGCCTGGGCAGAGTGCTCTAATAGAGCGTTGTGCATAGTACCCTAATTGAGCCTAGTGCAGGCTACACTAGTATAAAGCCTTAATATAGCCTGGTACAGGCTGTCCTAATACAGCCTGATGCATACTGCTCTAATACAGACTGATGCATACAGCCATAATACAGCCTGGTGCATACTGCTGTAATAGAGCCTAGTGCATACTGCACTAATACAGCCTGTTGCATACTGCCATAAAACAGCCTGTTATATACTGCCCTAATAGAGCCTGGTGCATACTGCCCTAATACAGCCTGGTGCATACTGCCCAATACAGCCTGGTGCATATGTACCACCCCGCGCTCGGCGGCAACCAATCGGATCCAGGCTCGCTGGTGGGTGGCTCATGCGTCTCCGGACCCGGGGCCCCGTGGTCCACTTCGATCTGAAAGGGGGGCTGACGCTTTTAGGGGGATGTAGGTGTACAGCCGGAGCCGTGTTTGAGTTTGTGACGCCACCCACGGGATGTGGTGAAGGTAGGCACCACCGCTGCAGTTACGGGGGCACCCGGGGGAGATGTTATTCAGCAAGTTGTCAACCCCTCTGTGGGCAGGGATGGTGGCCCTGGGACCCGTTGGTGAGGTAGTTGGGCGGTGCAGGGAGGTGCGTGGCCGGAGGGCACTGTTGTACTCACAGTTAGTAACGTACACGAGTCTCTGGTAAACCAAGTTGATGGTGGTCGGTGCCCGCAGCTGGCTGCGTCTGGTCCACCACCCGGTTGGTGGTCTCTGCCTTTCTCCTGCACCGTGTTGTGTATTTGTGGGCTACCCGCGCTTCAGCGTCAGAAGTCTGCTCCCCGGCTTTGTGGATGTCGGGAGAGCCCTTTTGCCTGCAGACGCTGGCCCGTGGGATCTCTCTGCCTGTGCGGTGGCTTTCTATCCCCCTCGTTGGGCTGTTGTCTTCAGTCGGGACTTTGCGTGGGAAAGGACCTATAGTCCAGACCGCAATCAGTTAATTAACTCAGTCCAGTAGTTTCTAGACCTCGTTTCAGGGTCTCAGTACCCCCTCTTGTGCTCCGGTTTCCGAGTCGGTTTCCCGGGTCGGTACTGGCGGGACATTACCCTGTCCCAGTCCACCACAGTTCCACCGAGCCGTCTTCCCGCCTCCTGCAGGCTGGGGTCACTGTATGCCTCCTAGCCAAAGGTGCCCGGGCTCCAACTCTGGCACCTGTCAGACTGCTAGCCTGTACTCCTTCACTTCACTGTTTGACTAAACTCATCTGACTGTGTTTTCCTGCATCAGGATCTCTGAATGCCTCGGTGGGCGTGCCAACCGAATGGCTCCGCCCCCTGGTGTGTCCATCAAGCCCTGAGGGAGGTGACTAGGGTTTAATGGTTGGCTGATGACACCTTTTTAGGGGACAGGTGTTGTGCGGGGCTCTAACTGTGACTACCTGGCTAGTCCAGGGTGTCACACTTCCCCTTGGTTAACTACAGACCATCCGCGCGCTGTCCGACTACCACCGTTTATTTTGTTCTGAAAAACATAATAAAACATGTATACAAGTTGTGAGGCAGTGACAGGGGTAATATTTGAAGACCGCTATGTGTCCCCCAGAATGTGTCTGTAAACCCTCTGAGTTTGCTATAGCTATTACTGGGAGTATAGCACAAAGGGTAACAGGGAGACAGATCCCTCCTCCCAGTCCAGGTTTTGTAGCAATCCTCATGTCCGGCATTTTCATTTAAAATAATGCAGAGCACAGCAGGGTGTGTCTCAGTTGAGAGCCAGGCTTGGTGAAGCTAACACATGCCGTGTGAGCTGGGCTGGCTCTGTGTGGAGTGAACACAGGCCAAGAGTGTGAGCCTAGGAGAACCTTACACAGATCCCTGCGGTTAACGGGGTCCTAAGGTAACAAGACTTTTTGATGCAAAGAATTTGTCTATATGCACCGGCTGTGATCCGGAAGAGACTTTGACAGTGGGAAATTGGATCTATTTATGCTGCAACAATAAATAGACTGTTGGTGTGAACACGCTGCTGCCTCACTGCCTCACGTTTTTGCCCAAGCAACGCTGCTACCTCACATTATGGTGGAGAATGCGGGCACTGCAGCCTGGTTGCTAAGGGCAATGGCCTAAGAGGTACTTACCCGGGGAAAAAAAAAAAGGAATTGGTTTTTTTTTACTGACTGTTTGCGGTGGATCGGCGGGTCCACGAAGCTTACAGGCGTTGCAGCCTGCTTGCTAGGGGCAACAACCCAGTTTTCACATGTTTATGATCAAGCCTGCAAAGTTACAGTTTAACTCAGCAGCCACCATGGAGGATCTTGTAAAGCAGCTGGCCCAGGCTAATGCTCAGCAGCAAGAAACCAATGTCCAGCTCCAGCGGGCGTTCATTCAGCAACAGGAGACAAACAGCTTGTTGGCTAAGCAGCTTTCTGCTCTGCGAGAAGCGCTCCCAGCGGTAACTCCAAGTCATCCAGTCCTTCCTGCGGCCCAGGACAGAGTAAGGGAAGCACTTACGAGGATGAGTGCAGAGGATGACCCAGAAGCCTTTCTCTCCATGTTTGAGAGGACCGCTGAGCGAGAGAAATTGTCTATCGACCGTTGGACTGATGTCGTGGCCCCGTTCTTGGTAGGTGAACCCCAAAAAGCCTACCTGGATCTCAGCACGGAGGATGCCAAGGACTATGGCACACTGAAAGGTGAGATCCTTGCACGAATGGGGGTTAACACTTATCTCCGGGCCCAACGAGTGAATCAATGGTCCTTTGAGGAGGGAAAACCTGCACGCTCACAGGCCCATGTCTTACTGGACCTTGTAAAAAAATGGCTGCAGCCGGAGACCTTGAACCCCGGACAGATGATTGAGCGGGTGGTGATTGAACGGTTTGTGCGGACTTTGCCAGCCCCCATTCAATGGTGGGTGGGACAGGGGGACCCCGGTACCCTAGACCAGCTAGTGAATTTGGTGGAACGCTACACAGCTACCCAGGAGTTGGTCCGGGACTCTGCTTCACGGCGGGCACTCCGTAGGGATACGCCCCCTTCACAGTTGGTAAAAGAATCCCGTCCCTCCTCGGGTGCTGCCCCGTCTTCAGCCCTGGCAGAGAGTAAACCTCAGACTAAGGTTAGCAGGAGTCCCGGTTCCCCAAAGTCAGACACCCGAAACAGGGACACCTCTGCTGTTATGTGCTGGCGGTGCCATCAGCTCGGGCATGTGATGGCACAGTGCCCACTCACATCAGAACCCATGGACTGCAGGTACGCTCGCCGGGTATCAATGTATGCCCATACTGTTTGTACCGTAAGCACTGTTACTATGGGGAAGGAGCCCCATCTCTGCAAAGTACGTGTTAATGGCTATACAGCAGAGGCTTTGTTGGACTCAGGAAGTGTAGTGACTCTTGTACATGCCTCCTTGGTCTCCGGGGAAAACCCTACGGGACATAAAGTAGGGGTACTTTGTATTCATGGAGACCTACGTGAATACCCTATGGAAAGGGTCACCATTGCTACCTCGTGTGGAGAGGTACAACATGAAGTGGGGGTGATGAAAAGACTTCCATATGCTGTTATTTTGGGAAGAGACTTGCCCCTGTTCTGGACATTATGTGGGAGGCGACCTAGCCCTCCGAGGTGTATGATTGAACCAGGCCCTGAGCTGGACGATCCCGACTCAGGGATACCTGCCGTAGGGGTCACGAGTATAGGGACAGAGTGTAACCCTGCCAGGTTCCCCCTAGAGGTAATGGCAGGAGAGGTTGAGCCACCCGAGGCAATCCCGGAGTTGAACGTGTCTCCAGATAATTTCGGAACAGCACAGCTCCGGGACCCCACATTGGCTCCTGGACGTGGAAATGTACAGGTAATTGATGGGGTACCCCAGCTGCCTGGTGCCAGGCTGGAAACTCCCTACATGGCTCTAAAGCGAGAGTTGCTCTATCGGGTTGATACAATCCGGGGGGAAATAGTGGAACAGTTGGTGGTCCCTCAGCCGTACCGCCGTCAGACCTTGGAATTGGCTCATAACCACCTAATGAGTGGGCACCTAGGTGAAGAGAAAACGCGGGAACGCATGTTTCAGCGGTTTTACTGGCCAGGGGTCGGCGCAGAAATTAAGAGGTTCTGTGAGTCCTGCCCAGTTTGTCAGTTGACCGCACCAACGCACCGTTTCCATAGTCCTCTGATACCTTTACCCATTATAGAGGTGCCTTTTGAGCGGATTGCTATGGATCTGATCGGACCCATTGTAAAATCAGCCCGTGGTCACCAGCACATCCTGGTAGTGATGGATTACCCGACACGTTATAAGGAGGCCATTCCACTACGTCACACCTCGGCGAGGCTTATTGCTCGGGAGTTGTTTGCTATGTTCTGTCGCGTGGGTTACCCAAAGAAATCCTGACCGATCAGGGCACTCCCTTTATGTCTAAAATTACAAAGGAACTGTGCAAACTCCTCCAGATCAAGCAGCTACGCACGTCGGTGTACCATCCCCAGACTGATGGTCTAGTGGAACGTTTTAATAAAACTCTAAAGGCTATGTTGAAAAAGGTGGTCTCCAAAGAGGGGAAAGATTGGGACATGTTATTGCCCTATTTAATGTTCGCTATCCGCGAGGTCCCACAATCTTCCACCGGGTTCTCGCCATTTGAGTTACTGTATGGCAGACATCCGCGGGGACTGCTGGATATAGTTAAGGAAACTTGGGAACAGGAGCCCACCCCTCACAAAAGCACAGTGGAATACGTTATGGGTATGCAGGATCGTATCACGGCAATAATGCCCATTGTTAAAGAGCATTTGCTGGATGCTCAGGCAGCCCAAAGTACTCAGTATAATAGAAAGGCCTCCATCAGGTCTTTTAAACCGGGAGATCGTGTCTTAGTCCTAATACCTACTGCAGAAAGTAAGTTCTTAGCCAAATGGCAAGGTCCCTATGAGATCCGGGAGAAAGTGGGGGAAGTAAACTATAAAGTGTATCAGCCAGGTAGAAGAAAACCAGAGCAAATCTACCATGTAAACCTGCTGAAGGCGTGGAAAGACAGGGAATGTATGGTGGCTGACGTAACGTTGGACCTAACCTTTTCAGGTGCCTTGACAACAACAAAGGAGGAGTCCCCTGATGATGAATTGGGAGTAAGGATAGGGGATTCTCTCTCAAAACAGCAGAGACGGGAGTCTCGGAGATTAGTGCAGCGGAATACGGATGTGTTCTCAAGCCTACCCGGCCGAACAACCGTAATCCACCATGATATTGTCACCGAGCCTCAAGTAAGGGTACGCCTGAGGCCATACCGGGTACCAGAGGCTCGTAGGCAAGCCATTGCGGAGGAGGTAAAAAAGATGCTCCAACTAGGGGTTATTGAAAAATCCACGAGCGAATGGGCCAGTCCCATTGTGCTGATCCCGAAACCAGACGGTTCTTTAAGATTCTGTAATGACTTCCGAAAGTTAAATGAGGTATCGAAGTTTGATATGTACCCCATGCCCAGGGTCGACGAGCTGATAGAGAGACTGGGACGGGCCCAGTACTTCACGACTCTCGATGTCACTAAAGGTTACTGGCAGGTGCCGCTGACAGAGGCGGCAAAAGAAAAGACCGCTTTTGTCACGCCAGGGGGGCTCTATCACTATGTCATCTTGCCATTTGGTTTACATGGGGCTCCGGCCACGTTTCAGAGATTAATGGACATAGTGTTAGAACCCCATCAACCATATGCCTCCGCATATTTGGATGACATCATCATCTATAGCAGTGACTGGAGCACCCACTTATCTCAGGTACAAGCGGTAGTGGATTCTCTCAGAGCTGCTGGTCTGACGGCGAATCCAAGCAAATGTGCTATGGGTCTCAAAGAAGCCCGTTACTTGGGGTATGTGATAGGCCAAGGGGTTATCAAGCCACAAGTAAACAAAATCGAAGCCATTCAAAACTGGCCTCGTCCCCTTACCACAAAACAGGTAAGAGCCTTTCTGGGTATAATGGGGTATTACCGACGATTCATATCCAATTTTGCTGGAAGGTCGGCGCCTTTGTCCGATCTTTTAAAAGGGAAGAAGTCGGTCATGGTCCACTGGAATACACAAGCAGAGGAAGCCTTTCAGGTGCTAAAGGTAGTCCTATGTGGTCAGCCTGTCCTTGTCAACCCTGACTTTCAAAAGGAGTTTATAGTACAGGCAGGTGCCTCTGAGGTGGGTCTGGGTGCGGTTCTGTCCCAGGAGGTAGATGGAGAAGAGCACCCGGTCACCTATTTGAGTAGAAAACTCACCCCGGCAGAGAAGAACTATAGCATAGTGGAGAAGGAGTACCTGGCCATAAAATGGGCTCTGGAATCCCTACGCTACTACCTGCTGGGGCGACACATTCGCCTGGTGACAGACCACTCCCCTTTGGTCTGGATGAGGAATGCTAAGGAGAGAAATGCTAGAGTCACCAGGTGGTTTTTCTCCTTGCAGAACTTTCACTTTTCTGTGGAACACCGGGCTGGTAGGTTGCAGGGCAATGCGGATGCCCTGTCCAGAGGTCCCTGTATGTTGGCAAAAGTTCAACCCCGCCCGTTTGAACTGAGGGGGGGATATGTGAGGCAGTGACAGGGGTAATATTTGAAGACCGCTATGTATCCCCCAGAATGTGTCTGGAAACCCTCTGAGTTTGCTATAGCTATTACTGGGAGTATAGCACAAAGGGTAACAGGGAGACAGATCCCTCCTCCCAGTCCAGGTTTTGTAGCAATCCTCATGTCCGGCATTTTCATTTAAAATCATGCAGAGCACAGCAGGGTGTGTCTCAGTTGAGAGCCAGGCTTGGTGAAGCTAACACATGCCGTGTGAGCTGGGCTGGCTCTGTGTGGAGTGAACACAGGCCAAGAGTGTGAGCCTAGGAGAACCTTACACAGATCCCTGCGGTTAACGGGGTCCTAAGGTAACAAGACTTTTTGATGCAAAGAATTTGTCTATATGCACCGGCTGTGATCCGGAAGAGACTTTGACAGTGGGAAATTGGATCTATTTATGCTGCAACAATAAATAGACTGTTGGTGTGAACACGCTGCTGCCTCACTGCCTCACGTTTTTGCCCAAGCAACACTGCTACCTCACAAAGTATACTAACATATTTACATCAAGAAGGCTTTGTATTCATCCCTTACGGGAGGCATTTTGCTTAAACGTTACCAAGATAAACATTTTTATTAACCGGGAACGTGACGGGACCGGGTCCTTTCATTTGCCCACCCTAGCAAACCTAGCCCTGATGCTGCCTCTAAGAACTAGGTCAGCACCCCTTTTCCCCAGTCCAGGAATCGGGTTCAGGTCCGGGTATTGCCCATATGGGCCAGGTAATAAGTTGCTTACCCGGCAGTTTCTCAGAGGCCCCATGTCCAGGGGACCCCTGACCCGGAGGGTTGTCACCGGTTTGCATAGTGACGGGACCTCGGCCTCCTCTGCCGCAGGCCCTTCCTCCAACCAGCCTCTCCGGAGACTGTAGGACCTGAAAGGGTGGTCCGTGATTATTTACAAGCCCAATAGTTTTTGGGTGGCCTGCAAGTTCTCGGCCATGTCTATTTGTAACACATTAAAACTTTTAACTTGGTCCCAACAGGGATGGGCAGTATGGTAGCCGGGAACCGCTACCTCTTAACAGTCCTCTTCATCTTCATGGTTAGAGGGTGGCGGAGAGGGGCGGAAGTGCAGCTGAGCACCCATGTATGCACTTCTTACACCCAAGGCTTGCACGGAAATCTGGGGCAGCCCCACAGGCAGCGCCATTTCTTCTGGGAGCTGGGACATCTGGGTTTCACCGTGGGAGGGCCTGGTCTCCTGACGGGTCGGCTGGTCTGGAAGGGTTTGCACGGCCTTATCCTGCCGGGGTGCTTTCCAGGAGGCGGGCCTCTCATTTGCCCACACTACAGCCACCATCTTTTGCATCTCCCGCTTCCAGCCCAAGGCTTGCTGCATCGACTCGACCCGTACCTGAATACAGAACTGCGCCAGCTTCCTCTCCAACCACGTCGCCGTTCCCGGTGGCAGCCGATCCCATGCCGCCTCAGCTCCAGCATCCAGGGCGGGAGCCGCGGCCTCCTAATCGGTCGCCCCCTCTGGCTCCGAGCTGGCTATCAGGAGGTCCTCCAAGCCGGGCGCCATTCCCGTCGCGGCCGGGTGGACTGCTGGGGCCGACGTCCTTCCTGCGGCAGGCGGGTCACCACCAGCTGCTGCACGGGGAGTCACCACCGGAACCTTGGGGCCCGCTGCTCTTGCGACCGGAGCGGGAGCTGTACCTTTCTCACTGGCTGCTTCCCCCATGGGTGCTGCCGCTCCAGCGGTAGGCGCGGGGCTCGCATCGGGTTCAGGAGCAGACATCCTCCATCTGCTCCCCCTTGGTCTTTTGCCGACATTCTTTTTCTTTTTGCTGGAAGTTTCGTTTTGTGACTACCGGGTCACTTTCCGGCCGTGTTCCCAGGGGGCGGGGCTTCAGCTTTCGCGCCCTTTCTGCGGGGAAGAAGACTCTGGCGGGAATCTTCGCGCCAAAAGATGGTGGCAAGATGGCGGATTCCGAAAACTTTACAACGGATCACCGCTGGCTTCACTTCAAGGCGCACTTCACTAGGTAAGTGAATGGGTAAGTATCCTGTTCGTGACGCCAGAAGAGTTGATGTGTACTGCCCCGTGCTCGGCGGCAACCGAGCCACTCGGATCCAGGCTCGCTGGTGGGTGGCTCGAGCGTCACCGGACCCGGGGGCCCCGTGGTCCACTTCGATCTGAAAGGTGGGCTGGCGCTTTTAAGGGGATGTAGGTCTTCTGCCGGAGCCGTGTTTGAGTTCGTGATGCCACCCACGGGATGTGGTGACGGTAGGCACCACCACTGCAGTTACGGGGGCACCTGGAGGAGATGTTATGCAGCAAGTTTTCAACCCTTCCGTGGGCAGGGATAGTGGCCCCGGGACCCGTTGGTGAGGTAGTTGGGCGGTGCAGGGAGGTGCGCGGCCGGAGGGCACTGTTGTACTCACAGTTAGTAACATACACGAGTCTCTGGTAAACCAAGTTGATGGTGGTCGGTGCCCGCAACCGGCTGCGTCTGGTCCCCCAATCGGTTGGTGGTGTCTGCCTTTCTCCTGCACCGTGTTGTGTATTTGTGGGCTACCCGCGCTTCAGCATCGGAAGTCCACTCCACGGCTTTGTGGATGTCGGTAGAGCCCTTTTGCCCGCAGACGCTGGCCTGTTGGATCTCTCTGCCTGTGCGGTGGCTTTCTATCCCCCTGTTGGGCTGTTGTCTTTAGTCGGGACTTTGGGTGGGAAAGGACCTATAGTCCAGACCGCAATCAGTAAATTAACTCAGTCCAGTAGTTTCTAGACCTTGCTTCAAGGTCTGAGTACCCCCTCTTGTGCTCCGGTTTCCGAGTCGGTTCCCCGGGTTTGTACTGGTGGGCCACTACCCTGTCCCAGTCCACCACGGTTCCACCGAGCCGTCTTCCCGGATCCTGCAGGCTGAGGCCACCATATGCCTCCTAGCCAAAGGTGCCCGGGCTCCAATCCTGGCACCTGTCAGACTGCTACAGGCCCATCACACAGGCCTGTCCTCCTCCACTTCACTCTCTGACTAAACTCATCTGACTGTGTTTTCCTGCCTCAGGCTCTCTGAACTCCTCGGTGGGCATGCCAACCGCCTGGTTCCGCCCCCTGTTGTGTCCATCAAGCCCTGAGGGAGGTGACTAGGGGCTAATGGTTGGCTGATGACACCTTTTTAGGGGACAGGTGTTGTGCGGGGCTCTAACTGTGACTACCTGGCTAGTCCAGGGCGTCACACATACTGCACTAATGCAGCCTGGTGCATACAGTCCTAATACAGCCTAATGCATACTGTTATGCACCAGAGACGGCCTCCCTCGTCAGTCTCCCTTCCCCGAGATCCCCTCTACGGCCACTGCTCCGCCTAGGTGCCAGTCTCAACGACTGCCCCAATCTCATGACGTTCTGCGGGCTGAATCTGCACAGTCAGATTCTCAGTGCAGAAAACGGGTCACTGCACATGTGCGGGCTGAATCTGCCCTACCAGAGTCTAAGTGCAGAAAACGGGCCACTGCTGAATCTTCTTATCAGAGTCTGTGTGGAGAGCACGTCACTGCACATGTGCGGGCTGAGTCTGCTTAGCCAGAGTCTGAGTGTACCGCCCCGCGGCCTCGGCTGCGGCCGCCGAGCCGCTCGGATCCATGCTCGTGTACTGCGGGTGGTGGCTCGAGCCTCTCACGGACCCGGAGGTCATGTCGCTCTGAAAGGGGTAGTGGCGGTGCACGCAGGGGTTTGGGTGGTGGTTTAGTGGAATGGGTAAAGTTCGTGACGCCACCCACGGGTTGTGGTGATTGTATGGTGGACACCACCACTGCCGTTGACTAGGACTCCCAGGGACGGCTGCGGTGTTCTCCCTGGACAGGTTGGTGATGGCTGTCATTTTCCTGCACCTGTGTTATATAGGTTTTGACTCCTGTGCCTGGACACCGGTAGTCCGCTCCTCGGCGTGTAAGTGTCGGAGGAGCCCGTTTGCCCGCAGACGCTGGCCCTTTGGATCTCTTGCCTTTGGTGGTGGCACTTATCTTGGCTGGTTGGGCTGTTGCCTTCAATCGGGACTTGGGTGGGAATGAACCCCTGAGGTCCAGACCGCAATCAGCAAATTTGACTATCAGGGCGGCTTCTAGCCTTGTCGGGGTCTGAGTACTCTGCCTGGTGCTTGGTTCCAATCAGCTCCCCGGTTCGGTACTGGCGGGCCACCGCCCGACCCCGGTCCTACGGTTCCACCGACCGTACACCAACCCCTGCAGACGGCCACCACCATCTGCCGATCTGGCTGGAGGTGTCTGGGCTCTGACCCAGACAATTGCAGTTCCACTGGCGGGCCTGGCCTCAGGTCCGCCTGTGTGTGTCTCTCTCCTCTTCAACTCTCTGCACTCCACTGACTGACTGACTGACTGACTGACTGATTGCCTGTTTTTCCCGCCTCCAGGCCTGTGAACTCCTCGGTGGGCGGAGTTAACTGCCTGGCTCCGCCCCACCTGGTGTGGACATCAGACCCTGGAGGGTGTCAACAAGGATTTCTGTGTGATTGTTGTCACCTATCCGGGGAAGGGGTGTGCGTGGTGTTGTGTCTGTGACTACCTGGCTAGTCCAGGGCGTCACATAAGTACAGAAAACGGGCCACTGCACATGTGCAGACTGAATCTGCTTATCAGAGTCTAAGTGTGGAGAACAGGTTACTGCACATGTGCGGGCTGAATCTGCTCTCCCAGATTCTAAGTACAGAAAATGGGCCACTGAGCATGCATGTGATGTGGCACCTTCTGGCAGGTCGCTTGAATTGCATCTTAGTACTGATGTGTGTGCTGGTTAAGCGTGCTGTGCACCGCATACAGATAGGTCGCTTGAATTGCGTTACAACGCATATAAGCAGGTGGCTTGAATTTTGCGTTACTTTTCTGTTATTGTTTTTAGGTCTGTGTGCAATTAACACAGGACCTAGTGTGCTTCCTAATACCTGGCTTTACTTTATTTTGTTGTTTTCCATATTTCAGAATTTGTACAAAATGCGTATTTTTAACAACAGCCAAGCTTGCTCCAATTTTTGATATTGCCTTCTGTAAGGGACATAGAGGGTTGGAATGCAAATAGCCTCTTCAGAAGGAAAAGGTCTTGATCTTTTGTGCCACCTATTTATGTTACTTGCAATCCTAAAAGTTAATATCAGCCTTTTAACTAGCCTTGCCACATGACTTAATAAGAATCTCAGCCATGTGGCATGGCTTGTTAAAGGGTCGAGGGTTGCTACGTACAGTAGTTGGCGCCAGATATCAAGTCCTCTTCCTTCTGAAGAGGCTATTTTCATGTTAAAATTCTCAGAGCTCAGAGGAGCATTGCATGGCCTGTAAGTCTCCTTACGTTGTCTTGGCACTCTCCGCAAGGAGAAACATCTCACCCTATTACCACCAGAAAGGGTTGGTGAAATTTTACAATTTACAAGTATTCAATACAACAAAGTATATAAATATATATCTGTTTGTAAAAAATGATACCAGCATGACTTTTTAACAAAATATTTTTATTACAAAAATATATCACTATATAACAAATTAACTTCAAGTTATAAAACAAGAACAAAATCATCTTACAAAAATATAACTTAGACAGAGGTATATTTGTTTTTTTTCATCTATGCAATGTATAAGATAGTCATCCATTAAAATAGAAATACTTTTACTAAAAGTAACTGTCTCACAAACATATTACCACATAGATACTGTATCAAAAAGTTCGATAGAAAGAATTGCCTCATCCCATAGTTGTAAACATCATTAAAAATGATCCCATCTTCTAATTAACACTACATCCTATTTATAAGTTAGGCAAATATAACATATCATGTAACACAATCCTTGCACCTCAGCTTTCCTGGAGCGACAGATATATACAAAATGTATTTGTTTGTAAAATTATGCTAAAATGAATATACATTTTTCATATTTATGTCCAAGGACAAAAAGTTTTCTACTTTAATTAAACTTAATATAGTGTAGTGAGGAGCAAGCACTACCATGCTCGGGTGCTCGATACTCATAATGAACAGTTGGACGCTTGGACGGTCTCGACCCATGTACTGAGTATAATGGAAGTCATTGGGAAACTCAAGCATTTTTTAGGAAGATCTTCCAGCAAAATGCTCGAGTTTCTCATTGACTTCCATTATACTCGGTACACGAGTTGAGCCTGTCTGAATGTCTGATTGCTTGTTATGAGTACGGAGCGATCGAGCATAGTAGTGCTCGCACATAGTAGTGCTCGCACATAGTATTGCTCGCACATAGTAGTGCTCGCTCATCACTAATAGGGAGTCACTAAAAAAGTATTCCCACAATTGTAAGTTTTCCTTCCATAGAATAGGGAAACTTGGTGATGGGACTCACAGTAATCTCCATAAAAGACCAGTGGATCTCTAAAAGTAAGAATCTCTGCTTAGCCCTTGATTGAATGGATCAGATATGGGCATGCTCAATTTCTGCTCCATTCATTGTCTAAGGGATCTTAGTTCTTATGGCAGAGATCTATTTTTATCCTTTTTTTAAGGATCATTGCATCAAAAATTCAATATGTCTGAGAATCAATGAAATGAAAAGGGGATCAGCTCAATGCAATCAATGACTGTACGATCCTAGATTACGGATGGCATCTCTGCCAGGACATAAAAGAGACAGCAGAGGAAGAATATTCAACTTCATGGGGTAAAACCTTTTTTTTATCAATGAAAGAAAATATATCCAATGAACAAAATTAAAGAATATAAATACAATGAACAAGAATATGAATCCAAAAAACATAGGATGTCATAGTTAAAAACCAGGCATGAATACAAATGACCGACTGGGCAATTAACATAATGATGATTTAACTACGAAACTATGAATGTCATGCCTGGTTATTAGCTATGACATGCTATGTTTTTACCCTCACCATTGGAATATATTTTCTTTCATTAACAAAGAAAAGGTTTTATCTCGTGGAGCTGAATCTTCTTCCTCTGCAGGGAGAATCGGTACCTTTATGTAAGACAATGTTTTAAAAAAAATATGACACTTCTTATAACACTTTGGCCCTGATTCATTATGACCAGAGATTTTCTCCTCAGTCTTGATGAGGGGATGTGGTAGAGGTAGGAATTCCCGATCCATGAAGAGGTCCATGCCTCTCCATGAATTTGGAATTTCTAAAGAGTGAGTTCATATCTGCCCCTAGCCAGAAATCTTATTCCATTGAGAACTAGAGAGATTTTTGGCGTGGGGAACATCACCACAGCTCATCGAGAACTACGACGACTCCACTCATTTTAGCGGAGCTATGTAAAACTGTCATGAAAACAATTTGGAGTTGCGGCAAAATTCTGCAACTTTTCAAAGCTGTTATGACATTTTTTGGGGGTAAAAACTTTGTTGAATTGGGGACTTTGATTTTTTTTCCTTCTTCACATACTGTGGGAAAACTCTTGGAGAATCAGTTTTAGGAGTAGGCAATGATGGATGCCATACAGTCAGATCCACCACTTTGTATGGATTAGTATAGCTATAAATTTCCATCCAACTGGTGAATATGGCTCTTTTCATTGTATTCACGAGGAGCTTTTCCAGGATTAACAGAAATCAAAGACAAAAAACAATGCTTAGAAAAAAAATACAGTACAAGATGATAAAAATACAGGATTTAAATATCTTCATAGTAACAAACATAACCAATATAGCACTAAAACATGAAATGTATAGAAATGTACATGACAAAAGACCCCAATACTTGTACAATTGAGTATTTGCAGCATACGGCATCATGACAATAATCAACATGATCAAATATCAGCCTCCCTAATTCTTGGAGATATACAATATTTCACATTCAACAGAATGATCTTCATTTGTTCCTCTCAACTAACAAAGTTTATTTTGTATTTCATTTATGTTTTTCTATGTCTTTGATTTTACACCCAACCAAAGAATTAATCTCCTTTTCATAGAATAAGTTGTAATCGTCTAATCACTGGCAGCCCAATGTCAGGGATCCCTATCAACCACTAATTAAAGGGAATCTGCCACCAGGATTTTGTTATGTAATTTCAGAGCATCATGATACAGGGGCAGAAACCCTGATTGCAGTGATGTGTCACTCACCAGAATAAGATTCTCTGCCCCATATCATGCAGCTCTCAGATTACATAACAAATACCTGCTACTAGATTCTCTTCAGCTATAATAACAGCAAATTTGACTGTGAGCATATCCCAAGTGACATTTTAGTGCATGTTGAGGCAATGATACTTGAGATACTCTCACAACTCTTCAAGCTTTTGTTTTTATTTAGTAAGTCAGATACAAAAGTGGAAAAATAATTTTCAAAGTACAAGATATATGAATGGGTGAAGTATATTCACCATTATTATTATTCACCATTTTCAGCAGAGGAAAAAATAATACAGTAAAAAAAACAGATGAAGTCAAATAAATTCTAATATTTCTTTCTGGTCATCAGATACTCTTCAATGTAATCAATAAAGATGTCAAACTCCCCAACTGCTTTGTAGATCCCTTGTTCCTTTAACTGTAAGTTGAGAGAATAATAAACATTTTTAAATAACATTATTTGAATGCACAGTGGATGTTTAATAGTTAACTATTATTAAAATCTATATGTGAAAAGAATGAACCATTAATTTGTGGCTCAGGTGTCAAACACTTGACGTTTTGGTCTATTCTGACCTTTGTCAAACCAACAGAGAGGTATCGAGCCAGACAGAATGGCGAGAGTTGTGGGCACTAGTAGTGGTAGAGAGCAGGACGCTCGGTGTGATCCGACTGGGACCCATGGCTGTGTGTGTATAGTCTGGACCCAGCCACTCTCTGCCCTTATTCAGATTGATGTCTGCTCACACATGGTGAGGTTTTAATAATAGAGAGCATTAGGTGCTGTCCTGAATTGGGTAGACTTTGTCACAGTGGGATAACTTTGTTGTTTTTTTTTATCAAAAACAGTACTAACTAAGTACTCTATGTTTATTTATATGCACTATTCTTTTATTTAGTTATAGCAGGGTATACATCCATAGGATTGTCTTTGTCCCACAGCCAGTGTGAACGTGCACTTATAACTAGGGATGATCGAATACCTCACATATTCGGCTTTGCGAAAATGTTCCGAATAGGTCGCTGCTATTCGACTATTTGCGAATATTCGATGCGCAATGTAAGTTTATGATAAACTTAAATAACAACTATTCGGAACTATTCGGGCTTCCCATAGACTTACATTGCGCATCGAATATTCGCATAGCGGCGACCTATTCGGAAAATATTTGTGAAGCCGAATATTTGAGGTATTCGATCATCCCTTACTTATAATGTGCATGTGTACCAACTGACGCTCCAACTAATTTGTTTTGTTTTTAATTATTATTACTAGTAAAATAACTATTACTACTACTACTACTACTACTACTACTACTACTACCACTGCTACTAGAAAAAGTACAATCACTTTTATTACTAAAGTAACTTTTATACCTTCTACAAAAACTTTTTCTGTCCCTACTACTACAATTACTATTACTACTAAATCAATTATCACTATTGCTAAAACTATAAATACTACACAACTACTACTGTACTTGCTACAGTTACTAAGATAACAACTATTACTACCACATGAAACTACCACTAAAACTATAACTTCTGCTAAATAACGTCTTCACTATAATTACTATTATGACTAAAACAACTACTACTACAAACACTACCTCTACTATTAATATAACTACTATGAGGACTATAGATGTGCTACATTTTTAAAATTTCTATCTAAAAAATCCTCAAAGTACACATCACCATCATTACGTGTTTAGATAGATTGTGCAACTGCAGTTAAGTAATTAATGTCATACATAGAAGACAGCACTTGTGTAATGGATAGTAAAGAAAGATGAAGCCATTTATCACATGTACCCTGATGAATCATTCATACTTCATGTCATTTATCATGTACTTCAGAATGATTCATATATTTAGCTATCTATTTATCTATACACAAGCACATATACTGTATATGTCGATATACACACACACATGTATTATTATATATTTTCTAGGAAAGTCAGGGCTGAATCCTAGCTCTTCAGGGTTTGATTAAATGCACCTGCCTAGCTTTTTACTAGAACCACAAAATGGGTTCACTGGGCGTTCAGTGGGCTGGTGGAACAGAGCAATGTGTGGATTCTGCTGGGAGCTGCAGATACTGTTTATGGCTATGTGCGCACGTTGTATTTTTTGTCGCATTTTTGCGCGTTTTTTGATCTCAAAACTGCATGAATTTCCTTCACTAGCAAGGTCTGTGACATTTTATTTTTGATGTCCGCACAGTGCAGTTTTTTTTAGCTGTGTCTTTGTGGTGACCACAAAGATGCAGCATGTCAATTCTTTTTGCATTTTTCACTGCGTTTTTCACCCATTGAATGCATTGGACAAAAACACATAAAAAACACAACCAAAGGCTTCAAAAACCGCGCAAAAATGCCTGCATTTTTTTATGCGTTCCTGTGGGTGCATTTTTGTACGTTTTTTTGGGGGCCAAAAGCGCTGCATCTTTTTGGTCAGAAAAAAATGCAGCGTGTGCCTATTGCTGACCAAACTCAGCCAGTAGCATGGCCTGGATTGCTGCATGGGTGCAAGACTGTGGTTTGTAAGTTGGCAACCTCAGCCACAATCTGAGAGGTTGATGATTGTGATAAAAATGGGTGAGCCTGCTCTTATATCACTTGGTACATGAACAGTTTATATCCCTGTCATACCTTTGTGCCCAGATAAGATTGTTTTGTTTTGGTAACCACTAAAGTCTTAGGGGTACTTCACACACAGCGAGATCGCTACTGAGATCGCTGCTGAGTCATGGTTTTTGTGACGCAGCAGTGACCTAATTAGCGATCTCGCTGTGTGTGACAGTGAGCAGCGATCTGGCCCCTGCTGTGAGATCGCTGCTTGTTACACACAGCCCTGGTTCATTTTTTTATTGTTACTCTCCCGCTGATAAGCACACATCACTGTGTGTGACAGCCTGCGGTAAGCTGTAACCAAGGTAAACATTGGGTAACCAAGGTGGTTACCCGATATTTACCTTCGTTACCAGCCTCCGCAGCTCTCACGCTGCCAGTGCCGGCTCCTGCTCCCTGCACACGATAAGCTAAGCGGTGTGCGCTGGTAACTAAGGTAAACATCGGATAACCATACTCGATATTTACCTTAGTTACCAGTGTCCGCAGCTTCCAGACGCCGGCTCCGTGCAAGCGCAGCGTCGCTTGCACGTCGCTGCTGGCTGGGGGCTGGTCACTGGTCGCTGGTGAGATCTGCCTGTTTGACAGCTCACCAGCGACCATGTAGTGACGCAGCAGCGATCCTGACCAGGTCAGATCGCTGGTGGGATCGCTGCTGCGTCACTAAAGTGTGATGGTACCCTTAGGAAAGCAATACAACTTCAGATGTTTGGGCCAGAACGCATTGTCTGCGTGAAATGCTACCAACTACAAGAGTGCATGATTCCCTTATATATATATATATATATATATATATATATATATATATATATATATAAAATATATATTACACATTGCGTATATATGTGCATTGTATATACATTGCATGTTACCACAACAAACAGAGACACACAATCCCTTTCCTGTATACCAGCACAGCTGTAGATACCATAGTTCCTTCCCTATATATTTCCTATATACTGCGTGATTAGCACTTTCAGAGACTAAATAAGCTTCTTCAATAGAGATGTTGGCAGAAGGTCGAACAGGTAACATATTAGCTGAGAATATTGCTTAATACTCAAAGCCATTTCATAATTTTTTTCAAGCAGGAAATTTTGTTCTTGTTCTGTTAATGAATAGGCAACCTGTTTTACCCTTTGATTACTTATGGGTTTTTCCGGTTTTAGGTAAATACAAATGTTATTCTTTGTCTAATGAAAAGTTGTGCAACTTGTGAATGTGTATGTCTATTTTCTGTATCAATTTCCTCAAGTTTTCACAATATTAGCTGTCTGTCTATTTGGACTCTTCACTGCTTGCTTCCAGATTCCAAAAATCAGTCCTGATCATGTGCTGATCACAGTGGCACATGGCTTATCATAAGAGATAGCCCTGGTAATTGTAACAAGCCATGCCACTATGCCTTGATCATATGACCAGGGAAGATTTTCAGCATTTTTTTTAAACAGTGAATTTATCATATTTACACAAAACTAGTATTCCCCTTTTAAATCCACTAATTACTATGATGGTAACTAACGAAAGGAAACAGAAAAGGCACACATACCGTATTATACTTTTTCTTCATCTGTTGTACTGCTTTGCTTTTTCTGTCACATGGAAGAAAATGTTGCTGTAAAAAAAGCAATACAGAATATTAGTGCCATGATGTGAGAGACTGTCTTTTGGTTAAAATGACAACATAGTAGGAGAGCGACTGCTCAGTTGTAGTGCTTTCAGAATTCAACGGATTCTACACTAAGAAGCAAATTCAAGAAGTCCACCAGAACGTCTTTTGATATATCCTGTTCGGAGAAATTAACTTATCTTTACAAACATATACAGAAGGTGAAATAAGTTTTGAACATGTCACCAATTTTTCAAGCAAATATATTTCTAAAGGTGCAATTTACATGAATTTCTCACCAGATGCTGGTAACAATCCATCCAATGCACAAAAGCAAAAAAAAAAAAAATCAAACCATAGATGTCCATAAATTAAGTGATGTGTAATAATGAGAAGTGAAATAGGGAAAAGTATTGAACTCGCTGACTGAAATCTATTTAAACTTCTTACAAAAGCTTTTGTTGGTGATGACAGCTTCAAGATGCCTCCTGTATGAAGAAACTAGTCACATGCATTGCTAAGGTGTGATTGTGGCCTATTCTTCCACATAAACATTCTTTAAATACTGAAGGGTTCTGTGGGCTCCTTTCGTGAACTCTGAGCTTTAGTTCCTTCCAACTGGATTCAGGACAGGTGATTGGCTGGAACATTCTAGCAGATTTATTTTCTTTCTTTGAACCCAAGAGAGTTTCCTTTGACGTGTGTTTGAGATCATTGCCTTGCTGAAATGTCTAACCTCTTTTCATCTTCATCATCCAGGTAGATGGCAGCAAATTTTTATCAAAAATGTCTTGGTACATGTGTACATTCATCCTTCCTTCAATTATATGATTTTGTGAGTGCCATATGCTGCAAAGCATCCCTACACCATGATGTTCTCACCTCCAAACTACACTGTTGCTATAGTGTTTTGAGGGTGATATGCAGTGCCTTTTGGCCTCCAACATGGTGTGTATTATGGCATCCACAAATTTCAACATTGCTCTCATCTGACCAGACAATATTCTCTCAGTATTTCCCACGCTTGATCATACTTTTCAGCAATGAAGTCTTGCGTGGTTAGCGTGCATACAGGCCATAGAATTTCAGTGCATTTCTTATTGTTTTCCTTGAAACAATTGTACCTACTGATTGCAGGTCTTTCTATAGCTATCCACAGTGGTTCTTGGCCACAGAACAACTGTTATGATGATTATTTTCATTTCTCTGTCTGAAATCTTCCTGGGAGCAACTAGTGCTGGTAGATTTATGGTGAAATGATAATCTTTTAACTTTTGGATTGTCACTCCAACAGTGCTTACTTGAAACTTCAGTAGTTTAGAAATTCTTCTGTAACCACTGTCATTAGTATGCTTATCAACAATAATGTTGCAAAGGTCTTGAGACAGTTCACTGGTTTAACCCAACATAAGATGCTTCTTGTGTGGCACCTTGGTAATGAGACACCTTTTTATAGGCCATCAGTTAAACGAGCTGATATTTTTCATTAAGTAGAGGAATTGCTTTCTAATTATTGATACATTTCAGTTGGTGTCATGACTTTTCATGGCTTTTTGAACCTCTCTTTCTTCATATGTTCAATACATTTTCCCTGTGTCATTACTCATTATTACACTTAATTTATGGACATCTATGGTTTGATTTCTTTACCTGTGTGGATTGGATGGGCTGTTATTCACATCTAGTGATAAATTCATGTCAATTACACCTTTAGAAATATATTTACTTAGAAAATTGGTGATGTGTTCACTACTTATTTTTCCTGATGTATATGCGTGTATAAGTATTGTAGTAACAATGTTTTAAGGCCAGATTCACAAGTGAGGGTACATTCTGGTAGTTACAGAGGAATTCCACTTGATCTGTTATCTCAAACCAGGCCTTCCAGCTAAGATAAAATCTGTCACCAGGTTTTTGACACAATCTGAGAGCAGCATAATATAGAGGCAGAGGCTCTGATTCCAAGAATGTATCACTTAAGGCCACTTCACACATAACGAGATCGCTAACGACATCATTGCTACGTTACAGTTTCTGTGACGAAACAACGACTTCACCAGCGATCTCATTATGTTTGACACGTACTAACGATCCGCCCCCTGCTGTGAGATTGTTGGTCGTTGCTGAATGTACTGGGCCATTTTTTGCTTGTTGGAGTCCTGCTGGGCAGGATGGATCTGTATGTTTGATACCTACCAACGATCTCGTTAACGACCTAGATGAGAACTTAAAGTGTGACACGTAGACGTGTAGTTGCGTCACCTATTCCGCGCCCCCTCTGCACCGATTGGTTGGCACTGAGAACAGTAAACAAACACTCAGGAATGAAGGAGGGATGAATCCGGGTGCAGATGCAGCTTCGATCCGAAAAGCAAGCAAGCAACCGGGAACAAAGTATGAATGAATCCGGGTGGAGTCGCAGGTTCTATCCTCAAAGCAAGGCTCAAAAAGGGACAAAAGATGAAGCGATACAAAGTTGCCTTCTAGGCCGGCCGCCTAATCAGAACGCAGTATTGGCCATCAATCGGAGCAGAGGGGTGTGGAAAAGGTGATGCATATGCACGCCTACGTGGGTTACAGCGTCAAACACTACGCCCCTATTCGAGGTCGGAATCGTTACATAGCTGCTGTGTGACAGGGTCCCAATGACCAACAAGATCGTTATACAGGTTGCTGAATCATTACTAAAGTCGTTGGGAAAATGACTGTGTGACATCTCACCAACGATCTCACCAATGATTTAACCGATACGGAAACTGTGACGTAGTAACAATCTCGTTAATGATCTCGTTATGTTTGACTGGACCTTTACTGGACTGTTTGTTGTAGCTTTGATAAAAATTACAGTTTTAACAGTAAAGGCCGCTTTACACACTGCAATCTCGCTAGCGAGATCGCTAGCATGCGTATCTGCCCCCATCGGTTGTGCGTCACGGGCAAATCGCTGCCCGTGGAGCACAACATCGCTCGGAACCGTCACACTACTTACCTGCCTAGCGACGTCGCTGTGACCGGCGAACCGCCTCTTTTCTAAGGGGGTGGTTCGTTCGGCGTCACAGTGATGTCACTAAGCGGAGGGGCGGAGATGAGCGGGACGTAACATCCCGCCCACCTCATTCCTTCCTCATTGCTGCCAGCCGCAGGTAAGGTGAGGCTCCTCGTCCTGCAGTGTCACACATAGCGATGTGTGCTGCCGCAGGAACGACGAACAACATCGTACCTGTAGCAGCAACGATATTTGGGAACTGGACAGCATGTCAAAGAGTAACGATAAGGTGAGTATTTTTGCTCGTTAGCGGTCGCTCGTACGTGTCACACGCAACGACGTCGCTAACGAGGCCGATGTGCGCCATGAATTCCGTGACCCCAACGACATCACGTTAGCAATGTCGTTGCGTGTAAAGCGGCCTTAAGAGATAATCACTACAGGACCTGTTAACCTGCTGAAAGGGAGTCCTCCTTATTCATGAGCTCTGTATAAAACCATCCACATCACGGATTGGCAGCTTTCTTTCTATGCACAGTGTACACAGAAAGCTGCCACTCAGGGATGTAGGTAGAGCTATAGAGAGTTCAGTATTCAGACATCTGTTGGATCTGTATCAGATAGAACAGTGGTTTTACCAAAACTAAACCATACAAATGATACATTGGCAAGTGACAGATTGCAGAATTCCTCTCTTTTACCAGCATGAATGGGCAGATGTTTGACCGCATGTATACAATTTACATACTAGCTATCATGTGCCAAGTATATTGTTATCTGCTTTTTTCAATAGAAGAGGCTTACAATCTAGTTGGTTTGTGACCGGAAGGTTGCAAATTATTCACATGCGGTCGCTGGAGATGGAGAAGGGCTTAATAAAGCTGTCGTAGGATGAAAGATGGATGTGGCCAAAATCCTGGAAATGTAATTTATTGTCAACATGTTTCAGAGTACATATCACTCCTTCATTAAGAGTAAGCACGCACTTTGCTTTTTACCTGCTTTTTACCTGCTTTTTCAACTGCAGCATTTAATGCCAAAATGGAGGTGTTCTGCTTTTCAAGCAAAGTCTATGGGAATTTGGGTTTCTTGTCCGCACTATGCAGTTCAAACTGCAGCCTTTTTGTTGCAGAACTTTGGTCAAAAAGTCAGCTTTGCAGTGCAAAACCCAAATGGCAATGTCAATTGTTTTTGCCATTTGGGTTTTGCACCGCAAAGCTGAGTTTTTGACCGCATTTCTGCCACAAAAAGGCTGCAGTTTGAACAGCATAGTGGGGTTTAGAAACCCAAATTCCCATAGACTTGCTTGAAAAGCAGAACACATCCATTTTGGCAATAAATGCTGCAGTTGAAAAAGCAGGTAAAAAGCAGGTAAAAAGCAAAGTGCGTTCTTACCCTAAGACAAATCCCCGTAGAAGTGATGAGGGAGTGATCTGTACTTTGAAATGCGTTGACAATAAATTACATTTCCAGGATTTTTGCATCATCCATCTTTCTTTCATCCTATGGATTACCCCCTCTTCTCCACGTGACACTTCATGCATTTACAGTAGTTGTAACTGACACAACCTCACAAGTTGAGCACATATATCACTATTTCTTTCCAACTTTAACCCGAATAAGACCCTATCTGTTTCTCTAGTTCCTTTATCGTAATACAGGAGTATCGTTACTGTGTGTGCATCGCACAATGTCACATTTCGGCAGTCTGCAGTCACATAGATTGACTGCAAACTTTTCTTTTCAGCCTGGAAAACCCAGTGGAGTCTGTCTGTTTTTGTCAAAGTGTTTATTTACTGCACTTTTATAACAGAAAAATTGATTTCTTATCCCCTTATGGCCAACTGTGTCTTTAGAACTGAAGATACATAACAAAAATGGTAATTTTGACTTATCTAATTATTAACAAGCAGAAATAATATGTTTATATACAATCCATATACTCACACAGCGTTTTATGGTCTGTTTTAGATCTATCAGCTTGTCCTTCATGAAATGAACATTTGATTTCACATAATTTTCGGCACCTTTTGCAAGTGGCAGGACATCATCCAAGTAGAAGCGAATCATTTCAGTTACAGTTTGGCAACCAATTGAACTCTGCAAGAGCAGGGATGACAGGTTAACATCAATTCTTGTTAAAAAGCTTTGGCCAAATTTATCAACTATAACGTGATGTTGATTGGTCTGGTGCAACTTTAGCAATAACACTGCTATTTAGAACACTTTTTTTTAAATATATGTTTCTACTGGGGGGATTTTAAAAAAAAACAAAAGCAAAGTGACAGTGCAAAAAACACAACCATTCATTATTGCAGCATTTAAGCTGCATTTTTGCTGAGTAAAGCTAACTTTATTAAGCATGTACTATAGACAAGTGATATAATCAGCAACAGAAAATGAACCAAAAGAGGCGCAAAACCTGCTTTTTGTGAGCAAAAAAACAACGTGTGAACGTAGCCTAATTCAGCAGAGCATGTGATATTATAGGCCTTATTTTATAATTACATAGTTGACATGGTTAAAGATACTGTACAAAAGTCTATCAAATCCAGCCTATAATCCTACAGTGTTGATTAGTGGTCCAGTAGACCCCGGTGCAAAATTTGGACCTGTTCCCCTCCAAATGTTGGTCACACGTATGGGCCCTTGTAGCGTTCTAAATTCTATAGACATAAATGTTGCCCCTTTCCTTTCATTATTCATCCTATATTAATGTCCTTCATCCTGAGCCTCTTCTTGGTAAATATGTCCCCCATCCTGGACCCCTTCCCTGTAAATATGTTCCCCATCCTGACATATATGCCCCCCATCTTGGCATATATATCTCCCATCCTGAGCCCCTTCCTGGTTAATATGTCCCCCATACTGAGCAACGTCATGGTAAATATGACCCCATCCTTATGAATATGTCCCCCATCCTGGTAACTATGTCCCCCATTCTGGCCTAGAAGTCACCCATCCTGGGCCTGTTTCTAGTAAATATGTCCCCCATCATGGCATATATGTCTCCATCCTATTATATATATCCTTATCCTGGGCCTATCCTTATCAATATGTCCCCCATCCTTGTATATATGTCCTTATCCTGGGCCCCTTCCTCTAATGCAGTGTTCCTCAGCTCAAGTCTTTACAAGCTACCTACAGTGCATGATTTAAGGATTTCCTTACTGTTCCACATGTGATAATTTAATTGTCTGCATAGGTGATGATTCCAACACCTCTGCAATACTAAGGAAATCCTGAAAACATGCACTGTTAGTGGCTCTTGAGGACTGGAGTTTGGGAACACTACTGTAACACATCACTATCCCTCAAAAAGCATTCAATTCAACTTTCTCAGCTCCCACGTTGCATGGAGTCCTACTATGTAGTCGGTGCAGTGGCCTACAGCTGGCATTGACGTGCCTGTTATGGCGATGCACGACATCAATGCCATATGCATGTCCCCAGTCACGGTACTTCCGGCGTCAGCTGCCAGCCTCTGTTTGACTTACAGTGTACATTGCAGTGCAGGGACCCATCGGATATCTGTGCAGCAATATATTTCAGTTAGATGTGTGTACTCAGTAGGTACTGGGATCTGAGGGACACTAAACCCATGGGGCTAATTGCGGTCATGACCTCTGTGACCATGATCCTTACACCTCTGGTGTTGATCCATAAGAAGGCAAAAACCCCTGAATCAATGTGTCATTCTTTGCAGTTACTTATTTAGACCACATCTAGAAGCTGTTTTGAACTGTTACCAAAACAACTAAACACATCCTATAATGGCTTGTGGTGATTTTAATACGCTACTTTACCTTAAAGTCATCCAGCAAATCATTTTCAAGTAATATTGTGTCAAGGGCATTGTCTTTCATTTGCTAAAAGATAAAATAAAAACACTAGATAAGTTTGATAGAATCACATTTTATATATATATATATATATATATATATATATATATATATATATATATATATATTTATAGTCAAGTAAATACATTTTTCCATACAGGAGTACCATAAAGAAGAGTCTTCAATATCAGTAATTAAGCATTCAAGGGAGTTTGGGGAATTTTTAATCTCAGTATTTGAACCATGGATTTTGTGACCCATTTTTTATTATTATTATTATTATTATTATTATTATTATTATTATTATTATTATTATTATTTATTTATACAGCACCATTGATTCCATGGTGCTGTACATGAGAAGGGGGTTACATACAGAATACATATACAAGTTTCAATAGACAGACTAGTACAGAGGGAAGAGTACATAAGTGGACTAGTGAATAGCAGAATCACATGGATGTTATGTTATAATCGAGTCTAAAGGTTGGGTTGGACTGTCCTTAGGCCTTGTCACAAACATTAATCTCAAAGATCTTGAAAAAGGGCTGAATTTGGCACCACTTAAAAACAAGATGTATTTTTTATAGACTGGTTTACCAATATGTTTGACAGTGAATTATGCTGTGTTATGTTTTACACTTTTTATGCTATGTACACACATTGAGGATATGGTGAGTTTTTTACCTCAGTATTTGTAGCCAAAACTAGGAGTGGAACTATCAGAGGAAAAGTATAACAGAAACACGGGCACCACTACTGCATTTTTTACCCACTCCTGGTTTAGGCTTACATATACTGAGGTAAAAACTCATGAAATACTCAACTTGTGCACGTGGCCTTAGAATGCTCTCCATGAGCTTGAAGATAAAATGGTGGATCAGGGCTCTGCAAATAAGCAACATCGTTCCTTAGGGCCACTAAGTATGTTAACCATACATGTTACAATTTTAACTCTAGACTGGAGGGCCAACCTAAAGGGAATCTGTCATGTCCCCAAATATTGTTACCCTTTAAATATGAGGTTAACCTGAAGCTTCATAATGTTCTAAAGCAGCCCAGCCACAGGTCTGAAAGCCCGGATACTGGGAAGAAATGAACTTTATTCCTTGTAGTAAACTTTGACTTTCAGTCATAGAAGTGTGCCCACGTGGCTTCAGTTCCCTTTCAGTATATAGTGAGTGACGGCTGTAAACATTCCCTGGCACTGACTGACTGAAAGCCGGTTCTTCACTGATATTATGTGTATCAGTGCAGAGCTGGCTTTCAGTCATTGTACCAGGGCGCGTGTACAGCCTCTGCTCACTATATACTGGACATTGACTGTAGCTGGACTCTCAGTTTGGCAGCCGGGCAACTTCAATAAGCTATTAATATGCAGGTTAATAGGGTTTGAGGACATGACATGTTCCCTTTAAGTCTTATGTGGGAGTAGTATCAACATTGAATCTATTATTTGAACAAGCGTATATTTCTTAGATGAGTCACTGTGAAATCATGCTAGAACAGTGCTCGTCTATGTGAGAAGTGCCGTCATAGTGAAAAAACGAGTATTTCCTCTACTATTGCCATCTGTTAGGTTTGTAGCTTGTTTGGTTTTCTAGATTAGTATTACTTTATGTATAATATTAGGAGCATTGCCAAACCGAGAAATCTAAGAATGTGTGAGGACACGAATCACTAGATCTTCTAGAGATATCTAAAAACGCTTTCATGTAATATTGTAATGGATTTACAAAAGTAATTTCAAAGGATTTTCCATGATACCTGCTTCCATAAAATATTGAGGTAAGAAAGCACTATATTGCTTGCATTAGTTCTATACCGTTGTCTGGTGACCTCATATTCTGAATGTGGGGCTCGTGTTTTGTAACAATTGGGAAAGAGAACTGACAGAATGCAAATGTTAACTGGAGTTATGAGAATGTTTACATCTTTTATGTAAGGCACCGTGGGTTTGTGACTCACCAGCTACAGGAGAATTTTATTAAGAAATATATGCATAGACAAATAGTAGGTTGTTGACCACATCTGTATTTTCTGCATCTTCCTCCTTTCACTACTTTACTTATCATGCTGCATATTAAAAGTAACTAAGATCAAAGGAAATTTAGCTACAGGCAAGAGAGAAGCATCACATCCACATACGGTAGTTATCTACAGGATCATGGAGGTGATTGAGGAGCAGCATTATATATATATATATGTATACACACACAGTATATACAGTATATATATATATATATATATATATATATAAAGGAAGGATAGCAGAGGAGCCATATCAGTACAAACGGGTACAGTAGCAGCTTTCCATCCACCAAGCTGTGTATAAGGTCACAGAGGTATGAGAGGAGCAGCATTCCTTCCATCAAATATATGGGCTCTTTGCAGTCCAAAAGCTCATCATAGTGAACAATTCTACCTGCTTTGGAGGTAGACATGGCCCTCCTTACCTTTTGGGTCCCTGTGTGGCCGCACAGGTTGCACCAGTGATATGTCCGTTCCTGAGTAATTTCTATTAAGCACTGTAAAATATTGGCGCTATATAGGCAAGCACAATAAATAAAGTAATACAATATTTACCAGGATGTGTTTTACATGCTAATAATTACATCCTATGATAAAACTAGTATGTTTCAGGTAGTCTTTTGTCAACTTTGGGCTTCAATTTACTATACAGTCATAACTCATGTATAATCAGAACCCACTCTACCGGTCACCCCACATTAGACCAAAAATAATGTTATAAAAGTTGTAATGGAAAAAAAATATAGAAATGAATTGAATGGCAAAATGCAAGAATCACTTAAAGGAGTTGTCTCATCTTTACAAGTGGAGAATCACTTAAAGGAGTTGTCTCATCTTTACAAGTGGAGAATCACTTAAAGGAGTTGTCTCATCTTTACAAGTGGGCAAATTGTTAAAGTCCTTGTAAAAACAAGCAACTTTGCAATTTACTTCTTATTAAAAATCCTCTCCGTTCTCAAAAATAAAGGGCTTTTTAATGTGATTGTTTACTGCTCATTGCCTAGGTTACTGGCCACCTCTGCAGTCTGTCAGTTGTGGTCGGTTTTCTAGCTAGGTAGCACAGGAGTTGCTAGTACTTTTGCTGCTCTGAAGTTCAATAAATTGCTGGATCTGAGCAGCCTCAGTGTCACTACACACATCCGATGCTGGAAAGGCAAATACATGATCCATTACTGGAGAAACATAAGAGTATGCTTTAGTTATTGTACTTACAAAGTAGTCCTTGACTTTCTGGAATGTGGATCTCAGATCTCGGAGCTTGGCAGGGAATATGTGCATTACTCGTTGACAGCTTCCTTCCACATCTCCGCTTTGACTGTTCACTGTCTTGCAGAAGAATAAAACGAACACCAGAAACCAGCAATAAGGCTTCATCTCTACTAAGATAATTGTTTATCTTCACAAAAGCAAGAAAAAAATGATACAAAATACCACGGTCCATTGTCCTGTTATATACTGAGCCTAATGTTTCCTGTTTCCTCCCCCAAATGTCATCATCAAATCTCTTCTAGTAAATATATTTTTTGCTCACATGTGTCGCATATGTAAATTATTTTCCAAATATGTGGTCTAAAGATTCATTTCAATTTATTTTTATTCGAGTCATTATAGTAAATGTTACATTGTATCATTTTTATATGTACACATTTTTTAAATGGTGTTAATTAATTTTTTAAAGGTATTTTTTGCCATTTTTGCACAGTATAATATGATTTTATGGGCTTACCTTTGTCGATATGCTAAAGACGCACATTTTTCTGTGATTTTTAATTTCTTGAGCATTTATTTAGTCAGGTTTCTATTCTATGGGATTTACTATGCAGCTAAACTTAGGTTTCAACTCAATTTCTTCTGTGATGCATGCCTAATACCATCTCAACTAGTGTACAAACCTTAATTAGTATTTACATTAATGGGCAATAAGAAATTACACTAATCCTTTAATTGTAGCCTTTCTGGCTACAATTCAAGGCAGAAAATTATATATCCCTTCCCCAAATTGGAAATATATACAATATATGTGCCAACTTGTGGCTCTTCAGTTGCCAACTTGCCAACTAGAATATAGAGCTAGTTTGTAAAACTATCCAATCCAATAAATCCAATCCAATCCAATAAAAAATGACTACGGGCACCATAAAATATAATGTATATTATATATTTATATATATATATATATATATATATATATATATATATATATATATATATACATATATACGGCCAGAAATTATATAATTTTTATAACAAATGTCTTCCCACAATCTGGGAGTTTTAGCTATAGCCATTATGATCTGAGCTCTATGATGACAGTTTACTATTTGTATAGTATTTTTGTACCCGGAGATTTAATATATAAGGCCGGTGTCACACTTGCGATTGCCTCACGTGTATCTTGTGCTAGTTTCGCGGTGCATCACTAGTCACGGACTCACACTCTGCTCACAGGAGCGGGTCGGTTGCATGCATCTCTACGCAGCCAACCCGCTCCTGTGAGGAGAGTTTGAGTCCGTGACAGGTGATGCACCGCGAAACTCACGCTATATACACGCGAGGCAATCGCAAGTGTCACACCGGCCTAATACTGAAATATGCAATTGAAAGGGGACTGAAATGCAGTTACATTAATTTTTGTTTTCAAGGTGTTCATTGTGCGTTAAAAATCAACTGGCAGGTTGATTCTTTCGATAAGTACAATTACCGCAAATTTCAAAAATGTAAATACTGTATGTAAAAACTTGGCTTGTGTTACCATTTTGTGAGACCTGTAAGATTGTTCCGTCAGTGGAGCTGTGTTAGGGTTTTTTTTTGCATTGTGTGCTGATTGTTCTATTGATAGTATATTAGTGTTTAGATAGGAAAGTTTGATTGCTACAATTTCAGTTTTAGGGGAATAGGTGTGAGGGTTTAAAAATGACAATTCTCAATATTTTTTCCTTTACCGTGTTTATAACTTTACATTTTGATAGATTAAACTTTAAAGGAAACAAGTTTAAAAAGAGGGCAATTCCGATCTTTATTTTCTATTTGTAAATATTTTTTAAAACTTTTTTTTTTATTTTATTTCTCCCCTCAGGGAAAATAAACCTGTCACCAATTATGCCAGAAATGGCATAGATCGATGCACGCAGAGATGAAACAGTCAAGACTACATACCCTGTGAGGCTCTTCTCCCCTCGTTTTGTCTTTGATCATCATGTGATTACTTGTTCTACATATTGCAATACAACTGTATTTCAGTATGTAGCTAAAATCAGTCTCCTAAAAAGTCCATCCTGGAGCTAAGGCTTTACAGGAGTACCATTATTGAAGGCCATGAGGCTTTCAACAGGCCCCCAGCTGCCATGACAGCCAATCAAAAATAAATGATCACTTTGACCAGGACCAATTGATGCCCGAAAAGTGTGTCCTGTGCTCCTTTAAAACTGTTGTTAGAGATTGTCAATGACATTTAAAGGGTTACAAGCAGTGATTAGAGCTGGGCTTGATCAGAACAGCTGGCATTTGCAAGGTATAGTTTGGGCTCAGTACCATCAGGCGTGTAGAACCGAGCCCCAGCTATTTTGATGCTCGGGTGCTCAGTACTCATTTATATCTTCCGAAAAATTGCTTGAGTTCCCCATTGACTTCCATTATACTCTGTAAACTAGCACCTGAGCATCAAAATGCACCTTAAGCTTACCGAGCACCAAGCAGTTTGCTCATCACTAATCATGAATAGTGATGGGTGAATGTGCTTGGCACTGCTTGCTACTTAATCGAGCATTAGTGTGCTCGAATACTCCAGGAGCTCTGCCGTGTATTGCGGATGCTTGGATATTTCATCAGTGAAAAAACGACCACAACACACAGGCTGGGTTCATAGTATGATATGTGCAGACACCCTAGAGAGAGTCAGTCGCAGTCTCTGAATGGCTCTCCTGGGGGATAAAACAATGGTCTCAGATCTAGCATGACCAAAAAAACAAAACCTCAGTCGTCTCTCCTGCTGGAAATGCTAAGTTTATGGCTGGTTGTATGTTGGCGAACACCTGTATAGGCCAATCATTGACTTTCCATAATGCTCAATACTCCCGTGAAGCTCATCCAGGCGTCTGAACAGGTCGAATCGAGCAGTGAGCATTCAAGCATTTTAGTGCTCGCCCATCACTAATCATGATCCATCTTAGAAAAAAGTCAGAAATTTTCAAATTGGCCACTAAGACTAATATTAGTTAGACTTATATTTTCTGTTCAGCAGTCACATAGATTTAACCCCTTCACCCCAGAGCCTGTGTTCACCTTCTTGACCAGGACAAATTTTTCAATTTTCACCAGTGTCAATTTATGATGTAACAACTTGGGAACGGTTCAATGAATCCCAGTGGTTTTGAAGTAATTTTTTCGTGACTCATTGTTCTTCATGATAGTAGTAAATTTAGGTCAATATCGTTTGTCTTCATTTAGGAAAATATCTGTAATTTGACAATTTTTTAATTTTTATGCCCTCAAAAACAAATAGTTATACCGCACAAATGAGAAACATTTATCACGTATACTTTATATCAGCATAAATTTTGAAACTTTTTGTGTTAGGAATCGTTTTTAATTTCTCCTACTAAATTTACACATCTTATTTTTTAGGAACCACTTAACTTTTGAAGTGACTTTAAGGGTCCTATGTGTCCCTCGCGGTATTTAAAATCACATTCAGGAAGCTTATTATCCCTTCTGGTGCTTCACAAGAATAATAGGAAAGTGGAAGAAAATAAAGAAAGATTACATGTTTTTCACTAAAATGTTACTTTATCACCACATTTTTCATTTTCTCAAGGGTAACAGGAGAAAATGGAATATCCAATTTGTTTAGCGTTTTCTTCTGAGTACAATAATGCTCTATATGTGGCAGAAAACTACTTTTTAGGCACACAGACGGGCTCCGATTGGAAAGAGCGCTATTTGACTTTTTAAGCACAGATTTTACCGGAATAGAATGTGCACACCATGTTGCATTTGAAAAGTTCCACAGCAGAAACCTCAAACATTTGACCCCATTTTGGAAACTACACTCCTCAAAAAAATTATGTAGGGGTGTGGTGAGCATTTTGAACCAAGAGGCACTTCAAATAAAATTTAAAAAACCCAAAACATTTTCTCCAAAAATGTTGCTTTAGCCCAAAATTTTTCATTTTCACAAGAAACAAGTGCTGTTTTTGGAAATAGACTTTTCTCGTATGGTTTCTGGGCACCATGACACATTTTTAGAGTCTGTGTACTGCCAAAAGAGCTGTAAAGCCCACAAATGATCCCATTTTGGAAACTACACCACTCAAGGAATTCATCTAGGGGTGCGATAAGCATATTGAACCAACAAGTACTTACAAAATTATAAATCATTTGGACATAAAAATAAACATAATTAGTTTTTTTCCCACAAAATGTTGTTTTATCCCCAAATTTTTCATTTTCACAAATAATAATAGAAAAAAAGAGAGCTAAAATGTATAAAGCATTTTCCTTTGAATGGAGCAATACCCAATATGTGGTCAGAAACTACTACTTTGTACACGACAGGGCTCAGAAGAAAAGAATGCCTATTTGGCTTTTAGAGCAACAATTTAGCAGTAATTGTTTGTGGGCACCACTTGCAGAGCCCCCTGAGGTGCGAACACAGGGAAGAAAAAAAATACACAACTGACTTCATTTTGGAAGCTATATTACTCAAGAAATTCATCCCAAAAGTGTTTCACTAATTTCTTTACCATTGGGATGTGAGAAAATAATGAAAAATAACATTTGTTATGATAAGTAAATTTAGATTAAAAAGTTTAAACTTTACCATGGCTATAAAGAAAAATATACCCCAGGTACTCCCAAGTACGGCAATACCCTGCTTTATTCGGTCCTACATAACTTAGCTTTGACTGCTGGTGTGGCAGTTTTCATTTGATAGGTGGACGTGCTAGTGTCAGACCCCACAGATCTCATATTGAAAAACTATCCAGCGGATGGATAACCAATTATTAGATCCGGAGAACCCCTTTAAGTATATTCTCCCATCTGCAGCAGTGCCATTCATGTTAATGTTAAGAGTGGTTTGGTCACCTTGGGTGGCTAAGATGAGGGGCCAATTTGTCTTCCAGGTGTTTATTTTACTGGATTAGTTTTTTGGGACTTTTGTTGCTCTTTTAACACCGCAATTTTTGCGTGGCACAGTGAACAAAAAATAAAAATTCAGAAATGTTTTTTTTTTCACACCATTCACAGTGCAGTAAAAATGATCAGGCACCTCTATTTTTCAGGCCAGCAGTACAATCACAGTGATACCACATTTATATAGTTGTTTTTTTTTAATTGTTTTAATGTTTTGCTACTTTTGTACAGTACAAGGAAAAACAAATTATTGTTTGTAAAAAATGGATTTATCATATTCTAGTAGCTTTAATACCTTTTTATTTTTTGTCTACCGAGCGATATAATGGCATGTTTTTTTTGGGATGAGATGATGTTTTTATTGATACCAATTTTGAAACTTTTTATTTGGCTCGCTGGATTCATCTCTTCTATTTGTGCTGGTAAGAGCTTCTACCATATACCCGTGCTAAGAGCCTCTATAATCATAGCAGCTTGATCCTACAATATATTGGGTAAGCTGGAAAAACTTTTTCTTTTTTAAATTTTTTAAGGATGTGATTTTTTTTATCACTTTGTATGCTGTTTTGGGTGTCAGTATGAACAAGCTATTTTTTGGCGTGTTTTTATTTTTTTTACAGTATTCACCAAAAAGGTTAACCAATATGACAATTTTATAGATTGACTCGTACCAGACACAGCAATACCAAATATGTTTTTTTTTCCTTTACTTTTGTGTTTACAGAAACACAATATCTTTACTTGCAAAACATTTTTCTCTTCTTTTTTTTTCGTACTTTCGCTATTATTTTTTCACATTTTTCCAAACTGTATATAACTTTTTTTTTTACTTAGTGCTAGTCTAGGACATCAACCTTCCCCACTCTGATTGCTGGTCCTATACTCTGCAGTGCTTTTACATTGCAGGGTATTAGATCTGTCAATCACACACAGGTAGGAGGAGTTTCAGATACTGCTCATGGCAGGTCCTTATAGGCCACCGTAGCTGGGCGACCCTGTGGCTATTATTCGGCCAGGGGTCACCTTGGAGACCACTAGGAGGATTTGATTGCAAACGCATTCTGCCAACCTGAGTAAAAAGTGACCCCCATCCCTCCAGCAAGCAGATAGCAACAGCAGCGTCAGAGGGGTTAAACGCCTGCAATCAGCACTAGCATTGCTCGTGGTCATTGTTACAGGGTGTCAGTCATCATATATAGCTGAAACCATACAATAGACTGCTTATGTGCAGTAGTCGCCTGCTGAGATCCTGATATTTGAGAAATCTTTAATTTAATAAAGTATTTAACAATTGTTTTAGTACTAATATATATATATATATATATATATATATATATATATATATATATATTATATGTCTGTTTTGTAAAAATATGTGTTAGTTAATTGATGCTTATATTTAGGAGAAAGGATTTCCCAAGCACACCATATAAACAAATGCTGTAATGGATGACACATACAGAGTGAGTTGTGATTCTCTACAATTACACAACTAATATGTTCCCCGGAAAAGCCCTACGTTAGTTCTCAACTTGACTCAGCGTTTTATGATTGCATTGTAATTGTACATAATTCAACATTTTAAATAATGTTGTAACTATTATTCTGCATTTTTTCAGCTTGGACTTTTAGAATTAGTCATACTTTTGATATTGGGAAGCGATGCACACTCACCAATCCATGACTTATTTAACTGTACCAATTGAATTTAGCAAAAAATAAAATTCCGAAAGTAAAACCGTTTTCTTCAGTTTGTTACATATAAGTAGGGGAGAGGCCACATGATTCACTGTGGAGTAGAGCCTTGCGAAAGTATTCACCCCCTTGGCCTTTTTACCTATTTTGTAACATTACAACCTGTGTGTGTAAATATTTTTGTAATCAGATTTGTGTGTGATGCATCAGCAATAAATAGTCTAAGTTAGGGTACTTTCACACTTGCGTTATTTTCCTTCCGTTACAATCCGCCCTTTTGGGAAACAGCGGAATCCGTTAACGGATTCCGCTGTTTCCCATAGACTTGTATGGTTGACGGATTGTACCAAAAGGAGCTGCGTTGCTTCCGCTGGGCGACGCTCCGTTGCTTCCGCCCAGCGGGAGGAACGCAGCATGTAACGTTATTTTGAGCAGCGGAATCCTCTGGATTTCACTGCGCATGCTCTTTTTTTTTTTTTTTTTTTTTTTTTTTTTTAAATCAAACTTTATTTTGGCTCGCGGTGGCCGAACGTTCAGCTGAGCGCCCGGCCGTCGGCAAGCGACAGCGCTCAGCTGAATGACCGGCCACCAGCATGCCCGGCCGCCGGCAAGTCACAGCGCTCAGCTGAGCGCCCGCCCGCCGGCATGCCCGGGCGCCGGCAAGTGACAGCGATCAGCTGATCACCCGGCGGCCGGCTGCAGGGAGCGATCAGCTGATCACCCGGCGGCCGGCTGCAGGGAGCGATCAGCTGATCACCCGGCGGCCGGGAGCGATCAGCTGATCACCCGGCGGCCGGGAGCGATCAGCTGATCACCCGGCAGCCGGCTGCAGGGAGCGATCAGCTGATCACCCGGCGGCCGGCTGCAGGGAGCGATCAGCTGATCACCCGGCGGCCGGGAGCGATCAGCTGATCACCCGGCGGCCGGGAGCGATCAGCTGATCACCCGGCAGCCGGCTGCAGGGAGCGATCAGCTGATCACCCGGCGGCCGGCTGCAGGGAGCGATCAGCTGATCACCCGGCGGCCGGGAGCGATCAGCTGATCACCCGGCGGCCGGGAGCGATCAGCTGATCACCCGGCAGCCGGCTGCAGGGAGCGATCAGCTGATCACCCGGCGGCCGGCTACTGGGAGCAATCAGCTGATCACCCAGCGGCCGGCTGCAGGGAACGATCAGCTGATCGTTCACTATAGTCTGCCGCTGGTAAAACCGGGAAAAAAAAAAAAAAAAAATCAAAACGAATTGCGTTGTTTTGCAGCATCCGTTGCATCCGTTGTGTCACTATATGCAACACATCCGTTGCATCCGTTACACAACGCAATGCAACGGATACCGTTCAACGCAAGTGTGAAAGTAGCCTTAGGGAAGGGAAGTGAGAAAAATTCTAGGCAAAAACTTAATGTATGGGATAAAATAAATAAAAATTGCCTTGTGCATATGTATTCACCCCTTTTGCTATGAAGCCAATAAAAATGTCTGGTTCAAACAATTCCCTCCATAAGTCACATATTTATTGAAAGGAAATTCTCCTGTGTTCAATCTAAAGGGGGCTTTACACGCAGCGACATCACTAGCGATGTCGCTCGTGAAAGCACCCGCCCCCGTCGTTTGTGTGTCACGGGCAAATCGCTGCCCATTGAGCACAATATCGCTAGTACCCGTCACACATACTCACCTTGCTAGCGACGTCGCTGTGGCTGGCAAACAGCCTTTCTTTCTAAGGGGGCGGTTCGTGCGGCGTCACAGCGACGTCACACGGCAGGCATCCAATAGAAGCAGAGGGGCGGAGAGCAGCCGCACGAAAGTCACGCCCACCTCGTTGCCGGAGGATGCAGGTACGGTGTTGTTTGTCGATCCTGGGGTGTCACACGTAGCGATGTGTGCTGCCTCAGGAAGGACAAACAACCTGCGTCCTAAACGAGCAACGACATTTGGGAAATGGACGACGAATGATTTGGTAAGTATTTTGCATCGTTAGCGGTCACGCATACGTGTCACATGCAATGACGTCGCTAACGAGGCCAGATGTGCGTCATGAATTCCGTAACCCAGCGACATCCCGTTAGCGATGTTGTTGCGTGTAATGGGGCCTTAAGTGTTACATGGTCTGTCAGTATATACACACACTGTTAGGGCCAGATGGACGGGCAGACCCGGGAGGTGGATCCACTGGGCCGAACTCCCCGATGAGGGAAAGGAGTCCGGTAGCCGGAGCACTTTAGGTAGCAGGACAGTCCATGCACTGGAACACAATGGAGAAGTCCCTGGGACCACGAGGTCACTGATGGTGGTCCGGGTGGCGGAGCTCAGGTTCGGAAGCCGTGATGATGTCAGGCGGGGTCCGGAACCGTTGGAGCGAGATGACGGGTCACCGCAGGGAACCGAGATGGTACGGACTGTCAGGATGGCAGATGGGCAGCGTTCGGGGTTCGAGATACAGCAGGACCGGATGGCGATGCAGGATCGGCTCTAGAAGACAGAGAGGTAAGTATCTCACAGAACACAAGGAGACCTGACTCCTAGCTTGGGAAAACACGAAGAACAGGCCCCGCTCCCTTGGACATTAACCCCCTATATACCCTGTACCTGTGTGCATCATTTCCTGTCAGTGGACACTGGCCCTTTAAGAAAGGGTCAGTGACCGCGCGCGCGCCCTAATGCGCATGCGCGCGGCCCGGGTGCCAGAAGCCAGGACAGGAAGCTGAGAGGAGGACGCAGCAGAGCCGGCCAGGGACTGGGAAGCCGACGGGCGCCGGGAGCGGGGACCAGGAGGCCTGGGAAGCGCGGGCACTGGAGGCTGAAGAGCGGGGAGCGTGGCAGGTGAGCCGGGGAGCGGAGCAGAGGACCCGGGGAGCGGAGCAGAGGACCCGGGGAGCGGAGCAGAGGACCCGGGGAGCGTGACAACACACCTTATCTGAAAGGCCACAGAGGCTGCAACGCCCTTAAGCAAGAGTCACCACAAACCAAACAACACCATGAAGACCAAGGAGGTCTCCAAACAAGTCAGAGACAAAACTGTTGAGAGGAACAAAACAGGGTTGGGTTCTAAAAAAATATCCCAATCTCTGATGATCCTCCGGAGCCCCATCAAATCCATTATAATCAAATGGAAAGAACATGATAAGAGAACAAACCTACCAAGAGAGGGCTGCCCACCAAAACTCTTGGCCTAGGCAAAGAGGGCATTAATCAGAGAGACAGCATAGAGACCAAAGGTAATCATGAAGAAGTTGCAGAGTTCCCAAGCAGAGACTGGAGTATCTGTCCATACAACCACAAGAAGTCTTACACTGCACAGAGTTAGCCTTTATGCAAGAATGGCCAGGAAAAATACTTTGTGTGGACAAAGGTGCTTTGGTCAAATGAGATCAAAACTGAATTTTTTGTCCACCAAAGTAAACGCTATGTCTGGTACCAAATTAACACAGCCCAAGAGCACCATCCCCACAGTGAAACATGATGTTGGCAGCATCATGCTGGTGAATGTTTTTCAGCATCAGGGAAAGGGAAAATGGTTTGAGTTGAGGGGAAGATGGATGGTGAGAAATACAGGGATATTCTTAAGCAAACCTTTTTCAGTCTATCAGTGATCTGAGACTTGGATGGAGGTTCACCTTCCAACAAGACAATGACCCAAAGTATACAGCTAAAGCAACACTCGAATTGTTTAAGGGAAAACATGTAAATGTATTGGAGTAGCCTAGTCAAAGCTCAGAACTTAATCCAATTGAGAATCTGTGGTCAGACTTGAAGATTGCTGTTAACCAAAGGAAACCATCTAACTAAAAAGAGCCGGAGCACTTTTGCCTTGAGGAATGGGTATATAACCCAGTGGCAAGATTTAGATAGCTCATAGAGACTTATCCTAAGTGACTATTCAGAAGGAGTCTTTAAAAACTACTCACTTAAGGGGATGACTAGTTTTGTGTAGTGCCCCTGAAGCCATCAGGGAGCTACAAGGTTCTGCATCCTCACTGGGATGCAGGGCCTACCACTCAAAGGGCTTCTTTGACTTTTTTTTATTATTACCCCATTGGGCTACATTGGGGCAGGTAAGTAGATAGAGCCCACTTACCTGCCCTGCTGTCAGCCCCTCTCCCCCGGCTCAGAGCGGTCATGTGACCGCTCCTGCCGCGATTTTGCTGCTTCCGGTCTTTGCACGTCTACATGGGCAGGGCCATGTTGACATGCAAATGTGGAGCAGCATGTCACCTCCCTGCTGGGTGTCTACAGTGCGAGGAGTCACCGCCCCCTTCCCTGCACCCTCCCACACATTCCCCCGCACCTCCAGTAACCTCCCCCTGCACTGCTGTGGGGGTCCGTGACCTGGGGGCAGGGCCTGGCGGCAGCTGCCGTGGTGTCAGCTCCAGCACCGGGCCCCCTGCCCAGGATCGCACATTCAAATGTACCGGCATCACAGATCACCGATGCCGGTACATTTGAAAGTGCTGATGAGAAGCAGCGCAGCGCTGCTTCTCATCACTGTCCCTCCGGCTGTCTGTGCAATCTGCAGCACAGCGGTGACGTCACTACTGTGCTGAACAGAGCACAGACAGCGCACGAACGTGCAGGAGCGGCGGGGACCGAGGACAGGTGAGTATGTACTCCACATGTGTTCCCTATGGGGATGGGGATGGGGGGGCTGGCAGAGCCATATGTGTGCGTGTGCAGAGCCATGTGTGTGCGTTTATGGTGCAGAGCCATGTGTGTGCGTGTACGGTGCAGAGCCATGTGTGTGCGTGTACGGTGCAGAGCCATGTGTGTGCGTTTACGGTGCAGAGCCATGTGTGTGCGTGTACGGTGCAGAGCCATGTGTGTGCGTGTACGGTGCAGAGCCATGTGTGTGCGTGTACGGTGCAGAGCCATGTGTGTGCGTGTGCGGTGCAGAGTCATGTGTGTGCGTGTACGGTGCAGAGCCATGTGTGTGCGTGTACGGTGCAGAGCCATATGTGTGCGTGTGAGGCACAGAGCCATATGTGTGCGTGTGCAGAGCCATGTGTGTGCGTGTGCAGAGCCATGTGTGTGTGTTTACGGTGCAGAGCCATGTGTGTGCGTTTACGGTGCAGAGCCATGTGTGTGCGTGTACGGTGCAGAGCCATGTGTGTGCGTTTACGGTGCAGAGCCATGTGTGTGCGTGTACGGTGCAGAGCCATGTGTGTGCGTGTGCGGTGCAGAGTCATGTGTGTGCGTGTACGGTGCAGAGCCATGTGTGTGCGTTTACGGTGCAGAGCCAAGTGTGTGCGTGTACGGTGCAGAGCCATGTGTGTGCGTGTGCAGAGCCATGTGTGTGCGTTTTCGGTGCAGAGCCATGTGTGTGCGTGTACGGTGCAGAGCCATGTGTGTGCGTGTACGGTGCAGAGCCATGTGTGTGCGTGTACGGTGCAGAGCCATGTGTGTGCGTTTACGGTGCAGAGCCATGTGTGTGCGTGTACGGTGCAGAGCCATGTGTGTGCGTGTACGGTGCAGAGCCATGTGTGTGCGTGTACGGTGCAGAGCCATGTGTGTGCGTGTGCGGTGCAGAGTCATGTGTGTGCGTGTACGGTGCAGAGCCATGTGTGTGCGTGTACGGTGCAGAGCCATGTGTGTGCGTGTGCGGTGCAGAGTCATGTGTGTGCGTGTACGGTGCAGAGCCATGTGTGTGCGTTTACGGTGCAGAGCCATGTGTGTGCGTGTACGGTGCAGAGCCATGTGTGTGCGTTTACGGTGCAGAGCCATGTGTGTGCGTGTACGGTGCAGAGCCATGTGTGTGCGTGTACGGTGCAGAGCCATGTGTGTGCGTGTGCGGTACAGAGCCATATGTGTGCGTGTGCAGAGCCATGTGTGTGCGTGTACGGTGCAGAGCCATGTGTGTGCGTGTGCGGTGCAGAGCCATATTTGTGCGTGTGAGGCACAGAGCCATATGTGTGCGTGTGCAGAGCCATGTGTGTGCGTGTACAGAGCCATGTGTGTGCGTTTACGGTGCAGAGCCATTTGTGTGCGTTTACGGTGCAGAGCCATGTGTGTGCGTTTACGGTGCAGAGCCATGTGTGTGCGTGTGCGGTACAGAGTCATATGTGTGCGTGTGCAGAGCCATGTGTGTGCGTGTACGGTGCAGAGCCATGTGTGTGCGTGTACAGTGCAGAGCCATGTGTGTACGGTGCAGAGCCATGTGTGTGCGTGTGCGGTACAGAGCCATATGTGTGCGTGTGCAGAGCCATGTGTGTGCGTGTACGGTGCAGAGCCATGTGTGTGCGTGTACGGTGCAGAGCCATGTGTGTACGGTGCAGAGCCATGTGTGTGCGTGTGCAGAGCCATGTGTGTGCGTGTACGGTGCAGAGCCATATGTGTGCGTGTGCGGTACAGAGCCATATGTGTGCGGTACAGAGCCATATGTGTGCGTGTGCAGAGCCATGTGTGTGCGTTTACGGTGCAGAGCCATGTGTGTGCGTTTACGGTGCAGAGCCATGTGTGTGCGTTTACGGTGCAGAGCCATGTGTGTGCGTGTACGGTGCAGAGCCATGTGTGTGCGTGTACGGTGCAGAGCCATGTGTGTGCGTGTACGGTGCAGAGCCATGTGTGTGCGTGTACGGTGCAGAGCCATATGTGTGCGTGTGAGGCACAGAGCCATATGTGTGCGTGTGCAGAGCCATGTGTGTGCGTGTGCAGAGCCATGTGTGTGCGTTTACGGTGCAGAGCCATGTGTGTGCGTTTACGGTGCAGAGCCATGTGTGTGCGTTTACGGTGCAGAGCCATGTGTGTGCGTGTACGGTGCAGAGCCATGTGTGTGCGTGTACGGTGCAGAGCCATGTGTGTGCGTGTACGGTGCAGAGCCAAGTGTGTGCGTGTACGGTGCAGAGCCATGTGTGTGCGTGTACGGTGCAGAGCCATGTGTGTGCGTGTACGGTGCAGAGTCCGATGTGGGGCTGTTATTTGCAATGCTGTAGTGATACCAGGTCAGGTGCTGGGGAAGAATATACTGACAGGGAATGTGTGCAGGGGGCGGGCAGAGGGTGCGGCTGGACACTGGGGTGGGGCTGGACACTGAGGCTGGGCGGTGACAGCTGTGACTGGGAGGTTTTGCACAGGAAGTGGTCAGTTTGCTAGAGCTGAATGTAAACAAGAAGCTGCAGAGAATAAAGGTATAATTCAAGAGGAACAAAAGTTAGAAAACAAAAAATAACAATGTAGGTGTGATTTATATGACAATACAGCACAGATAAACTCAAACATTTTTGTTAAGCTAATGTCGGACAACCCCTTTAAGGCCCCGGAAATCCCATGACGGTCACACACAAACACTCCAGGTAATGCAAGTTTTCCCCAACAATCCCCCATACAATGGTGCAAAGCTAGGGTCAGACCAATAAATGGCCGCCTTGAGGTGTAGCCAGTCCAGTCCACTAGTTGACCAGGTGGGAGGGGCGGACAGTGGACAGTCAGTACAGAGGAGTGAGAGAGTGAAGGTGGATGTGAGGAGATGCACTGATGAGGAGTTTACAGTAACCTGGTGCCCAGGAGGGTAGTTGCCGGTGGAGTACTCCTGGAACTACGCTTCAACGGGGTACAGGACCCTAGGTTAGGTATAAAGCTCCAGGCAGGCCTGATAACACTTGCACAGCGAGGGGACCATCAAGGACCTCGCTGACCCTAAAAATCCGAGACTCAGTAGCAAATGGAAAACCGGGGATAGGACCAGAGACTCCAACCCCCCCGGGTTCCCACTACTGTCATACGGATAGCAGTGGAAAAACCACCGGACGGGGACCCCATGTTGCTCTATGCCACAGGGACCTGTGGCGCCCTGGACTAGCCAGGTCGTCACAGGTAACATACAAACACCCCCACTAGACAGTAACATTAGCCAAATACAAAACCCTTGTTGCCTCCCTCCAGGGTCTGATGTCCGCACCAGGTGGGGCGGAGCCAAGCGGTTGGCCCCACCCACCGAGGCGTTCACAGGGCTGGAGGCGGGAAAAGTGACAGTTTAGTCTAGGAGGTTGAAGTGAGAGGAGTAAAGTGAAGGGTGTCTGGGTTTGTGGCCCAGCACTGACAGCAAGTTTGGCAGACGGTGGTGTCCATCTGCAGGAGTGGGGAATCGACGCGGAACCGTAGGAACGGGGCCCGCCGGTACCGATCGGGGAGCGAAGTGAAGCCAGCACACACAGGCAGGGCCATCGGACCCCGACCAGGCTTGGAGCCGCCGACAATAGTCAAATCCGAGTGTGACCGGAACCCCAGGGGTTTCCTAACAGGCAAAGACCCGTTAGAAGGCAACCGCCCACACCGTGAGGGTAAACAGCTACCACCTAAGGCTTAGAGACCCAAGGGCCAGAACCTGCGGGCAAACGGGCTTCTCCGGCACCCATACACCGGGGAGCGGACTACCGTTGGGGATCCATCGTAGTCAAACGAGTACACAAAGGTGCACGGAAAGACAGCCGCCATCACCTGTCCGGGGAGAGACACTGCAGCCGGCTGCGGGACCTGTCCATCTAGCCGTTTGGTTTACCGAGGACTTTGTGCATCTCTTGCTAAGTGAGCACACCCGTGCCATCCGGCACCGCGCCGCGCTGCCCCTGTAACCCTGCACCTTACCAACCCTGCCTCCTCGTCACACCACCGGGCCACGGGACCACCGACCCCTACCCACGGAGGGGGAAAACAACATCCCAGCTGCTCCCCGCCATCGCTCCCGGGATCCCCGTCACCAGCAGCGGTGGTGCCCATCTTCACCACAATCCGTGGGTGGCGTCACAGACTAAATCCCTCAAACCAACCACCCTTTTCACTCATGGGCGAGGAGCGCCGCTCGAGTCCCCGGATCCGGCCCACCGCTCGAGCCACCAAGCAGCAGCAGCCGCAGCAGCGCCAGACCCAAGCGTTAGCGAGCGCAGCGCAGTGGCGTCCTCCCCGCCCGCGACAACTTGGCGTCACGAACAGGATTGAACCGATCTACTTACCAGTAGAAGTGCGACTTGTGGTTCCCGCCGGCGGTGTAAGGCCGAAAATTTTGAAGCGCCGCCATCTTGGCGTGAAAATCTCCCGCTCGAGCGTCTTCTCCGAGCAGGGAAGGTGCGAAAGCGAAGCCCCGCCCCCAACAAGCGGAAGTGTTGAAGAGAACCAAGGGGGGACGGGAAAAAGATGTTTGCGCCCGACAGAGCTGTTGGAGGAGTGGCGGAGGCAGCTGCCGCCGCACCCGTAGTTGGAAACGAGGTAGCCCATGCTCCGGCCGCAGGAGCAGGGGAGGCCACGGGCCCAGCGGTCGCCCAGGTGATGCCGTTCTCCCTGCCCTATGTGCCCGATGCGACATGGCTACCGCAGTACGATGGGAAGCCTGATGCTTTGCAGGTGTTCCGGAAAAAGATTAGCCCGGTCCTTGATTTATATCCCTTGGCTGATAGGCAACGGGCAGCGGTAGTGTTAAGACAGCTAACCGGCGAGGCTGAGCAGGAGACGGAGACCTGGACCGATGCGGACCGGGCCTCGGTGACTACCATTTTCGAGAAACTACAAATCGCTTTTGAGACCCGCACAGAAGCGGAGCTGCGGATGCAGTTTTATCAGTGCCGACAACGGCCTGCGGACAATGTAAGAGACTACGCCCTGCGCCTACAAATAGCCCTCCGTACGCTGAAGCGGGTGGACACTATTAATGATGCGGACAGCAATAAGATACTAGTAGAGCAATTACTGAAAGGGCTGGGGTCCGTGGAAGACTGCAAGCAGCTGCGGCTGTGGGCCCTAGAACACCCCAATCTGGACTTGGCAGTGCTGAAAGAGCGGGCCATCAAGGCCCTGCAGGCCCCAACGCCAGACGCTCCTGAGGTGGCTCCATGGCCGGCTGAGACCACTCCTATCACGGTGGCACCTCCACCCCCAGGCCCTACCGGCTCCTGCAGCGCCCATCGGGATGATGGAGGAACTAGCGGCCCAGGTCCGCCGCATGGATGGAGACCTAGCCAAGATCCTCGCCGCACTCCAGCTTCCGATGAGAGTCAAGCCCCCCGGAGGGATCCAGCTCGCTGACAGCCCGGAGGACGTCCCCTTGATGCAGCGGAGAAGGACCAATGATTCACGGTATGGACCTCCTATTTGTTACAGGTGCAACAAGCCTGGCCACTATTCTCGGCGGTGCCCGTTAAACGAGCAACCCCTGGCGCCAAGGGCCAATCCTCAGGAGTAGATACCAATGGCCCCCCCGATTGGCGAGACCTGTACGTCAGAGCTCGCCCCATCATCCCCCTGGCAGTGGACGGCGTCCCGCTCATGGCCCTCTTGGACACAGGATCACAGGTAACCACTATACCATATACACTGTACCAGCAGTATTGGGGCACTGACGAACTTGCCCCCTCTGGTGATAGCCTGACCCTTATCGCAGCCAATGGACTCCCGCTAACCCAGGTGGGGTACAAGCAAGTGACCCTGACTGTGGGACGTGCAGAGTTAAAGAATCAAGGGATGCTTGTGGTAATGAATGAACCCAGTGATCATACCCCCAAAAGTAATCTTAGGGACCAATGTGATAGAGCATTGTATGAGTGAGGTGCTGAATCTGTTGCAGCAGTTGGCCGACACAGCAGAAGGAGGCCGACAGAGGGCTGTGCAGCGTGAGATCCGAGCCCTTCTGTATCGGCATCAAGTGAACTCAACTGGCGGAGAGATTGGTGGAGTGAGGGTGATGGATGTGGCCCCCTTAGTAGTGCCACCCCGAAGTGAGATGATGATTTGGTGCAGGGCAGCAGTAGGCCCCCAGGAGCGCGACTACCCGGCGATGGTGGAACCCACGCCTTCTGAACACTGGCCCACGGTGATGGCGGCCAGAGGGGTGGTTGACGTTAAAAAGGGGAGAGTGCCTGTAAGAGTGCTGAATTGTGGAGAGGAGGAAGTCAGGCTCCCCCGTTACGCTACCCTCGCCAAGTTGCTCACCCTAGACCCTCACACCATTCACGAAGCCGCCCCTCCTCCCTCAGCATCCCCTGCCAGTAACCATGCACCCCCTGAACAGTTAGAAGAGTGGTGCCAGGAACTACACGTAGGTACTGAAACCACACCCACGCATCACAAAGAGGGGGTATACAGGGTAGTGCAAGAGTACGAACAGGTTTTCAGCAAGCACCCATTAGATTTCGGGAGGATTAAGGGGATTCAACACCATATCCCTACAGGCCTACACCCACCCATCAAAGAGAGGTATAGACCCATTCCGCCAGCACACTATCAATGCGCCAAAGACATGTTGAGGAACATGAAGGAGGCAGGGGTCATTCGGGATAGTTGTAGTCCCTGGGCAGCCCCACTGGTGCTGGTAAAGAAGAAGGACGGCACCATGAGAATTTGTGTGGATTACCGGAAGATCAACCAGATCACGCATAAAGATGCCTATCCTCTCCCCTGTATTGAAGAGTCGCTAGCTGCACTGAGAACTGCTAACTTCTTCTCTACCCTTGACCTTACCAGCGGATACTGGCAGGTAGTGGTCGCACCAGAGGACCGTGAGAAGACAGCATTCGTCACTCCCATGGGACTCTGCGAGTTTAACAGCATGCCGTTCAAGCTGTGCAATGCCCCTGGAACCTTCCATTCCAACGGCTCATGGAGTGCTGCCTGGGACATCTCAATTTCGAAACGGTCCTACTGTACCTGGACGATGTGATCGTATATTCCCAGAAGTATGAGGCCTATCTGGAACATCTGGCTGAAGTGTTCACGTCCCTACCCAAATATGGGATGAAATTGAAGCCCTCTAAGTGCCACCTACTGAAACCCAGGGTGCAGTACCTCGGACATGTGGTGGGCACGGAAGGCGTCACCCCAGATCCCGAAAAGATCACTGCCATTCAGGACTGGCCAAGGCCGACCACGGTGAGGGAGGTGAGACAGTTCCTGGGCCTGGTGGGCTACTATCGCCGCTTCATTAAGGGATACACGAAGATGGTCGCTCCCATGCAAGACCTCCTCGTGGGACAGACCAAGGGTGGCAGGCCCTCTGGAACCCCGTTGGCGTGGGAAGAGAAGCATGAAGAGTCTTTCCGCCAGCTGAAGACGGCTTTGACCGGGGAAGAAATCCTGGCGTACCCTGACTATAGTCTCTCAGTCATTCTCTACACCGATGCCAGTAATGTAGGCTTGGGAGCCGTCCTGTCCCAGGTCCAGAACGGAAGGGAAAAATTGATCGCCTACGCCAGCAGAAAGCTCCGGCCCACGGAGAGGAACCCTGAGAATTACAGCTCCTTCAAGCTTGAGTTCCTAGCCCTGGTGTGGGCCATTACCGAGCGATTCCGCCATTACCTCGCAGCAGCTAAGTTCACCGCCTATACGGACAATAATCTGTTAACCCATCTGGACACGGCCAAGCTGTGCGCGTTGGAGCAGCGGTGGGTGGCCAGGCTGTCTAATTATGACTTCACGATCAAATACCGAGCCGGCCGCAAGAACACCAACGCGGATGCACTATCCCGGATGCCACACCTATCAGATGAGGGGTCGGAAGGCGATGATCTTGAAGAAATCGAGCTGCCCGCATTTCACCAGCCACCAGTCGAGAAGTTGCATGTCCAGCAGCAACAGGCGAGCCGCTACCCAGTCAGGGATGGCAAGAAGCCCAAGACCAAGCACCTGCCGTCCAAGTGGTCAAGACCATGATTGAACAAGGTTCCACTAGAATGGACCCTGCTGCTCCTTCCGAGGCCCAACGGCTGTGGAAAGAACGAGCCCGGCTGCATCTGGACCAGGGGAAACTGTATCGGGAACTGATCAACCCGAAGACCCATGAGAAGGTTCGTCAGCTGGTGATTCCTCAGGCTAGTGTGCCCACAGTTCTACGGGCTTACCATGACGGTGCCGGGCACTTTGTGTGGAAGAAGCTGGAGATGCTGTTGAGAGAGCGGTTCTATTGGAGTGGGATGCGGGAGTCTGTGGAGGCCTGGTGCCGAGAGTGTGGTCCCTGTGCACTGAGAAGAAGGGACTAGGCCAGCCAGAAGGACCCTCTACGCCCAATCATCACCCATCAGCCGCTGGAGTTGGTCGACCCGGACCACGTCAAACTCACCCCTAGCCGAAGTGGGTACACCTATGCCCTGACCATCGTAGACCACTATTCGAGATTCATGGTGGTTGTCCCAGTCAAGGACCTGACCGGTCGTACTGCTGCTAGAGCCTTCCAGGCCTACTTTTGCCGACCGCACGGGTACCCGGAGAGGGTGCTTACCGATCGGGGTCCGGCTTTTGAAGCGGAGGTGTTTCAAGAATTCTGCCAGTTGTACGGCTGCAAGAAGATTCGGACCACGCCTTACCATGCCCAGACTAATGGCATGTGTGAGAAGATGAACCATCTGGTCCTGGGTCTCCTTAAGACGCTACCGTTAGAAGAGCGGAACCTGTGGCCAGAAAGGCTGCCTGACCTGGTCGATATGTACAATAACATCCCCTCTAGCTCTGCCAAATGTACACCAGCGTATTTGATGAGAGCTCGGCCAGGCCGGTTGCCGGTGGTCCTAGAGATGGGCTTGGAAGCTCCAGACGCCCTTCCTTCGACTGCTGGATGGGATACTCGGCAGAGAGCGCAGTACTGACAGGTTCAGGAGTACGTAGAAAGGAACCTGCGTCGGAGCCGGGAACAGCAAGAACAGTACTTCAACAAGCGGGCTCCAGCTGGTCCCTTTAAACCTGGGGATGTAGTGCTAAAATGAAAAAGAAGAACCCATAAGCTTGATAACCAGTGGGAAAAGACCCCGTATGTCATACAACCCACTGAATGGGGGAATGAGAAGGCCTACCAGATCAGTCGTGACCAGGGGAAGACTTCGGCCACAGTTTCCAGGGACCACCTGAAGAGGTGCCCATCTCCATTGAAGGTGGCAGCTGAAGTTACGGCCCCCAGACCAACCGGGGAGAAAGAAAAAGTGGTGATCCATACCGTAATGGGTGATTTCCCAGCAGACTGGCCTACGCAGAATGGCGCAGTGCTTATTCCAGTGATAATGTTCCCACAACCCGTGGAGGAAAAGGAGACGGAAGTAACCGCCAGTGAACCAGTGCCCAGGGCTGCACCAGTACCCAGTCCCTCTGAGTCTCCGCCGGCCCCACACAATAGACGGGAGGAGAAACTTACTGTCTCTTCTGTCCCCTTGCCCTCCACTGATAGCATTGGGCCCAGAAGGTCCACACGCCCCAACCTAGGCCAACCCCCGCTTAGGTACAGGGAAACTACTATTTAGGGGTGTCATATGTTAGGTGTGTAAATATGTAAATGAATGACAAAAATCAACCGAAAAGATCATCTGATTAGCTACAGTGATTATTCCGGCCGTTGCCGGCTAGTTGTCCCCGGAGGGACTCTGTGTGTTTTTACCGCCCACATGAGAAACTGCTCACGAACACGGCCATGAATTTGCAGGCCACCTACGAACTTGTGGGCTTGTAAATAGTTTTGTGGGATCGAAACCGTTGCCGCCTCCGGAGAGGCAGATTGGAGGAAGGGCCTGCAGCAGAGCAGGCTGGGGCCCGGCCACCACCAGGACCGGTGGCCATCCTCCGGGGGTCAGGGGCCCCCCCTTGGACGTGGGGTCCCCTGAAGTGACAGCCGGGTGCGAGTTACCATACCCGTTCCCGCTCGGGCAGCCTAAACCATGACTGGGGTCAAGGGATGCTGCCCACTTCTTAGGGGCAGCATCAGGGCTAGGTTGCTTGGGTGGGAGAGCGGAAGACATCCGTCCGTCCGTCATTATTAAAAATGTTTTTATGTGCAACGTTGAAGTGACCTAACAAAAATGCTTATGTTTGAAATGTTTACATGTTAATTTATGTTTTTACAGTTTTGAAAAAAAATAAAACCGGTGATGGACGGGCAGCCCGCGGACGGTCTGCATTTCACCAAGGGGGAATGTGGTGCCCTGGACTAGCCAGGTCGTCACAGGTAACATACAAACACCCCCACCCCCACTAGACAGTAACATTAACCAAACACAAAACCCTTGTTGCCTCCCTCCAGGGTCTGATGTCCACACCAGGTGGGGCGGAGCCAAGCGGTTGGCCCCGGCCACCAAGGAGTTCACAGTGCTGGAGGTGGGAAAAGTGACAGTTTAGTCTAGGAGGTTGAAGTGAGAGGAGTAAAGTGAAGGGTGTCTGGGTTTGTGGCCCGGCACTGACAGCAAGGTTGGCAGACGATGGTGGCCGTCTGCAGGAGTGGTGAATAGACGCAGAACCGTAGGACTGGGGTCGGGCGTTGGCCCGCCGGTACCGACCGGGGAGCGAAGTGAAGCCAGCACACACAGGCAGGGCCATCAGACCCCAACCAGGCTCAAATCCAAATCCGAGTGTGACCGGAACCCCAGGGGTTTCCTAACAGCCAAAGACCTGTTAGAAGGCAACCGCCCACACCGTGAGGGTAAACAGCTACCGCCTAAGGCTAGAGACCCAAGGGCCAGCGCCTGCGGGCAAACGGGCTCCTCCGGCACCCATACACCGGGGAGCAGACTACCTTTGGGGATCCATCGTAGTCAAACGAGTACACAAAGGTGCACGGAAAGACAGCCGCCATCACCTGTCCGGGGAGAGACACTGCAGCCGGCTGCGGGACCCGTCCATCCAGCCGTTTGGTTTACCGAGGACTTTGTGCATCTCTTGCTGAGTGAGTACACCCGTGCCATCCGGCACCACGCCGCGCTGCCCCTGCAACCCTGCACCTTACCAACCCTGCCTCCCCGTCACACCACCGAGCCCCGGGACCACCGACCCCTACCCACGGAGGGGGAAAACAACATCCCAGCTGCTCCCCGCCATTGCTCCCGGGATCCCCGTCACCAGCAGCGGTGGTGCCCATCTTCACCACAACCCGTGGGGGGCGTCACAGACTAAATCCCTCAAACCAACCACCCTTTTCACTCACGGGCGAGGAGCGCTGTTCGAGTCCCCGGATCCGGCCCACCGCTTGAGCCACCAAGCAGCAGCAGCCGCAGCAGCGCCGGACCCGAGCGTTAGCGAGCGCAGTGCAGCGGCGTCCTCCCCGCCCGCGACAGTCCCACCAACCAGAGACAGGTGCAGAGGAAGAAGGTACGAGATTACTACACTGGCACTGGGACAAAGGGGACCTGAAGGTAAAACCAGCCGGCCTCGGGTGACCAGCTACCACCAGAAAGTGAGTAAAGAACTAGTTGCACTGAACCCCTTGTGTGAACTACCTTCTTCCGACACCCATCATTACACCTACCCTCTGGGTCCCAGCCCTGCTTGTGTAGGGTCTAACATCCAGGCTGCCATTAACACAAGCCCCAGTAGTGGACATTGTGCAGCGGCGGCTCTATCTACATAGCCGCAACACCGCAAGTGGCATCATGTATGAACACTAATCTAATCCTCTTTAAATATATCCCCTTTGCAAAAAGAGCCCAGGACACGGAACCGGGCAATGGCCACTAAACTGACATTCCTCAGATATTCACCGCCTGAGACCGAGTACCCCATAACCCTGGGTGTCACATATGTACACTAAAGTGTTCAGTTATTTTGTCCTATTTGTTGTTTGTTTGTTGTTGTTGTAGGCATGTTCTTTAAATGAACTGATGCAAACCCTCAAAAAAAAACAAAACAGTAAATTCCTGTTTGGTAGGTAGCAAAACATGAAAAATGCCAAGTAGGGTGAATACTTTGACAAGACAGTGTAGTTTAATGCATTACAATGGGATGGGCAACATATATACCATTATGGGAGACACATATACCAGGCAGGGGCCCTTCACGGGGGACCTATATACCAGTATGTTCCCAGGATGGAAACATATATACCAAGATGGGGGGATATTTACACAAGAATGAGAAACATATGCCAAGAAGGGTCCCAGGATGGGGGACATTTATACCAGGAAGGGTCCCAGAATAGGGGGCATATAAAACAGGATGAGGCCCACAATGGGGGATATATATACTAGGATGTGGGACATACAATATATACCAGGATAGGCACATATCCACGATGATGAGGGACATATATAACAGGAAGGGTCCCAGGATGGGAGACATATACACCAGGATGAATAACATATATACCAGGAAGGTGCCCAGGATGAGGAACATATATACGAGAATGAGGCCCAAGATGAGAAACATATAAGTCTGGAAGAGAATCAGGATGGGAGACATTACTACATAATTAAGAAGGGAGGGAAACATAAATGTTTTTATCTAGGATCTAGAAGGCTACAAGCGACCATACATCTGACCAACATGCAGTGAGGGTGGCATCATACTCTTAATTACGCCACTGCCATTAAGGTAGAATTACAATGGAGATATAATTTGAAGGGTTTCCTCAAAGTTTAAAATATTAGCCTAGAATGGAGTTACCCTACTTCAGTCCTGAAGGCCCACCAACAGTGCATGTTTTCAGGGTTTCCTTAGTATTGCACACGTGATAACTTAATCATCTGCAGCGGTTATAATTCCACCACCTGAGCAATACTAAGGAAATCTGGAAAAGATGCACTGTTGGTGGGCCTTCAGGACTGGAGTTGGGGAAGATTGCCCTAATTTATATTGATTATTTAGGGCTTATTTTACATTTATTTTTATGTGTATCCAGGGCCAATAATGTAATTTTAGTGTTCTTTTGCCTCATATTACAATTATGTCAGCCTAAGAAAGTGCCATAAGCCTTTTTTTAGTTTAACGGGTACATACAGCATGTTCTTTAGTGTCACTTAAAGATAAAGGATTTTACAGAAAAGGAAAGCTCACAATAGAAAAATCTGCTTTAGGACAGGAACAGGAAAAAGCATACAATAGGAAGTTTTCCTGGAAAGATCATCTACAAACTCCTAATTCTAAATCTACTACGCATTGGAAATTCCAAGTAATTTAGTTCCTTGATAGTCCACTATTACAGTGTGTCAATAAGGAAAATGATAAAGCACTTTTCCCTGGTTACTCATCCTTTTTTCTATTAACCATCACCCTCCAAAAAATGCATTTTGGAATTTTTCAATTCAAATTCTTCTTACCTAATTGAGTATTTATTAGAACTTAAACTGTTTTCCAGGAATAGGTTACTAGCTCAGAATAGGGTCAAGAATATTTTCACATGTCACACCATTCTGATATAATAGATAGATGGATAGATAGATGGATAGCTAGATAGATAGATAGATAGATAGATAGATAGATAATAGTGAACATGATGTATATAAAGCAGTGTTAGGCTCCATGTGCAGTTTTTGATGCATTTTTGGTGCAGTTTTGTTGCCAAAAACTGCATGTCTTTCCTTACTCCAGCAAAGTCTATGAGGATTCTGAAATGCTGTTGTTTTTTTCTTGCTCGTAGTTTCGGGCTGACAAAAAATCTGTAACATGTCTATTCTTTGTCCATTTCTGTTCTGCGTATTTTGCTCTTCTAGCCATTGATTTCATTTAAAAAACGCATGGGGCATAAATGGAGCAAAAACGCACTGAAAACGCATACTTTTTAAAATATTTTTTATGCTCCAAGGTGCTTTTTTTGTGTGTGCAGGGAGCTTTAGATCACTAGGTGAATACAATCTCATTACTAAGAAAATGTGCAAAATTGCAATATATTAATATTCAGTGTACATTTAAATATGGTCCTGAATGAGAAAATAATTGACTCAGGTATGTGTGACTATCTTTTTGTTGTTTGTCCTATTATACCTTTTGTATATGTACTGCTAAAAATATACAAATTGCTTAATAACCCCCCAGGACAACCTATCATCTTGGAAAGAAATTCAGCATTCAGCAAAATTGGTATTTATTTGTTAAAATCTTAAACTCTTTAGCAAAACAAGCATCTTTTTTTTAAATGAAAAAATACAGAGTATCAATCTTATAGGGGAGGTTATTCTGGCCTTTTTTGATGTCACATCATTGTATACTTTGATAGATCATGAATCATCAGTTTAACAAAAAGTCACATAGCATTTTTCTAACAAGACCAGAAAATTTATTTTAGGTCCTCTGGAAGTGGTTTTGAAGGGAAATTATTTTTTACTTGGAGATGATTTTTATCTACAGTTATGGGGCACTGCAATGGGCATCAATATGGCACCCATGTATACTAATATCATAATGAGTACATTGGAGGAGGATTCGGTCTGTGTGTCCAACCCCTTCAGGAATATTTTGGTGTGGTTGACACACCTAGGCAATATATAGCTCCTGTAAACTGGTATACAAGGTGAACCTGATGATTTCCATGTAAATTTAAACCAGACAGATTCAATTATAAAATTTATCCTAATTAGCTCAACCACCACTATTCAATTTTTGGATGTTATAATAAAATTAGAAAATGGAAAACTGATCCACATGCAGACACACAGACATGCAGACATACACAGATATGTACACATACAGGCATACGTACATATAAATATTTAAAGAGAAATTCAGAAAAACACATATAGTCACAAATCTATACACAGTCATATACACTGATATACATAGATATACACTTCATACATGCACACACACAGACACGTTAGAGGTATTTTTAATATGGGGAAGCCGGCAGCAGCCTTAGTCACCTCCCCCATTTGTCTCCTGTCCAGCTCCTCCTGGCCATGTGGCTGTGCCACGCTGATTGGTGGCCATCACTAACAGACATAGCCGCACACAGACACTGCTGTATATACATCACAAAAGAGGCTGGGGACATACATATTACTGGGGAGGGGAGCATACACCTCTAGAGGGGGCATTAGGCTCTGGGGTGGGGGACCATACAGCTCTGGGGGGAACATACAGCTTGGGGGGCATACAGCTCTGGGGTATACAGCACTGGGGTGAGGGGGACAAACATCTCTGGGCAGTATACAGCACTGGGGTAGAGGGGACATACAGCTCTGGGGGGTATACAGCACTGGGGTGGAGGGGAGATATAGCTCTGGGGGTATAGTAGTATGGAGCTCCCATATTGCTCCATATAGTAAACTGCAGCACCCATAGTCCTCTATATGGTATAATGCACCCAGTATTCCTCCATATAATATAATGCACACCATATTACTCCCCATAATATAATGGAGCCTCATATTACTCCATATAGTAGTATGCAGCCCCATATTCCTCCATCTAGTGTAATGCACCCAATATTCCTCCATATACTATTATGACCCATATTGTTCCACATAATATAATGCAGACTCATATTCCTACATATAGTGTTATGAAAGCCCCATATTCATCCATATAGTATAATGCACCCCATATTGCTTCACATAATATAATGCAGTCTCATATTCCTCAATATAGTGTTATGCAGTCCCCATATAGCATTATGCAGCCCCCATATAGCATTTTGTAGCCCCCATATCGTTTAATGCACCCCATAGTACTCTGGCCACCACAATTAAATACTTGCTCATTTCTCCTCATACCCCTGCTGCTCCAGTCTCCTCAGCGTGTCCACTATTTTGCCACTCTGACTGCTCAGCACAGTGGGTGCACAGTGATGACATCATCATGCTCCACTGTGCTGAACTGTCAGAGCTCAAACACAGCAGGAGAATGATGAGAGAGGCAGCGCTCTGCTCCCCTCTCATCATTGCTTTTAATTGAAAGCAATGCCAATACAATTGAAAGTGCGATTCTTGATGGGGGTCCCTTGGGAAGGGGGGAGCGATGCCAGCATTGGCACTGGGCCCCCCTAACTCAGGGGCTCTGCAGCGGTTGCGTGGCCTGCCACCATTGACAGTACACTACTAGCTCTCTGCTGACTGTGAGTGGGCCCCTCTTGCCGTCCAGGTCCCCGGCACTTGTCCGGTGTGCCCGGTACTGATGCCGACCCTGGTAATGAGGATGAACTACAAAATTAACTTGAAACAATGATCAAAAAATGTAAACAGAGTATGCCCCAAAATACTGGATATACATAAAATAGAAATAAATGAATTTGACAGAGTGAGTATTTTAAACAACAAAAATAAAAGAAGTCTAGATCGGATTTCATTGGTATCTACCTTTAGTGAGGAAAGTTGTCAAATCTCTCGAATTGTTAAAATGTATTGGAAAATGCTTCTCAACTCTTTACCTGAGATTCAGGAATTGAAAAATCCACCCTTGTTCTCCTACAGAAGAAAGAATTTAGGGAACTATATTACTCACTCAGACATAGGGTCTGTAAGGAAAACTATGCAGACCTCTCTGACCGGTATTCAAAGAAAAGGATGTTATCCTTGCCTTTCCTGTATTAAATGCCCCTTTATGCATAAATGGTCTAGTTTTGTCCACCCGATTACTAATGTAACTTTCAATATAGAACATTACTTGACTTGTAATTCCGATTATGGGATCTTCTTTCTTCAGTGTCCTTGTTCCTTATGGTATGGTAGTGAAATGTCATGGTATTTCAAGACTATAACCAATCATTACAAAAGGACAAAATGAAAAACAATTAAAATTAAGGATAACAGACTATCCCACAACGAAGAAGAGGAGGGGTGATACAATTAATATGCTTAAGCGTAGAAAACGTGAATGGATAAATAAATAAAACGCTCTTAAACCTGATGGTATTAATGTTGAATTTAAAATTAATTCTATTCTGTAGGTATGTTGCTTAGCAGTGCTCCCCCTAGTGATATGCACCCTTTATCCAAAAGCCGTATAAGATTTTAAAAAACAATCATGTATAGGTCATTTATTTTAATTATTTTTTTTAATCTTTTCACAGATTCAGACTCTATTAAGAAGCAGACTCATCCAGTAACTCCAAAAATAGTTTTCAAAAAATTTAAATATAATGTTGCATCTAAATATTATTTTGGTGTATTGGTCAAAGGGTATTTCAGAAAAATGTATTTATCCTTACATACCATATGTTTCTATGTACATATTGTGAATTTGGGGTCACTTTCAACCTATTATCAGGATAGGGATTGGTGGGATCACTTAGCCCAGGAGGTCTTTATGTATCTCACCTCATTAGCCTTTGGTATCTAGACCTTTTCCCAGAAATGGGGATGGACTTTTGGAATACTTTCCCTATTTAAAATGGTTCCAACAAGGTATAATGTCTGAGTGCTCAGGCATGGCTTTTGGAATGCTTTCCTTATTTAAGATGGTACCCACAATTTAAAATATGTGAGTGCACAGGCGTGACTCTGGGAATGCTTTCCCTATTTAAGATGGCGGCCACAAGTTACAATGTGTGAGTGCCCTGGCGCGGCTTTGGAATGTTTTCCCTATTTAAGATGGCGCCTGCAAATCACAATGTGTGAGTTCCCTCTCCAATCGCGTCTGTTGGAATGCTTTCCCTATTTAAGATGGCGCCCACAAGTTATAATGTGCGATTGCATTGTAGCACCCAGGGATATGGGGTACTCTGTTCCGGGCAGTGTACGTCTTGGGAATGTCACGATGGTGGCCATTACCTGGTTCCATGCCCTGGGCCCTTTTTGTAATAGGAATATTTACAGGGGATTGTTGAATAAAGTTTATTCGTGACGCCACTTGCGGTGTTGCGGCTAAATGTAGGGAGCTGCCGCTGCAAAAGATCTCTACTGGGGCTGGTGGTATTGCAACTAGTATGGTAGTCCCTCCGCAAGTAGGGTATTGCTCCAGCGGGTGTATGGTGCAGTGGGCGTCAGAAGAAGGAGTCCAGACAGGTATTCAGTGCAACTGGTTTACTCACTTTAGATGTTAACTGGTTGCCCGAGGCCAGCTGGTTTCGCCTTCAGGTCGCCTTTGTCCCAGTGCCAGTCTGGTTCTCCGGTACCTTCCTACCCTACACCTATCTCTAGTGAGTGGGTCCCCGTGGTATGGAACACTGGGGGTCCCTGGTCTATGGTTTGTCCACTTCTGTCTGCCTTATCGTAGCGTGAACCCTGGGAGGTTGGAGTCTCTGGTCCTGTCACTGGTTCCCTCTCTGCTACTGAGTCTTCGGATTCTTTAGGGTCAGCAAGCTCCTTGATTGTCCCCTTTGCTGTGCAGGTGGTAACAGGTCGGCTTGAAGCTCTTTCCTGTTCTAGGGTCCTGTACCCCATCGGTGCGTAGTTCTGGGAGTACTCCACCGGCAACCACTTCTTCTGGGTACAGGTCACCGTCAACCCGAGTCAGGATGTTGCTCAGTCTCGTCTTTACACTTCCACGGTCAACTGTGTTAAACAGTCACACACGTTCTGACTACAGTCTTCCTCTGTTCTGACTCTCCACAGTCTGCCCCTCCTCCCTGGTCAACTAGGGGACTGGGGTGGCTCCACCTCTAGGCGGCCATCCATTGGTCTCAACCTAGCTAAGCACCATTGTATAGTGGATTGTTGGGGAAAACTGGGATTACGTGGGTTTTTGGTGGTACCGACATTGGACTTCTGGGTCCCTATAGGGGTAGGCCCTGCATCCTAATAGGGATGCAGAATCTTGTAGCACCCTGAGGGCTTCAGGGGCGCTACAGCATAAGCATGGCTCTTGGAATGCTTTTCCTATTTAGGACTCCCGCCATATTTTGATGGCCAGCCAGATAAAACCAGGCAGCGGGGGGTTGAAAACCTCAGTGTAGGGTGGCCCAAGCTGTCTGGGCCTCCCCTGCTGCGAACTGCCACAGAAAATGGAGCATTCAAAGAAGCGCTGGTTTTTGGCACTTTACTCGGCTCATCCAGTGGCCCTGATGGCGGTGGCACGCTGGGTAATAATGGGGTTAGGTCCAGTTTTGTATTATCAGCTGGTACTAAGACCAAAATTCATGGTGTCACACCAAATTAGACATGGCCACCATGAATTTTTAGTAAACATAAAAAAAAATTGTGTTGTTTTTTTTTAATTAGAAATAAAACAAAAAAAAAACATTTAGAGACTCCATATTTATTATAAAAAAATCCTTAGTTCGACGTAGTCCACAGGGAGTGCACTGTCAGCTCTGCTTCATCGCTGTGTAAAGACAGGCGTTTATACAGAGCGAGAAGCAGGCTGAGGGTATAGTTCCACTAGCGTATGGCTTCCGATGTGAGAGCATTGGAAGCGATATGCTAATGACCCTCTGCTGCGGGTGTCAGCCGAGGGTCATGTGACTGTGATGCAATCTTGCGATCACATCACAAGTGCGGAGAAGAGGGAGGGAACACTTTCTCCCCATCACCTCCGCTGCCTGTCTCTGCATATATTGCACTGCACTCAGATTACATGCAAGTGCGGTGCAATGTTTCGCACTCTCCCATAGGCTTTTTTGGGGGTGCGTGAGCTAAGACTTGCTGCCAAATGCAACATGCTGTGATTCATTCCGCATGCCGCTATGGCATGATAAATCAATTGCAGATGGACAATGCTCCATAGTTTTGCACTGGTGCTATTGCAATCCAATGTTTTATCAGATTGCACTCGTCAATGCAAAACGCAAGTGAAACCATACCCTGACAGTGATAGCCAAAGTTCAATTGAGTCCATGGCTAAGCCCTGGACTCAGGTGAACCCCAACATGACCGCAAACACAGCCGAAAAAATCCAAAGACTGCCGAGTAACGAGCAGTGCAGTGAATACCACTGGAAGTTAATGATCAGACCTGGAAGCAGAAGCGGCTGGGAGATAGCGGGTCTGCAGGACGCATTGCTGGATCGATAAGTATAATCTTTTTAATAATGTGCTTTTTTTTTACAGCCCCTGGACCCGAACTGGACCCGTACTGGACCCAAACTGTAACACAGGTTTCCCAGGAAAACCCGTGTTCGGGACCTTGTGCACGAACACTATATGTTTGGTACAGGTCCAGAACTTTACAGTTCTGGTTCGCCCATCACTAGTGCTGGCCTCTGGTTGGCCAGCAGCATCTATTGCAATGTAGGTACCTGATGCACATTCAACTGAGATATGCGCTGGCACCGGTGGATCCCTTTACCCTAGGGCCCGGGTCGCAGGATCAGCAACCATGATCAGTACGTCCCTGCATATTGTACAAAATTACTTTTTTAATTATTTATCTTGGTTTTGCTTTGATCATAAAAAAGAAGAACTGAAAACAAAAAACCCTTACCCACACTGGATAATCCCTTTTGAATATCTCTAATGTACTCAATATGTTAAAAAAAGCATACTTACTTCCTTGACCAGTCCTGCTCCTCCAGTGCTTGTGCAGTGACCCCCAGTGATCTCATGACATTGAAGGATTTTATTTTATCATCTCCAAGTTCCTATCCCAATACGTAGCAGGTGTAAAAATAATAATATTAGCAAATACCTCCAATTAGAAATGTAGTATAGTTCTCCTGATTCACTAGGTCGTTTATCTCATGTGCAGGGCATTGCAGGACTTTAGGTATCCATGTTTACGACCATGGATATAGTCACAGTTAGTTAGTTGTTGGTGGTCATCATAACCATGATTACGTAAGGTCCTTAGCTCATGAGGTAAGAGACATGGCTATATCAGGAGAACTATACTACATTTCTAATTGGAGGTATTTGCTAATATTATTATTATTATTACACCTACTACATATTGGGATAGGATCTTGGAGATGGAAATATTCCTTTAATTATGTTACTTTAGCATTAGAAAAAAAAATAACGATGAAAATAATATGGACGTATACGCTGCTGTAACTAATTAAAAGCATAATGCATATAAATAAACATAGGGTACTTAGTAAACACTATTTTTGATCAAAAAAGCGTAAAGCCATCCCACCGTGACAAGGTGTACCCAATCGGGACAGTACCTACACTCTCTAATATTAATCTCACCATGTGTCAACAGACATCAATCTGAATAAGGGCAGAGAGTGGCTTATTCAGTGTGAACATGAGCTTACAAGCTGCATGCACACTAACTCATACTCCGGCTCATTTTCTTTTTTTGTTTTCTTTTGTTCACTTTAGCAGTAGGTAGAAGGTAGTACTACCGTAGTAGACTGCAACCTTCACTGTTCCATCAGAGCAGATGCCCTCCATGACAAAACTGTGAAGGACAAAGTTTATCAGTGAATGCTGTAGCGCTCATGTTATATAAACAACATCACAAAATCGCCAGGGGACACAGAGGAGCAGCATCAGACTTGGAGTTAAAATGCACAAATCACCACGATTTTCCTATATAACCTAAAGCCAGTGCTATACTGGCGCTATCAGGCTGATTCTCTACATGACAACACAAGGCCTACCCATTAAATTAAAGACACCACACTTGAATAAAGTAAATGGCATAAAATGGCCGTGACATTTATTAAGGGTTACATAATAAATAAATTAATTAATAAATAATTAAAACCAATATTTTATTAAAATTCTTCCATAACCATATACCATAAACAACCAGTCCGCCAGTAAAACTGGCGACTTTACCCAATACTTTCAAAAAGAAGTCCATAACCAACAAGTCCACCAGTAAAACTGGCGACTTTCCCACTAACAAATGTCACGACGAGAGCAGTTCATGAAGTAGTCTTTCTCCAGGGGGGGGGAGGGTGGGTGTTCTTCTTGATCTTCAATTCTTCTGACAGCCAGCTGACGGAAGCAGCTACTTTTATAGTTAAAATTACCCGCACTTTCTCCCAGCTGATCCAATCAGCTGGCAGCAAAACGGGCGCGCAAAAACCAGACTAAACCTGTCAGAGCCAGAATACCTCAGAGCCACTGACTGAAAATTTGTTAACCCTTTCTGCACCTGAATAAAATGTTAACCAAATTCACAACCAAATAGTGAGGCCTGTGTTATCATGCGGTCGCTACGGCATACGAGATACCGTGCTCTGAACATGACAACACAAGGCCTACCCATTAAATTAAAGACACCACACTTGAATAAAGTAAATGGCATAAAATGGCCGTGACATTTATTAAGGGTTACATAATAAATAAATTAATTAATAAATAATTAAAACCAATATTTTATTAAAATTCTTCCATAACCATATACCATAAACAACCAGTCCGCCAGTAAAACTGGCGACTTTACCCAAACGCCAAGGACTAACAGTCCTTGGCCCACCCCCACTAACAAATATCACAGCCATTTCTCGATACAATTTTGGAGCCCTAAATTGAATATGTCCAAACCCACATCTGACAGATGGACTAAATCATCCCTGTAAAGGCCACTCAGGAAACCTTCCAAATCAAGATGTCTGTAGGTTGACCCATTTATAACTGGTAAAAACCTTTCCATGGCACGGTTTACCCTTTTCCGAATCCGCTCCCGAAACCTCAGCCTGTCACAATGCCACTGCAAACGGGGAACGATTTCGGAAAAAACCAAACCCGCATCAGGAAACCATGACCTAATGATTGAAAGGTCTCTTCGCATGGCAGCAATCAGATCAAGAGTTTTCAATTTTCCAATATCATTCCCGCCCAAGTGCAAAATGATTAAATTTGGAGAAGGCCACAATGTTTTTAAACAGCTCATCTCCTTCATCAGTCCGTCCCAGCTCATACCTCTAACGCTGTACCACAAAATGTTAAAATGTTCAATATTAATGGCTAAATTCTCTCCATATGACCTTCCTGATGCTCTTCTCTTGGCCCAAAATATGTAAGAGTGTCCCACTATCCAAATGACAATGGGACCTACAAAAAAGAAAAAGAAATTTTATACTAACAACCTTGGACGGACATAAATTTTGTAACGCTTTGACTCCCATCTCCCAATCCCCATAATTTTACTAGCCGGTAACCCCCTTATGGCTGCTTCCGTAGCTGCCCCTATACGAAAAGAATGGGATGACAGTTTAAGATGCTCTAGATTCAGTTTAATCAAGGATTTTTTAAAAACTGAATTAAACTGAAACACTGTCACCGGACTCCCATCCTGATGGATAAGAAACGCCCCATCAAATGGAGGTCTAATTTGAAGCCAATTGTTAACATTGGAGACAGGACAAATAACTGAATTCTTTATCCGAAATAACCTGACGTTTGATCCCAAACCATCCTGGTCAGACTTAGACCTACCAATACAAATCCTCAACGACTTATCAGTAACAAAAACATCTGAAAACATCAATCCTGACAACCGACTCCTACTAACAGAAACTAACTCACTAATCCTAAAAGCTCCAAAATATGCTAAAACGAATGCCACCCTAAACACCATTGACTCAAAGTCATTAACGCAAATATATGGCAACACATTCCACAATGAGAGCAATAACTTAAGCGAAATAGGTCTACGATTATCCGGCTTCCACGTCCTTTTCCTATAACCTTTCAATGCCTGTTGAACTGGGAAAAAACTCTTCAATGACAACAGACCATGCAATCTCAAGAAAAAAGACACACCTGAAAAAATATTAGAAACTGACCCCACCGCTAAATTCTTTCTCATCAAAAAATCCAGAAATTCAAGTGCTAAACCCACATTACTCTGAAAACAATCCACTTTATGAAAAACACAAAAATTCTGCCATTCTAACCATGCGGCCGAATACCTGGCCCATGTTGAATCAGCAATAGACCTCTTAATAGCCGAAACAACTAAGCCATCACTACATTCCATAAAGCTTCTGGGCACGGGCTCCCGAGAGAAATTGCCATCGGTTCCATACAAAAAAGTTCTTCCCGATCCTGCAGAGACAGAGCATTGTCCAACTTATTAACCCTGTCTGATTCCTGCTATCTGATACCAACAGCATCCTTTGATTTGACCACAACTTACCCCAGACCTCAACCAACCGCAAAACTGGAAATAAGGACATTACCGTACTATTGCCCGTCACAACACTAACCTTCCAATAATTGCGCCAAAACTCAAATAAGAATTCACCTTGACAAAAAACACCAAAACCGTACTCACCCTGACCAAAAAACAACTACAAAACGTAAGAAAGTTCAAAACTCCCGCTGAAAAAGTACCGCCACATAAACTAATCTTCCTTAAGCTGATGTGCCAAACTAATATAAGAACCCGAAGATGATAATCCCTGAGTATCAGCCTTCTGTCTGTCTAGGAAGCGCCTTAACTAACCCAGCATGTTTTGTAACCTCACTAGAGTCGCCGCCTTTAAAAATGGACTCTTTACTGTTGTGTTGCTGCTGGTTACTCTGATTCTGTTTCTTAAAGCATTTGATGACGGCATGATTGCCCCCGCAGAAGGAGCACTCATGCCGAAATCTGCAGTTAGATGCAAACTTACAATTTGATTCATTATAAGCGAAACAAAATCCTTTACTAACAGTAGAATTATTAATACTCTGTCTACCAAACTGGCTTCTCTGAGGAAGCATCAGATTCAGCCAAAGACCGATGTCTTTTTGACCCCACAGCATACTGCGATGGATGGCTAACTTCTGACGAAAACTCTCATCATAAGTCAGCCATGCCTGACCGCCGAAGCTGCGATAAGCTTCCAGTATGCTGTCAAGGTGCTGAAATAACCCCGAACAAACAGAAGGGTTCCTTTCCCCTAAAACAGAGGAAAAGATGCAAAATGCCTGCAGCCAGTTATGAAAAGATCTAAGGGGACCTTTCTTCCTATCATCCAACTCCGTCTTATCCTCTTTATTAACATTTTCTCTGTTAGACGGAAGCAGAGAAAATAAATCAATAAATTCCCCCTTATAAATCCCCTCTTTAACTGGCTGCGGCAGATGAAAACCCAGGGGAGACAAGTCACATGTCAATGCCTCTTTAAATAAATAACCAGGCAATGACATGGACTCCTGACTACCAATAGGGGCTGCACTACCCCCCCTAGGCGTCCCTCCCCCTGCTAACAATTCTCCTAACACCTTCCTAACTACAGACTCCATACTAACAGACAGAGGGTCGACACACGAGACAGACAGGGGAACATTGAACATCTCACCCCTCCTTCCGCTCTGCGATCCTCGGCCCTCCTCAGGAATTCCAGCTTCTGCAGCTGAGCCACGCTGACGATCCTGTTCTCTGGCTCCAGCTGGCAGATCATCTTCTACAGACGGGGAGTCAGACCAGGGGGCCCCCGTCGCTCTTCCGGCCTCCGGCACGCTCACACTTGCTGGTGCAGCCCTGCTCCTGCTAGGATTTTCAAATCCCTGGGTCAGCGCCGCGCTTTTACGACGGCGCTGACTAGATGATCCACTCTTCCTCTTCCTGGACACATGACCGGGTGCAGGAGGATGACGTGCTGAAGTCCCGGCAGACAAGATGGGCGGTGATAACTCCGCTCCGGCATTCCCCTCTTCTCTGGACGATGACACCGGAGGGAGGAAGCTGCTGCGTCTCTGGGACCTCCTCCTTGCTGGGATTTCCTCAGTCAGCGCTGCCATCTCCTCAGGAGCGGTGAGTTGAATCACCGCAGCGTCGCAGTCCATCTCTTCCTCAGCTTCTGCTGGCCGCCTAGGCACCGCCAGGCACTGTGTAAGCCAGGCTTCTCCGCCGTCCTCGCTCGCCCTCTTCATGAACTCCTGTAGCAGGCTCTCCATCAGCTGTTCTTCTTGATCTTCAATTCTTCTGACAGCCAGCTGACGGAAGCAGCTACTTTTATAGTTAAAATTACCCGCACTTTCTCCCAGCTGATCCAATCAGCTGGCAGCAAAACGGGCGCGCATAAACCAGACTAAACCTGTCAGAGCCAGAATACCTCAGAGCCACTGACTGAAAATTTGTTAACCCTTTCTGCACCTGAATAAAATGTTAACCAAATTCACAACCAAATAGTAAGGCCTGTGTTATCATGCGGTCGCTACGGCATACGAGATACCGTGCTCTGAACATACCATTAGTTGTCAGCTACGATGAATAGTTTTTGAAACACAGGCAAGTAAAGTTTGTAAAATGAACAGCTTTTTGATTGACAGCAGCTGCAGCAGCTATTAGCTGGGGTTGGGTTTTGATAGTGATTCCCACCCCCCCTGCCTGTCTGTCCTCCCCCTATCTAATATTTATGCTAATTCTATTATAGAAGTGTTTTACTAATAGTTGCAGCTAAATCAAAGGGGCTAGAAGGACCTGTGCTGATGTCACACCCATGTGATCAGAAGGGGCGGGACTTCAGACAACAGAAAACTAATGTTGCTTCCTATGTTGGCTGGGGCCCCGCTCCTTTTGGTCACATGGGTATGATATCAGCACAGGTCCTTCTTGCCACTTTGATTTAGCTACAACCATTAGTAAAACGCTGCTAAAATAGAATTAGTATAAATAAAAGATAGGGGGAGGAACAACAGGCAGGGAGCAGGAATCACTATCAAAACCCCACCCCAGCTATCAGCTGATCGGCCTATTGCTGCCAATCAAAAAGCTGCTCATTTTACAAACTTTACTTCGTTGTGTTTCAAAAACTATACATCCGAGCTGACAACTAAAGGTATGTATAAAATCACCTTATAGTGCTAGTATAGCCCTGGCTTTAGGTTATATAGGAATATCCTGGTGATTGGTGCGCGTTGTTTTTTTTTTTTTAATCATTATTGTAGCGCCCTTGAGACACTCAGGGCACTACAGGGAACTGCATCCTCTTGGGGATGAAGGACCTACCCCCTGGGACCTGGAGTACCAGTGCCGATACCACCAAAGCACAACCAAAATCCTAGTTCTCCACTCCACACTGGGCATAGAGGGTTAACCATGTAAGGGGATGGTTGCCATGGGAACGAGTCCCTGGGTATATCCAACCTGGTGGGAGGGGTCAGCAGTCAGTCAGGAGAGTGTGGCACACAGGAGAGGTGTGTGGATGTGCCTGAGCTGGGTCCGTGTAATGGTGACCCTGGGGGCACAGGAGAGAGGTCGACAGGTCGGGTACCGGAGATACCGCTGGGACCGGACCACGAATGGGCACAGGGTCCTAGATCAGGCGTCAGTTTTACACGGCTTGGTAAATACCTGCCCGGTGAGGACACCTTCACGGACTTCACTGAACCAAATAATTCGGGGGCATCAGCAGTAAACTAGGATCGGGGTTTGGACACTTACCTCCCCACAGGGTCCGCACTGCCCGCCATACAGAAAAGGAGACTACCCCAAAAGGGACAGTCGGGCCCGAAACGTTCCACGCTACGGAGACCCAACCAACAGAGAGTGCCGGGGACAGAGCAACCTGGGTCACTACATTGGCACTGGTCCTCCAAGGGACCTGAACCAGCAACCCCTTAGTCCACAGTGAGTAGAGACTGTTAAAGACAACCTGGTGTGGTCTCCGTTATTACCCCGTTACATATCCCAGGCACAGTCCCACCTGCAGAGGGCCTAACACCATTGCTGCAATCACCACCAGCTCTGGGAGTACCCACATTCAGCAGCAGCATTTTTCCATCTTTAACCGCAACCCGCAGGTGGCGTCACATGACAATAACTCTTATCACCCCTGTAAATACCTCCCATTACAAAAGGGGGCCAGGGCACGGGACCGGGCAACGGCCACCAAAAGTGACATTCCCAATTATAAATACTGCCCGAGACCGAGTACCCACTTCCCTGGGCGACACATTACTTTAGGGGCATTCAAAAGGGAGTGGCCCAGGCTGTAATTGCACAGCCAGGCACTGGTTTATGCTGCCCATCTAGTAACAGTTTCCCTTTAAAGGGACTCTGTCAAAACATAATGACTGCTCAAACCAAGAACAGGCACTTGGGCATCATATCGGGGCCAAATATTTGAGTGCACCTTTATAGAAAACAAGCAGGTGAGAAGGTGCACTTAAATGGTTGGCCCTGACATGATGCACTAAGTGCCTTTCCTTTTTCAGCACAGAATGACTGTTCAAACCAAGCCCCTTTCAGCTGGCCATTCACTTTACATAGCTGTTCCCTCTCCTGATGAGCAGGGCCACTCACTCTTGCAACCTGTAACGTCCTGGAGGTGGATTCACGGGACCGTGCACCGGACTCCCCCAGAGAGGCAACCCGGAGCTAACCCCTATACAGGGACTGTCCGATCACCCCACCGGAGGGCCTAGATGCACGGTAGCCGGAACACTGGGGGTACGGAGTCTGAGTCCTTCAGAGGTCTGCACAGGAAAAGTCTATTAGTCCACAGGTAACCGTAGACAGGACGGATGTCGGGAATCGGGTTCAGGTGCCGCGTAGGAACAGCCGACGGGGTCTGGATCCAGCGAGATGTGCAGGCTGAAGTTACCAGGTGGAATCGGGGACCGGTGACGGGATCAGGCTGACGGGAGATGGTGGGATCCTCAGCAGACAGTCACCGGGACACTTCCTGGTGGATCGGCAATCTGGACCACGTATGGACAGCAGATGGGCTCTGTGGAAGAGACAGTGTTAATCAGGGGACAAGGCACAGAGGGACCTGAACACCTAGCTATGGAAACACGTTGAAAAGGCACCGCCCACCTGGAAAGGGAAGTCTTAAATACCCTGTACCTGTATCAGCCATATCCCGTTCCGGGGACGCTGGCCCTTTAAGAAGAGGTGAGTGAGCGCGCCCGCTCCCTAAAGCGCATGCGCGAGGCCCGAGTGCCGGAGACCAGTACAGGAAGCGGTGAAGGAGATGCACGGGAGCCAGACAGAGTGTCCTGGGTCACAGGGAAACGCCGGGACCGGCGGACGGGGGGCACGGTGGATGCAGAGGAGGGGGAGTGAGAGGAGCAGCCGCGGGCAGGAGGACCGGGGACCGGAGCGGTGACTGACAGGTGGCACCGGGACCCAGGGAGCGTAACAGTACCCCCTCCCTCACGCGTCCCGTTGCGGGGCAAGAAGTCGTGCAGAAGAGGAGTGCCAACGTTCTCCCGGGGTTCCCAGGACCGGTCTTCGGGACCAAAGCCCTCCCAATCAACAAGGAAGAATTGCTTACCCCGCATCGTCTTCATGGCCACTATGTCCCTTACTGCATACACATCGTCATCAGCAATAGGAGGAGGAGTAGCGGCATCAGAGGAGAAGGGACCGAGGACGACCGGCTTCAGCAAGGACACGTAGAAGGAGTTCGGGATCCGCATCGTGGCCGGGAGCTGAAATTTGTAAGAGACCTCATTGATCCTGTTGAGGACCTTGAAAGGGCCAATGTACCGAGGACCCAACATGTAAGATGGAATCTTCAAGCTCACGTATTTGGAGGCAAGCCACACCAAATCCCCAGGAGAGAAGCGAGAATGATCAAGGCGTCTCTTATCCGCATGTTTCTTCATTTGGGCGGAAGCACGTTCAAGGGAGGTTTTGACAGAACTCCATATATTAGAGAAGTCCCTGGACAGGGCATCTGCAGCGGGAACATCAGAAGTGGAGGATACCGGTAATGGGATGGAAGGCTGAAGACCGTAGACAACATAGAAGGGAGAGCTGGAGGAGGATTCACTGGCGTGATGATTATGGGAGAACTCAGCCCAAGGGAGTAGCGTGGACCAGTCGTCATGATTAACGTTGACATAGTGTCGAAGGAAGGAAGTCAGGACCTGGTTGACACTTTCGACTTGGCCGTTAGACTGGGGATGGTAGACCAAGGAAAAGTCCAGAGACACTCCCAGATGTTTGCAGAGCGCCCTCCAGAAACGCGAGGTAAACTGAGTTCCCCTGTCGGACACTATATGCAAGGGAAAGCCGTGCAGCCGGAAGATATGTTGAATGAAGGCATCGGCGAGTTCCGGGGCAGAGGGTAGACTGACCATGGGGATGAAGTGAGCCATCTTGGAGAATCGATCCACCACAACCCAAATGACCGTATGTCCAGAAGATAACGGCAAGTCCATGATAAATTCCATGGCAATGTGTTGCCATGGAACGGAAGGAATCAGGAGACGGCCATAGGGCAGGTGTTTGGGCGTCTTTTTCCGGGCATAGGATGGACAAGCAGAGACAAAGGAGATGACATCCTTTCGGAGAGACGGCCACCAATAGTGACGAACAATAGCGCTCCAGGTTTTCGTCTGACCGGCATGTCCGGCCACTTTAGAAGAATGCCCCCATTGAAGGACCTTGAGTCTGTCGGTCTCCGTGATGAAAGTCTTCCCAGGGGGTATCTGTGCCAGGGTGACGGGAGCCACCGGGATAACCTTACTAGGACAGATGATGGACTGCTTCGTCTCTTCCTCTTGCTCCACCGGAACAAAGGAGCGGGACAAGGCATCAGCCCGCACGTTTTTGTCCGCGGGCCGGAAATGTAGTTGGAAATCAAACCGGGCAAAGAACAGGGACCAACGGGCTTGTCGTGGGTTCAGTGTCCAGATCGCAGATACTCCAGGTTTTTGTGGTCGGTGTAAATAATAACAGGGTATACCGCACCCTCCAACAGGTAACGCCATTCCTCCAAAGCCAGCTTGACAGCCAGGAGCTCTCGATCGCCAATGGTATAGTTGCGTTCGGGTGCAGAGAAGACTTTGGAGAAGAAGCCGCAGGTGACCAACTTCTCGGTGAACGACTTCTGCATGAGCACGGCCCCGGCTCCTGAGGAGGAGGCATCCACCTCCAAAGTGAATTGTCGGTTCAACTCTGGTCTGTGGAGAATGGGAGAGGAGGCAAACACCCGTTTCAGGGAACAAAAAGCGACGTTGGCCTCAGGTGACCAGTCTTTCGGGTTGGCCCCCTTCTTGGTCAAGGTGGATAGAGGCGCCGTCAGGGCAGAGAAGTCGGGGATAAACTGGCGATAATAGTTAGCGAAGCCTAGGAAGCGTTGGATGGCTTTCAGTACGGAGGGAGGAGGCTACTTGAGGATAGAAGACACCTTCTCGGGATCCATCTGCAGGCCTGTGTCGGAAATCACGTAGCCCTGAAAGGGAAGGGACGTCCGTTCAAATACACATTTTTCGTACTTGGCGTACAGACGGTTCTCCCTGAGCCATTGCAGAACGAGACATACGTTTTTTCTGTGGGTCGGCAAGTCCAGGGAATAGACCAGGATATCGTCTAGATATACGACCACACAGACGTAGAGAAGATCCCTGAAGATGTCGTTCACCAGTTCCTGGAAGACAGCCGGGGCGTTACAGAGACCAAAGGTATCACAAAGTATTCGTAGTGCCCGTCACGGGTGTTGAACGCCGTCTTCCATTCGTCTCCTGGGCGTATATGGACCAGGTTGTAAGCTCCGCGAAGGTCTAGCTTTTTGAAGATACGGGCCCCCCTGAGCCAATCGAATAGCTCCGGGATCAGAGGTAGAGGATATTTATTTTTCACTGTGATTTGGTTCAAGCCCCGGTAGTCGATGCAAGGGCGTAAGTCACCTTCTTTCTTCTTGATGAAGAAAAACCCTGCGCCTGCAGGAGATGAGGATCTCCTGATGAACCCCCTTGCCAGGTTATCTGCAATGTAGTCCAACATGGCCTGGGTCTCGGCAGGGGACAAGGGATAGATCCGTCCACGGGGAGGAGTCGTGCCCAGCAGCATGTCGATGGCACAGTCATAGGGTCGATGAGGCGGTAATACCTCTGCCTCCTTCTTATCGAAAACGTCCACAAAAGACCAATACGCGGAAGGCAGTCCGGATAGGGACTCCGGTGCTGGTGACTGATGGACTGGCCGTACAGACTGTAAACAGTTCTCGTGGCAAGACGGGCCCCAACGAGTAATCTCTCCAGAGCGCTAACTGACGACAGGTTCATGTACTCGTAACCAGGGTAAGCCCAGCAGGAGTGAGTGAGCCAGTTTCGGGAGGACATATAGAGCAATCTTTTCAGTATGCAGAGTGCCAATACAGAGTTCCACGGGTTTGGTAATAAACAACACGGGTTCGGATAGGGGTTTCCAGTCCACGGAGGCGATCACAAGGGGTTTTGAAAGCGGGATGACAGGTACCCGGTATTTGTCCACTGTAGCCTGGTGGATGAAATTGCCCGCTGCCCCCGAATCAAGGTATGCCTCTGCAGTGAACCGGGTCTCCTCCGTCGTCACTTGAACGGTCAGCGTAACCGGGTCTGAGAGGGTTCCGGTACCTAGGGTGGCCTCTCCTACCAACCCTAGGCTTTAGAGTTTCCCGGCTTCTCGGGCAGGATCGAAGCAGGTGTGTACCGCATCCACAGTGGAAACACAGACCCTTGGCGAGCCGCTCTGCTCGGCGTTACTCGGCTTGTCCCAGACGATCTATTTGCATAGGTTCGGGAGTAGAGTTGCCGGATGGCACTGACTGAGGGACGGTGGACCTCTGCGGAGTGGAGGCGTGACGTGTCGGTCGGGATACTTCCTTGGACCGTTTCTGGAAACGGAGATCAATCCGAGTTGCCAGAGAGACCAGACCATTCAAGGTAGGAGGAATATCCCGACCGGCTAACTCATCCTTGATGCGGCCGGAGAGGCCCTCCCAGAAGGCTGCTGTCAATGCCTCGTTGTTCCAGCCTAGTTCAGAGGCAAGCGTACGGAACCAGATGGCGTGCTGGCCCACCGTTAGGGTTTCTTGGCGTAGCCGGAGGAGCGAAGAGGCGGCCGTGGAAGTGCGTCCCGGTTCATCAAAGATGTTACAGAAGGCCTCAAGGAATCTCCAGATGTCGGTAGTCACCGGATCTTCTTTCTCCCATAAGGGATTAATCCAGGCCAATGCTTCACCCTCCAGATGGGACATCAGAAAGGTCACCTTTGCTTGATCAGAGGCAAAGAGGTGTGAAAGCAACTTGAAATGCAACGAGCATTGATTTAGGAAACCTCTACAGGTCTTGGGGTCCCCGGCATAGCGGGACGGAGAAGCTAGACGGAGTTTCGAGGTTGAAGAGGAAGCCACTACGGAAGCCGCTGCCGTGTTCTGATCCAACAGGGATGTGGATGTTGCTTGAAGATTATTCAGACGGGTGTCCACTGATGACATGAAGGCCAGCATGCAAAATTGGGTCTTGCATTGTCGTACCAGTTCTTGTAATCCGGCCAGCTGGGACACTAGTGCTTCTGCGGAATCCGGTGCCTGTTCAATCTGTAACGTCCTGGTGGTGGATTCACGGGACCGTGCACCGGACTCCCCCAGAGAGGCAACCCGAAGCTAACCCCTATACAGGGACTGTCCGATCACCCCACTGGAGGGCCTAAATGCACGGTAGCCGGAACACTAGGAGTACGGAGTCTGAGTCCTTCAGAGGTCTGCACAGGAAAAGTCTAATAGTCCACAGGGAAACGTAGACAGGACGGATGTTGGGAACCGGGTTCAGGTGCCGCGTAGGGACAGCCGACGGGGTCCGGATCCAGCAAGATGTGCAGGCTGAAGTTACCAGGTGGAATCGGGGACCGGTGACGGGATCAGGCTGACGGGAGATGGCGTCTCCTCAGCAGACAGTCACCGGGACACTTCCTGGTGGATCGACAATCTGGACCAGGTATAGAAAGCAGATGGGCTCTGCGGAAGAGACAGTGTTAATCAGGGGACAAGGCACAGAGGGACCTGAACACCTAGCTATGGAAACACGTTGAACAGGCACCACCCACCTGGAAAGGGAAGTCTTAAATACCCTGTACCTGTATCAGCCATATCCTGTTCCGGGGACGCTGGCCCTTTAAGAAGAGGTGAGTGAGCGCACCCACGCCCTAATGCGCATGCGCGAGGCCCGAGTACCGGAGACCAGTACAGGAAGCGGTGAAAGAGATGCAGGGGAGCCAGATAGAGTGTCCTGGGTCGCAGGGAGATGCCGAGACCGGCGGACGGGGGGCACGGAGGACGCAGAGGAGGGGGAGTGAGAGGAGCAGCCGCGGACAGGAGGACCAGGTACCGGAGCGGTGACTGACAGGCGGCGCTGGGACCCAAGGAGCATGATACAACCATTATGAGAGGAGTCGCTGGCAGAATCATCAAGTCTGAAACTCTTGGCAGCAATTTCACTCCCACGCTTCACCTTAATCAACCTTAGTCATACAGTTTGATGAAGGTATTGTTTTTATACACTTGTGGTATTCTAAATGAAGAAGTAAATACACTTCGAAATTGAGAAATAAAACCGCATTATCTACTCCACCTTCTCAAGTGTTTTATTACATCTCTATCTCTTGACACACAAGTAGCAACATATCTACTTTTCCACATCTCATCATTTCTACCAAAATTATTTGATAACTACAGGTATGTGCACACGGTAAGAACTTGTAGTGCAAATCTCTGCACAAAACACTGCAGTACAGGCAAAATAAATGAGATTTCAGAAATACTGTATCATGCACATGCTGCTTTTTTTTCAATGCGTTTTCCCCTCGATTCATTTGAATAGGTGAAAAATGCTGCAGAAAAACAAATTCACTTGCTGCAGATTTGAAATTGCAGTAGCTTTGTATTGATGCCATGTAGTGTCAGGACTAGTGATGGGCAAACCCCCCCGATGTTCGTGTTTGGGAGCTTCGCCCGAATGTTTTGTAAAGTTCGAGTTCGGGTTCTGAGATAATGCGAACTTGCATCTAAACACCGAACTTTGACTTCTTCACCTATGGGATGGGGCAGGGGGCTGTAAAATAAAGAATACAGTTAATAATAAACATTATCATTTTACTTACAGGTCCCATGACGCGTCCTGCAGACTGTCTCCCGGTGCTTCTTCTTCCGAACATCGCTGTGCCCTCCCGGTAACCACTGATGATAGGACCTTCCATGACGTCATACCCATGTGACCAGACACATGTGAATGTTGTATTACCTTGTTGGTTACAGCCCGGTCACATGGCTATGACGTCATGCTAGGTCCAGTCAGTGCATCTTGACGAGTGCCGTGTACCGGCGAGATGCTCTGGCACATGCTTGGCTCCCCCTCCCTGCATGTTGGTGTGACGCCCTGGCCTATCAGGTCATCACAGGGTATTGTGAAATCTGCCCTTCAGCACAGTATCCACCCTCCTTGGTTACGGGTCCTGGTCCTTTGGTGTTGCTAACAGCTGAGCCAATCAAAACCCTAGGAACACTTTACACTGTACCCACCAGACACACCATTGGGGGGCCTGAAGGGAATAGGGCCGCCCACATGTGGGGTTGGTAGGGGAGAGTGAGAAAGTGAGAGAAGTGAAGTGGTAGTGGAAGGAGAAGGAGGTGAAGTGACTCTCGTGAGGAGAGGTCACAGGTGGAGCAGGGCTTCTGAGTACTAGGTGGCAGACGTTGGTCTGGGCCTGGTATTAGCTGGAACCCTGGATGCAAGGGAAGTGTCAGGGGGCACGGACTGCTGAGGAGGGCAGCCGGCGGCCTTGAGCTATCACCAAGCAGGGGCCAGGGCACGACGGGCTACGTGGACCCTAGGCCAGGAAGTATCTTCATGCGTCCTGGTAATTTACCCGACGGGGGTGAAGACTTCAAGTGCAACCCCCAACCCGCTTTCCCAATACAGTCCAAAGAAATCTTTTGAGTGAACCCTGAGAGCAAGCTCCTCCCATTAGCCATACGGGTGAGTGGGACCCGAAAAGTTTCAGACTTGAGGGTCCAAGGAAGAAAACACAGGTGCCAAGGAAAGGGTCACAGACTAACCACAACACCAAGGACACGGACCCAAGCGTGCTCCCTCCCAGCTGCAGTGGTGCTCAGAACTCTGGTTTACAAGCTGTTGGTGTGGTTATTTCTGGACTGAGTGAGTACACTGAAAAACCCTTCTCCTTCCCCCAACGGCACCAATACATCACCATCACCGGGCTCCCGGGGCAAAACCCCCCTACCCACGGAGGGGTTAAACACCTTGCTGCCATACCACAGCCACCAGGCGTCCCCAACAGCAGCGGTGGTACCCTATCTTACCACGCACCGTGGGTGGCATCACGAACTTTCCTAATCCCGTGTATAAACGCCCCACCTCCTTTTTAATTCGAGTATCTGCGTGGACCTCCCCGGGTCCGGAGACCCCTCGAGCCACCGCGGCTCCAGATCCGAGTGGCTCGGCTGCTGCTACGGGGGTGGTACATTGGCGCGCTTTACAGAGTCAGCCCACATGCAGGGATTGGCTGCCACAGCCAATGATGAATAGTGGCGCAGTGAATCAGGTGATTGGAGATCACCATTGCTATAGTAACCCACTTGTTATGTCACCGCTGCCACCCTTGCCATAGTAACCTATCAGCTTACCAACCTCCAGCCTCTGTTCACTCATTGAGTGATTAGACAGTACGGGGAGCAGAAGTGTTCTACCTCCCCCGTGCTTTCTGATATAGCAAAGCTAGATCGGTGACAGAAGACAGAAGACCAGGATCGTGGAGGAGTGAGAGGGAGTAATAAAGATCGAGTCCCTAAGTGTGTCTGTGTATTTAATTCCAATAAAGTATTTTTTCTCTGTGTGGTGTCTCTTTTTAACCCTTTATTGGAGATTCTTAATGGCTGGGTCAAACTTGGCCTGCCATTAAGAATCTCTGGCTTAATACTAGCTGGTATTAACCCCTTATTACCCAGGGCCGCTTGAAGAGTTGGATACAGCACCAGAAGATGGCGCTCATATGAAAGCGCCATTTTCTGGGGTGGCTGCAGACTGCAATTTGCAGCGGGGGTGCCCAGAAAGCTTGGATTCCAATCCCCAGCTGCCTAGTTGTACTTGCTTGGACACAAAAATTGGGCGAAGCCCACGTCATGTTTTGTTTTGTTGTTTTTTTTTTATTTCATGAAATTCATGAAATAATAATTAAAAAAGGGCTTCCTTATTTTTTGGTTCCCAGCCAGGTACAAATAGCCATCTGGGGGTTGGGGGCAGCCTGTACCTGCCTGCTGTACCTGGCTGGCATACAAAAATATGACGAAGTCCACGTCATTTTACTGGATTTTACATTGCCAGTGAAGGTAATACCAAGCAGTGTGGGTTAGAAGCCAGTAGCTGCTTGGATTACCCTTACCTAGCAATAGAAAAGGAAACAGGAGCCCACACATTTTGTTTTATTATTTTTTTAAATAACTGAAAAAAAAATATGCTTCCCTGTATTTTGATTGCCAGCCAAGGTAAAGCTAGGCAGGTGGGGGTGGCAACCTATAGCCGTCTGCTTTATGTGCACTGAGAATCAAAAATACTGCGGAGCGCTATGTCATTTTTTAAGAGACCACTGCAAAATTTTCAGTTTTTCTGATTTTATGATTGTATGATCTGCCTCCAGGTAAGTGGGTGTGACCAGCTGAACAAGACTACATGGCTGTCCCTTCTTGAAACAGCCAATCACAGACATCCATTCTCTGTGTCAGGTCTGTGATTGCCTGACATCACAGTACTGTAAAAATAAATCATTTAAAAAAATGACTTAGTGCTCCGCAGTATTTTTGATTTTCAGCGCAGATAAAGCGAACGGCTATGGACTGCCACCGCCACCGCCATCTGTCTGAATTACATTGGCTGGCGATCAAGATACAGGGAAGCCCATTAATTTTTTTTTATTTAAAAAAATAATTTAAAAAAAAATGCGTGGGCTTACGCCATATTTTGATTGCCAGTCAGGTAAATCCAGGCAGCGGGGGGCTGGGATTCTCGGCAGCCGGCAACCGCCCCTGGAAATGGCGCATTGTTTATTAGCACCATTTACAGGCGCATTACCTGACTCGGCCAGTGGCTCTGGTGCCGGGTGGCTCACTGGGTAATAAAGGGGTTAATACCAGCTTTGTATTCTCATATGGTACTAAGCCCGAAATTCATTGTGTCAGGCCAAATTAGACATGGCCACCATGAATTTCTACTAAACAGTAAAAAAAAAAAAACACAGATAAAAACTTTTTTATTAGAAATAAAGCAAAAAAAACCATTAAGGCTATGTGCCCATTGGAGTTTGTACCTGCGGATATATTCGCAGGTACGACCGAAGGTTTCCTGCAGCTGCTTGCCGAATCCGCAGCTATTTTTAGCTGCGGTAGTACAGCGAAATAGCTGCGGTAAACCTGCGGACATTCATGCGGATTACCTGCGGAAGTCCCGTCCCTATCTCCATAGTGGAGGGCTGGGATTTCCGCAGGTAATTCCGCAGAAAGAATTGACATGCAATTACGTGTGGCTGAGGGACATCCGCAGCATGTTCCGCAGCCGCACGTATCCGCAGAATGGACACAGCACTCCCCATGTCCCATAAGATAACATGGGGAGTGTCTGTACATGCTGAAACCTTCGGATTTATCTGGAAAATCCAGAAAATACGCGGATTTTCCGCAGATAAATCCGCATGTTTAATCTCACGTGGGCACATAGCCTTGGAGACTTTATTTTTATTCTAAAAAGATCCTTAGTCCGACATAATCCACAGGGACAGTGTGTTGCCCAGGGCAATGGGGTACTCGGTCCCGGGCCGTATATGTACGGGGATGCTGTGTCACGGTTGTATAATGGCCAATGCCCGGCTCCTTGACCCTGGGGACGGATTTTTAAAAGGGGTTAGATACAGGGGAGTGAAAGAGTTTGTATTGTGACGCTACTTGCAGGCTGCGGTTATGGTGAAGGAACCGCCGCTGCACCGTCTGTTACCTCTGGGGCTGATGGTGGTAACTGCCTGGATGGTAGGCCCTCCGCAAGTAGAGCTGGGCCCCAGGTAATGAATGGAGGGGTCCGTTGCAGAAAGAAGGGAGACCACACGATGGGGATGCAGTGCAACTTCTGTTTACTCACAGTGATGTTGAGCTGTGTCCTTGAGGACGGCTGGTTTAGACCCCTGGTTCCTTTTGTCCCAGTGTCGGCGTGGTGACCTGGTAGTCTCTTTCCCCGGCACCTCTCACGTGTTTGTGGGACCCCGTAGCCTGGAGCGTTTGTGGGTCCCTTACTGTCTGTCGGCAGTCTCTCGTTCATACGACGGGCAGTGCGAAACCTGTAGGGTCGGTGTTTTGTTCGGGCCCCTGGCTCAATCCTAACTGCTGGTGCTCCGGGATTCTTGGGTTAGTGAGGTCCGTGAAGGTCCTCTCACTATGCAGGTATTTGTCAGGTTGCCTGAAGCTGTCGCCTGACCAAGGGTCCTGTGCCCCATCAATGCTCTGGTTCTAGGGGTACCTAGCTGTACCCTCCCTGGCAATCACTTTCCTTGCCACCTTGGTCACTGTCACACGAACCCGTCTGGAGACACGTACGTCACCTTCAACTGTCACTAACGGACTCCCTACTGTCTGAGTGTCTGTGTCTGTTTGTCCCCTCCCACCAGGTTGCCTTCTAGTGGACTCGACTGGCTCCGCCTCTGGGTGGCCATCCATTGGGTCCCGGACTAGTCAGTCATCCCTAATGGGTAGTGGGAAACTGGGGATGTTATGAGTTTAGGTGGTACTGTCACTGGTCTTCCAGGCCTCTGTGGGTAGGCCCTGCATCTATGTCAGGATGCAGTACCTAGTAGTGCTCTGAGGGGTTCAGGGGCACTACAACAGCAATGTCAACTCTGCTTCATCACTGTGCACAGACAGTGTATACAGAGTGAGAAGCAAAGAAACCCATGTCAACTCTGCTACATCACTCTGCACAGAGCGATGAAGCAGAGCCTGACAGTGAGGGGATGATTGCACTTACGTCTCACATTGGATCACCCCACTCTCAGGACAGAAGCGACTCAGCTGCATGGAAAGAAACACAGCTGACCCGCTGCTGTCGGGAGATTGTGTACTGTGATGCGATGCGACACGACAGTCGCATCACGGCACACAAGGACCTTTGATGATGTCATACTCACGTGACCACTCTGTAGCCAATGAGGTAATACAACATTCACACGTAACTGGTCAAATGGGTATGACGTCACAGAAGGTACTGTAACTCCGTGCTGGTTATCGGGCGGCACAGCAATGAATGATCGCAGCTGGAGGCAAAAGCAGCCGGGAGACAGAGTGTTCAGGACGCGTCCCGGGACCTGTAAGTATGATCATAATGTTTTTTAATAATGTGCTTTTTTTTACAGCCCCTGACCCGAACTGGACCTGAACTGTAACACGAGCTTCCCAGGAAAGCTCGTGATCGGGCTCGTGTACACGATCACCATGTGTTCAGTACGGACCCCGAATTTTACAGTTCGGGTTCGCCCCTCCCTAGTCAGGACATATATATTTATAGAAGCAGCACGCTGAGTGTATGAATGCTGCTGACGCCAGGACCTTGTAAGTAGCAGTGGCCACCACAGAGAGTCCAAGAGTGAGTATGATAAATAGAAAAGAAGTCTGGCATGGTATTTGTGGATGCATTTCCTTTTGATAGTTAGATTTCTGAATTAATTTGTGTTACTATAAATGCTTAGGACAGACTGCAGAAGTGAGTGGACAAAGGTGTCTCAGAGGCAAAAGCTATCATGGTGGTCTAGATCAGATGAAAAAAAAGAAATGAAAGAGAATGAGCTAGATTAATTAAGATTGGTTTTATCTATGGTCTTCGTGAATTAACATTGTGGAGTAGGATTCGACAAGTTCATTAAGAGGTGCATGCCAATTAATGAATTTGGTGCATCTTACCTTTGTTGTGCACTTCCTTGTGCCTTGGTAGATATGATACTCCACTCAGGAACTGGCATAAAATTTCTGGTGAAAGAAACGCCTCTAGGCCATGTGCCCACGGGAGCTTTTTGCTGCGGAGTTTGCCGCGGAAAACCTGCGGATTTATCTGGATTTTCCAGATAAATCCGCAGGTTCTAGCATTTACAGGCACTCCCCATGTTACCCTATGGGACATGGGGAGTGCTGTGTCCACGCTGCGGAAAGTGCGGCTGCGGAATCTCCTGCGGAGATCCCTCAGCTGCACCTAACTGCATGTCAATTATTCATGCGGATTTACTTGCGGAGATCCCGGCCCTCCGCTATGGAGATAGAGGCCGGGACGTCCGCAGGTAAATCGCGTCAATCTCCGCATGTTTCCCGCAGCTATTCCACTGGAAACTCGCAGCTAAGAATAGCTGCGGCTGCCGGCGGGCAGCTGCGAGAAACATGCGGCCGTACCTGTGGATACATCCGCAGGTACGAGTGTCCCGTGGGTTCATGGCCTAATTTATTTGAAGAATGGATATTGCCAAATCCCATCCCGCTCCGGCCCTTCCCTGGGCCATTTTTAATGCGCTGCCTTAAACTGACATGACAATTTCACTTGACATGAGGAATGATAATGCCCATTTGGCAATTTATTGACATATTTTAGAAGAAATAATAGACACACATAGATTATAGAAGAAAAGATTCTCTCAAATAGATATTTCATAGATTATACAGGCATGTCAGGAATGCTTTTTACCTGTGACAGAGTCTCATCATTTGGATATTCTTTTAATAATCTGCAGTTTGATACAGATTGCATGTATAGATAATATGTAACCAGACTGATCATCTGCAATTCTGGCAAATGCCAAATGGGTCTGTCTGGCTATAGGCTGCATTGTCTACTACACTTTTAACAGTATTGGTGTCCTCAGGATGCTAGTGTGCCGCCCCGTGCTCGGCGGCAGCCGAGCCGTTCGGATCCGGACCTTCAGTGGGTGGCTCGAGGGTCTCCGGACCCGGGGGTCCACGGTCACTCTGATCTAAAAGGGATTGGCGGTTTGGGGATGAAGGTGTACGGCCGGAGCCGTGTTTGAGTTTGTGACGCCACCCACGGGTTGTGGTGAAGGTGGACACCACCTCTGCAGTTACGGGGCACCCGGAGGATATGTTGCGCAGCAAGTTGTTAACCCCTCTGTGGGTAGGGATGGTGGCCCCGGGACCCGTTGGGGGAGTAGTTGGGCAGTGCAGGGAGATGAGCGGCCAGAGGGCAATGGTGTACTCATGATTAGTAACACACACAAGTCTCTGGTAAACCAAGGTGATGGTGGTCGGTGCCCGCAGCCGGCTACAGTCTGGTCCCCCGCCCGGTTGGTGGTCTCTGCCTTTCTCCTGCACCTGTTTGTGTGATGGTGGACTACCTGCGCCTGCAACGTCAGGAGTCTGCTCCCCGGCTTGTAGATGTTGGAAGAGCCCTTTGCCCGCAGACACTGTCCCGTGGGATCTCTCTGCCATGGCAGTGGCTTTCTATCCCCCTCATTGGGCTGTTGTCTTCAGTCGGGACTTTGGGTGGGACAGGACCTATAGTCCTGGCCGCAATCAGTTAATTAGCTAGCCCCCAGTAGCTTCTGGACCTAGCTTCAGGGTCTGAGTACCCCCCTTTGTGCTCCGGTTTCCGAGTCGGTTCCCCGGGTCGGTACCGGCGGGCCACTACCCTGTCCCGGTCCACTACGGTTTCACCGAGCCGTCTTCCTGACTCCTGCAGGCAGAGGCCTCCGTATGCCTCCTAGCCAAAGGTGCCCAGGCTCCTACCCTGGCACCTGTCAGTCTGCTATAGGCCTGTCACACAGGCCTGACCTCCTCCACTAACTGACTCCAACTAGAAACTCAGAAAACTCACTTCTTTCTCCCGCCTCAGGCTCTCTGAACTCCTCGGCGGCCGTGGCCAACCGCCTGGCTCTGCCCCTGGTGTGTCCATCAAGCACTGAGGGGGGTGACTAGGATTTTAGTGTTTGGCAGCTGTCACCTTGTTAGAGGACTGGTGTTGTGCGGGGCCCTATCTGTGACTACTTGGCCCGGCCAGGGCGTCACACTAGTACTGGTGATAATACTGGCATAGGATATTTCCGGCCTGCAAGGGACATCAGGTGGCGTGAAAACGTCACTGCATTGTGCCATTTAGGTCCACTACGAAGAAACATCATACTTTATAGAGAGCTGTGAGAGGAACATCAAACTACAAGCGATGACTGCGATGGGATCACCATTTTGCATGGAAGGCTGCGGTGGACTATTATATTGTGTGGTGTGACTGTGGTGGGACCATCATTGTACATGGGAGGCTGCATTAGACCATCATTCTGTGTGGGGTGACTGTTGTAGACCATTATACTGTGTGTGGTGAGACCATCATTCTGCGTGGGGTGACTGTGGTGGAGCATTATACTGTGTGGGGTGGCTGTGGTATACTATAATACTATGTCAATGTTTGTGGTGGACATCATATTATGTAATGGGCTGTGCTGGACACAATACTGTTTAGTGGGCTTGTTAGTGACATAACGATCATGATTACAGAGGGTGCGAGCAAGATCAGGCCTTTATAGGAAGGGGGCCAATCAATGCCAATTTCACTAGGAAATGTGTGAGGAGACTTTTGAGAGAAATAGTGGAAGGAGACACAAAATAGAAATTGGTAATGTGTGTGTGCCACTATAATAAAGAAAATACTATTACTACCAATGATGAGAGAATCAGTTTGGAGGGCTTCGGTCCACTGGCTAGGACAGTAATCCAACTGCTGGACAGGTGGGCTGTGAATCTCCCTACCTCACAGCATTCACAGATCTTTTGATTCGCCGGGCTAATGTGATGTTATCATTGTTGCATGATGCACGCACGACGTTGCGCCAAACTAGCTAATCAAAAGAGAAGATTTACAGGCTTTCCATACAGAGGTCACAGATTACTGACCTAGCCTATGAATCGAATACTAATACTATTACTAATAACCCTGCTATTATAACTATTCTGAAATATTCTGATCACTAAAGCTTTAAAGTCTCAACATTTTAGTTAAGATAATCAACAATTAGAAGGATCTCCATTTAATATTAGGGTGCATATATTTTTATATCATAAGTTTTACCACACTGCAAATGTCCATTATTAAAAATGTCAATTATATGAACTACAAGTTCTGACACATTCAGACTCATAGTTCTTTAATATTAGTCACATCTTATGGGAAGAAATGTCTATTAGGGTTCTTTTCCCTAGAAGACCCAACAGTAAATACGTTTGCACTATGCCTTCTAGTTCCACCTGTTTGCACTGTAAAAAAAAATGTCCCCAAAATTTTGTAATGTTTGCCTGCGTAACTCCTGGCAGAGAAAACTTCCTTGTTATAGGGTTGTTGACAAAGTATTGTGCAACTCTACAGCAACAGAACTGTCATTTAAAATGCTACAAAAAGAATTCCAGACTAAAAAAAAAATAAACTATTGAACAATAATGTGAAAATATCCATCATGAGAGCTACCCAATGTATCAAAGGGTTCTTCTAGCTGGGACTGTCCCTTGTTTAGCAATTGCAGTTCTGAAAAGCAGTTAGGTGAGATCTTATGTTTCCTGAAAAAACCCAAACTTTTTTAGGTTAACATGAAGAGAAAAAACTATGGGGAAACCCCCTTGAAGGAACTCTAATACTGGACCCTTTGTACATGGATACTTATACTGTACTTTTCTGCTGAATGCTGTGAAAATTAAAGTTTGTAAAACTATAGACTGATTTTGGTGAAAACAATTTCTTGCTTTTACTAGGTCCTTAACAGAAATCAGGACTGTGGGTTAGTATTTACTGTACATGGCTTCTATAAAGCATTTGTTATGGTGCTTCACATGTGATCATTTAAAGGGAAGCTGTCACCACCTTTTTTGTATATGAGCTAATAACATCCCCTTACTTAGCATCAGTGCTGCATTCTAAAATGTTGTATATTGTGTCCTGCCCCTCTGTATTTCCCCCCAAAAAACTTTTTGAATAGCTTGCGGGCTGTATGCAAATCCAACCGGTCCACTCCAATGGGTGTCATTGCAGCGGCTGCTGTGCCTCCTCTCCGCAGCTAATTACCATCCTCCGTACATGTTTGATGTGGATGATCCATCTTGCGTCATCCACATAGCCGAACGAAATCTCGCGTCTTTGCAGGGACATCATCGTCGGTTCGCACAGGCGCACTTCACTTTGAATGGTTCCGGTAAGCAGGAGCCGGAAATATGTGTGCCGACACATGCATTGTTAGGTTTCAGACTCTGCCCGCAGGCGGACAAAGCAAAGTGCACCTGCGCAAAGTGGTGATGTCCCTGCGCAGGCACTAGATTTCATCCACATCAATCATATTGGGAGGACGGCAATTAGCAGCAGAGAGGAAGCATACCTCCCAACCGTCCTAGATTCGGCGGGACTGTCCCGCTGTTCACAGCTCTTGTCCCAACTTCTCCTCTCAGTGTAGTGAATAAATTAAGTCAAGACAAGAAGTGCATAAATTAAATTCATATCTGCCCTGGTTTACCTGAACAGGGCTAAAAGACACAAACCTGTGAGCTCTTTGTGAGCAGTGCTACCATTGAGCCACTGCCTGTATTGAAAGGCATGGGAGGGTTTGGTAATCTTGACCTGTATTGCAGGCTGAGAAGCCAGAAGCAGATTATTCAGATATATATATATATATATATATATATATATATATATACAGTACAGACCAAAAGTTTGGACACCACCTTCTCATTCAATGAGTTTTCTTTATTGTCATGAAATTTGTAGATTCACATTGAAGGCATCAAAACTATGAATTAAAACATGTGGAATGAAATACTTAAAGTGTGAAACAACTGAAAATATGTCTTATATTCTAGGTTCTTCAAAGTAGCCACCTTTTGCTTTCATTACTACTTTACACACTCTTGGCATTCTCTTGATGAGCTTCAAGAGGTAGTCACCGAAAATGGTCTTCCAACAGTCTTGAAGGAGTTCCCAGAGATCCTTAGCACTTGTTGGCCCTTTTGCCTTCACTCTGCGGTCCAGCTCACCCAAAACAATCTCAATTGGGTTCAGGTCTGGTGACTGTGGAGACCAGGTCATCTGGCGTAGCACCCCAACACTCTCCTTCTTAGTCAAATAGCCCTTACACAGCCTGGAAGTGTGTTTGGGGTCATTGTCCTGTTGAAAAATTAATGATGGTCCAACTAAACGCAAACCGGATGGAATAGCATGCCGCTGCAAGATTCTGTGGTAGGCATGCTTGTTCTGTATGCCTTCAATTTTGAATAAATCCCCAACAGTGTCACCAGCAAAGCACCCCTACACCATCACACCTCCTCCTCCATGCTTCACGGTGGGAACCAGCCATGTAGAGTCAATCGGTTCACCTTTTTTACAAAGACACGGTGGTTGGATCCAAATATCTCAAATTTGGACTCATCAAACCAAAGCACAGATTTCCACTGGTCTAATGTCCATTCCTTGTGTTCTTTAGCCCAAACAAGTCTCTTCTGCTTGTTGCCTTTCCTTAGCAGTGGTTTCCTAGCAGCTATTTTACCATGAAGGCCTGCTGCACAAAGTCTCCTCTTAACAGTTGATCTAGAGATAAGAAGGTGTGCCCAAACTTTTGGGCTGTACTGTGTATATACACACACACATATATATATATGTATATATGGACCTAATGGTATATGCATCACACATGGTGTTTTAAAGGACCAGCAGCCGACTAGACTGCAGCTGCCGCCCGAGTAATATGGTTCCTAGGAATGTGCCCAGGGGCCGCATAACAAGTCTTTGGGGGCCGCATACGGCTCGCGGGCCGGAGGTTCCCCACCCCTGCAATACAAGAAGGCCCTAGTAGAGCAATTAGTACAAAAATTCACATTTGACAACGCTGGCAGCAAAGGTCATAATTCCTTGGGCAACCAAGGAGGAGAGATGAGGGAGACCCACACCAGGCCCAACAAAGCCAAGGGAACACTATCAAAGATCTGGGACAGTTTCATTAGACACTCCAAGTGCCCAGGTCCTGATGCAAAGGGGTAGTGTGATAAGGAGGAAAAAGTTTTGGAAGGAGTACCTATGAGGAATCATACTGTTAGGTCAGTTTTACCATATAATGACATGGTAAATAAAAAAAACAAAAGTTAATTATACAATTGCACTATTTTTTGTAATTTCACCTCACTTGGAATTTTTTACCGTTTTCCAGTCTAATACGTGTCAGATTGAATGTTTTCATTCAAATGTCCAACTTGTCCTGCAAAAAAATAACCCTCATATCGCTATATTGACGGAAAAAGAAAAAAAGTTGAGAGTTTTGAAAGAAAGGCGGGAAAAATGGAAATAAAAAATTGAAAATCCCTAGGTGGTGAAGGGTTAATAATCTGAAAAATTGCATTCTGAAGCCTTTCTCTATGTGTCTTCCAGGGTATATTGCAGTCCCAGCTAATTTATGGCAGTCCTTAAACATTGTGCATAGGCTTTAGAAGGAGTTCCATTACTTAACAATTTTAATAGAATGTGTATGAGGCCCTTCTCTATGTGTAATACAGGGTGTATTGGAGTCCCACCTCCTTCTAATTTTTGGCAGTTCTTGGATTGCCTGCATAGGCTTTGTGAGTTTCAGAGTCCCTCCTTTATAAATTAAACAGGATGTGCCTGACCATGTCATACACCGGTGGGTGTATTTCTTTCCACTTCTACTATATTATCTACTGTAGTCGTAGGCGACGGGGAAATACTGTAAGCGATGAAACGGCTAGTAAGTCTATTTTTCCAAGTTGCATTTTTTGCAACGTTTTTTCAGGAGTTATGCAAATGAAAAGCTTATTTTTACAGTGCCAGTGAAAGCTAAGATATTTCATAAATATAATTATGGCGCCACTGAGGCTTCAGTCACCACAGGGTACTGCACCTCACTTAAGGTGCAGTATTCATCTCGGGTAAGGAGGGGGTTAATCACCAATGTTTCCACATTTCACTTTACATACAGCTTAGGTACCTTCTCACTGGGGACTGGACTAGGGTAGGCTGGGGGGTGGCCATCACGAGGCATGGGACTTTCCCAGTCACTAGGACAACCACCTGAGGGGCGAACACCACTTTGGGTAGAAAGGGAGCAACCTTTAATCTTAATCTTCAGTCAAGTTGGGACTACAGTTCTGGCAACACGACACCACTTTCTTCCTTCTTCTTCATGGAGCCTGAGGCTTGGAGCAGGAAGGTCAGCTCGGGTTCCTCCCTTCTAAAGGGACAACCCTTGGGAATGGACACTTTCAAATACCGGTGGCTACCTCTAACTTATCCAGGATCAGTTGGAGTCCATCATGGTGGAGACCAGCACCTCCGGGCAACCTACAGACAGTGAGTAAAGACCTTGAACCGCAGCTACTATGTCTGTCCTTCATTGCCGGTGCTGGCGCCCCGTGCTTCAGTGACAACGGCCACCACCACCACCATCATCCTCTCCTGGGGCCTGGCGTCACCTGTGGGAAGCCGAACCATCCGAGCTGCAACACCATCCGCCCCGTTTTGGTGTCACAAACAGGACTCCATGCCCACAACAATGGGTACTGTGCGTCTTACAGCACTGTGTTAAAACATACTTCCCAAAAAGGACAGTTGCCATTAACCATTCCAGCACAGGAAAAGAAGGGGCATGTCATCGTGGGCTGAGCCCAAAAAAAGCGCAAAAGCGTGAGTGGAGCCCAGAAAAGCGCGCGAATAGAGGCCCCACTGCCGGAAGCGAGTGCTACCAACCTGGGAAACCAGGCAGAACCAGAAGGAAAAATCCTGTCCATTAAGACAGAAGACCAGCTTACCCCAGACACTGCACCTGTGACACCTGAGCTGCCGGACTCAAAGCCTTGCACTTCGGGAGAGGAATGGGCACCGCAGTGCTCAGAGGAAGCGCCCCTGCTGAGTGTCAGTGGGGACGGACTCTCTGATCTGTCAAAAGAATATTCCCCGACTGAGACTTTTACGATGACACCTTCAGCCCACTCAGGTCCTTGGGGGCCCAGTGTTAGCAGTTTAATCACCCGGAGCACTGCGACGGGAATGAGAGTGAGGTAATCATGATCCTACCCTTGAGGAAAGGTGTACTGGATTGCTGCCTGAGAGTTGTCTCGGATGGGGAACGCTTTTTTGCTCCTGCCGGCATCCTACTACCGATTTGCTGTTGTTGTAAACAAGTAGGACAATTCGCCGGAGGATACCTCTTGAGTGCCCAGAGCCAGGGGGTTGGAACCAGCCCTCTGGTACCACCTGCAGCCAAGAAAGAGTAAATGTTTTCTTATGCAAATGTTTTTGTTGCATTTGATCACACTGATGACCGGTAACTGTTTAATGTTTGAAACTGTTGATTGATAATGTCTCCCATAAAGGGAAGAGTATTTAACTGTTTAATTGCATAATAAAAACTGCGGTGTACCATTGTTTTGTTATTGCAGCCCAGGAGTGCTGCGATTTGCTGTGGGGAAGTGTCGCAACGCATTGGCTTCAGTTGCCACAGGGTACTTAAGGTGCAATATTCATCTCGGATAAGGAGGGGGTTAATCACCGGTGTTTCAGCATTTCGCTCTACATACAGCTTAGGTACCTTCTCACTGGGGACTGGACTAGAGTAGGCTGGGGGATGGCCATCATGAGGCATAGGACTTTCCCAGTCACTAGGACAACCCCCTGGGGGGCGGGCACCACTTGGGGTAGAAGTAGGAGCTACCTTTACATAATCTTCAGTCAAGTCGGGACAAGAGTTCTGGCAACACAACATCACTTTCTTCCTTCTTCACGGAGCCTGAGGCTTGGAGCACGAAGCTCAGCCCAGGTTCCTCACTTTTAAAGGGACAACCCTTGGGAAAGGACACTTTCAAATACCAGTGGCTACCTCTAACTTATCCGGAATCGACTGGAGCCCATCACGGCGGAGACCAACACCTCCGGGCAACCCACGGACGGTGAGTAAAGACCTTGAACCTCATCTACTGTGTCCACTCTTCATTGCCGGCGCCAGCGCTCCGCGCTTCAGGGCCAACGGCCACTGACACTACCATCATCCTCCCTTGAGGCCTGGCTTCACCTGTGGGAAGCCAAACCATCCAAGCTGCGACACCATTCACCCCAGAGGACACCATCTGCAGCCGCAGCAAATCCCTGGCCACACACTACAGGTGGTGTCACGAGACAATTACTACTTCCAACATGCTCATCCTCCATCTTCAACGTCTTTCATCATCATCCCATCATCCCTTTTTGGTGTACACCTAGGGCCACGAAGCCGGGCAGGGCCACCCGTGACATCCCAGACCCGACATCACCGGCCTGGCAACGAGTATTTAACCCCTGCCCCATGGGTGCTACATAATGCACACTTGATTTTTTTTTCCCTGACTGAAATGGAAATTTTCTGTGTTATTTAACAAAGTAGCATGTCTCCTTCAGCATTTTTGCAGCTTTTAACACTGAAAGCAATGAGAAAGTGCAAAAATGCTGTGAAAATTCTATGTTTGAACATAGCCTAAAGGTGGCTTTACACGCTATGACATCACTAAAGCGATGTCGTTGGGGTCACGGATTTTGTGACGCACATCCGGCCGCGTTAGCGATGTCGTTGCGTGTGACACCTATTAGCGATTTTGAATTGTTGCAAAAACATTCAAAATCGCTAATTGGTGACATCCCCCCCTAATCTCAATTATTGTTGCTGCTGCAGTAACGATGTTGTTCCTCATTTCTGCGGCAGCACACATCGCTACGTGTGACACCGCAGGAACAAGGAACCTCTCCTTACCTGCGTCCCGCCAGAAATGAAGGAAGGAGGTGGGCGGGATGTTCGTCCCGCTCATCTCCGCCCCTCCGCTTTGATTGGGCGGCCGCTTAGTGAAGTCGCTGTGACGTTACGGTGACGCCGAACGTACCTCCCCCTTGAGGGAGGGATTGTTCGGCAGTGACAGCGACGTCGCAGAGCAGGTATGTGCGTGTGACGCTGCCGTAGCGATAATGTTCGCTACGGCAGCGACCAACACATATCGTTACAACGACGGGGGCGGGTGCTATCGCGCTCGACATCGCTAGCAATTGCTAGTGATGTTGTAGCGTGTAAAGCCCACCTAAGGGATGGAAGAGGGGGCATTTTCTCTTTTTTAATTTACCTTATATACAAGTCATTATACAGGAAATAATATTTCTTAACATTTTTTCCTATAAAATCTATTTTGTATGTTTTATTGTCACTCTGTAAATACTCTGACAACATTGTTCCCAGCAGCAACCTGTGAGTCAATTCACGCATCCAGGCGTTTCCCCATGTTGTTACCATTCCATTTCAGCACTGTTTCCATCCATTTCAGCAATTTTCTTGCCCCCTAGTCCTCCTGGTTCGTTCTTCCGGAAAAATGCTTGAGTTTCCAATTGATTTTCATTAAGCTCGTTACTAGCTCATCTGAGTGTCTGACTAAGTCAAGTATTTTAGCGCTCAGTCATCACTAGTTGTAACATGTCCCTTCTTAGCAGTTCTCTGCTTTGGGTCATAAGCTAGGCCTGAGGGGGTATTCCTCCATCCACGACATCCAATAGGACAATGGCTTCAATCCCTTAGATTGATTCAGTTGTACATTTGTCTAAAAAGTCTTCAGAACCTGCACCAAATTTGCAGACTGTAGTAGCGGGTAATAAGAATAATCACCAATTTTATTTTTTTATTTACATATATAATGTTTTAAAAAGTATTTCATATGATGTTATTCTATATCCTAGAAAGCAGAAACAGAGAAGTATCAAAGCACATACAAACCCACGCCTTCATACAAACAAATCTTTAAGATCTGTATGTAAACACACAAAGTCATTAAGGTCTTGAGATTTGTGAATTCACAGGAGAAGACATGACAGGGAACATTTCCAACTAATGCAAAAAGAACAAAACACTCTAAAGCAATATTAGGATACATGTTTGATAAAGTGTTGCAGTTTTTTAGAGTTAATACTAATTATATTATAGGTGCATACATAGTTTACTTGAATTCCTGTGATTACATTAGGATTTATTAACAGGGTCATTTTAAAAAGATTTCCACTACTATGATATTGTTTTCCACCAATAAGTTGTTTGAATAGGAGCTGTCCTGCAGGACTTGACAGCAACCACTAGTCTGCCATATAAACCGACCACACAGCAAGAGGTCACCGGATCAAGTCCCTAAACCGCGGCATACCACGGAGGTGTTCATATCCATACATTGTTAACATCCTACTGTGTTGGACCCCCACTGATCTGATATTACTAACTTATTCTAAGGCTAAGTTCACACACTGCGTTTTTTTGACGCTGCGTTTTTGTGCGTTTTTTGCGGCAAAAACCGCACAAAAACGCACCCGCGTAAAAAAAAAAGCGGCAAAAAACGCACGCGTTTTGCCGCGATTTGGTGCGTTTTTTTGCTGCGTTTTGCTGCGTTTTTGCTCACTGCGTCTTTATGCGTTTTTTATCAGTGAAGAATGTCATTAAAGATTGTTGAAAAAAAAAAAGGTCTGATGTCATTTCCTTCTTCAATATGTTCTTCATTCTCCACTAGTGCATGCAATAGAGCAGACAGCTGCAGAACTACAAGGCTCAGCATGCTCCATACAGGACTGTATGCTGGAGGGAGAGGCAGAGGGAGCAGAACTACAAGGCTCAGCATACTCCATCCAATAGTGTATGCAGGAGAGCAGACAGCAGCTGCAGAACTACAAGGCTCAGCATCCTCCATCCAGGACTGAATGCAGGAGCTTTTTGGCTATATTTTTGTATGCTAGCCGGGTACAGCAGGCAGGTACAGGCTGCCCCCAACCCCAGATGCCTATTTGTACCCGTCTGGGAACCAAAAATATAGGGAAGCCCTTTTTTTTATATTTCATGAATTTCATGAAATAATTTAAAAAAAAAATGACGTGGGCTTCGCCCAATTTTTGAGTCCAGCCTGGTATAACTAGGCAGCTGGGGATTGGAATCCACAGTGCAGGGTGCCCATGCTTTCTGGGCACCCCCGCTGTTAATTGCAGTCCCGCAGCCACCCCAGAAAATAGCGCTTTCATAGAAGCGCCATCTTCTGGCGCTGTATCCAACTCTTCCAGCTGCCCTGATGCCGGGTGGCTCGCTGGGTAATAATGGGGTTAGGGCTAGCTGTATATTATCAGCTGGCCCTAAGCCCGAAATTCATGGTGTCACGCCAATATTAGACATGGCCACCATGAATTTCTAGTAAAGATAAAAAAAACTACAACACACAGAAAAATATTTTTATTAGAAATAAAACACAACACAATTAGTGACTCCATCTTTATTGAAATAAAGAACCCCCCTCCGCAGTAATCCTGGGTCAGGGTCCCGCGCCGTCCAATCCGGATCCAATATCATCTGATGGGTTTGCTGGAAGGCAAAGCGATCAGATGATGTGTCAGGTTCTAGGGGCTGAAGCACATCACACATCAGCTGATTGTATAAAAGCCAATCAGCTGATGCATCGATGCAAAAAAAAAATACTCACTTATGTGCTGATTACCGGCAGCTCCTACAGCGGAGTCTGATCCCGTCCGATCGCTGCAGCAGCTGCCGGTAATCAGGGATAAAGTCTCCTGACGCATCCGCTGCTAGGTTAAACCGGCCGGCCGCTGGCGTCACCCCGAGTCTTACGATCAGCTGATGCGTCAGGTGACTGCATCAGGTGATCCATCGCCAGGTCCTGCATCTATCGGAGGTGTCCCGGCCGTCTGCACACAGCTGGAGCGGCGATACCGTGAGAGGAGATGGGAGCAGGCATGGCACCGGGACCCTGCAGACAGGTGAGTATGACTTTTTTTTTTTTCTACTGTTCACTTTTGTTTTCGCAGCCGCTTTCACCTCCCGCCCGAACATGGCGCCGCACGGCAGCATACATGCACAGGACTGGAGGTGGACGCGGTGGTGACAGTACCGGGAGGATTCACGCTTCTGTATTTACTGACAGAAGGAATCCTCTTCCTGTACATGTCACTTTACTACCCACCTCCTGCGTTTATAGCTGCGTTTTTGGTCTTAGAAACGCACCAAAATGCACCAAAACGCAGCTATTTGCGTTTCTCATTGCGTCTTTCAACATCCCATTGCACTCAATGGATGAAAAGCGCAGTGAAAACCGTGGGAATAATTGACATGCTGCGTTTTTGTGGCACCACAAAAACGCAGCTGAAAAAAAATGCTGTGTGCAGACAGCAAAAATGAAAACTCATAGACTTTGCTGGGGAAGCAAAGTCATGCAGTTTTCTGAGCAAAAACGCACCCGAAAACTGTGCAAAAACGCCGCGAAAAACGCACTGTGTGAACTTACCCTAAAGATGTCATCAGTTGCGTAGATAAAGGGAGAAAGAAAACATACAACAAGTGGAAGATGGGGATTATACCTAGAGAACAATACATGGCAATTTGTAGACTCTGCAAGACAAAGGTCAAAGGAACTAAGGCCGAACACGAATTGAAGCTTGCCAAAGAGGCCAAGTGTAAGGTAAAAGGATTTTGGGGTATGTTAAAAACAAAAGAAAAGTAAAGGAGACCATAGGAGTCCTGAAGAATGAAAAAGGTGAAACAGTGAACAAGGTGGAACAGCAGGTAGAGCTACTAAATTTGTATTTCATATCTGTCTTCTCCCAAAAAACTAATTCAAGCATGAACAATAATCATGATAGACATGATTATCATGAGGAATCCAAGTTGACAATACGCATTGGATTTGCTGGACCATATATGACAAGCTTTTCTCCCACCCACTCACCTTTTGTGTCTCCCCTATTTCCTCATAGACAGTAAGCTTACAAGCAAGGCCCTCACTCCTCCTGGTATCTTAATTTTGTTATTTTGTATTGTCTCATATTGTCTGTACATGTCCCCTCTTAATTGTAAAGCGCTGCGGAATATGTTGGCGCTAAAGAAATAAAACTTATTATTATTATTATTAGAACACTTAGCCAAATTAAAGGAAACCAAGTCCCCAGGTCCAGACGATTTACACCCTAGAGTCTTGAAAGATATAGCTGAGTAAATAATAATACTGCTTGCCATAATTTTCAATAAGTCATGGGAAACAGGAGAGGTCCCTCTAGATTTGAAAAGGGCAAATGTGGTTCCTATCTACAAAAAGGGAAAAAAGGAGGATCCAGGGAATTACAGGCCAGTAAGCCTGACTTCCATTGCAGGACAAATCGTCAAGCAAATTGTCAAGGAACATTTAGGGGTGCTTCACACATAGCGAGATCGCTACCGAAATCACTGCTACGGCACGGTTTTGGTGACGCAACAGTGACCTCATTAGCGATCTCGCTGTGTGTGACACTGAGCAGCGATCTGGCCCCTGCTGCAAGATCGCTGCTCATTACACACAGCCCTGGTTCATTTTCTTCAAAGGCACTCTCCCGCTGTGACACACAGATCGCTGTGTGTGACAGCGAGAGAGCGACGAAATGAAGCGAGCAGGGAGCAGGAGCCGGCATCTGGCAGCTGCGGTAAGCTGTAACCAGGGTAAACATCGGGTAACCAAGGTGGTTACCCGATATTTACCTTAGTTACCAGCCTCCGCAGCTCTCACGCTGCCTGTGCTGCCGGCTCCGGCTCTCTGCATATGTAGCTGCAGTACACATCGGGTTAATTAACCCGATGTGTACTGTAGCTAGGAGAGCAAGGAGCCAGCGCTAAGCAGTGTGCTCGGCTCCCTGCTCTCTGCACATGTAGCTGCAGTACACATCGGGTTAATCAACCCAATGTGTACTGTAGCTAGGAGAGCAAGGAGCCAGCGCTAAGCAGTGTGCACGGCTCCCTGCTCTCGCGGTTATGATCGCTGCTTCGGCTGCTGTGTTTGACAGCTAAGCAGCGATCATAACAGCGACTTACAAGGTCGCTGTTACGTCACAGAAAATGGTGACGTAACAGCGACCTCGTTGTCGCTGTCGCTTAGTGTGAACCAGCCCTTACTTAGATAGCTGGATGGGAAGGAATTAATTAACCAAAGCCAGCAGGGTTTTATGACCAATAAATCTTGTTAGAGCAACCTGATTTCCTTCTACAACAAAGTCACAATGTTTGGACAAATGGAATGCTGTGGAACAGCAGCAGGAATTCATGAACAGGACACAAACTGTTACCAAGGTACACATTGACAGGACAGGTCTAGGGTAGACATAAGCAGACCAGAACTAATTACAGACATGACTGGTTCTGGACCAACACAAGGCTAGATTATGGAACCTAAGGCAGTTGCTCGGCCCCGCCCATCAGGGAAGAGGAATTTTTATAGCAGATGCCTTCCAGCCATAGGCTGGGGACACCAATTCAAGATGCACACACAGCCCCAATACAAGTGAAGAAGTTGAGCGCGCGCACACCCTAGGCTTCAACCAGAAACCCAGCAGGACAAGCTCAGGGCCTGGAACACAGGGACCGAACACATGTGGATGGCCATATGGGACAGCAGAGGATCAAACACGTGAGTGGCAGTGCAGCAGATCAGGTAACCACGCAAGCCACCAAAAGGAAATGGCAACAGTAGTCCAGCTGAGTAGGCGGAGGAGAGAACAGGGACATTGGCGCAAGGACGTACCGGTGCGCCGGCATAGGTATTTAACCAAAATGCTGACGTTACATATGTCCTATGAAGACCAGCTAAAAGAACTAGGAATGTTCAGTTTGCAAAAGAGAAGTATGAGAGGTGACTTAATAGCGGTCTACAAATATCTGAAAGGTAGTCACAGTGCAGAGGGAACTACCCTTTTCTCATTAGCACAAGGAAGTACAAGAAGCAATGGGATAAAACTAAAGGAAAGGAGATTCAGATTAGATATTAGGAAAAACTTTGGGAGGTAATGAGTAGGGATGAGCGGTGTTCGAAGCGAACCGTTCGCCAATTTCAAATTCGAGTTGTTTTGGGAGGTGTTTGAGTCGTTCGATGAACTCGAACGATGTGCTTCACGTTCGACCGTTCGAGTTACCGTTCGATAACGGTTCGATCACCAAAAGCGTAGCTAGTTACTAGCTTGCTTTTCACTGTAATACTGTCAGTCACTGTTACTAATGATATTATCAAAAATCAGCGTATAGTGTGCGGGGGGGGGTCAGGGTTTAGATCAGTGCTGAAAGAATGTCGATCGCCATTTTTTTTTCCAAACCGCGCGTACTGTGGGGCGGGCCAGGCTGTCAGCCAATCACAGACACACACACAGCAAAGTGGATTTTTGCCAGACAAGCAAGGGCATGTTTCATTGGCTGTGCATGTCACATGTCCTTGCTCTATAAGACCCGGCCATTTTCCCCATCGCCGCCATTATCTCATTGCTGCGGGTGTGTGATAGTCACCGCTCCCGCTGCTGCTGTGGGCGCTATAAAATGCAATCGAGACATCGGTTTAGGGAGTAGGGACTAGTTTTAATTTCAGCCCTTTTCAGGGCTAGATTAGAGCAGTTCATAGCCATTTTTGCTAGGCAGGTCTGTGCCAGCGCTGTGCAAGGGTTTTTCACAGCGTCTGTCTAAATCAACTCAGGCAATTCCTTGGGGCATAGTATCATTGTCTGGGATAGCCAGTGACGTTCCTTTGCTGACAAGAAAGCTACACCACCTCTCCATTCTACACCACCTCTCCATTTCTGCTACGCAATTTTAACTGCAAAAAGTGCAGGCAATTCTTTGGGGCACAATATCATTGTCTGGGATAGTCAGTGACGTTCCTCAGCTGTCAAGAAAGCTACACCACCTCTCCATTTCTGCTACGCAATTTTAACTGCAAAAAGTGCAGGAAATTCTTTGGGGCATAGTATCATTGTCTGGGATAGTCAGTGACGTTCCTCTGCTGACAAGAAAGCCACAACACCTCTGCATTCTACACCACCTCTCCATTTCTGCTACATTATTTTTAACTGCAGGTAGTCCAGCCAATCTGTGAGTAATGTGCAGGCGTAGATATAATCTTGCCTTCATCCAAAGGTGATGCTCTCGATGTCTGAGAGAGCTCAACACCAGCAGCTGTTTCCACTTCCAAAACAACTGACGACCTGTCAATCACACTGCCTGTTGCGGGTAAAGAAGTGGAAGGTCTGCGTCCAAAAGCATGTGTGACTGCTGTCCCCACAGTCACAGAGGATAAAAAGGGTGGGCTCCCCAGTATACAGCAAAATTACACACCAGGAAAAGGACTCTAGGCAGTTGGATTGATAAATGATTGTTTAACTTTACCAAAACAAACAATAACAAATCTATTCACAAGTCCAAAAGCCTACACCCCTATGCTGCGCCACTCATAATGGCGATTTATACCCCCTTCTCACCAACCTTTGCCCAACTAAGGGACTGTATAAACAGTCACCTAATACCTGGTAATCCCTCTGGATAGCAGGAGTAATTGTGTGTGTGTGCGAACACGACCTACCAGTGGCGCAGCACAAGAGCTTACAACTTATCTACCTAAACATAAACAAAACCCAATAACCCCCCTGAATACCCTTGTTTGCTGAAGCCTCACAGATAAAGCAGATGATAAAAGTGGTAAGGCAAACCACACAGCTCAGCAACACAGTCCTGGAATTCTTGTAAAGCAACAGTCAATGCAAACATGTGTGATGCCCTGGCCTATCAGGTCGTCACAGGGTATTGTGTAATCTGCCCTTCTGCACAGTATCCACCCTCCTTGGTTACGGGTCCTGGTCCTTTGGTGTTGCTAACAGCTGAGCCAATCAAAGTCCTAGGAACACTCTACACTTTATCCACCAGACACACCATTGGGGAGCCTGAAGGGAATAGGGCCGCCCACATGGGGGTTGGTGAGGGGAAAGTTGAAGAAAGTGATGGTTGAGCAGTGGAGAGCGAATGGACAGGAGGTGGAGTGGTGACTCTCGTGAGGAGAGGTCACCGAGCAGGGCTCCTGTAGCCACTAGGTGGCAGACGTTGGTCTGGGCCTGGTAGGAGTTGGAACCTTGGTTGCAGGGGATTGTGTCAAGGGGCACGGACTTCCAAGGAGGGCATCCAGCGTCCTTGAGCTATCACCGGGCAGGGGCCAGGGCACAACAGGGTACGTGGAACCTAGACTGGGAAGTAGCTTCACACGTCCTGGTAATTTACCTGACGGGGGTGAAGAATTCAAGTGTCATCCCCAACCCGCTCCAAAATCGGGGTATTAGCGCACCGATGGGATAGAACTTTGCCAATACAGTCCACAGAAATCCTATGCGTGAACCCTGAGAGCAAGATCACTCTGTTAGCCATACAGGTGAGCGGGACCCGAACAGTTTCAGACTCGACGGTCTAAAGAGAAACACAGGTGCCAAGGAAAGGGCCACAGACTAACCGCGACACCAAGGGCACGGACCCAAGCGTGCTCCCTCCAAGCTGCAGTGATGCTCAGAACTTTGGTTTACAAGCTGTCGGTGTGATTATTTCGGGACTGAGTGAGTACACTGGAAACTTCTATCCCCAACGGCACCCCATACGCCAACCCCCACACCCAAAACCCCTACCCACGGAAGGGTTAAACATCCAGCTGCTTCAATATCGTCACCGGGCTCCCCAACAGCAGCGATGGTCTCTCACATTGCCATGCACCGTGGGTGGCATCACGAACTTTCAATTCCCCTGTACATACTCCCCTTTTTCTTTTGACATTTGAGTGTCCGCGCAGATTCCCCCGGGTCCGGAGACCCCTCGAGCTATCGCGGCTCCGTATCCGAGCGGCTCGGCCGCTGTCGCGGGGGGGCGGTACACATATGTCGCTGTCCCTCTAGAATTTTAACTGTAACTGACAAACTGACAGAGCAGAGGCAGCAAGTCTTATTGTCTATATAATCAGCCTAAGCAGAACAGATACAGTATGTGTTTTGTTACCAAAACAAAGTGTTGCGTTCGCGCAGTCCTGGCTGGGCCCAGCCAACCGTACCTGGGTACTGTGGTGTCCAGCTGCCATAAATACAGACTTTGATGTAACTGTGGAATAAAAAAGTGCAAAAATATGGTCTTAACCGGTATAGGGTTTTTGACTAGTGCTGAGAACGCACTCACCTGGTAGGGTTGTGCCAGTCACAACTCCTTTCTGCACAAGTAACGGTGGTGGTCAGCAGCGGCCCCGAAAGTTAATAGTGTCTTAACAGGGACATAAATACAGACTTGATGATCCTCTCACGGTAATCAGTATAGCCAGCAACTGAAGAATGGCGGTCTCTGGCACAGGATGCTGCTCACACGCGTTACGGTCCAAATCACCAAACTCCAACACGAGTCTCCTCACAATCCACTTAAGTGTTTCTGCGGTGGCTCCTTTCTGTTATGCACACCTTTTGCTTTTCCTTCAGCTCACATATAGCACCTCCTCCGATCTCCAAGGCCACAGCCGAAGACCGTTTTGCTGTTGCTATAGTGACCAAACAGTCAAAGGCAGATGCAAAACAGCGGCCTCTTGTGGGTGCTCAGCAACAATGCATACAATAGACAGTAAATAAGCATTTTGCATTTACAGTGACTAAAGGTCATTTATACACTCTTAAGCGGGCTTTACACGCTACGATTTCGCCACAGCGATCTCGTTGGGGTCACAGATTTTGTGACGCACATCCGGCCGCTGTAGCGATGTCATAGCGTGTGACTTCTAGGAGCGATTTTGGATCGTTACAAAAACGTCCAAAATCGCTCCTCGCTGACATGGGGGTCCGCTGCCAGTTATCGCTGCTGTCACTGGGGCGAAGTTGATCCTCGTCCCTGCGGCAGCACACATCGCTACGTGTGATGCCGCAGGAACGAGGATCATCTCCTTACCTGCCTCCGGCCACAATGCAGAAGGAAAGAGGTGGGCGGGATGTTATGTCCCACTCATCTCCGCCCCTCCGCTTTCATTGGGCGGCCGATTAGTGATGTCGCTGTGACGCCGAACGGACTGCCCCCTTAGAAAAGAGGCGGTTTGCCGGTCACAGCGATGTCAAAGGGCAGGTAAGTATGTGTGACGGGGATGCACGATTTTGTGCGCGACGGGCAGCGATATGCCCGTCGCGCACAAACGATGGGGCCAGGACTCATGCTAGCGATATCGGGCAGGATATCGCAGCATGTAAAGCCACCCTTACCCTTTTACATGTGAATAACAATGCATACACTGAATGGCAAATAAGCATCTTGCATTCACAGTGGATAAAGTTCATCAATACACCCTCACCCTATCACTTCATATCCATGTGACGGTTCATGGACGAAGTACTCAAACTAGTGAGTTTTTGGCCTCTACTTACAGATTGGTGACAAATCTTACAGATGAAATGAGTTGGGTGATCCTTTGCGATGTCAAAAAAGGCCCAGGCTAGGCAAGGCTTACAGCCCATGCGACCTGCAGAACCATCACGACTTCTGCTCAGAGGCACAGTTGTGGCTGAGGATGCACTTGTTGACGTGCTTCCAGTACTCCGTCTCGGTCCAGGAAGACGCAACCTAACTAGAGTTGAGCGCGGTTCGTGGTTCGTGGTTCTCCAGTTCTAGGCTCGAGTGATTTTGGGGCATGTTCTAGATCGAACTAGAACTCGAGCTTTTTGCAAAAGCTCGATAGTTCTAGAAACGTTCGAGAACGGTTCTAGCAGCAAAAAAACAGCTAAATCATAGCTTGGTTTCTGCTGTAATAGTGTAAGTCACTCTGTGAATCACACTATTATCAAATTTCAGTGTATAGTGTGCGTGAACAGCGCCTTCAGATCACTGCTGTTTCTATAATGGCGATCGCCATTTTTTTTTTTTTTTTTCTTGTCTTCCTTCCCTAAGCGCGCGCGTCTTGTGGGGCGGGCCAGCATGTCAGCCAATCCCAGACACACACACAGCTAAGTGGACTTTGAGCCAGAGAAGCAACGGCATGTGTAATAGGATGTCCATGTCACATGTCCCTGCATTATAAAACCGGACATTTTCTTCCAGGACGCCATTATCTGCCTTCTGCGTCTTTGGTGTCAGACATCACTGTTGCAGCTCCGTCCTCCTGAGTCATATCGCCGATACAGCTGTATGCGCTGCATACACAGCGTTAGACAGCTTAGGGAGAGCACTTTATAGCAGTTATTTTAAGGGCTCAAACCGGCAGGGTCAGAGTTAAGGTGACAGGTCCTGAAAACAGCGCCAGCGTCAGTGTAGCCAAGGTCAGGGATTTCCTCCCTGCATTTCCCTATTAGGAGGGATAGAAAGGCAGGCTTCCATTCCTCTACCCATACCCACAATCCTGCCACTGTACCCTCCTGTCCTCTGCACACTCCAACTCATTATAACTAAGCCATTAGACTAGCAAACACTCAGTGTACCTAGTGGCATCCTATACGTGGCTATTGGACTTTGCTATAGTCCCACTAGTGCAAAGACATTTGCAGAGCGCGTCTGCCTGCATTGCACACTCCAACTCATTATAACTAAGCCATTAGACTAGCAAACACTCAGTGTACCTAGTGGCATCCTATACGTGGCTATTGGACTTTGCTATAGTCCCACTAGTGCAAAGACATTTGCAGAGCGCGTCTGCCTGCATTGCACACTCCAACTCATTATAACTAAGCCATTAGACTAGCAAACACTCAGTGTACCTAGTGGCATCCTATACGTGGCTATTGGACTTTGCTATAGTCCCACTAGTGCAAAGACATTTGCAGAGCGCGTCTGCCTGCATTGCACACTCCAACTCATTATAACTAAGCCATTAGACTAGCAAACACTCAGTGTACCTAGTGGCATCCTATATGTGGCTATTGGACTTTGCTATAGTCCCAATAGTGCAAAGACATTTGCAGAGCGCGTCTGCCTGCATTGCACACTCCAACTCATTATAACTAAGCCATTAGACTAGCAAACACTCAGTGTACCTAGTGGCATCCTATACGTGGCTATTGGACTTTGCTATAGTCCCACTAGTGCAAAGACATTTGCAGAGCGCGTCTGCCTGCATTGCACACTCCAACTCATTATAACTAAGCCATTAGACTAGCAAACACTCAGTGTACCTAGTGGCATCCTATACGTGGCTATTGGACTTTGCTATAGTCCCACTAGTGCAAAGACATTTGCAGAGCGCGTCTGCCTGCATTGCACACTCCAACTCATTATAACTAAGCCATTAGACTAGCAAACACTCAGTGTACCTAGTGGCATCCTATACGTGGCTATTGGACTTTGCTATAGTCCCACTAGTGCAAAGACATTTGCAGAGCGCGTCTGCCTGCATTGCACACTCCAACTCATTATAACTAAGCCATTAGACTAGCAAACACTCAGTGTACCTAGTGGCATCCTATACGTGGCTATTGGACTTTGCTATAGTCCCACTAGTGCAAAGACATTTGCAGAGCGCGTCTGCCTGCATTGCACACTCCAACTCATTATAACTAAGCCATTAGACTAGCAAACACTCAGTGTACCTAGTGGCATCCTATACGTGGCTATTGGACTTTGCTATAGTCCCACTAGTGCAAAGACATTTGCAGAGCGCGTCTGCCTGCATTGCACACTCCAACTCATTATAACTAAGCCATTAGACTAGCAAACACTCAGTGTACCTAGTGGCATCCTATACGTGGCTATTGGACTTTGCTATAGTCCCACTAGTGCAAAGACATTTGCAGAGCGCATCTGCCTGCGTTGCACACTCCAACTCATTATAACTAAGCCATTAGACCAGCAATTTTTGCTGCCAGTTTAAGGCCTGTAGTTGCATTGTCAGGGATATTTATTCTTTATTATTCTGCTGTTAATAAAGCTAGACCACCACTGCAATCTTCACCACCTCTCAATTTTTACTACCACATTTTCAGTCCACAATCTTGTCGCAATCAACATGAGTGGCAAAATGACAGATGCTGGTGGAAAGGGGAAGAGGCGTGGTGGAAAAGGCAAAAAAGGTTTTGTCTGTGGGGAAAGTGGCAAAGCTCCATTATCATCTGCTGAAGATAGACCATCTACCAGCAAAAGTAAGATGTCTACTACTTACCGTGGACAATCCGATGTTCTCCCTTTTTTACGGACACGAACAACAGGAAGAAAGGTAGATGATGGGCAAAAAAGGAAAATGCTTGAATGGATCTCAAGTGGTCCAACAAGTGCCCTCTCAGCCACTTCAAGTACCGCATCCAAAAAACACCAGTCCTCTGAGTTGTCATCCCAATCACACTTGATTTCTCCCAGCTCTGAAGTCTCCATCAGCCCTGCACAGTATGGTGGAACTGAGATGGCTGAGTCTGCAGAGCTGTTCAGTCACACTATAGCCTGGGAATCAGAGGTCTGCTCCCAAGCTACAGTGAGTACAGAACAGGAAATGGTCTGCAGTGATGCCCAGAACCTTTGTGACTCTGATTCAGGCCGTGAGGACCAAGTTTCTGAGCATAATGTTGACCCTTTGTCACAAACTGTAACACCTGTGGTTTTAGACAATGAGGAACATACTGATGAAGATGAGACGCAGATACCCGATTGGGATGACAACTTAAATATTCGGTCAGGGCAAGAAGAGGCTCGGTCTGAGGGGGAGGGGAGTGCAAACACAACAATTGATGATGAAGTTCTAGATCCCACCTACTGTCAACCCCCAGTCAGGCACTCGAGGAGGTCAACAGAGGCGGTGGAGGAGGATGAATAAATATCATAGGTCCCGGTGGGAAGCTCACTGTGCTGCAATGCGGCCTAGCAGAGCGAACCCACCACCGCCTGCCCCTTCAAGTGCATCCGCGCGCTCTTCATCTTCTAGGACTGTGGGGACAGCTGTCACACCTGTTTTTCCACGCAAAACTTCCACCACTGTAACCGCAACAGGCAGTTTGCTTGGTAGGTCGTCAGTTGGTTTGGAAGGGGAAACAAGTGAGTGTGTACAGCTCTCTCAGACATCGATAGCACCAACGTTGGATGAAGGCAACATCATGTCTCCGCCTGCACTTTCCTCACAAACCTGCATTTTTCCAGGGACACCCTACTCAACACCGTCTACACACAGCAGCCAGATCTCTGTCCCTCAGATGTGGTCAAATAAAAGGCCACTTCCTCCGACCCATGACAAAGCTAAGAGGTTGACTCTATCCCTCTGTAAGCTGTTGGCTACCGAAATGCTGCCTTTCCGCCTAGTGGACACACAGGATTTTAGAGACCTTATGTCTGTCGCTGTGCCCCAGTACCAGATGCCTAGTCGCCACTACTTCTCTAAGAAAGGTGTGCCCGCGCTACACCAGCATGTCGCACACAACATCACCGCTTCCTTGAGAAACTCTGTGTGTGAACGGGTGCATTTCACCACCGATACTTGGACCAGTAAGCATGGACAGGGACGTTACATGTCGCTGACTGGCCACTGGGTAACTATGGTGATAGATGGTGAAGGGTCTGCTGCACAAGTCTTGCCGTCCCCACGACTTGTGTGTCAATCCTCTGTCTGTCCAAGTTCCGCCACTGCTTCTGCATCCTCCACCTCATCTGGGTCCTCCACCTCCGCCCCAAGCCTGCCTGGTCAGGCCACCAGCGTTCTCACTGCGCAGAAGGAATCACGCACGCCTCATTACTATGCTGGCAGCAGAGCGCAACGGCATCAGGCGGTCTTTAGCTTGACATGTCTTGGGAATAAGAGTCACACAGCTGAGGAGTTGTGGTCAGCTCTGCGGTCCGAGTTTAATAAATGGTTGTCTCCACTCAACCTGCAGCCTGGTAAGGCCGTGTGCGACAATGCTGCAAACCTGGGTGCGGCCCTTCGCCTGGGCAAGGTGACACACGTACCTTGTATGGCTCACGTGTTGAACCTTGTCGTCCAGCAATTTTTAACACACTATCCCGGCCTAGATGGCCTTCTGAACAGGGCACGAAAACTGTCTGCTCACTTCCGCCGTTCAAGCGCCGCAGCAGAGCGACTTGCATCGCTCCAGAAGTCTTTCGGCCTGCCGGTTCATCGCCTGAAATGCGATGTGGCGACACGCTGGAATTCAACTCTCCACATGTTACAGCGACTGTGGCAGCACCGCAGAGCCCTGGTGCAATACGTCATGACGTATAGCCTGGGCCAACGAGATGCAGAGGTGGGGCAGATCACCCTGATGGAGTGGTCTCAGATCAAGGACCTATGCACCCTTCTGCACAGTTTCGACATGGCGACGAATATGTTTAGCGCTGACAATGCCATTATCAGCATGACGATTCCAGTCATTTACATGCTGGAGCACACGCTAAACACTATTCGGAGTCAGGGGGTGGGACAACATGAAGGGGAGGAACTACAGGAGGATTCATATGCGCAAGGGACAACAACATCACCAAGGTCCAGACGTTCATCATCACCAACGCAGCAGGCATGGGACCATGGGGGACAGGGATCGACAAGGGCGCATAGTAGCAGGCGAAATGTTGAGCAAGGTGCAGGAGAACATGAAGAAATGGAGGACGAACTGTCCATGGACATGGAAGACTCAGCGGATGAGGGAGACCTTGGTCAAATTTCAGTTGAAAGAGGTTGGGGGGAGATGTCAGAGGAAGAAAGAACGGATAGCACCTCTATGCCACAAACACAGCGTGGACTTGGTCCGCATGGCTGCGCAAGACACATGAGTGCCTTTTTGTTGCACTACCTCCAACATGACAGTCGTATTGTCAAAATTAGAAGTGATGATGACTACTGGATTGCCACACTATTAGATCCCCGGTACAAGTCCAAATTTTGTGACATAATTCCAGCCATAGAAAGGGACGCACGTATGCAGGACTATCAGCAGAAGCTGTTACTCGATCTTAGATCCGCTTTTCCACCAAACAACCGTGCAGGTGCAGGGAGGGAATCTCCCAGTTGTAACTTGACAAACATGGGACGGTCTCGTCATCTTCAACAGTCTACCCGTACCAGTAGGACCGTATCTGGTGCTGGTAACAGCAATTTTATGGAATCTTTTCATAATTTTTTTAGACCCTCTTTTGCAAGGCCACCAGAGACAACAAGTCTGACACATAGTCAACGGCTGGAGAGGATGATACAGGAGTATCTCCAATTGAACATCAATGCCATGACTGTGCAACTGGAGCCTTGCTCCTTTTGGGCTTCAAACCTAGAAAAATGGCCAGAGCTCGCAACTTACGCCTTGGAGATTTTGTCGTGTCAAGCTGCCAGCGTTGTCTCTGAACGTGTCTTCAGTGCTGCTGGGTGTGTGCTGACAGATAAGCGCACGCGTCTGTCCAGTGACAATGTGGACAGACTGACGTTCATCAAAATGAACAAGTCATGGACCCAGAAGGAATTTACAACCCCTGTGTCATCCTGGGGAGAGTAAATGCTTGTGGATTTGGAATGTGCTTGATGCAAATCTAGCTGTGAAGTGTACAACTAGGGCACAAGTGCTGCCACTGAATGGGTGGGTGTGTGTGGGGCACAATTTTTGTAAAAAAGGGAGACTCCGCTTGGAGTAACCCTTGCTTACATTGTTTTTAAAAGAAGCCAAGATGAACAAGTCATGGGTCAGCAAAGACTTTATCTACCTACCCCGGTGTCATGCTGGGTACGGTTAATTATGGCGTATTTTTGAATGTGCTTGATGCTAATCTAGCTGTGAAGTGTACAACTAGGGCACAAGTGCTGCCACTGAATGGGTGGGTGTGTGTGGGGCACAATTTTTGGAAAAAAGGGAGACTCCGCTTGGAGTAACCCTTGCTTACATTGTTTTTAAAAGAAGCCAAGATGAACAAGTCATGGGTCAGCAAAGACTTTATCTACCTACCCCGGTGTCATGCTGGGTACGGTTAATTATGTCGTATTTTTGAATGTGCTTGATGCAAATCAAAACATCCTGTTCGCAACTAGGGCCCAAGTGCTGCCACTGATGGGGTGGGTGTCTGTGTGGCCCAATTTTTGGAAAAAAGGGAGACTCCACTTGGAGTAACCCTTGCTTACATTGTTTTTAAAAGAAGCCAAGATGAACAGAGCTGGGATCAGGAAAGACTTTGCTACCTACCCCGTTGTCATCCTGGGGACGGTTAATTATGGCGTATTTTTGAATGTGCTTGATGCAAATCAAAACATCCTGTTTGCAACTAGGGCCCAAGTGCTGCCACTGATGGGGTGGGTGTCTGTGTGGCCCAATTTTTGGAAAAAAGGGAGACTCCGCTTGGAGTAACCCTTGCTTGCTGTGTTTTTAAAAGAAGCCAAGATAAACAGAGCTGGTATCAGGAAAGACTTTGCTACCTACCCCGTTGTCATCCTGGGGACGGTTAATTATGGCGTATTTTTGAATGTGCTTGATCAAATCAAAACATCCTGTTTGCAACTAGGGCCCAAGTGCTGCCACTGATGGGGTGGGTGTCTGTGTGGCCCAATTTTTGGAAAAAAGGGAGACTCCGCTTGGAGTAACCCTTGCTTACATTGTTTTTAAAAGAAGCCAAGATGAACAAGTCATGGGTCAGCAAACACTTTATCTACCTACCCCGGTGTCATGCTGGGTACGGTTAATTATGGCATATTTTTGAATGTGCTTGATGCTAATCTAGCTGTGAAGTGTACAACTGGGGCACAAGTGCTGCCACTGAAGGGGTGGGTGTGTGTGGGGCCCAATTTTTGGAAAAAAGGGAGACTCCGCTTGGAGTAACCCTTGCTTACATTGTTTTTAAAAGAAGCCCAGATGAACAGAGCTGGGATCAGGAAAGACTTTGCTACCTACCCCGTTGTCATCCTGGGGACGGTTAATTATGGCGTATTTTTGAATGTGCTTGATCAAATCAAAACATCCTGTTTGCAACTAGGGCCCAAGTGCTGCCACTGATGGGGTGGGTGTCTGTGTGGCCCAATTTTTGGAAAAAAGGGAGACTCCGCTTGGAGTAACCCTTGCTTACATTGTTTTTAAAAGAAGCCAAGATGAACAAGTCATGGGTCAGCAAAGACTTTATCTACCTACCCCGGTGTCATGCTGGGTACGGTTAATTATGGCGTATTTTTGAATGTGCTTGATGCTAATCTAGCTGTGAAGTGTACAACTGGGGCACAAGTGCTGCCACTGAAGGGGTGGGTGTGTGTGGGGCCCAATTTTTGGAAAAAAGGGAGACTCCGCTTGGAGTAACCCTTGCTTACATTGTTTTTAAAAGAAGCCAAGATGAACAGAGCTGGGATCAGGAAAGACTTTGCTACCTACCCCGTTGTCATCCTGGGGACGGTTAATTATGGCGTATATTTGAATGTGCTTGATGCAAATCAAAACATCCTGTTTGCAACTAGGGCCCAAGTGCTGCCACTGATGGGGTGGGTGTCTGTGTGGCCCAATTTTTGGAAAAAAGGGAGACTCCGCTTGGAGTAACCCTTGCTTGCTGTGTTTTTAAAAGAAGCCAAGATGAACAGAGCTGGGATCAGGAAAGACTTTGCTACCTACCCCGTTGTCATCCTGGGGACGGTTAATTATGTCGTATTTTTGAATGTGCTTGATGCAAATCAAAACATCCTGTTTGCAACTAGGGCCCAAGTGCTGCCACTGATGGGGTGGGTGTCTGTGTGGCCCAATTTTTGGAAAAAAGGGAGACTCCGCTTGGAGTAACCCTTGCTTGCTGTGTTTTTAAAAGAAGCCAAGATGAACAGAGCTGGGATCAGGAAAGACTTTGCTACCTACCCCGTTGTCATCCTGGGGACGGTTAATTATGGCGTATTTTTGAATGTGCTTGATGCAAATCAAAACATCCTGTTTGCAACTAGGGCCCAAGTGCTGCCACTGATGGGGTGGGTGTCTGTGTGGCCCAATTTTTGGAAAAAAGGGAGACTCCACTTGGAGTAACCCTTGCTTACATTGTTTTTAAAAGAAGCCAAGATGAACAGAGCTGGGATCAGGAAAGACTTTGCTACCTACCCCGTTGTCATCCTGGGGACGGTTAATTATGGCGTATTTTTGAATGTGCTTGATGCAAATCAAAACATCCTGTTTGCAACTAGGGCCCAAGTGCTGCCACTGATGGGGTGGGTGTCTGTGTGGCCCAATTTTTGGAAAAAAGGGAGACTCCGCTTGGAGTAACCCTTGCTTACATTGTTTTTAAAAGAAGCCAAGATGAACAGAGCTGGGATCAGGAACGACTTTGCTACCTACCCCGTTGTCATCCTGGGGACGGTTAATTATGGCGTATTTTTGAATGTGCTTGATGCAAATCAAAACATCCTGTTTGCAACTAGGGCCCAAGTGCTGCCACTGATGGGGTGGGTGTCTGTGTGGCCCAATTTTTGGAAAAAAGGGAGACTCCGCTTGGAGTAACCCTTGCTTACATTGTTTTTAAAAGAAGCCAAGATGAACAGAGCTGCGATCAGGAAAGACTTTGCTACCTACCCCGTTATCATCCTGGGGACGGTTAATTATGGCGTATTTTTGAATGTGCTTGAGTCAAATCAAAACATCCTGTTTGCAACTAGGGCCCAAGTGCTGCCACTGATGGGGTGGGTGTCTGTGTGGCCCAATTTTTGGAAAAAAGGGAGACTCCGCTTGGAGTAACCCTTGCTTACATTGTTTTTAAAAGAAGCCAAGATGAACAAGTCATGGGTCAGCAAAGACTTTATCTACCTACCCCGGTGTCATGCTGGGTACGGTTAATTATGGCCTATTTTTGAATGTGCTTGATGCAAATCTAGCTGTGAAGTGTACAACTGGGGCACAAGTGCTGCCACTGAAGGGGTGGGTGTGTGTGGGGCCCAATTTTTGGAAAAAAGGGAGACTCCGCTTGGAGTCACCTTGCGGTGTTTTACATGACTTTAGAAGGGCGTGCCATGCCTATATCTGTGTGTCCTCCTCTTTTTCCTTGTCCAGCTGTTTTGTTTTCGCATGAGTATATGTCCTTGTCACTTTCCCATGTGTTGTGAGTTGTTTGTCACCTTTTGGACACCTTTGAGGGTGTTTTCTAGGTGTTTTTCTGTGTTTGTGATTGCCTGCCATTGTTTCCTATGCAGTTCGAGTTCGGTTCGTCGAACGTTCGACAAGCCGAACTCGAACGGGAGCTCCGTTCGGCGAACCGACCTCGAGCCGAACCGGGACCGGTTCGCTCATCTCTAAACCTAACCTCGTCGTCAGTAGCCTCCTCCACCTCCTCTACTGACCTCATCGACTGGCTGACTGTGGGTTGACAATAAGTGGGGTCTCCAACCTCATCATCACCTTGTGTGTTCTCACTCCCCTCGTACTGACTCTTTAGAGCCAATCTCTTCCAGCCCTGACCGAATAGTAAAGTTGTCATTCCAATCAGGTATCTGAGTCTCATCAGCATGTTCCCCATTGTCTCCACCAAGAGATGTTACAGTTTGGGAATAAGGGTTTACATTATGCTCAGAACCTTCTACATATGGGCCTGGTTCTGACTCACAAAGCTTCTGGGCATCAGTGCAGATCATTTCCTTGTCTGGACTCACTGCAGCTTTGGAGCAGACCTCTGATTCCCAGGCTATAGTGTGACTGAACAGCTCTGCAGACTCCACCATCTGTGTTACCCCCATACTTAGCAGGTCAGGTGGAGACTTGAGAGCTGGTAGGAAGCAAGTGATATTAGGGTGACACCTCAGAGGAATGGAGTATTTTGGACATTGAAGTTGAGGTGGAGGAGAGGCCATTTGATGGAGCAGTTGAGATCCATTCAAGCACTTGCTCTTTTGGTGCCTCATCTACATTTGGTAGCGATGGTCGTGTCCGTAAACAAAGGGATCATATCAGATTATCCATGGGAAAAAGTAGACATCTTATTTTGGCTGGAAGTTGGTGTTACGAATCGGTGCCGCCGTAGCCGCAAGCAGCCTGCAGCGGTTCCAGTTGCGCCCAGGCGTCAGCTGTCATTTTTGGCCGTGCCTCGGGTCGTCCAGCTGGCTGCTTCCTCCTCCACGTCTAAGTGTGGAGAGGAGGCTAGTGTGCATGCGTGCGCCGATTTACCCCAGCCACAGCCTAAGTGCACTGTTTCGCCTAGTGAGCATGCTCAGTCTGACTGTGCCATTCCTCAGTCCTGGCTACTGACCATGCTCCCACACTTAGTGTGAAAAGCCTCTTTGCACAGGTACTTTGACTCTGTGTCGTGTCTAAGTCCTGTGTTGTGCCTACTAAGCATGTTCAAGATGATAGTCTGTTTTCTGAGACTGTTGTTCAGGCTACTGAGCATACTCAGGCACTTAGTGCATCAGAGGCTAGGTCCGGTAAGGACCTCACTGGCCATGTCCGTGAGGTGGCATGCCCTGATAGGCCACAGGGCATTAGGTGTCCCAATGATGTGGCCACTCCGGACTGGCTCGCAGAGGCCTGCCCCTATGACTTGGCACCTCATTATTGTTTGTCAAACGATGACTGGTGAGGTGTTTGGGGCGTGGCTGCCATGAGATCATCAGTGAAGTAACGGTTCCGGATAGTCCGCTGGTTATGTCACTGATGACGTGGCACTCTGCTATTGGCTCCTGAAGGTGCATTGTGGTCCACCCTGGGTTGGAGCGGACCCAGGTTATAAAAGGGGCTGTAGACAACATCGAGGTGCACAGTCTTCTATTATGCTCAGACAGAGCACACCTCCATGTGTTGAACCCATTACGGCTTTAGGACAGAGGTAGGCAGGGATAGGGTGTCGGTGCTGGACGCCACCATTCTTGGAACGCGGCACGGTTATGGCCAGCTCCTGCCCTACCAGTCCTGCTAGTGCAGCCCAGTGGCATTAACTGGGCTGCTGCTGTGCCTGTTGTCCACAGGTGTGCCCCCTACGCACACGGACAGCGTACCCAATGGCCCCTGTGTTGTTAACAGGGAGTTCCTGGGCTGGGTGTGTGGACCCTGTGACGCTAACAGGGTTCACAGTTTCCTGATCCGAGTGTCGTCTAACTCGGGTCAGGCTACTTTTAGTTTCAGAGCCACCCAGCTCTGTATCCTCCGCCTAACCTTCGGGTTGCCAGCATCTCCTTTTCCATCTGGGAGCACGGTGGACCCCGACTGGCAATTGGGATATATACCACCTTATCCTAATCTGCCAGTCCCCCCCGTAACAGATGGTGTTTCTTCAGCAGATGTTACTGTTGCTTTACCACCAACCCCACGGACACAAACTTTTTCCCCTTTCCAACACACCTGTTCCCCTTTCCACCAGCATCTGTCCTTTTTCCACTCATTTTGTAGATGACCAAATTTGCAACTCTGCAGGGACACCCTACTCAACGCCATCTCAGCACAGCAGCCAGCCCTCGGTCCCTCAGATGTGGACAAGTAAAAGACCATTTCCTCCTGGCCATGACAAAGCAGTGAGATTCATTCTGTGCACCACTGGTGTTTAGTGGAAAAGCTGATCTAAGATTGTGTAACAGCTTCTGCTGACACTCCTGCATACATGTGTCTCTTTCTATGGCACAAATTATTTTGCCAAATTTGGCCACAGACACCACTTAAGTGGCATCAATTTTCCCACAGTTGCAAACTTAAAATATTGATTTGCATGAAGCACAATCAAAAAGCCACAAGCCTTTACTCTCCACAGGATGACACAGGGGTAGAAAAGTCCTTGCGGATCCATGACTTGTTCTTCTTGATGAACGTTAGTCTGTCCACATTGTCACTAGACAGACGCGTGCGCTTATCTGTCAGCACACCCCCAGCAGCACTGAATACACTTTCCGAGAGAACGCTGGCTACGGGGCACGACAAGATCCCCAAGGCATAAGTGGCGAACTCAGGCCATTTTTCCAGATTGGAAGCCCAAAATGAGCAAGGCTCCAGTTGCACAGTCATGGCATCGATATTCATTTGGAGATAGTACTACATCTGTGTCTCCTCCTCCTTTTACTCGTCCAGCTCATTTGTTTCAGCATGAGTATATGTACTTGTCACTTTTCCATGTGTTTGTGGTGTCTTCTGAGTTGTTTGTCACCTTTTGGACACCTTAGAAGGTGTTTTCTGTGTTTGTATGTGTTTGTGTTTGCCTGCCATTGTTTTCAATGGGGTTCGATGGTGTTTGACGAACACACCCGGTGCTCAACGAAGTGAACCCAATTCGAACACTAGGGGGATGGCTCATCTCTAGTAGTAGAACTTTCCATCAATGGAAATCTTTAAGTGGAAGCTGGATAAACATATACAGTTAGGTCCATATATATTTGGACACTGACACAATTTTTTTTTTCACCTGTTTAATGAAACATATTCAAGTTATAGTTATATAATGGAATAGGATAACTGAAGTGAGCACTAATATATATATTATGAGTGCAAGCCAAAAATTACATACTATATACGGATAAGGCTGCACATCAAACTTAGATAATAGTATAATGCCTCAAGCATATGGACAAATATTGAAAAATACAATGAAACATGCTACTTGCTGACTTAAACATGTGAATAATGAATTGCATACCTGCCATGAATATTAGGAAAAGGAGATATTTAGCAATCGCATTGATCAATGTAACTGAGCCCCAAAACCTCGTCAAGGTATATCTCTATATTGGGGTCCCTAGCTCTGTGACCCTAACTGTGTGTCATCTCATTGCAATTAAAAACTGCTGTGGGTGGAGAGAGGTAACTAAGGACTTTCTTATATAGGAGATGGAAAAAACATGGCCGAAAGGGGCGGAGCTGTGTTCACATTCAGAAAAAAAACTACATATAACTGAATAGGATAACTGAAGTGAGCACTAATATATATATTATGAGTGCAAGCCAAAAATTACATACTATATACGGATAAGGCTGCACATCAAACTTAGATAATAGTATAATGCCTCAAGAATATGGACAAATATTGAAAAATACAATGAAAAATGCTACTTGCTGACTTGAACATGTGAATAATGAATTGCATACCTGCCATGAATATTAGGAAAAGGAGATATTTAGCAATCGCATTGATCAATGTAACTGAGCCCCAAAACCTCGTCAAGGTATATCTCTTTTTTTTTTTTTTTTTCTGAATGTGAACACAGCTCCGCCCCTTTCGGCCATGTTTTTTCCATCTCCTATATAAGAAAGTCCTTAGTTACCCCTCTCCACCCACAGCAGTTTTTAATTACAATGAGATGACACACAGTTAGGGTCACAGAGCTAGGGACCCCAATATAGAGATATACCTTGACGAGGTTTGGGGCTCAGTTACATTGATCAATGCGATTGCTAAATATCTCCTTTTCCTAATATTCATGGCAGGTATGCAATTCATTATTCACATGTTCAAGTCAGCAAGTAGCATTTTTCATTGTATTTTTCAATATTTGTCCATATGCTTGAGGCATTATACTATTATCTAAGTTTGATGTGCAGCCTTATCCGTATATAGTTATATAATGGACATGGACATAAAATCCTGACTTTTAGCTTTCATTTGAGGGTATCCACAGTAAAATTTGATGAAGGGTTTAGGAGTTTCAGCTCCTTTACATGCAGGGCCGAACTGGTACTAAAATTCAGCCCTGGCATTTGGGGGTACACAGGCCCCCTTTTTGCATGGTGAATGTGTAATATCTTTGTGCACTTGTAGATTGTGTAACACGACCATATAACATGTAGTCACGGCTGCATCCAGTATTACAGCTCAGGCCTATTTTTTGCTCTTAGTAGCAGGACCTGGTGAAGCCACTATTTTCCCTACAGAGCTGGTTCTCGCAGATAATGAAGAGGATGCTGCTCTCCATATAATGTTGCATCGTCGTCACATAGCTGATGGGCAGGGATGCAAAATCAGATCCCCCTGAACTAATATTGATGATCTATTCTACAGATAGGTGATCAGAGAAGCTGTCGTTTTCACTGGTGATAATTTTGGACACATACCACTTAGGGAATATGCAATTATATTTTTTGGGGGCAGATCCCACCAAGGAAACTACTATGAAAAATACTCAAATAACCATATGCATCTACTTGCTGTGCACAGGTTCAGGCTTTTGAGCATCTTTTACCCACTTAAGGTTTATAAACCACTAAGTGATTAAAGGTAAAATATATCTTTGTACCGTGTTAGCCAGTAGAGATAAAAAAATGTTTAAAAGAACTGAATTCCTCAGTGGTTGATGCCTTTTAATCTTTTAATGGCTAACTGAAAAGATGGTAATAATTGCAAGCTTTCGAGACTACTCAGGTCTCTTCATCAGGCATGGTATAACACAAAATCTGAAGAGTCACATATTTATGTGACTCTTTGCCACCTTTGCCCCCCTGCCATAGTGAGAGTTCTGTTTCATATAACTTGTTTTTTTTTTTTTTTTTCTTCTTACTGCACTATGTCTTGTTGTGTATAAATATGTGACTCTTCAGATTTTGTGTTATACCATGCCTGATGAAGAGACCTGAGTAGTCTCGAAAGCTTGCTATTATTACCATCTTTTCAGTTAGCCATTAAGAGGTATCAACCACTGAGGACTTCAGTTCTTTTAAACAATTTTTTAAGTGATTAAAAGAAGTGACCGCTCCATTCTTCTGGTATTTTCCACTCGGAAAACGCTCTGTATTTTACAATGCAAATCAATGGGAAGGCTCGGAAGATGCCCGGAATCTACAACTCCCAGCTTGTCCTTAACAATGGTAAGGAGATGCTGGGAGTTGTTGTTATCAGACTGCGAACCATACAGGAACCACAGTACTGATAGGACACAGGAAATATCCCAAAGAATCATTTACATCCAGGTACCTTTATAGGTGGCATCTTCTGTGTCGATCCCATCTCTTTTGTCTCCACGCAGTAGAGACGCCATGATTACGTTTCGTGCCCACTGCTCATCTCTGAAGCCCTCCCTCTTTATTCTTCTGCAGCACTTCCCCACACAACACCTTTAAAAATAAAAGTATCATTATACTGCCCCATAAATATAAATATCTCCCATGCTGTCCCCCTGAATAAATAATTGCGGTGCTTCCTTCACAAAATGTCCCCCCAGACTGCCCTTATCCAAAATACCTCCCACACTGAATCTCTCCTTAATATACCCCCACGCTGCCTTTCCATAATGTCCCCATACACAACTTCTCTCCATAATGTCCCCTCCACACTGCTCTCTTTGTAATATACCCCCACACTGCCTCTCTCCATAATATCCCCCCATATTGCCCCTCTCTAAAATATTCCCCCCAAACTGCTCTTTTGTAACCCCCGCAAACACGCACAATAAAATGCACCCCCATCATCCCCTCTCCACACAATATAATGCACCTCCATTACCCCTCCCCACACACACACACAGACACACACACACACACAATACAATGCACCCCCGCATTACCACCTACACAAACACACACACAGACACAGTACAATCCACCCCCCCAAACACACACAATACACGCCCATCACTCCCTTGCACCATACACACACTACAATGCAATTATTCCCATCCCCCCCTCCCCACATACACACACACACACAATACAATGCACCCCCAACACCACACACAATACAATGCACCCTCATCACCCCCCACACACATAAACACACTATACAATACACCCCCCCATCACCCCTTACACAAACAGACACAATACAATCCACCCCCCATACACACACACACACACACAATACACCACCACACAAACAGACACAATACAATCCACCCCCCATACACACACACACACACACAATACACCACCTTCACCCCCTTGTCACATACACACACTACAATGCAAGTACCCCTATCACCCCCTCCACACACAATACAATGCACCACCCATCACACCCTCCACACATACACACACACATACACACACACTCACACATAATACAATGCACCCCCATCACCACACACAGACATACACACACACACACACACACACAATACAATGCACCCCCATCACCACACACACACACACACACATGCACGAACACACACACACTACAATGCAAATACCCCTATCACCACCTCCACACACAATACAATGCACCCCCCATCACACCCTCCACACATACACACACATACACGCACACACACACACACACACATAATACAATGCACCCCCATCACCACACACAGACACACACACACAATACAATGCACCCCCATCACACGCACACACACGCACAACACAATTCACCCCCCATCACCACACACACAGACAATACAATGCACCCCCAATCACCACTCATACACAAAATACAATGCACTCCCCATCACCACACACACACACACACACACAATACAATGCACCCCCATCACCACACACACACAATACAATGCACTCCCATCACCACACACACACACACAATACAATGCACCCCCATCACCACACACACAGACACACACACACACACACACACACACAATACAATGCACCCCCATCACCACACACACACACACAACACAATTCACCCCCATCACCACACACACAGAAACACACAATACAATGCACCCCCAATCACCACACATACACAAAATACAATGCACTCCCCATCACCACACACACACACACACACACACACAATACAATGCACCCCCCCATCACCACACACACACACACAATACAATGCACCCCCATCACCACACACACACACAATACAATGCACCCCCATCATCACACACACACACACACACACACACACAGAATACAATGCACCCCCCATCACCCCTCCACACATACACACACAATACAATGCACCACCCATCACCACACACATTCGGCTCCCCCTCCTTTGTAATACAGTACTCCCCCTCTGCCTGTCTCAAAGCTGTGTTCCTTCACAAATGTTCCCCCATTATGTGCCCTCAGCTTCTCCCCACTCATCCCTATTAATTAAAATGGTCATTTTTGGCTCCTCCCCACTCATCCCCATCAATTAAACCGGTTATCTTTGGCTCCTCCATGGAGTACTTATTGCTGCCTGGTGTGTCTGTGTCTTCTGCAGCACTGTGATGACGTCAACAAGGTGCTGATCTCATCCCATTGCTGCATGTCGGGGGCGGGCCGCAGTCATAGCACTACACACTGTTCAAATGTATTTACGTCTGAGAGCCGCAAATAAATTTAAATAGGAAGGAGGAAGCTAAGGTCACCGCAGTGTGTGCATGCCAGGCACACTATCACACAGCAGGGCAGGCACAGCACAGCGTGCTGCCTCCTGGTCCTGCTGCAGCCAGTGTGCACACGGCAAATAATGCTGCCCGGCTTGCACACTGCTGAGCAGAGCGGCGGTGACTGCAGATAGAGCGGCCCACTACAGGGACCGGCCCACTACAGGGACCAGCCCATCTGGCTTTTGCCAGAATTGCCCTATAGCCAGTCTGGCCCGGTTTACATGTGCCACGCTGGTTTTAAAGGGCCCAAAAGTAATTGGACAATTGACTCTCCGGTGGTTCATGGGTAGGTGTGGGCAATTCCGTTGTTATTTTATTCTCAATTAAGCACATAAAAGGCCTGGAGTTTTTTTAACGTGTGGTGTTTGCATTTTGAAGTTTTTGCTGAGAAGTAAACACATCAAATCAAAGAAGCTCTCCATGAAGGTGAAACAAGCCATCCTTCATCTGTGAAAACAGAAAAATAAAATCTGATAAATTGCTACAATATTAGGAGTAGAGATGAGCGAACCGGTCCCGGTTCGGCTCGAGGCCGGTTCGCCGAACGGAGGTCCCGTTCGAGTTCGGCTCGTCGAACGTTCGATGAACCGAACTCGAACTGCATAGGAAACAATGGCAGGCAATCACAAACACAGAAAAACACCTAGAAAACACCCTCAAAGGTGTCCAAAAGGTGACAAACAACTCACAACACATGGGAAAGTGACAAGGACATATACTTATGCAAAAACAAAAGAGCTGGACAAAGAAAAAGAGGAGGAGACACAGATATAGGCATGGCACGCCTTTCTAAAGTCATCTAAAACACCGCAAGGTGACTCCAAGCAGAGCCTCCCTTTTTTCCAAAAATTGTGCCCCACACACACCCACCCCTTCAGTGGCAGCAGTTGTGCCCCAGTTGTACACTTCACAGCTAGATTTGCATCAAGCACATTCAAAAATATGCCATTCTTATCCATCCCCAGGATGACACCGGGGTAGGTAGCAAAGTCTTTCCTGATCCCAGCTCTGTTCATCTTGGCTTCTTTTAAAAACACAGCAAGCAAGGGTTACTCCAAGCAAAGTCTCCCTTTTTTCCAAAAATTGTGCCCCACACACACCCACCCATTCAGTGGCAGCAGTTGTGCCACAGTTGTACAATTCACAGCTACATTTGCATCAAGCACATTCAAAAATACGCCATTCTTATCCGTCCCCAGGATGACACCGGGGTAGGTAGCAAAGTCTTTCCTGATCCCAGCTCTGTTCATCTTGGCTTCTTTTAAAAACACAGCAAGCAAGGGTTACTCCAAGCGGAGTCTCCCTTTTTTCCAAAAATTGGGCCCCACACACACCCACCCCTTCAGTGGCAGCAGTTGTGCCCCAGTTGTACACTTCACAGCTAGATTTCCATCAAGCACATTCAAAAATACGCCATAATTAACCGTCCCCAGCATGACACCGGGGTAGGTAGATAAAGTCTTTGCTGACCCATGACTTGTTCATCTTGGCTTCTTTTAAAAACAATGTAAGCAAGGGTTACTCCAAGCGGAGTCTCCCTTTTTTCCAAAAATTGGGACCCACACACACCCACCCCTTAAGTGGCAGCAGTTGTGCCCCAGTTGTACACTTCACAGCTAGATTTGCATCAAGCACATTCAAAAATACGCCATAATTAACCGTCCCCAGCATGACACCGGGGTAGGTAGATAAAGTCTTTGCTGACCCATGACTTGTTCATCTTGGCTTCTTTTAAAAACAATGTAAGCAAGGGTTACTCCAAGCGGAGTCTCCCTTTTTTTCCAAAAATTGTGCCCCACACACACCCACCCATTCAGTGGCAGCACTTGTGCCCTAGTTGTACACTTCACAGCTAGATTTGCATCAAGCACATTCAAAAATACGCCATAATTAACCGTCCCCAGGATGACACCAGGGTAGGTAGCAAAGTCTTTCCTGATCCCAGCTCTGTTCATCTTGGCTTCTTTTAAAAACAATGTAAGCAAGGGTTACTCCAAGCGGAGTCTCCCTTTTTTCCAAAAATTGGGCCCCACACACACCCACCCCATAAGTGGCAGCAGTTGTTCCCCAGTTGTACACTTCACAGCTAGATTTGCATCAAGCACGTTCAAAAATACGCCATAATTAACCGTCCCCAGCATGACACCGGGGTAGGTAGATAAAGTCTTTGCTGACCCATGACTTGTTCATCTTGGCTTCTTTTAAAAACAATGTAAGCAAGGGTTACTCCAAGCGGAGTCTCCCTTTTTTTCCAAAAATTGTGCCCCACATACACCCACCCATTCAGTGGCAGCACTTGTGCCCTAGTTGTACACTTCACAGCTAGATTTGCATCAAGCACATTCAAAAATACGCCATAATTAACCGTCCCCAGGATGACACCAGGGTAGGTAGCAAAGTCTTTCCTGATCCCAGCTCTGTTCATCTTGGCTTCTTTTAAAAACAATGTAAGCAAGGGTTACTCCAAGCGGAGTCTCCCTTTTTTCCAAAAATTGGGCCCCACACACACCCACCCCTTAAGTGGCAGCAGTTGTGCCCCAGTTGTACACTTCACAGCTAGATTTGCATCAAGCACATTCAAAAATACGCCATAATTAACCGTCCCCAGCATGACACCGGGGTAGGTAGATAAAGTCTTTGCTGACCCATGACTTGTTCATCTTGGCTTCTTTTAAAAACAATGTAAGCAAGGGTTACTCCAAGCGGAGTCTCCCTTTTTTCCAAAAATTGGGCCCCACACACACCCACCCCTTAAGTGGCAGCAGTTGTTCCCCAGTTTTACACTTCACAGCTAGATTTGCATCAAGCACATTCAAAAATACGCCATAATTAACCGTCCCCAGCATGACACCGGGGTAGGTAGATGAAGTCTTTGCTGACCCATGACTTGTTCATCTTGGCTTCTTTTAAAAACAATGTAAGCAAGGGTTACTCCAAGCGGAGTCTCCCATTTTTCCAAAAATTGGGCCCCACACACACCCACCCCTTCAGTGGCAGCAGTTGTGCCCCAGTTGTACACTTCACAGCTAGATTTGCATCAAGCACATTCAAAAATACGCCATAATTAACCGTCCCCAGCATGACACCGGGGTAGGTAGATAAAGTCTTTGCTGACCCATGACTTGTTCATCTTGGCTTCTTTTAAAAACAATGTAAGCAAGGGTTACTCCAAGCGGAGTCTCCCTTTTTTCCAAAAATTGGGCCCCACACACACCCACCCCTTAAGTGGCAGCAGTTGTGCCCCAGTTGTACACTTCACAGCTAGATTTGCATCAAGCACATTCAAAAATACGCCATAATTAACCGTCCCCAGCATGACACCGGGGTAGGTAGATAAAGTCTTTGCTGACCCATGACTTGTTCATCTTGGCTTCTTTTAAAAACAATGTAAGCAAGGGTTACTCCAAGCGGAGTCTCCCTTTTTTTCCAAAAATTGTGCCCCACACACACCCACCCATTCAGTGGCAGCACTTGTGCCCTAGGTGTACACTTCACAGCTAGATTTGCATCAAGCACATTCAAAAATACGCCATAATTAACCGTCCCCAGCATGACACCGGGGTAGGTAGATAAAGTCTTTGCTGAACCATGACTTGTTCATCTTGGCTTCTTTTAAAAACAGTGCAAGCAAGGGTTACTCCAAGCGGAGTCTCCCTTTTTTTCCAAAAATTGTGCCCCACACACACCCACCCATTCAGTGGCAGCACTTGTGCCCTAGTTGTACACTTCCCAGCTAGATTTGCATCAAGCACATTCCAAATCCACAAGCATTTACTCTCCCCAGGATGACACAGGGGTTGTAAATTCCTTCTGGATCCATGACTTGTTCATTTTGATGAACGTCAGTCTGTCCACATTGTCACTGGACAGACGCGTGCGCTTATCTGTCAGCACACACCCAGCAGCACTGAAGACACGTTCAGAGACAACGCTGGCAGCTGGACACGACAAAATCTCCAAGGCGTAAGTTGCGAGCTCTGGCCATTTTTCTAGGTTTGAAGCCCAAAAGGAGCAAGGCTCCAGTTGCACAGTCATGGCATCGATGTTCATTTGGAGATACTCCTGTATCATCCTCTCCAGCCGTTGACTATGTGTCAGACTTGTTGTCTCTGGTGGCCTTGCAAAGGAGGGTCTAAAAAAATTATGAAAAGATTCCATAAAATTGCTGTTACCAGCACCAGATACGGTCCTACTGGTACGTGTAGACTGTTGAAGATGACGAGACCGTCCCATGTTTGTCAAGTTACAACTGGGAGATTCCCTCCCTGCACCTGCACGGTTGTTTGGTGGAAAAGCGGATCTAAGATCGAGTAACAGCTTCTGCTGATACTCCTGCATACGTGCGTCCCTTTCTATGGCTGGAATTATGTCACAAAATTTGGACTTGTACCGGGGATCTAATAGTGTGGCAAGCCAGTAGTCATCATCACTTCTAATTTTGACAATACGAGGGTCATGTTGGAGGTAGTGCAACAAGAAGGCACTCATGTGTCTTGCGCAGCCATGCGGACCAAGTCCACGCTGTGTTTGTGGCATAGAGGTGCTAACCGTTCTTTCTTCCTCTGACATCTCCCCCCAACCTCTTTCAACTGAAATTTGACCAAGGTCTCCCTCATCTGCTGAGTCTTCCTAGTCCATGGACAGTTCGTCCTCCATTTCTTCATGTCCTCCTGCACCTTCCTCAACATCTCGCCTGCTACCATGCGCCCTTGTTGATCCCTGTCCCCCATGCTCCCATGCCTGGCGCCTTGGTGATGATGAACGTCTGGACCTTGGTGATGTTGTTGTGTCTTGCGCATATGAATCCTCCTGTAGTTCATCCACTTCCTGTTGTCCCACCCCCTGACTCCGAATAGTGTTTAGCGTGTGTTCCAGCATGTAAATGACTGGAATCGTCATGCTGATAATGGCATTGTCAGCGCTAAACATATTCGTCGCCATGTCGAAACTGTGCAGAAGGGTGCATAGGTCCTTGATCTGAGACCACTCCATCAGGGTGATCTGCCCCACCTCTGCATCTCGTTGGCCCAGGCTATACGTCATGACGTATTGCACCAGGGCACGGCGGTGCTGCCACAGTCGCTGTAACATGTGGAGAGTTGAATTCCAGCGTGTCGCCACATCGCATTTCAGGCGATGAACCGGCAGGCCAAAAGACTTCTGGAGCGATGCAAGTCGCTCAGCTGCGGCGCTTGAACGGCGGAAGTGAGCAGACAGTTTTCGTGCCCTGTTCAGAAGGCCATCTAGGCCGGGATACTGTGTTAAAAATTGCTGCACGACAAGGTTCAACACGTGAGCCATACAAGGTACGTGTGTCACCTTGCCCAGGCGAAGGGCCGCACCCAGGTTTGCAGCATTGTCGCACACGGCCTTACCAGGCTGCAGGTTGAGTGGAGACAACCATTTATTAAACTCGGACCGCAGAGCTGACCACAACTCCTCAGCTGTGTGACTCTTATTCCCAAGACATGTCAAGCTAAAGACCGCCTGATGCCGTTGCGCTCTGCTGCCAGCATAGTAATGAGGGGTGCGTGATTCCTTCTGCGCAGTGAGAACGCTGGTGGCCTGACCAGGCAGGCTTGGGGCGGAGGTGGAGGACCCAGATGAGGTGGAGGATGCAGAAGCAGTGGCGGAACTTGGACAGACAGAGGATTGACACACAAGTCGTGGGGACGGCAAGACTTGTGCAGCAGACCCTTCACCATCTATCACCATAGTTACCCAGTGGCCAGTCAGCGACATGTAACGTCCCTGTCCATGCTTACTGGTCCAAGTATCGGTGGTGAAATGCACCCGTTCACACACAGAGTTTCTCAAGGAAGCGGTGATGTTGTGTGCGACATGCTGGTGTAGCGCGGGCACACCTTTCTTAGAGAAGTAGTGGCGACTAGGCATCTGGTACTGGGAAAAAAAGATAACCAGCACGATCTGAAATTGGCATGCATCATATAAAAAGTGAAAATTCACAATTTTATTCCAACTGTACTATAATAAAAAAAATGAGATTTTTAGCAAATAATTGATCAATTTTTTGAGCCACCCCTGCCAACGTCACGGCAAATCTCAATAGGGGGGTCCTACTCTACATTCTGTATTTCATGTGCCATGCGGCCTCCTAGATAAAGTTAAAAGCAGAACCATAATGGAGCACACATACCTGCAACCAGTATATAGCCGCTTCCATGTTGCAAAAAAGGCACTTGTGGATAGAGACCAGCCCAGGTCCCAGCATGTGGAGAAAGCCCCACACATACCAGGACTATATCAGAACTGATCCTCCCAGTGCCAAACAGCAACCATTGATAAAGGCGGACCAGATCCAAGAATGGTGCTTAATTAGCATTGCCTGTGGAAAGGGGTGAGGTAACTGAGTCTGAACAGCTACCAACAGGAGGAATATATTGCAAACCAAAATCAGGCGTGCATGGTATGGTGTTGGTCAGACACCAGACTTGTAGCATAACTACGGTCAAAACAAAGAAAAAAAGATAACCAGCACGATCTGAAATTGGCATGCATCATATAAAAAGTGAAAATTCACAATTTTATTCCAACTGTACTATAATAAAAAAAATGAGATTTTTAGCAAATAATTGATCAATTTTTTGAGCCACCCCTGCCAACGTCACGGCAAATCTCAATAGGGGGGTCCTACTCTACATTCTGTATTTCATGTGCCATGCGGCCTCCTAGATAAAGTTAAAAGCAGAACCATAATGGAGCACACATACCTGCAACCAGTATATAGCCGCTTCCATGTTGCAAAAAAGGCACTTGTGGATAGAGACCAGCCCAGGTCCCAGCATGTGGAGAAAGCCCCACACATACCAGGACTATATCAGAACTGATCCTCCCAGTGCCAAACAGCAACCATTGATAAAGGCGGACCAGATCCAAGAATGGTGCTTAATTAGCATTGCCTGTGGAAAGGGGTGAGGTAACTGAGTCTGAACAGCTACCAACAGGAGGAATATATTGCAAACCAAAATCAGGCGTGCATGGTATGGTGTTGGTCAGACACCAGACTTGTAGCATAACTACGGTCAAAACAAAGAAAAAAAGATAACCAGCACGATCTGAAATTGGCATGCATCATATAAAAAGTGAAAATTCACAATTTTATTCCAACTGTACTATAATAAAAAAAATGAGATTTTTAGCAAATAATTGATCAATTTTTTGAGCCACCCCTGCCAACGTCACGGCAAATCTCAATAGGGGGGTCCTACTCTACATTCTGTATTTCATGTGCCATGCGGCCTCCTAGATAAAGTTAAAAGCAGAACCATAATGGAGCACACATACCTGCAACCAGTATATAGCCGCTTCCATGTTGCAAAAAAGGCACTTGTGGATAGAGACCAGCCCAGGTCCCAGCATGTGGAGAAAGCCCCACACATACCAGGACTATATCAGAACTGATCCTCCCAGTGCCAAACAGCAACCATTGATAAAGGCGGACCAGATCCAAGAATGGTGCTTAATTAGCATTGCCTGTGGAAAGGGGTGAGGTAACTGAGTCTGAACAGCTACCAACAGGAGGAATATATTGCAAACCAAAATCAGGCGTGCATGGTATGGTGTTGGTCAGACACCAGACTTGTAGCATAACTACGGTCAAAACAAAGAAAAAAAGATAACCAGCACGATCTGAAATTGGCATGCATCATATAAAAAGTGAAAATTCACAATTTTATTCCAACTGTACTATAATAAAAAAAATGAGATTTTTAGCAAATAATTGATCAATTTTTTGAGCCACCCCTGCCAACGTCACGGCAAATCTCAATAGGGGGGTCCTACTCTACATTCTGTATTTCATGTGCCATGCGGCCTCCTAGATAAAGTTAAAAGCAGAACCATAATGGAGCACACATACCTGCAACCAGTATATAGCCGCTTCCATGTTGCAAAAAAGGCACTTGTGGATAGAGACCAGCCCAGGTCCCAGCATGTGGAGAAAGCCCCACACATACCAGGACTATATCAGAACTGATCCTCCCAGTGCCAAACAGCAACCATTGATAAAGGCGGACCAGATCCAAGAATGGTGCTTAATTAGCATTGCCTGTGGAAAGGGGTGAGGTAACTGAGTCTGAACAGCTACCAACAGGAGGAATATATTGCAAACCAAAATCAGGCGTGCATGGTATGGTGTTGGTCAGACACCAGACTTGTAGCATAACTACGGTCAAAACAAAGAAAAAAAGATAACCAGCACGATCTGAAATTGGCATGCATCATATAAAAAGTGAAAATTCACAATTTTATTCCAACTGTACTATAATAAAAAAAAAAAAAAAAAAAAAATCTGTGAATTTTCACTTTTTATATTATGCATGCCAATTTCAGATCGTGCTGGCTCCCCTCTCTCTATCTGGTACTGGGGCACAGCGACAGACATAAGGTCTCTAAAATCCTGTGTGTCCACTAGGCGGAAAGGCAGCATTTCTGTAGCCAACAGCTTACAGAGGGATAGAGTCAACCTCTTAGCTTTGTCATGGGTCGCAGGAAATGGCCTTTTATTTGTCCACATCTGAGGGACAGAGATCTGGCTGCTGTATGTAGACGGTGTTGAATATGGTGTCCCTGGAAAAATGCAGGTTTGTGAGGAAAGTGCAGGCGGAGACATGATGTTGCCTTCATCCAACGTTGGTGCTATCGATGTCTGAGACAGCTGTACACACTCACTTGTTTCCCCTTCCAAAACAACTGACGACCTACCAAGCAAACTGCCTGTTGCGGTTACAGTGGTGGAAGTTGTGGGTGGAAAAACAGGTGTGACAGCTGTCCCCACAGTCCTAGAAGATGACGAGCGCGCGGATGCACTGGAAGGGGCAGGCGGTGGATGGTTCGCTCCGCTAGGCCGCATTGCAGCACGGTGAGCTTCCCACCGGGCCATATGATATTTTTTCATGTGACGATTCATGGAAGAAGTTGTCAAACTGCTGAGGTTTTGACCTCTACTAAGAGAACCATGACAAATTTTACAGATCACATAATTTGGGCGATCTTTTGCTATGTCAAAAAAGGACCAGGCTAGGCAAGGCTTAGAGGCCATGCGACCTGATGATCCACCCCGAATAATGCTCAGAGGCAGAGTGGTGGCTGAGGATGCAGTTGTAGACGTGCTACCAGTACTCCGACTCTGTCCAGGAAGGCGCAAGGTAACTTCGTCATCAGTTGCATCCTCCTCCACCACCTCTGTTGACCTCCTCGAGTGCCTGACTGTGGGTTGACAGTAGGTGGGATCTAGAACTTTATCATCAATTGTTGTGTTTGCACTCCCCTCCCCCTCTGACCGAGCCTCTTCTTGCCCTGACCGAATATTTAAGTTGTCATCCCAATCGGGTATCTGAGTCTCATCTTCATCAGTATGTTCCTCATTGTCTATAACCACAGGTGTTACAGTTTGTGACAAAGGGTCAACATTATGCTCCGAAACTTGGTCCTCACGGCCTGAATCAGAGTCACAAAGGTTCTGGGCATCACTGCAGACCATTTCCTGTTCTGTACTCACTGTAGCTTGGGAGCAGACCTCTGATTCCCAGGCTATAGTGTGACTGAACAGCTCTGCAGACTCAGCCATCTCAGTTCCACCATACTGTGCAGGGCTGATGGAGACTTCAGAGCTGGGAGAAATCAAGTTTGATTGGGATGACAACTCAGAGGACTGGTGTTTTTTGGATGCGGTACTTGAAGTGGCTGAGAGGGCACTTGTTGGACCACTTGAGATCCATTCAAGCATTTTCCTTTTTTGCCCATCATCTACCTTTCTTCCTGTTGTTCGTGTCCGTAAAAAACGGAGCACATCGGATTGTCCACGGTAAGTAGTAGACATCTTACTTTTGCTGGTAGATGGTCTATCTTCAGCAGATGATAATGGAGCTTTGCCACTTTCCCCACAGACAAAACCTTTTTTGCCTTTTCCACCACGCCTCTTCCCCTTTCCACCAGCATCTGTCATTTTGCCACTCATGTTGATTGCGACAAGATTGTGGACTGAAAATGTGGTAGTAAAAATTGAGAGGTGGTGTAGATTGCAGTGGTGGTCTAGCTTTATTAACAGCAGAATAATAAAGAATAAATATCCCTGACAATGCAACTACGACCCTTAAACTGGCAGCAAAAATTGCTAGTATAATGGCTTAGTTATAATGAGTTGGCATGTGCAATGCAGGCAGACGCGCTCTGCAAATGTCTTTGCACTAGTGGGACTATAGCAAAGTCCAATAGCCACGTATAGGATGCCACTAGGTACACTGAGTGTTTGCTAGTATAATGGCTTAGTTATAATGAGTTGGCGTGTGCAATGCAGGCAGACGCGCTCTGCAAATGTCTTTGCACTAGTGGGACTATAGCAAAGTCCAATAGCCACGTATAGGATGCCACTAGGTACACTGAGTGTTTTCTAGTATAATGGCTTAGTTATAATGAGTTGGAGTGTGCAATGCAGGCAGACGCGCTCTGCAAATGTCTTTGCACTAGTGGGACTATAGCAAAGTCCAATAGCCACGTATAGGATGCCACTAGGTACACTGAGTGTTTGCTAGTATAATGGCTTAGTTATAATGAGTTGGCGTGTGCAATGCAGGCAGACGCGCTCTGCAAATGTCTTTGCACTAGTGGGACTATAGCAAAGTCCAATAGCCACGTATAGGATGCCACTAGGTACACTGAGTGTTTGCTAGTATAATGGCTTAGTTATAATGAGTTGGCGTGTGCAATGCAGGCAGACACGCTCTGCAAATGTCTTTGCACTAGTGGGACTATAGCAAAGTCCAATAGCCACGTATAGGATGCCACTAGGTACACTGAGTGTTTGCTAGTATAATGGCTTAGTTATAATGAGTTGGCGTGTGCAATGCAGGCAGACGCGCTCTGCAAATGTCTTTGCACTAGTGGGACTATAGCAAAGTCCAATAGCCACGTATAGGATGCCACTAGGTACACTGAGTGTTTGCTAGTATAATGGCTTAGTTATAATGAGTTGGCGTGTGCAATGCAGGCAGACGCGCTCTGCAAATGTCTTTGCACTAGTGGGACTATAGCAAAGTCCAATAGCCACGTATAGGATGCCACTAGGTACACTGAGTGTTTGCTAGTATAATGGCTTAGTTATAATGAGTTGGCGTGTGCAATGCAGGCAGAAGCGCTCTGCAAATGTCTTTGCACTAGTGGGACTATAGCAAAGTCCAATAGCCACGTATAGGATGCCACTAGGTACACTGAGTGTTTGCTAGTATAATGGCTTAGTTATAATGAGTTGGCGTGTGCAATGCAGGCAGACGCGCTCTGCAAATGTCTTTGCACTAGTGGGACTATAGCAAAGTCCAATAGCCACGTATAGGATGCCACTAGGTACACTGAGTGTTTGCTAGTATAATGGCTTAGTTATAATGAGTTGGAGTGTGCAATGCAGGCAGACGCGCTCTGCAAATGTCTTTGCACTAGTGGGACTATAGCAAAGTCCAATAGCCACGTATAGGATGCCACTAGGTACACTGAGTGTTTGCTAGTATAATGGCTTAGTTTTAATGAGTTGGCGTGTGCAATGCAGGCAGACGCGCTCTGCAAATGTCTTTGCACTAGTGGGACTATAGCAAAGTCCAATAGCCAAGTATAGGATGCCACTAGGTACACTGAGTGTTTGCTAGTATAATGGCTTAGTTATAATGAGTTGGCGTGTGCAATGCAGGCAGACGCGCTCTGCAAATGTCTTTGCACTAGTGGGGCTATAGCAAAGTCCAATAGCCACGTATAGGATGCCACTAGGTACACTGAGTGTTTGCTAGTATAATGGCTTAGTTATAATGAGTTGGCGTGTGCAATGCAGGCAGACGCGCTCTGCAAATGTCTTTGCACTAGTGGGACTATAGCAAAGTCCAATAGTCACGTATAGGATGCCACTAGGTACACTGAGTGTTTGGTAGTATAATGGCTTAGTTATAATGAGTTGGCGTGTGCAATACAGGCAGACGCGCTCTGCAAATGTCTTTGCACTAGTGGGACTATAGCAAAGTCCAATAGCCACGTATAGGATGCCACTAGGTACACTGAGTGTTTGCTAGTATAATGGCTTAGTTATAATGAGTTGGCGTGTGCAATGCAGGCAGAAGCGCTCTGCAAATGTCTTTGCACTAGTGGGACTATAGCAAAGTCCAATAGCCACGTATAGGATGCCACTAGGTACACTGAGTGTTTGCTAGTATAATGGCTTAGTTATAAT